>NC_135907.1:15585987-16225987 GCF_964194155.1 Cetorhinus maximus | reverse complement strand
TGACTCTTATGTGCTCTCTGAACAAGTGGTGTCCCCACGTCCCATAAACAAATAAATAAAACCCGTCAGGGGTAGGTGCTGAATTTCAAATGAGGTGTTAAACCGAGGCCCCTCCTGTCTGCTCGGGTGGATGTAAAAGATCCCATGGCGCTATTTTGACGAGGGGGCAGGTCTGGGTTCTCCCTGATGCCCTGGCCAATATTTCATCCCCCCGATCAACATCACAAAGGACAGGCGATCTGGTCATTATCAGTTTGTGGGAGCTTGCTATGTCAACTTGGCTCCCATGTCGCCTATGTCACAACAGCGATTACACTTCGAAAGTACTTCACTGGCTGTGAAGGAACGTCCAGAGGCTGTGAAAGGCGCTATATAAATGCAAGCCTTTTTTTTAAAAAATGCAATGCCTCAGCTCAGACTGGAGAACGGGCCTGGGCCCTTCCGCTAGTACACGAGGCTGTGCATTTCTTAAGTGAGCCATCAGGGACTTCCCGAGTGACCCCAGCTTACAGCTGGTTACCTGGGTGCCTGTTCCCTGCCACTCCTTGGCCAAAGCACAGTGTCCGAGCGAATGGACCTTGAACATCAAAAAAGAGGGCACAGCGCCCAAAACGTCCACAATGCAACAAATCAGCATCAGTCTCAAGCAGTTCCAGCCAATTGGTGACTCCCGTAACCCAGTAAATCCGCCTGGGACTGTGTGGACTCTTGGCATTGAGCTGGCGCAGTGATACCCATCGAGAATGAGACTCAGGAGGGTTCACTGAACTTTGCAGCTCCACCCACTCAATCCAGCTGCAGGAATCCTATTGGTCAAGTGAAACCCTTACCCTGCTGAATAAACAGGAACTCTACAATTACACAGAGTAATCCTTACCCTGCTGAATAAACAGGAACTCTACAATTACACAGAGTAATCCTTACCCTGCTGAATAAACAGGAACTCTGTACAGTTACACAGAGTAATCCTTACCCTGCTGAATAAACAGGAACTCTACACAGTTACACAGAGTAATCCTTACCCTGCTGAATATACAGGGACTCAATCCAGTTACACAGAGTAATCCTTACCCTGCTGAATAAACAGGAACTCGATCGAGTTACACAGGATCCTTGCCCTGCTGAATAAACAGGAACTATCCTTACCCTGCTGAATAAACAGGAATTCTACAATTACACAGAGTAATCCTTACCCTGCTGAATAAACAGGAACTCTGTACAGTTACACAGAGTAATCCTTACCCTGCTGAATAAACAGGAATTCTGTACAGTTACACAGAGTAATCCTTACCCTGCTGAATATACAGGAACTATGTACAGTTACACAGAGTAATCCTTACCCTGCTGAATAAACTGGAACTCTGTACAGTTACACAGAGTAATCCTTACCCTGCTGAATATACAGGAACTATGTACAGTTATACAGAGTAATCCTTACCCTGCTGAATAAACAGGAACTCTACAGTTACACAGAGTAATCCTTACTCTGCTGAATAAACAGGAACTCAATCCAGTTACACAGAGTAATCCTTACCCTGCTGAATAAACAGGAACTCTGTACAGTTACACAGAGTAATCTTTACCCTGCTGAATAAACAGGAACTCTACAGTTACACAGAGTAATCCTTACCCTGCTGAATAAACAGGAACTCTGTACAGTTACACAGAGTAATCCTTACCCTGCTGAATGAACAGGAACTCGATCCAGTTACACAGAGTAATCCTTACCCTGCTGAATAAACAGGAACTCGATCCAGTTACACAGAGTAATCCTTACCCTGCTGAATAAACAGGAACTCTGTACAGTTACACAGAGTAATCCTTACCCTGCTGAATGAACAGGAACTCGATCCAGTTACACAGAGTAATCCTTACCCTGCTGAATAAACAGGAACTCTGTACAGTTACACAGAGTAATCCTTACCCTGCTGAATGAACAGCAGCTCCCTATAATTAGCACATAACATGAACTCCCATCACTAGTTGGAAGTTTCAGTTCATTGCTCAAACACAACAGCATTAACTCACCATGCTGCAGTGCGGGTAGGTACTGGGCTTGGGATTGTTAGATCTGTTGCTGGTTCACCAGGTATTGTCCATTTGACCCAAGAGTGAAAGAAGAAGCTTTGAATAGTTCGATCACAAAAGCCCAGGACACAAAATGCCTACCTGATATTATTCTACGCAGAATGTACTGAGATTGGATACCACACAATGATCGAACACACACTCATTTTACCCAGAGCTCACTTTCACAATGGAGACAACATGTGATGCACCATTACAAATTGTTGAAAGAAATCAGCTGACGTTTATCATTTGATTTTTAAAAATATGTAATGGGAACAAAAGCCCCTGATACCTTACCCCGCCTATTCGCTATCTGGGGTGGCGGGGGGGGTCCAGGTTCACAGGCACCAGGAGCCAATATTTCCATGACAATTGCACAGCTATTTGGCCACGTGGGGCATCACAGTCGAGCCCAACCCTGGACTCTCCCGGTATCCGCTTTTACATTCCATTCCCAGCCAGGGATCACCAACCCCAGTAGTCAGCGGCGGAAATCTTTATTTAATTTCTCTCCTCTGTGAGAGTTTGAGACCAGTGTCCCCAAATCAGAGGGGAGGAGGGGCTCGGCACAGACATGGGTTTGAACCGGGCGACCTTCTCGTCTTCAGGCGCCAGCATCTTGGTGTCTCTACGCCCTGAGGCACTAATAGCTATGCACAGGCTTCGCTCTGCCATCCTTTGGCTTGTTCTCAGCCGTGATTCAGCGGGTAACACTCTTAAATCAGGCGGCCGAGGGTTCAAAGTCCAGTCCCAGGGGCTTGGACCATCAAACCAAGGCTGACATGCCAGTGGGAGGGCGGCACTGTTGGAGGCGCTGTCGCTTGGATGAGGTAACAACAGCAACCCGCATTTTTATAGCACCTTTGGCCTAATAGAATGTCCATCGGAACGCGTCACCGGAACGCGTTAAAGGCAAAAGTTGGCACCGTTAAGACCCTTCTGCCCTCTCTGGTGGGCGTAAAATAATCACTGTTCCGAAGAAGAGCAGGGGACTTGTCTTGGCCAATACTTATCCCTCCAAAAAAATGATCTTAGTCATTATCTCATTGCTGTTTGTGGGAGCTTGCTGTGCGCGTAACCATGGCTGCACTTCACCGACGCTAAGATGCTTTGGGGTATCCTAAGGTTGGGAGGAAAGCGGCAAGATAATTCCTTTGCTACAACCGGCGGACAAAACACCAGCTCAGAAGAGGCTGCCACCTGCCCTTTTGCCCTCTCCTGCCAACGTTGACTCTTACCAGGACATCGGCCCCCATGGGCACTGCCTAGAGTTGCCAACTGTGATCCAATGACTTGCCCCCACGCTCCAGCCATTAGTCGGCCAACACATCCACCCTTGTGAGGCTCTGCCTGTGCCAATTGGAAAGCAAAAAGACCCATCCCCCAATGGGGTGAATCTTGACCGTCAGCCAAACAGACTTATTTTTCCTCCTATTTCAATATTTTTGTGCTGTTAAAGAGAAACGTTCAAAGAAAATTTAAAAAGGCAGCCGCCTGTTTGAACGCCCCCGATGGCTTTTCTCCAGAGTTGCGCAGGCAGGGCGGAATTTTCCGGACCCCCTCCGCCGCCTCGCTCCCGCCGAGAGCCCGTGGACTTTTGGCTGTGCCGCCGAAATCTCCCGCGGCGGGAAATCCCGGCCACGGCAGAGCCCCTGAGATCGATCTTCAATCCCTTGGAGGCTCCGGACCAATCCTGGAGGGTTGGCAACACACCCACCCCCCCTCCCCTACCCCCCCACCTTCCCCATCGCCCGCCCGAGTGGCCTGCCTCAGATAGGCGAGTAGCGAGCACTGAGCGGCCTGACGCGGGCAAAGGGCCAACGGCTGGAGGAATCACTGGGAAGCAGGTCATGGGCAGCAGCTCCCAAGCTAATACCATCCTCGGCCTCAGGATAGCAGCGCATTCTGCTAATGCCTTGGCTGAGCTCAGCTTAGGTAGCATCAGAACCCACCTGATCTGCACGCTGGGGGAGGGGAGGGGAGGGGAGGGGAGTTGTTTCTTTTTTTGAAATAATGCTTTAAAATAATTGATGCAAAAAAAAAATGGAAAAGGTTGCACTTGCTTCTACTGACGGGAAGTTAAACAGCAGCATCGGGAGGGCCCCTAAAACAAATAATCGTCAAATTGCTGCCTCCTCGCCCTCCCTTACTAACAGCTGCTGCTGCTGCTAGGCAGAACCGTTCAATTTATCATGTCGCCAAGTCCTGCACTGCTGGATGCAGAGAATTCCCCGCCTCCCCCCTTAATGTGCAGGAGAAGGAGTTGCCCAGATTGAATCTGCTCAGGTCCGAGCGCAGAGTCTGTGGAGCCCAGTCGACTGGGTATTGAGGCTTTCGGTTTCCAGTTTCTCTCTCTCTCTCTCTCGCTTTCTCGCCTCACGCCAAACCCGTGCCTGCGATGAGCTGGGTGGCCTGCACGCAGCGTACACACGGCGTGTCGGCGCTCGCCCCGGGAGCGCCGCCGCTGTAGGTTTCACTGCATTCACTGCCCTCCCAACCACAAACAAACATCAGCCCCAGCTCAACTGGAGCTTAATCCAGGGTTAAACACTCCCTCTGTACCTTATCACATCAAGCAGCACCCGGGGGAGGGATATGGTTTAGGTCTGATACCGGGTGAGTGCGGGTCTGATACTGGGTGGAGTGTGGGTCTGATACCGTGTGGAGTGTGGGTCTGATACCGTGTGGAGTATGGGTCTGATACTGGGTGAGTGTGGATCTGATACTGGGTGGAGTGCGGGTCTGATACTGTGTGAGTGCGGGTCTGATACCGGGTGGAGTGTGGGTCTGATACTGGGTGGAGTGTGGATCTGATACTGGGTGGAGTGTGGGTCTGATACTGTGTGAGTGCGGGTCTGATACTGGGTGAGTGGGTCTGATACTGGGTGGAGTGTGGGTCTGATACTGGGTGGAGTGTGGGTCTGATACTGGGTGGAGTGTGGGTCTGATACTGGGTGGAGTGTGGGTCTGATACTGGGTGGAGTGTCGGTCTGATACTGGGTGGAGTGTGGATCTGATACTGGGTGCAGTGTGGGTCTGATACTGGGTGGAGTGTGGGTCTGATACTGGGTGAGTGGGTCTGATACTGGGTGGAGTGTGGGTCTGATACTGGGTGGAGTGTGGGTCTGATACTGGGTGGAGTGTGGGTCTGATACTGGGTGGAGTGTGGGTCTGATACTGGGTGGAGTGTGGGTCTGATACTGGGTGGAGTGTGGGTCTGATACTGGGTGGAGTGTGGGTCTGATACTGGGTGAATGTGAGTCTGATACTGGGTGCAGTGTGGGTCTGATACTGGGTGAGTGTGAGTTTGATACTGGGTGGAGTGTGGGTCTGATACTGGGTGGAGTGCGGGTCTGATACTGGGTGAGTGTGAGTTTGATACTGGGTGGAGTGCGGGTCTGATACTGGGTGAGTGCGGGTCTGATACTGGGTGAAGTGCGGGTCTGATACTGGGTGGAGTGCGGGTCTGATACTGGGTGGAGTGTGGGTCTGATACTGGGTGGAGTGTGGGTCTGATACTGGGTGGAGTGTGGATCTGATACTGGGTGCAGTGTGGGTCTGATACTGGGTGGAGTGTGGGTCTGATACTGGGTGAGTGGGTCTGATACTGGGTGGAGTGTGGGTCTGATACTGGGTGCAGTGTGGGTCTGATACTGGGTGGAGTGTGGGTCTGATACTGGGTGGAGTGTGGGTCTGATACTGGGTGAATGTGAGTCTGATACTGGGTGCAGTGTGGGTCTGATACTGGGTGAGTGTGAGTTTGATACTGGGTGGAGTGTGGGTCTGATACTGGGTGGAGTGCGGGTCTGATACTGGGTGAATGTGAGTCTGATACTGGGTGCAGTGTGGGTCTGATACTGGGTGAGTGTGAGTCTGATACTGGGTGCAGTGTGGGTCTGATACTGGGTGAGTGTGAGTTTGATACTGGGTGGAGTGCGGGTCTGATACTGGGTGGAGTGTGGGTCTGATACTGGGTGAGTGTGAGTTTGATACTGGGTGGAGTGCGGGTCTGATACTGGGTGAGTGCGGGTCTGATACTGGGTGAAGTGCGGGTCTGATACTGGGTGGAGTGCGGGTCTGATACTGGGTGGAGTGTGGGTCTGATACTGGGTGGAGTGTGGGTCTGATACTGGGTGGAGTGCGGGTCTGATACTGGGTGCAGTGTGGGTCTGATACAGGGTGGAGTGCGGGTCTGATACTGGGTGGAGTGTGGGTCTGATACTGGGTGGACTGTGGGTCTGATACAGGGTGGAGTGTGGGTCTGATACTGGGTGGAGTGTGGGTCTGATACTGGGTGCAGTGTGGGTCTGATACAGGGTGGAGTGAGGGTCTGATACTGGGTGGAGTGTGGGTCTGATACTGGGTGGAGTATGAGTCTGGGAAATAGGAGCACTGGTCCGAACTGGTCTTGTATATCTTAAAATGGAACATCAGTAAAAACTGGGAAATAAAAATACTGGTCCAAACTGTTTTTCCCCTAAAGGAGGTGGGGGGCGGTTTGATACTGGGTTCCAAACAGGGTCAGCAGAAGCTGGCAGACAATCCAACAAACCTAGAGAGTACAACATCACCAACAAAATAACAAGGGACTTCCTGGCAGGCAGGGGGTTGGGATTGGCCATGAGCCACACAGCTCCTAGGTTTAATCCGCATTCTGTGACAAGCAACACGCCGAAATACGAGAAGGCATAAATAGCTTGCAGATCGAGTAGGCAGATCAACGAACTTCAATCCCACAACGATTAAGAAGATTTGTTTCGGTAGGAGGAATAATTGAAGGGGTCACGTGTTCCTTGGAAGGGAGCAAACTAAACAGGGTAGAGGAGTGCAGAAACTGGGAGACCTAGATATACAAATCACCAGGAGTACAGTAACAATGCTGAATTCAGAAAGAGCGCAAACAAACTACTAGGGTTTGCTTCTGGAGGAATATTTCCCAAAAGCGGGGAGTTCCTGTCACACTTGGAACATTGTGCACTCAATCCTGGAGAGAGATATTGAAGATATTGCACAATAACTTTTCAACGAGGTTACAAGAACCAAGAGCAAACATCAGGAAGGATTGAGCAGTCTAAGGGCTCATTAAAAGGATATGAGACATGACAGAAGTGCCTTTACAATTGTGAAGAGATTGATGTGGACAAACTGTTTCTTGTAGTGGACATGAAGTGGTAAAAATACAAGATAGCACTTACAGGCCCAATAAATCAAGGGGCTCAATGTGATCTACTCCTGTTCCTAAATAATTTAGGAGGAATTTCTTTGCGCAAAGAGGGGGTCGGAATGTGGGAGTCACTGCTACTGAGAATGCTTATACCCCTTTCCGTTGGCAGGAGGGTCGGTCGGTAACCAGAGGACACTGATTAAGATAACTGGCAAATGAACAAAGGGGGGGAGGTGAGAAGAATTCCTTTATTACGCAGCAAGTTGGGATCTGGAATGCGCTGCCGGAAAGGGCGGTGGAAACAGATTCAATAGCAACTTTCAAAAGGGCAGGCGATGGCACGGTGGTATTGTCACTGGGCCAGTGTTCCAGAGACCCAGGGTAAATGCTCTGGGGACCTGAGTTCGAATCCCATCACGGCCGATGGTGAAACCTGAATTCAATAAGAATCTGGAATTGCAAGTCTGAGGATGACCATGAAACCATTGCCGGTTATCGTAAAAACCCTCCCGATTCACTAATGTCCTTTAGGGAAGGAAATCTGCTGCCCTTAGCATGTCTGACCTACATGTGACTCAGGACCAAATGGCCTCCTTCATTGCTGTACAATTCTATGGCCCAATACCCCATGTCAGGGGTGGGCAGTAAATGTGGTCATGCCAATCTCACCCATATCCCAAAATAATAACTCAGCTGAACTGGCCGTGCCTAACCACAAGGATTGTGGCCTTCGGGGAGGGGAGGGGAGGGGAGCAGAGAGAACGCGAAAAAATAACAGCAGAGTCACGGTTCAATATGGTGATCAGAGAGTGGGGAAATTACACGGGCCTTTATCAATATTTTAATTAAATTCACGAGGGAGGCCAGGCTAATGAATCACACAAATTGCTGGCAACCAGCAAGCACTCGTTTGTTAATTTAAAAGGTTTCTAATCTCATCAGGTGCTGATAACAAGGACAGAAATGCACGTAAGGAAACAATCACATGCAGATACGAGCAGTGTGATGTCAAGTGATTCTATTCGGGTGGGGAGTCAATCGATTAGATTATCATTTACTCAGTTAATTAACTGATTATTCCAATCATTAAAACCCAGTTTGTTGCTGAAATGTATATCTGCTACGCCTTGTGCTTTGATTTTTTTCCTCTCTCTGTTCTTAAATAATAAATGGAGTTTAGGCCCCAAAAAAAGCTTTTTTCCTTTTTAGCATATCTCTGAATCCCTCACCTCTCCAGATAGATCCACTTGCCTCTTGTCCGCTTCAGTGACTTCCCTTGGTTACATGTTCCTCAGCTTTGCTCTTACTTGGGTGTGAAAATGCTGCCTGATATTTGAACTCTTCACCACATTGAACAATTTTTCCCAGACCAATGTCGCCAATGTCCCTTTCATAATCTTAGAAACCTCAAAATCTCCCTTTTAATAAAGGAAATAAACTCAACTTCCTTATAACTTAATTTTCTACTATCTTGAAGGATCTTTGTTCTTTCCCTCTGCCCCCCTCTCAATTTATATTCTGCCCGAGACTGTCACAATGGATATCCATCAAAGTGTGCAGATGGATCAAGCAGGTTACTGAAGCTTTGCTCATTAGAGATAAATATGCTTCCCCTGAGGAGGAACTTAGAGAACTCCAAGTCATGGGCAAGTAACATACGCGCCACATGCATGCCAAGCAATGACCATCTCCAACAAGAGAGAATCTAATCATCTCCCCTTGACATTCAACCATTACCATCGCTGAATCCCCCACCCTTGACATCCTGGGGATCACCATTGACCAGAAACTTGTGGATGACTCTTAAATGCCCTCTGAAATGGCCACTCAGTTGTGCCAAACCGCTATAGAAAAGTCAAAAAGGAATAAAACCAGATGGACTGCACTGTGGCTGTACCTACACCCAATGGTCTGCAGCGCTTCCTTCTCAAGGGCAATTAGGGATGGGCAACAAAGGCTGGCCTTACCAGAGGCGCTCACCTCCCATAAAGGAATAAAGAAACTTAACTGGACCAGCCAGATAAATACTGTGGCTACAAGAGCAGGTCAAATACTGGAAAATCTGTGTTGAGTAACTCACCTCCTGACTCCCCAGAGCCTGTCCAACATCTACAAGGCACAAGTCAGGAGTGTGATGGAATACTCCCCACTTGCCTGGATGAGGGCAGCTCCGACAACACTCAAGAAGCTGGATACAGTCCAGGACAAAACAGCCCCGCTTGATCGGCACCCCAGCCACCAGTTTCCACATTCACTCCCTCCACCACCGATGCACAGTGGCAGCAGTGTGTACCGTTTATACTGAATGGGAAGAGGGTGCTGATTGGTTGGCAAGTGGACTCCAATTGGTAGAGGCGTTGCCATAGAGAATGCACCAGTCCTTTCTTGTGAATTGTCCTGATGAGTGCAAGACAAAAAGCTTTGACAAAAACGTCTCGTTTTTTTCAGCAATATTGCTGTTCTTACAAAACACCATGTGCTACGATTTTATATAAGCAACCCAGTCAGAGCTCAGTTCTCCATATGGATAGAGCATTTGTCCATCGGCTTGAAGACCCTGAGAGAGAGCTATACTCAAAGGGCTACGGTTAAGATCCAGTTCTTCAGCCCAGACACCCTTTTGGTTGGAACTCCTCGCTGGGAGCACAGAAGTGCTGAATTTAAGTGCTGTCGTTTACATCGAACTCTTTTTTGTGTCTACATCAGCAAAGTGATAGGGTAAGTCTTGCATCAAATGTGCAATTATCACGGCTCACAGCTTCACAGACGCAAAGTTTATGTGACGCGTGCAGCTTATTTGTGTTACGTGCATGTCCATATACGTGTGTGTGCTCATATATATGTATGGGTTTATGAGTATATGTGTGTGTGTCTGTCTGCACGTGTGTATTCATATACGTATTTGTGCATGTCTGAATGCACGTACAGCATGCAAATATGTATTTGCATGTTTTTGAATATATGTCTGTGTATGTATATACCAATCCATACGTATATTTATGTTTGTGTATGTGTGCACGTACATATGTATGTGACTTCTTGAATCACTAAAGGCTGTGTGGTGAAGGTGCTCCCTCGAACAGTGTTGTTATTTAAGGAATTCCAGGGTTTGGACCCAGAGGAAATGAAGCAATGATGATATATGTCCCAGGCCGGGTGGCACATGAATAGGAGGGGAGTTTAGAGGTGGTGGTGGTGTTCCCGTGCAGCTGTTGGCCTTGTCTTTCTGGGCAGGAGAGGGTGTGGGTTGGTGCTGTCCGAGAAGCCTTGGCAAGCTGCTGCAGTGCATCCTGTGGATAAAACGCACTGCAGCCTTGGTCACTGACAGTGCCGTGGGTGGCTGTTTTGAGATGGTGTGTGGGGTGCCGATGAAGCATTCTGCTTTGTCCTGGATGGCGTCGAGCTTCTTGATTGTTGCTGGAGCTAAACCCATTCAGGCAAGTGGACATTATTCCCCCACACCCCTGGCTCGTGCCTCGCAGGCAATGGAGAGTCTTTGGGGAATCAGGGAGTCACCTGCCACAGAATATCCAGCCTCTGACATTTGCCAGTGGCATTTTTGAGGGACATTTGAGGAAAAATACCCCAAAGGGCTTCACAACAGGGATGGGGAGGGAGGAAATGAAAGGAATGGATGACAACCAAAGAAGATGATGTTCAGAGGGATGACCTAACTTGTGGAATGGGAAGTGGCGGGGTAGTGGGGGGGGCATGATGGGGGCGGGGGGGGGAGGTGGGGTATGTTACGCCAAGCCAGGTGGAGTTCAGAAACAGTGTGTTTATTTTTCCCAAAGATTACTGGTAAAACTTAGTACTATGAGAGACTTTTGTTATCAGAAAGGTAAAGTCCAAAGACATAGTGAAACAATGGGAATCTGCATTCAAAGTGGAAAATATGTATAAAGGAGCGTAGGCTGTGTGTAAGAGTAGGCATTTTAGGATCTAACAAGTGTGAAAAGCCTTCAGCATCTACATCTCAAGCTGCTGCCTATAACAAACTGAAGTTAAGGAAACTCAGTTTGAATTCGACTGGTTCAGGGTATTGTGTGTCATCCTGCCTGGGTCTTTTAAAATGTATGAGTCTTACTGTTACCTTAACAAAAATGTAATTGGGAGTCAGATTAAGTAGGGGATTTGGAAGTTATTATAGTAGTAACTTGTAGACATATGTATGTGCTTAAAAATCATTTTTCTTGTTAAATAAATGTTTAATCTAGTTTTGTAAAGACTTGGTGGTCTTATTACAACTGAATTCAAGACACACATCTCGAAATTTATACGAATTGCAAAACGAGTTGTGGGAGTTGTTTCAAGTTTCCCTTTGGGATTTGAACAACTCAGTGTTTACCATCAGCTGTGCCATAACACTGGGGTCGGGGGGTGGGGTAGGGTGGGAGTTTAAAGAGGAGCTTCAAGGAGGAGAGAGAAGGGGGCGACAGGTTTAGGGAGGGAATTTCAGAGTGAGGGATCTAGGAAGTTGCAGGGGTGGTCACCAATGACAGGATGATGGGAGGGTGGATGTCCAAGAGGTCAGAGTCAAAGAAATGGAGAGTTGAGGGGTTGGGGATTGTAGCATTGGGTCACTGTCTTCAATAACACATTACTTATACAATTACCGAGCTCATCATTCTAATGTGAGCTGCACTGTGAGGGATAGTGTCTCTTCATCATGCTCACATTGCAGTAAAGGCAAGTGGCAATTGAGGTCAAGGTTGACAGGTGACTGAGGTCAGGTCACAGTCAGTTTGTTTCTGTAAAGATGTTCGCACAGTCACCTGAAGACTCCTGACAGCCTAGATTTCTGAATTCTGTCAACGCGCTGAGGTCGAGAGCAGGGCCAATCTATCTGTTTCTGTGCCGTGCAGATTGCCAGTCCGACAGGCATCTCTTTAAAGCAGCGTGACAGATCCTCGACTGCTACTGAGGGGGTGGGCCTTGGGTGAGGGCAGTGTTAGTAACATCCCTCACAACTTGAAATCAAGCAGCCTCTTTAACACACTAAAACGCTCCAAAGCACTTCGCAGGACTGTTATCAGTTTGGCACCTAGGGCTGAATAATACCAGGGGGGCGCAGACGGTTCACCTAAAGACCCATGGAGCTGACCCGCTCCGTGCTGACCTGCCCCTCAGCCATAACGTGCTGCGGGTGGGCGGGCGGGCGAAACAAGTGGGACTTCTGCCCCTCACTGGGAAGGGTATCCCGCCCTCTGGAGCTGCCGGTCAATCTGATTGGCCAGCAGCTCCATCAGCCCTGGCAGCGCCAACAGCGCAGTTTAGCGGGCACAGCCGGGACTGCGAGAGGAGGAGGAGGAGGAAGGCAGCCCACGGATCCCGGAGACGGGTACGTCTTGGGCAGGGAGGGTTCGGGTGGGTCAGGGATGGGGGCGGGTAGGAAGGAAGAAGGGTCGGGGCTGGCCCCCTTCCCCCGCTTCACAAAGGGCAACCCCTGAGGATGGAACATCCCCCTTTCTTCCCACCCTTTGAAGGAATTATTTTTTTGAAAAGCGGGTTGCCCGCTGCCAGTGATTTAATGGCGTGGGCAGCGTATTAGCCGGGCCAATTGCCTTGGCAACAAGCCTAATTGACCCTTGATTACCTATTTAAATAGGCAGATGGGCTGCGGGTTTTGGGGTAGTCCAAATTAAGGGGGTGAGTTCTGGGGGTGGGTGGGAAGGTGGTGGCGTGGGTACCCACTGTGCCCCCACTGGAAACATGCCTGGTGGGGACACGTAGACACAGAAGGCGGCATTAGGAGAGGTGACAAAGGTTTGGACAAAGAGTTAGGTTTTAGCGAGTGTCTTAAAGGACGAGAGAGGGAGGGGGTCAGGGAGGGAATTCCAGGGCTTGGGGCCTATTCGGCAGCTGAAGGGATGGCCGCCAATGGTGGAGCAGTTAACATCGGGGATGCTCGAGAGGCCAGAGTTAGAGAAGCACGGGGGTCTCAGAGGGCTGTGGGGCTGGGGATTACAGAGATTGGGAGGGGCGCGGCCAAGAGGGGATTTGAAACCAAGGGTGAGAATTTTAAAACTGAGATATTGCGGGAGAGCGGGAACCAAGGTGGGTCCAGCGAGCAGATGGACAAATGGGGCTTGGTGCGATTTGGGACACGGGAAGCAGAGTTTTGGATGAGCTCCAGTTTTTAGAGGGTGTGAGTGAGATGGGAGAGAGTGTAACAAAAGCAGGGATGAGGTTGAGGAGCATAGAAAGCTACGGAATAACAATCCAATCAAACCAAAGTTTGTCCATCCAGGAAAGGCCTCAATCTATTTTTTAAACTCCTCCTAACAGACCCTTCAGCTGCTGCAGAAAGCAAGTCCAGATTTTTGGTCCCTAAAGTTGATTCCAACTCATCCATTCTCTAATAACTTATAAAACTCAGGCTTGGGCTGATAAGTGGCAAGTAACATTCGCGCCACACAAATGCCAGGTAATGACCATCTCCAACAAGAGAGAATTCAAACATCTCCCCTTGTCATTCAAAGGCATTACCATCACTGAATCCCCCACTATCAACATCCCTGGGGGTTACCATTGACCAGAAACTGAACTGGACTAGCCACATAAATACTGCAGCTACAACAGCAGGTCAGAGGCTGGGAATTCTGTGCAGTGAGTAACTCACCTCCTGACTCCCCAAAGGCTGTCCACAATCTACAAGGCACAAGTCAGGAGTGTGGTGGAATACTCCCCATTTGCCTGGATGAGTGCAGCTCCAACAACACTCAAGAAGTTCAACACCATCCAGGACAAAGCAGCCCTGCTTGATTGGCACCCCATCCACCACCTTAAACATTCACTCCCTCCACCACCGACGCACAGTAGCAGCGTGTGTACCATCTACAAGATGCACTGTAGCAACTCGCCAAAGCTCCTTCGACAGCACCTTCCAAACCTGTGACCATTACCATCTAGAAGGACAAGGGCAGCAGACACATGGGAACACCACCACCCGGAAGTTCCCCTCCAAGCCACTCACCATCCTGATTTGGAAATATATCACCGTTCCTTCACTGTCGCTGGGCCAAAATCCTGGAACTCCCTCCCTAACAGCACTGTGGCTGTACCTACACCACATGGACTGCAGCGGTTCAAGAGGGCAGCTCACCACCACCTCCTCAAGGGCAACTAGGGATGGGCAATAAAAATGCTGGATGCCAACATCCCGGGGAAGAATTTCTTAAAAAAGCGTGGTCAGGAAACGGAGGAGCCGGGGTGTGGCGGAGGTGCCCAGATTTCTGATGGGCATCCGGCTGACAGAGAGGGCAGCCTCTGGAGGATACCGCGGTCCAGGTGTGGCGTTCATGGTCCTTCTGGCAGGTGAAGCCACGGAAGGTGGTTGGGGGGGTGGGGTGGGGGAGGGGGAGGGGGTGGGGAGGGGGGGGCGCAATCTCTCACTACGTCCACTGAGTGTGGCTGATGGAAAAAGGAAGAAATCCAACGGGAATCGGATAAGTGGATTTTTATTGACTGTGTCTGCTGTGCAGACTGCGAAATCGAGCCGGTGACTGGTTTGACTCATTCTGAAAGGAATCAGGGTTTTAATCCCAAGATTCATTTATCTTTTATGGACCAGTTAAAGTGGCACCACCTTCACCGGTATGATGGTTGGGTGAACGGGTACGCTGGCTGATGTGGTGATGGCCCCCTGCAGCGGACAGGGGGTGGCAGTAAAAGGCAGCCCCGTCCCTCAGCGCCAACCAGTCTAACTTTGAGTCCACAAAGTCCCGCTCCATAGCCTAAGCTGACATTCCCAGTGCAGGACTGAGGGAGTGCTGCACTGTTGAACAGGACTGAGGGAGTGCTGCACTGTTAAACAGGACTGAGGGAGTGCTGCACTGTTAAACAGGACTGAGGGAGTGCTGCACTGTTGAACAGGACCGAGGGAGTGCTGCACTGTTAAACAGGACTGAGGGAGTGCTGCACTGTTAAACAGGACTGAGGGAGTGCTGCACTGTTGAACAGGACTGAGGGAGTGCTGCACTGTTGAACAGGACTGAGGGAGTGCTGCACTGTTAAACAGGACTGAGGGAGTGCTGCACTGTTGAACAGGACTGAGGGAGTGCTGCACTGTTAAACAGGACTGAGGGAGTGCTGCACTGTTGAACAGGACCGAGGGAGTGCTGCACTGTTAAACAGGACCGAGGGAGTGCTGCACTGTTAAACAGGACCGAGGGAGTGCTGCACTGTTAAACAGGACTGAGGGAGTGCTGCACTGTTAAACAGGACTGAGGGAGTGCTGCACTGTTAAACAGGACTGAGGGAGTGCTGCACTGTTAAACAGGACTGAGGGAGTGCTGCACTGTTGAACAGGACTGAGGGAGTGCTGCACTGTTAAACAGGACTGAGGGAGTGCTGCACTGTTAAACAGGACTGAGGGAGTGCTGCACTGTTAAACAGGACTGAGGGAGTGCTGCACTGTTAAACAGGACTGAGGGAGTGCTGCACTGTTGAACAGGACTGAGGGAGTGCTGCACTGTTAAACAGGACTGAGGGAGTGCTGCACTGTTGAACAGGACTGAGGGAGTGCTGCACTGTTAAACAGGACTGAGGGAGTGCTGCACTGTTGAACAGGACTGAGGGAGTGCTGCACTGTTAAACAGGACTGAGGGAGTGCTGCACTGTTAAACAGGACTGAGGGAGTGCTGCACTGTTAAACAGGACTGAGGGAGTGCTGCACTGTTGAACAGGACTGAGGGAGTGCTGCATTGTTAAACAGGACTGAGGGAGTGCTGCACTGTTAAACAGGACTGAGGGAGTGCTGCACTGTTGAACAGGACTGAGGGAGTGCTGCACTGTTAAACAGGACCGAGGGAGTGCTGCACTGTTGAACAGGACCGAGGGAGTGCTGCACTGTTAAACAGGACTGAGGGAGTGCTGCACTGTTAAACAGGACTGAGGGAGTGCTGCACTGTTAAACAGGACTGAGGGAGTGCTGCACTGTTAAACAGGACTGAGGGAGTGCTGCACTGTTAAACAGGACTGAGGGAGTGCTGCACTGTTAAACAGGACTGAGGGAGTGCTGCACTGTTAAACAGGACTGAGGGAGTGCTGCACTGTTAAACAGGACTGAGGGAGTGCTGCACTGTTGAACAGGACTGAGGGAGTGCTGCACTGTTAAACAGGACTGAGGGAGTGCTGCACTGTTAAACAGGACTGAGGGAGTGCTGCACTGTTAAACAGGACTGAGGGAGTGCTGCACTGTTAAACAGGACTGAGGGAGTGCTGCACTGTTGAACAGGACTGAGGGAGTGCTGCACTGTTAAACAGGACTGAGGGAGTGCTGCACTGTTGAACAGGACTGAGGGAGTGCTGCACTGTTAAACAGGACTGAGGGAGTGCTGCACTGTTAAACAGGACTGAGGGAGTGCTGCACTGTTGAACAGGACTGAGGGAGTGCTGCACTGTTAAACAGGACTGAGGGAGTGCTGCACTGTTGAACAGGACTGAGGGAGTGCTGCACTGTTAAACAGGACTGAGGGAGTGCTGCACTGTTGAACTTGCCATTTATTAGATGAGACATTAATCTGAGGCTGCATCCACCCTCTCACGGTGCTTAAAAGAGTCCATGTCCACTATTCTGAAGAAGAATTGGATTGTTCATTGCGGGTGTCCTGATAAATCTAACAAATATTTCAGGGGGAACTTTTTAAAAAAATTTTATTCATGGGATATGGGTGAGGCTGGCATGGCCAGCATTTGTTGCCTGTCCCTAAATGCCCCCTGGCTTATTAGGGCACTTGAGAGTCAACCACGTTGCTGTCGTTAGGTCAAAATCCTGGAACTCCTTCCCTCACAGCACTGTGGGTGTCCCTAAGACAAATGGACTGCAGCTGTTCAAGAAGGCAGCTCACCACCACCTTCTCAAGGGCAATTAGGGATGGGCAATAAACGCTGGCCCAGCCAGCGACACCCACACCCCGTGAAAGAATAATAAAAAAAGATTAGCCGAGGCCTCTGCATTGCTAAATGCAGCGATGTTACCGCCGTGCCACCAACTCCTTACCCAGAGAGCGGTGAGAATGTGGAATCAGTACCATGTGGAGTAACTGAAATGAGTATGGGTGCATTTTAAGGGGAAGCGAGATAAACTCATGAGGAAGAAAGGGAAGGGGGGGCTATATTGGCTGAGTGAGATGAAGAGGAGTGGGAGGCTCACGTGGAGCATTGACACCAGCCTGGGATTAGTTGGGCTGAAAGGCCAGTTTCTGTGCTCTACATTCTGTGTGACCCACTCTGCCGTCAAGGGTCCCCAAGGGGCAGCTGACTTGCCTTTTCTGCAGGCGCTTTCCCCGCTGTTTTCGTCCGCAAACTCCCTGCCCCCACTCCCTCCCCCGCTCGTCTTTCGGACAGAGGTCGTCGCCCTGATTCAAGGCCAGTGCAGTGGCAGCAGTTCCTGGGCCGAGCGGCCACTCTCCAGAGGGTGGCCTGCTGTCAGGCTATTCCTTTGTGGAAGGTATCACAGCGGTGACCAATCTTGCCCGTGCTTGGCACCAGCAAGGTGGTGCCAGGGCCAGGACAGGTCAGAGGGCCGTCCGCCGACACTTCATGAAAGCACTTTCCAAATATGGAACTCGAGAAGTTGAGGTGAATGGCATTAGATGCGTTTAAGGGGAAGCTTGATAAACACTTGAAGGAGTAGAAGTTTAAGCCAATAGGGTTAAATAGTGAAGGCTGTGGTGATAAACACTAACATAAGCCAGTTGGGCCTGTTTCTGTGTCATACATTCTATCGAATGCTGTTTGGTTTGCTTATCCACACTTAATGTAATCAGGGGAAGATTAATGGAATACTCATATTGTCTCTGGTATGTGAGACACTATTAGTGCAGGTTTGCCAAACTCCTTCCCACTTTACTTCTCCTCTGCTGGAGGCTCTGTCTCTCGTGAGTTAACTGTTATTCCAATACAGTCGATGGGAATTCTGCCATCCCTCCATTGCCATAACCTTAACTCTCTTTTAAAATGAACCAAATTTGCAACACTACCTGCACGAAATGGGGATTCTGCTCTTCAAGTGGCAAAGCAGGAGATTGTGGTCACCGTGTGAGACCGCTACTACACGTTTTTAATTCTTTCTTGGGATCTGAGGGGGGTCGCTGGCTTGGCCAGTGTTTATTGCCCATCCCTAATTGCCCTTGAGAAGGTGGTGGTGAGCTGCCTTCTTGAACCGCTGCAGCCCATGTGGTGTAGGTACACCCACTGTGCTGCTAGGGAGGGAGCTCCAGGATTTTGACCCAGCGACAGTGAAGGAACAGCCGATATATTTCCAAGTGCTGTTGTGGACCAGCTGCTGAAAAGTGGAATTGAAACGAGCGGCTAGTTTCTTTTCTCTCTCTTTTGGCCGGTACAGAAAAGATGGGCTGAATGGCCTCTTGCAGCACTGTAATCTTTCTACGGCTCTAAGTCAGGATGGGCTTGACGGGGGACGTGAGGGTGGTGACGTTACAGGTTTCCGCTGCCCTTGTCCTTCTAAGTGGTAGAAGCTGCGGGAAGGTGCAGTTGAAGGAGGCTTGGCAAGTTGGCGAGGGTTTACAGCCTATAGGCTGCAGAGATATCTACACACAGGGAGCCCATTTGAGTTCGCAAGCAGCCTGACAAGATTATACATTGGACAGAGACGTCTATGCATTACACAAGACAGGCCTGCATATAACACAGGCGTCTACACGCTGCACAGAGGGACCTGCATGTTAGGCAAACAGTCCTGTACACTAAGAGACAGCCCATTACAACCTTGATGAAGAGTCACACGGACTCGAAACTTTAACTCTTGTCTTCCTCTCCGCAGACGCTGTCAGACCTGCTGAGCCTTTCCAAACTATTTTTGTTTTTGTTTCAGATTTCCAGCATCCGCAGTATTTTGCTTTTACCATTACAGCCTTTGTTGGTATTAACCTATACAGAGCTACAGCAAGGTTACAACACTGAACATCCCCATACAGAGGAGAGGAGATGGAGAAGTGGCATTGTCACTGGACTAGAGAGCCGGGGTAATCCTCTGGGGACTTGGGATTGAATCCCACCACGGCAGGTGGTGAAATCTGAATTCGATAAAATCTGGAATTAAAAGTCTAATGATGACCATGCAGCTATTGTTGATAGCTGTAAAAACCTGCCTGATTCACTAATGCTCTTTAGGGAAGGAAATCGCCTGGCCTACATGTGACTCCAGACTCTTAACTACCCTCTGAACAAGGGCATTGGGCAATAAATGAATTTTAAAAAATTATAATGCCTGCAGCACTATGCCAACAGGTTTGTATGCTGTACAGATGACCTGTACACTACAGGGAGATCACTATAAATTATGTCTGGGTTCCCAACAACTGCCAGGGTTAAGGCTGCCTGCTCAGTAAGTTTAACATCAGAAGACCTGACAACAATTGGCTAGTAGTCATTATGGACCCAACTCAGAGGTCCGAATTCTAAAGTGGCAAGTTACAAAATTAAGTTCTTCCAATCTCATAATATGCGGAGTGTTACTGGGAATAGTAAAATGGCCATGAATTGTGTTGGCTGGTTGAAAACCCCACCTTGAGGGGAATCTGCCCTCTGTCCCCAGTCAGGTCGACACCTGACTCCAACTTACATTGTGTAGTTGACTCAATGCCCTGGGAAACCACTCAGTTAATAATAGCACTGACTAGTCTAGTCATGGTGTCAGCTGTAGTTCAGTGGGTAACACTCCTGCCCACAAGTCAGAAAGGTCCTGGGTTCAAGGACTGAAATCCACAGACTGACGCCCTCAGTGCATTACCAAAGGAATGCTGCACTGTCAGGGATGCTGCTTTGAAGATGAGGTGTTAAACTAAAGCCCCTGTCTCTGCTCTCAGGTGGGTGTAAAAGACCCCACAACCATCATTTAGAAGAGCAGAATTCTTCCTGATGCCCTGATCTATAATTACCCTTTACCCAACACCACTAAAATGCCCCTAGATGTGAAATTCATTGCCCTGGTGCTGTTTTGCCGGGGTGCAGTGTGCTGCTGGCTGCTTCAGGCATGGTCAATGTAATGTTCCCATTGAGAAGACGGTGATGCTCTGTGTTGTAATCTTGATGTAGTTCGATATAGGTAAATACCAACAAGGGTTTAAATTTTATAGGTGGCCCCCCCCAGCAAGGCTGCATAATGTGCACCTTCACCAATCTTGGACATCCCTGGACCAGACAACTGTTTATGTTCAAATAAAATTATATATAAAAGTAAAAAGGCATTGAAAACCTTCAACAGCACAACGCTTAACACGAGGGTTGGAAGAACAGAGCTTGCATTTGTATAGCGCCTTTCACAGTACCAGAAATTCCCTGGCTGGTGCACAGACAATCAACTACTTTAGTGTGGTCACTGTTGTAAAGTAAGAAATATGGCCGCCAATTTATGCACAGCAAGCTCCCACAAACGACACGTGATCAGGACCAGATCATCTCTGTTAATGGTGCTAGATGAGAGATGAATGTTGGCCAGGACTCCAGGGAGAACTCCCCAGCTCGTTTTCAGAATGGTGTCATGGGAAAGTAGGACCTTGGTGTAAAGTTTCATCTGAAATATAGCATCTCCAACAGTACAGCACTCCCTCAGTACTGCACAGCACTCCCTCAGTACTGCACTCCCTCAGTACAGTACAGCACTCTCTCAGTACAGTACACCCTCACTGCCGCACTCCCTCAGTACAGTACAGCACTTTCTCAGTACTGCACTCCCTCAGTACAGCACTCCCTCAGTGCAATACAGCACAGCACTCGCTCACTGCAGCACAGCACTCCCTCAGTACTGCACTCCCTCAGTACAGTACACCCTCACTGCCGCACTCCCTCAGTACATTACTGCACTCCCTCAGTACAGTACTGCACTCCCTCAGTACAGTACAGTACTCCCTCAGTACAGTACACCCTCACTGCCACACTCCCTCAGTACAGTACAGCACTCCCTCGGTACAGTACACCCTCACTGCCACACTCCCTCAGTACAGTACAGCACTCCCTCGGTACAGTACACCCTCACTGCCACACTCCCTCAGTACAGTACAGCACTCCCTCAGTACAGTACACCCTCACTGCCACACTCAGTACAGTACAGCACTCCCTCGGAACAGTACAGCACTCCCTCAGTACAGTACACCCTCACTGCCGCACTCCCTCAGTACAGTACTGTGCTCCCTCACTGCAGTACAGCACTCCCTCAGTACAGCACTCCCTCACTGCCGCACTCCCTCAGTACAGTACAGCACTCTCTCAGTGCAATACAGCACAGCACTCCCTCACTGCAGTACAGCACTCCCTCAGTACTGCACTCCCTCAGTACAGTACAGCACAGCACTCCCTCAGAATGGTGTCATGGGAATGTAGGACTTTGGTGTAAAGTTTCATCTGAAATATAGCATCTCCAACAGTACAGCACTCCCTCAGTACTGCACAGCACTCCCTCAGTACTGCACTCCCTCAGTACAGTACAGCACTCTCTCAGTGCAATACAGCACAGCACTCCCTCACTGCAGTACAGCACTCCCTCAGTACTGCATTCCCTCAGTTCAGTACTGCACTCCCTCAGTACAGTACAGCACTCCCTCAGTACAGTACTGCACTCCCTCAGTACAGTACAACACTCCCTCAGTACAGTACAGCACTCTCTCAGTACAGTACAGCACTCCCTCACTGCAGTACAGCACTCCCTCAGTACTGCATTCCCTCAGTTCAGTACTGCACTCCCTCAGTACAGTACTGCACTCCCTCAGTACAGTACTGCACTCCCTCAGTACAGTACTGCACTCCCTCAGTACTGCACTCCCTCAGTACAGTACAGCACTCCCTCAGTACAGTACTGCACTCCCTCAGTACTGCACTCCCTCAGTACAGTACAGCACTCCCTCAGTACAGTACTGCACTCCCTCAATACTGCACTCCCTCAGTACAGTACAGCACTCCCTCAGTACAGTACCGCACTCCCTCAGTACTGCACTCCCTCAGTACAGTACAGCACTCCCTCAGTACCGCACTCCCTCAGTACTGCACTCCCTCAGTACAGTACAGCACTCCCTCAGTACAGTACTGTACTCCCTCAGTACAGTACTGCACTCCCTCAGTACAGTACTGCACTCCCTCAGTACAGTACTGCACTCCCTCAGTACAGTACTGCACTCCCTCAGTGCAATACAGCACATCATTCCCTCACTGCAGTACAGCACTCCCTCAGTACAGTACAGCACTCCCTCAGTACAGTACTGCGCTCCCTCAGTACAGCACTCCCTCAGTGCAATACAGCACAGCATTCCCTCACTGCAGTACTGCACTCCCTCAGTACAGCACTCCCTCACTGCCGCACTCCCTCAGTACAGCACTCCCTCAGTACAGTACAGCACTCCCTCACTGCAGTACTGCACTCCCTCAGTACAGCACTCCCTCACTGCCGCACTTCCTCTGTACTGCACTCCCTCAGTACCGCACGCCCTCAGTACAGTACAGCACTCCCTCAGTGCAATACAGCATTCCCTCAGTACAGTACAGCACTCCCTCAGTGCAGTACAGCACTCCCTCAGTACTGCACGCCCTCAGTACAGTACTGCACTCCCTCAGTACCGCACGCCCTCAGTACAGTACTGCACTCCCTCAGCACAGTACAGCACAGCACTCCCTCACTGCCGCACTCCCTCAGTGCCGCACTCCCTCAGTGCCGCACTCCCTCAGTGCCGCACTCCCTCAGTGCCGCACTCCCTCACTCCCTCACTCCCTCAGTACAGCACCACAGTGTCAGCCTACAATAGTTCCAGAAATGTGGATTCTCTTCCCCACTGAAAGGCTGTGGATTAGAGGCTAATTGGAGCTTTCAGGACTAAGATGGAAAGATTCCTATTAAATAAGGATATTAAGAGACACAGAGCTAAGGCAGGTAAATGGAGCTGAGGTGCAGATCTGTCACGAGCTAACGGAATAGCAGAGCAGGCTTCACGGGTTGAATGGTATAGGTTCATCCTGCGGGCTCTGGAGGAGGAGTTGAACCCACAGCCGTCCGACTCCGAGGCAGGGATCCAAGCATTGAGCCACAGCAAACACCCCAGCTCACAGGAGGGCTGGTATACCTTTTTCAGAAGGTTCAAACGACTATAATCTCATGGCAGCTAAGACTTGATAAGCATAGATCAGCTGGGGGCAGCCGTAGTTTTACCAATGAGATATTGAGGGCGTCAGTCGCGAGCATCTCTGAGGAGTCTGCCGGTCATTGTCAGAACAACAACTTAGATTTAGATGGCACCCCTAACGTCATAAAATGTCCCAAAATGCTTCACACGAACATTATAAAACAAAATATGACACTGAGCCACCTGAGGAGGTATGAGGTCAGATGACCAAAAGCTTTGGTCAAAGAGGCAGGTTTTTAAGATGTGCCTCAAAAAGGAGGAAAGTGAGATAGAGAAGTGGAAAGATTTAGGGAAAAAAATTCCAAAGCTTAGGGCCTAGGCAACTGAAGACACGGCCGCCAATGGTGGACTGATAAAAAAATAAATAAAATCGGCGATACCCAAGAGGCCAGAATTAGAGGGGCACAGAGACCTCGGAGGGTTGTGGGGCTGCAGGAGATTACAGCGATAGAGAGAGAGGGAGGCCATGGGAAACAAGGGTGAGAATTTTAAAATCGAGCTGAGTTGCTTGACCTGGTGCCAACGTAGATCAGCGGGCACAAGGGGTGATGGGGGAAACATGACTTGGTGTGAGTTAAGACAAGGCCAGCAGTATTTAGAATTACTTTGAGTTTACGAGTAGAACCTGAGAGACCAGCCAAGAGTGCACTGGAATAGCTGAGTCTAGGTGGCACGGATGAGGGTGTCAGCAGCAGGTAAGCTGAAACAGGGGTCAAGTTGGGTGATGCCACAGAGATGGAAATAGGTCATGAATGTGAACTATAAGCTAGTAGGTAGAAAGATGATTATTATACTGTAGACTGATAGGGTTAGATGAAGTATAGTGCAGTGGAGCATGAACACCAATATTGACCTGTTGGGCCAAATGTCCCATTTCTATCCTGTAAATCTCACGTAACCCTCCGAGGAACCTCATCGCTGCGAAGGCGTTTAATCTGATGTTGTCAAGCAGACTGAATCTGTTACAATTTGTAGTTTCTGTTCCGTGTATTTTAACAGACAGAAAAGGTAACATTACAAAATGGAGGCTGTCCTCTTTCAGTGAGTTTCAAAATGGAGGCCAGGTACTCTGGTCAACCCAGCCTGCAAGGAATGGGCAAGGTGCCTTCATGTCCTAAAATCAATTAAAAGATGGCGATGCTTTGATGATTATCGAGCACTGATGAGACAGTGTAATTTCTAAGTTACTGAAGTCAGATGTCAAAATAAGCAGCCTTTTATAAAGCAGGAACTGACAGCGACAAAATATTATCACTTTGTCTGCCAAGGGGCAAAGGCCCATATTTTCATGGAACTGACACTGGGAGCTGCAATTAAACTTAAAGCTGTACTCTGTTCTAGCCACCCTAATCCAGCCATTCCATCCCATTCCAAGTTGTTCCATTCCATTCCACGCAATTCCAACCCATTCAGTGCGTTCCTAGCCAGTCCACGCCATTTTGTTCATTCCAAGACCAGCCATTCCAACCCATCCCACCTGGTTCGAGGACTGGCTTCCAAACTCGGTTAGGGTGAAGCCAGGAAGTGAAGCAAGTAAAGGCAGGCCAAACGTGGAGCTGGGAAGCCTCAACTTCCCTCAGCGCCTTACACTAATGAGTTGCTGCTTGGCCCCTGAGCTCCGTAAATAAAGGCTTGCATTTACCTAGCGCCTTTCACCACCATTGGATCTTCTGGAACCTCATGACTCAGGAGTGAGAGTGCTACCAAGGGAACCAATCAATCAACATCACTACAACATTATCATTATCACATTGCTGTCTGTGGGAGCTTGCTGTGCACAAATTGGTTTCCTACATTTCAACACTGACTACACTTCAAAAAGTACTTCATTGGCTTACTGGCACAAGTGGCATTTTTAACAATGGTCTCTTGGCGTCAATTCACAAAACGCGTCTAGTGTCAACACTGACTCCAACTGCTAACAAGGTCCCGCCACCTCCAGCAAACTGTGTCCACACTGACTCTGCTACAGCTATGGAGCTTGGGTTGCCAACCCTCCAAGATTGTCCCTGAGTCTCCAGAAATTAAATCTCCCTGGACACTGTTGTGAGCAAGTCCCAAAGGAAAATCATAGGAGCGTTATATTTTTTTTAATTGACGCTTTGTTCACAGTCGTTGAAAACGTTGCCCCAGTTGTTGTAAAAGGAACAGAAACGGAGAAAGAGGCAATTAGATCGGACGGGGTGGTCGGGGGGAGGAGGTCATCTGACAAAACCTCCAGGGACGCAGCCAACCGGAGTTGGCGACCCGACTCGGAGCAGATCACGGAACCTCTTGAGCTTAAAGTTCCCCCCTCTCCACCTCATCAGCTAGGCCGTGCAAACCGAGGTTCAGGCTGGCCATTTGCAGGTGGGGCCTTCATGTCCGAGTTCAGCCGTAGCTCGGACGTTAGCACTCTTGCCTCAGGTTGCAAGTTCGACTCCCACTCCAGGGCTTGAGCATATAAAAAAAAAATCAAGGCTGATTCTCCAGTGCAGCACTGTAGGAGTGCTGCACGGTCTGAGGAGCTGTCTTTCAGATTGAGGTATTAAACCCCGAGGACCCATCTGCCCTTGCAGGTGGATGTAAAAGAATCCATGGCACTATTTCGAGGAAGAGCGGGGGAGTTTCCCCCCCCTACCCCCCACTCCCCCCGCCGGGTGTCCTGGCCAATGTTTGGCTGTCAATCAACATCACTAAAACATTTTCATTATCACAGTGCTGTCTGTGGGAGCTTGCTGTGCACAAATTGGTTTCCTACATTTCAACAGTGGCTACACTTCAAAAAAGCACTTCATTGGCTGTAAAGCGCTTCGAGACACCTGGGTGGTGGTGAAAAGCGCTATATGAATGCAAAGCTTTTCTCTCAGGAGCTGTTGTTCTTGAAAACTGAATCTAACAACTCAGACCTCGGGCTGGGTTACACGCTCTCCCGCTCCCAGCCCGCTGGCAGGTTTGAGTGAGGGGGAAAATCCAGCCCCCACTGCCCCCGCCACCCACCCACACCTGCCCACCACAATTAAACAGGGGATGGGGAGAGCCATTGGGCAGGCTGCCCTCCCTTGGCCCTATTGAGGCCTTTAAGCAGCCAATCAATGGCCTTGTTCTGCCACTGGCAGTATTATGCCTGCAACGGGACAAGGCCCGATCCAATCTGGAAGACCAGCGGAGTTAACTATGCAGCCTAGAGTCGGATAAGCGGGGGGCGGGTAACCTGCTTCGCAGACCCCTTGTGCCTATCGGAGGCAGCCACCCCACCCCTCCCCCAAGGTCATCCCTCTCCTTTAACCCTACCCCTCCTCTGACCTCTTGAACCCAGACCCCCCTCCCTCCCCACCACCTCCTTCACCCCAGCCTGCCAACCTACCCCAGGAATCCAGGACTTACCTTGGCTTCTCAGCACGGAGGGGCTGCCTGTACTCCCCAACAATGGCCGCCGCTCCTGGAGAGCTGGGGCCTCAGGGCCGCTGACCATCCGATCGGCCAGCAGCTCTCCAAGGCAGGACTTCTTCGCGAGAGAAGTGTCATCTCCAACTACTTAATGCTGCTCCCAGTATTAAATGGCATTGGGATCGTGGACTCCCAACATCTTAGCTTACCAGTCATAAGACCATAAGACACTGGGGGCAGAAGTAGGCCATTCAGCCCATCGAGTCTGCTTCGCCATTCAATGAGATCATGGCTGATCTGATAATCCTCAACTCCACTTTCCTGCCTTTTCCCCATAACCCTCGATTTCCTTACTGATTAAAAATCTGTGTCTATCTGAATATACTTAATGACCCAGCCTCTATAGCCCTCTGCGGTAAAGAAGTCCACAGATTGACTACCACCTGAGGGAAGAAATTCCTCCTCACCTCTGTTTTAAATGGACGGGCGCTTACTCTGAGATTATACCCTCTGGTCCTAGACTCTCCCACAAGGGGAAACAACCTCTCAGCATCTACCCTGTCAAGCCCCCTAAGGATCTTAAATGTTTCAATAAGGTCGCCTCTCATTCTTCTAAATTCTAATGAGTTACAGGCCCAACCTACTCAACCTCTCCTCATAAGAAAATCCCTCCATACCCGGCATGGGGAGGGTGGGGGTTGGAAAACAGAGAGTACGGTGCCCCATTAAATCCGACCCCTAGGTTTTGATGATACGAGCACTAAGGGGTTAAAACTATCAGGAAACGTTGATAAGGCTGGGGGCTCTGACCTGAGAGAGGATTTTAAAATTATGAAGGGATTTGACAGGGGAGACATAGAGAAGACGTGTCCGGTTTTAAAAGACTCCAAAACTAGGGGCCATAAATATAAGATAGTCAGTAATAAATCCAATAGGGAACTCAGGAGAAATATTTCACTCAGAAATGGTGAGAATGTGGAACTCTAGTAATCCAGGCAAATAGCATAGAGGCATTTGAAGGGCAGCTGGATAAACACATGAGGGAGAAAGGAATAGGAGGATATGATGACAGGGTGAGATGAAGAGGGATAGGAGAAAGCTCAAGTGGAGCAAAACTGCTAGCATGGACCAATTGGGCTGAATGGCCTTGTTTACGCACTGTACAGTTAATGTAAAGATTCTTGTACAATACTCTTCGTGACCTGACATATGAGCATAAGAATTAGGTGTAGAAGTAGGCCATTTGGCCCCTCGAGCCTGCTCCACCTAATCTTATTGATTCAATAAGATCATGGCTGATCTGATTGTGGCCTTAACTCTACTTTCCTGCCTGCCACTCCATAACCTTTGACACTCATGTAGAGATCAAAAATCGATCTAATTCAGCCTTGAATATATTCATGATATGGAGGCCCAGTCTCCACTGCTTTCTGTGGAAGAGAATTCCAAAGAGTACTGAGCCTCAGAGAAGAAATTCTTCCTCATCTCCATCTTAAGTGGGAGACTCCTTATCTCTAAGTACCTCCTAGTTCTAGATTCCCTCACAAGGGGAAACACCCTTTCGGCATCCACCCTGTCAAGCCCCCCTCAGAATCTTTTTGTAAATTTGTTCATGGGATGAGGGTATCGCTATCTAGGCCAGCATTTATTGCCCATCCCTAATTCCCCCCTCATTCAGAAGTCAACCACATTGCTGTGGGTCTGGAGTCACATGTAGGCCAGACCAGGTAAGGACAGTGGATTTCCTTCCCTCAAGGGTATTAGTGAACCAGATGGGTTTTTTTTACAACAAATTGATGGTCTCATAGTCATCATCAGACTTTGAATTCCAGATTTTTTATTCAATGAATTCAAATTTCACCATCTGCCGTCGAGGGATTCAAACCTGGAGTCTCCAGAGTATTACCCTGGGGTCTCTGGTATACCAGTCCAATGACAATACCGCCACACCACCACCACCCCGTGATCTTACATGTTTCAGTAAGATCACCTCTCATTTTTCTAAACTCCAATAAGTATAGGCCCAATGTGCTCAATCTTTCGACAAATCCCTCACCCCAGGAATTAGCCTAGTGAACCTTCTCTGAACTGCCTTCAATGCAAGTATCTCCCCCCTTAAATAAGGAGAGCTTAGTTGCTGCTCTTTCCTCACACCTGTCAGGCAGGTACACACCTGTGTTCATACTTGACTTGCTTTAACCTTCGCTCTATCCACAAGATACAAAGGGACAAAATGCGTGATTAAAGAAACTACAACCTTATTCCCATGATGAATGTAATCAGGACTTTATCGATAAGACAACTGGGCTTTAATGTCCTTCAGGGATGGAAAGCGTCCATCCTTACCTGGTCTGGGCTTATATGTGACTCCAACCCTAGCACAGACGTGGTTGCCTCTTAACAAGTGGCCTAGCAAACCGTTCAGATGTATCAAACCACGACAGCGGGTCAAGGGGGTGGGGTGAATGACCTCGGCCTCAGCCTCTACATCCCGAAAATGAGTGAAATGTGCGGAGGTGAGGATGAAGGCCCAACGCCTTGGAACCGGCCCTTCAGGTCGGCCCTTTAGAGTGCGATATAGGCGTACATCTTCCTGAGACCCTGGGTTAAAACAGGACTGTTTGACCGAAGGCCTATAGTGAGGGCCAGCAACAACAACCTGTGTTTATATAGCACCTTTCACATCGTAAAATGGCCCAGAGCAGCCATTATCAAACAAAATTTGACACCGTGCCACTTAAGGGGATATAAGGGCAGGTGGCCAAATGCTTGGTCAACAAAGCAGGTTTTAAAGGGGGGGGGGTCTTAAAAGGAGAGATCAGTGGAGAGGTTTAGGAAGGGAGTTCCAGCGCTTAGACACCAGGCACTGAAGGCACGACCATCAATGTTGGAGTGAAGAAAATTGGGGAAGTCCACAAGGGTAGATGTAGTCTGTGTGCAGCATGACAGGGAATAAGAGGAGGAACAAACACAGTTTGGGACAAATTAGCTAATAAATCCTTGGGGAGGAACAGAAAGGAGGAGTGTCAATTAAAAAAAAAAGCATCAATTCCCCTTTAAGATGGCCTCAGGTTCAGGCTTGTGTTTGAGTCTGAGTAAATGCATTAATCTGAAGTCATGGGGGACCTCCAGATGGAGGGTGTTGGTTACTGGGGGGTGGGCAGGGGCGGGGGAGGGGAGGGAGGATTGGGGAGGTGCGGAGTGGGGTGAGGGGAGGGGAGGTCACAGTGGGACACAGCAGCTGTCAGAGTAACGTTCCAGGCTGCAGGTGACAGATGGAGGGCAGGGTTGCGTGAGAGAGAGAGAGAGAGAGAGAGAGAGAGAGAGAGAGAGATGGAAATGATGCAGCATTTTAAATAGTGGCCACACTAAGGGGACGTCAGAGATAGACCGAGACAAAAAGGAGCTGCACAAGAACAGCAAACAAATGGTTGGGAAGTACAAAGAAAAATTAAACAGGATGTGGTAGAGGTCATGGGGAGAGAAAAGGCTGAGGGGTGAAGGAGTAAACAAAGGGCAACGTGTCACCATCACAACGCAATCTTCTTTTGTGATCATTGTTCTTTGGTTTTAAGGAGCTGAATTCTCTCCTTTCTCACCCGACCCATCCTCCATCCAAATGATGCACTACCCAGCCTTTGCCAATGCCTCTCACCCACCGACAGTGCCACTCGTTTCCAGTTTTGCTCACTCATCATGCAGAATCTCGTCCGGGCTGCTGGCTGCACAGATTTACAGGGATTGCAATGTAGGCAAGCAGGCCATTTGGCCTGACCAGTGTGTGCTAGTGTTTATCCCCACAAGGGCAATCCTCCTAATCCCATGTCCTCACCCTGTTCCTATATCTTTCCTTCAACCATGTGCCTACTTGATTCTTAAACATGATATTTTGCTGCGCTTAATTAACTCCACTTCCACAGCCCCTGTGTAAAAGAAAACTCCTGCTCTCTGTCCTAAATCTCTTACATTTAATCTTGCATTATTGTCTCCCTCATTCTTGACCCCTTAATCACTGGAAACAATCTCACTCTTGTCTGCCCCTGTCCAATCCCTTCATAATTTAAAATAACTCTACCAAATCACCTCTTAATCTCTTTTATTCTAATGAAAGCCGCATCAATTTACTATCGGGTTTAATCGACCAAAACACTGCCTCTGACTTCATAGCCTAGAGGTTTGGGCATTGCGAGAGCTAAGGGTAGGCCTCAAAGCCTGTGTGTGCACAGTGAGGGCCGAGGGGACCCTGATATTGGGCCTTTGGGCTTCACTGCCATCTAATCAATAAGTTGCGGAGAGTATAGGGTTGCCAACTACGATTAAACGTATTTTTTCTAGATGTTTCATCACATGAATTGCCCCCACGCTCGTCATTAGTCGGCCACCCATCCATCCTAGTGATGCACTGCCTTCCTACGCCAACCGGAAAGCAAAAACACTCGTTGCCCGCTTGGATGGTGCTTGACTGCCAGTCAAACAGCCTTTTTCGTCCCCCATTTTCAATATTTTTATACCTGGTAAAGAGAAATGTTCAAAGAAAATGACAAAGCAAAACAATCTTTTTACAACGTCCCGATGATTTTTCTCCAGGGTTGCCCACACAGCAGTGTCCTGGAGATTGATCTTCAATTCCTGGAGACTCCAGCCCAACTCCAGAGGGTTGGCAACCCTAGGAGAGTAATAGGTGGCCGGGAGCCCTGGGGGCAAGTGACTCCAATATGGGGGCCTCACCATACACACACACACACAAGCGTTCGAGCCCATGCCTCACTACCACAGCCTCCGCAGGCCCAAATTTCTAGGCCATGGTGTGGATGGAAGGGGCAACCGAGAAAGGGGTCAGTTGGAGTGGGAAGTGAAAGCAACTCATTTAGTTGATGATTAGTGCCTCTGGGGGTTCTGGAGCAGGGGTTGGGGGCGGGAGTGAGGGGGGTGCGGTGGGTGGTGTGTGAGGGAGAGTAGCAGTGATGGCGAGGGAGGGGCCTGTGTTCTTGAAATGTAGGGGCAGGAAGAGCACAATTGCTTCTCAGCCCTTCACATTCGGGTAAGTATATTTTGGAATCTTAACTTGACTGATAGCAGCTCGATAGGTGACCCCTTTTAGTGTCTTGCCTGTATGGAAGGCCAGGCTACCAGGTGGCCTGAGTCGCAGAATCACAGAACTGTGTACAGCACTGAAGGAGGCCATTCAGCCCATCATGACTCTGCTGGCTCTCCGAAAGAGCAATTCACCTAGTGCCGTTCTCCTGCCCCCTCCCCGCAGACCTGCACATTCTTCCTTTCCGGATAAGAATCCAATTCCCTCTTGAATGCCTCGGTTCAACCTTCCTCCAAGGCAACTGCATTCCAGATCCCAACCACCCATTGCCCGAAGAGGTCTTTCCTCATGGGTAAACCCACCTTGCAGTGAGTGATCTTAAACAGGCGGGTAGGTCCTTAGTTTGCAAAAGAGCCTAAAGCCCATTTCAGGCATGGACAGATCTCCTGTGGCATTGCTCCCGGTTAGTAAGCACCCCACCCTCCACCCCCTTCAGCGGCATTGCTCGGAGTGAGTGATAATTCAGGATCTCTGAGAATCTCAGAGCCTGGTGAGTGGGGAATATCCTACATTAATTATTCAAGGCCTCTCTCAGAGCCTGGCAAATTGAGATACTTTTGCTCTAATTACTTTTGCCAGAGGAGAGGAACAATGTTCCCTTCAGCGAGAGAGAGAGAGAGAGAGAGAGAGAGCGAGAGAGAGAGAGAGGGCATCAGCAGCAGGCTTGTGTCCACGTGACAAAACGTTAAGAGCAAGAAGAGCTGAGTGAGCGGTCAGTCAATTTGCTCGATTCACTGCAGGATGAGAGATTATTCTCTCTCTCTCTCTCTCTCTCTCTCTCTATCTAGCTCACTCTCCGCACCAATGCAGTATTCTCCGACTCCTTCGATTGTGGTTTTAGTGTCTTACAGCGATGGGATGGTAATGAGCCAAAACCCTGCTGTCACTGCAATTCGATGCTACAGCGTCCTGGACAGGATAGGATGGAAAAGCTCGGTGAATTAAAAAGGATAACAAACTGATGCTGGGGCTCAGCAAACCCTCCCACGGCTCGTGGCTGTTACCTGAGCCCAGGATATTAGGTGACTGAACACGGCGGGTTGTGCACCGGGATTTCCGGCAATTTCTGAAGCCTTCTGGATCTGAAAATAAAATTAGACTAACTGGGTTGCTTTTCAGAAGAGCCAGTGCCGGCTGGATGGGCCGAATGGTCTCCTTCTGTGTTGTACTATTCTATGATTCTGTGATATTTCTTTGCGGGTCCCACTAGTTATTTATTGAGCCTTTCAAGGGAGAATCACCGAATGGTTATAGCACAGAAGGAGGCTATTTGGTCCATTGAGTCCATGCTGGCTCTCTGCAGGGGCAATCCAGCTGGTCCCAATCTGCCACCCTTTCACCATGGCCCTGCAATTGTTTTCCCAGATGTTTATCCAATTCCCTTTTGAAAGTTTGCATCTGCCTCTGCCAGTCTCCCAGGCAGCGCATTCCAGATCCTAACCCCTCTCTTTATTCTTTGATGGGATGTGGGTGTCACCGGCAAGGTCAGCATTTGTTGTCTGTATCTAATTTCCCCTTAAACTGAGGGGCTTGCTAGGCCATTTCAGAGGCAAGTTAAGAGTCAACCACATCGCTGTGGGTCTGGAGTCACATGTAGGCCAGACCGGGTAAAGATGGCAGATTTCCTTCCCTAAAGGGCATTAGTGAATGACAATCGATGATGATAGTTGTCATGGTCACCATTACCAAGACTAGCTTTATATTCCAGATTTTGTTAATTGAATTTAATTTCCACCAGCTGCCATGGTGGGATTTGAACCCATGTCCCCAGGACATTTGGCTGGGCCTCTGGATTACCAGCCCAGTGATATTACCACAACACCACAGTCTCCCCACACTTGCTGTGTTAAAAAAAAGTTTTCCATTTGGTTCTTTAGCCACCATTGGATTTGAGGCACACCTAACCCACCCAGTACCAAGGAATTGGCTCAACATTCACCAAGCAGAGCCTGTTAAGAATCAACCACATTGGATTTGCATGTAGGCCAGACCAGCAGATTTCCTTCCCTAAAGGGGTATTAGTGAACCAGATGGGCTTTCACAACAATCACTGATAGATTCATGGTCACCATTACTGAGACTAGCTTTCAATTCCAGATTGATTAATTGAATTTAAATTGCTATAGTGGGATGTGAACCCATGTCCCCTACTAAGTTCCTATAGCACTTACCCAGTGTCATTACCACTACACCACCTTTTCCCCATTTTCTTTTGGATTATTTTTGCCACTCCTGCCTCCTGATTCTACAATTCAGCCTTTCCCAGCTGATGCAGAGCAACATATCTGGCCCTTCTCCCTGGTCCCAGCAGCAATGGAACCCCAAACGCACCCTACGCAATATATAGTCACTTCAGCTCATATGGAACAAACTCCTCCTCATATGGAATCACCCTCAATCACATGGGGTATCTTACGCTTTCATCGCTACTTGTACTGAAGTGAGTTTGAAATGATAACAGATCACAGGCCACTAGCGATCCTGTTCAACAATCCTCAGAACAAACCATCCACTTGTGGGAGGAAGCGCCCACCATACTAAACAACTTAAGTCAAAAGAGAATTAGACTGTTACCTGAAAAGGAAGAATGTGCAGGGAGCAGGCGGAGTCCCTGCAACCAAGGGAGCTGCTTATGTGGAGAGCTGGTACAGACACAATGGGCTGAATGGCCTCCTTATGCACTGTAACAATTCCGTGATTCACTGATTCCCTTTGGAAATCCAATTGACACTCAAGAGTCTATCGCTGGACCAACTCCTTTCTCTTTTGGTTAGCAGATTTTCTCTTTGACTCTTTTCAATACAGTGACTCGACCCGGGTTACAGTTTCACATAAGGGTTAGGAGCAGGAGTGGGCTATTCGGCCCCGTGAGCCATCCTCCGCCATTCAATAAGATCACGGCTGATCTGACTGCGGCCTCAACTCCACTTTCCTGCCTGCTACCTCAGAGTGTTCTTTCTTCCTGAACGGGCAGCATCCCTTGGCTATTTAACCATCAAGGGCGTCACACGAGGTAAAACAGCTGAGCCCAATCATCTTTCCTCCGATGTCCCACCCAAACATATGAGCAGGGGCTGAGTGGACCGTTGAGCAGGAAATCCCGGCTGATTTTCCTAGCCTACGTACACCGAAACTGATTGAAGCCCCTCGCTCTTTGCCCCTTCTCGGACTGAGATCAGCTCACATGAACACAAGAATAGTAGGAGTAGACTGTAGGAGAGGTGGTGGGATAGTGGTATTGTCGCTGATTAGTATTCCAGAGACCCAGGGTAATGGCCCCAAGTTTGAATCCCACCATAGCAGATGGTGAAATTTGAATTCAATAAAGAATTAACCATTGTCATAAATACCCATTTGATTAACTAATGCCCCTTTGGGGAAAGGAAATCTGCTGTCCTTACCTGATCTGGCCTACATGTGACTCCAGACCCACAGCAATGTGGTCGACTCTTAATGCCCTTGGAACAAGGGTAATTAGGAATGGATAATAAATGCTGGCTCATCCCATTAAAAAAACCTGCTCTGCCATTCAAGACAATCTTGGGATTCAACTTCATTTTCCCCTATCCCTGAGAGACCAAAAATCCGTCTATCCCAGCCTTAAATGTACTCAACGATGGAGCATCCACAACCCTCTGGGGTAGAGAGTTCCAAAGATTCACAACCCTTTGAGTGAAGTAATTTCTCCTCATCCCAGTCCTAAATGATCGACTCCTTACCCTGAGACTGTGTCCCCGTGTTTTAGATTCCCCGACCAGCAGAGGCAATCTCTCAGCATCTACCCTGTCAAGCCCCTTAAAATCTTCTATGTTTCAATGAGATCGCCTCTCATTCTTCTAAACTTCAGTGAATATAGGCCCAATTTACTGAGCCTCTCATCATAGGACAAGGCCCTCATCCCAGGGGTACCAATTTAGCGAACCTTTGCTGTATAGCTTCCAATGTTGGTATAATCTTTCTTTAATGTGGAGACCAAAACTGCAGACAGAACTCACCAAAACCCTGTACAATTGTAGCAGGACTTTTTTTATTCTTGTTCTCCAATCCCCGTGCGATAAAGGCCAACATGCCATTTCTAATTGCTTGCTGTACTTGCACGCTAACTTCCTGCATTCCTCTAACAAGCACACCCGAGTCTCTTTGCACTTCAATGTTAATAGAATCCAAGACAGTTGCTGCAGTCAAAACCAAGACAGAGCTATTCTTAACCGGGAGAGTTTATTGACTTTGTTCAGTCGGATAGCTCTCCTCACGCCCAGTGTCCCAGCTGTCACTTAATTATACATGTTCAAAGTACTTAATTAAACAATGCCCTTCCCCTCTGTATCTCAACAATATAATTAATATATCATTAACAATCAACGCTTACAAGTTTTTAAAAATATTCTGCTTTTCTATCCTTACGACCTAAGTGAGTGGTTTCACCACCGTCTGCCATCTTGTTTCCCATTCTCTTCACCTGTCCATAGAGTAGAAGATCATCCATCTCCTAGTTGAATAGCAGAGCAGGGGGCCAAATGGCCTACTCCTGCTCCTCTGCTCCCACGTTCCTTTTGCAGCCTCTGTGTCCTCCCCACAGCTTCCCTTCCCACCTAGCTTTGTATCCTCAGCAAACTTAGATACGTTGCTCTCTGTCTCTTTATCCCAGTCGTTAATAGATTGTAAATAGCTGAGGCCTCAGCACTGATCCCTGCAACATTCCGCTATTCGCCTGCCAACTTGAAAATGCTCCATTCATGCTCACTCACTGCTCCCTGCCCGTTAACCAAACCTCTATCCATGCTCATATATTACTTCACTGAGTGCTTGACTGAGATTGGGATCTTCCTGGCCTTTTTCACTTAGTGCCACATGGGCAGACCAGAGAACTGCCTAGGCTTCGTACAGCAGTTACCAACATGAAACAGAGAACGATTTTCATTTATATAGCACCTTTCCCGACCTCACGACATGCCAAAAGGCTTCCCCAGCCAATGAAGTGCTTTTTGAAGTGCGGTCACCGTTGTGATGTAGAAAATGCGGCATCCAATTTAAGCACAGCAAGATCCCACAAAGAGCAGTGTGGTAATGGCCAAATTGTGGGGGGAAAAATACGAGCCAGGACACAGGGGGAGCACTCCCCTTACTCCTCTTCAAGATAGTGGCCGTGGGATCTTTATGTTTACTTGAGAGGGCAGACGGAGCCTCAGTTTAATGTCTCACCCCAAAAGACGTCACCTCCAATAGTACAGCACACCCTCAGTACTGCACTGGAGTGTCAGCCTAGGTTACACACTCAAGTCCCTGGGGTGAGACTTGAACCCACAACCTTCTGACTCAGAGGTGCTGCGTTATGGATGATATCAGAAGGTTCTCCTTTGTGCAACAGCTGATCAGCACTTGGGATGGCCTTTGAGCAGAGTGGTGGAGGCAAAATTCCTGGTGTGGCCTACATATAACTCAAGGCCCATCCTCTGAAATGGCCAAGCAAGCCACTCAGTTCGAGGGCAACTGTGGATGAGCAACAACTATTGGCCTTGCCAGTGACACCCACATCCCACGAAAGACTTAAAATAAACACCAGATACTTCAGCATTGACTCCCAGTGCAGTACAGAGGGAGAGCTGCACTGTCAGAGATGCTGCCTTTTGGATAAGATGTTGAACTGAGGCCTTGTCTGCACTCTCAGGATGCAAGGAAATATTTATTTATATATTTATCCCTCAACCAACATCGCTAAAAACAGGTTTTCTGGTCAATAACACATTGTTGTGTTTGGGTCTTTGCTGCACACAAATTGGTTTCCACATTACAACAGTGAATCCACCTCAAAAGTGTTTGACTGCTTGTAAAGTGCTTTAGAGTGTCCTGAACTTGTGAAAGATGCTATATAGATACAAGTCTTTAAGCTAGCTTCAGTAGGCACCTCTTTTTTTATTCATTTATGGGATGTGGGTGTCACTGGCCAGACCAGCATTTATTGCCCATCCCTAATTGCCCTTGTTCAGAGAGCATTTAAGAGTCAACCACATTGCTGTGGGTCTGGAGTCACATGTAGGCCAGACCATGTAAGGACAGCAGATTTCCTTCCCTAAAGGGCATTAGTGGATGGGTTTTAGTGGATGGGTTTTTTATGACAATTGATTCATGGTCATCATTAGACTTTTAATTCCAGATTTTCATTAAATTCAAATTTCACCACCTGCCATGAGTGGGATTTGAACCCAGGTCCCACAAAGCATTACCCTAGATCTCTAGAACACTAGCCCAGTGACGATACCACTATACCACCACCTCCCCAGAATAGCTCTATTAGTTGCATAATCTCCTTCAGCTCTTAATGTCAACATATCAGGAAGTGCTTCCTCACACAGAGAGCGATTAATACTTTCAGAGGCAACTTTGAACAGTCCTGGAGACGGGATGACTAATTAGATGCAGCAGTAGGAATTGGAGTGGGGTGGGGTGGAGTTGCTCTGGAGGTGAATTTAAATGGGCCGAATAGCCTGTTACATCTGTAAGTATCTTGCGATGACAACATCCTGACACCGGTAGAAGCAAGCAAGATGTGGACTCAAAACGTTAACTCTGTTTCTCTCTCCACAGATGCTGCCAGACCTGCTGAGTTTTTCCAGTATTTTCTGTTCTTATTTCAGATCTCCAGCATCCGCAGTATTTTGCATTTTTTAATAAGATATGTGTGTGCAGTGAGTACCATCTCCAAAATGCACTACAGAAACTCACCACGTCTCCTTAGTCAGCACCTTCCAAACCCACAGCCGCTAACATCTCGAAGGACAAGGGCAGCAGAGATGAGTGGCCCTCCAAGCCACACACACACCATCCTGACTTGGAAATATATCGTCGTTCCTTCACTGTCCCTGGGCCAAAATCCTGGAACTCCCTCCCTAACAGCACTGTGGGTGTGCCTACACCACATGGACTGCAGTGGTTCAAGAAGGCAGCTCACCCACCACATTCTCAAGGGCAGTTAGAGATGGGCAATAAATGCTGGCCCAGACAGCGAAGCCCACATCCCATGAATGAATTAAAAAAACGTCTTGACTAAACAATTTCAGCCATAATTAGCAATACTGCATGTTGCAAAAGGGTCATTACGAGCAGTGAGGTCAGGCCTTTTATATTGATCATGGGATTACATAGGAGATACGGCACAGAAACAGGCCATTCAGCCCAACCAGTTCATACTGGCGTTTATGCTCCGCTCAAGCCCCCTTCCATCTTTCCTCACTCTCATCTACCATCGTAACCCTTTACTCCCTTCTCCCACGTATGCTTGGAGAGCTTCCCCTTAAAACGATTCTGCTGTGCGTCCAGACTACAGCAAACCAATTCTCAAGTGCTGGCAGAAACTTTGATCTCCAATTCAGCATTTCCAAGGCCAAGGTTATACTTCACCCAGCCCACGCACACACTATGAAGCATCAGACAGACACGCGAATGGTACCAGTCACAAGGTTGTTGAAAAATTCTCATACATTGGGAGCGGGATGTCACTGTTGACAAAGATTTAGGAGTGCACAGATCCAGGAAGCAAGTTCTACCTATGGCTGACTCCATGTCTGGGAGCAGTGTGGCGTTAAGCTGAAGACTAAAACTCTATCAAGCATTGTCCTTACCACCCCGCTGTACAGTACAAAATCCTGGGTCTGCTTTAAGCGCCACATCAAAACTCTGGAACACTTCCGGCAAAGGCGACCGAGGTCCATCATGAGAATTCGAAGGCAGCGCAAAATCACAACCAATGAGGTCCCTCATCGTGCTGGGCTGGGCAGCACGGAGACCACCCTGCAGGACATTCTATTTATGTGGACGGGCCGGGCCTCCTGCATGAATCACTGCACAATCCCCAAGCAGATCTTCTATGGGGAACTGTCTCAGGGCAAACGACATCCAGATGGTTAGTACAAACAGAAAATGAGGAGGCTTACAAACGTTTGCACTGCAGACCACCTCGCTTGGGGAAACACTTCAGTCGACTGGCCTGCGTGAGGGCAAGCACTGAAATTTGGTTTGTGATGCTTCATGGACCATCTGCGCCAAACTTACACCATCCAACGTGCCCAGAGGTGGCGCAGATGTAGAAGGTCCCCCCACACCAAGCACCAACAATGGCAGCATGAATTGCCAGTTCAGTGGTCAACCATGCCCATCTTATATCAGACTCTTCAGGCATGAGAGGACCCACAGGAGACGATAAAGTCGTTTGCAACTTGGACAGGCCTGAATAACATGGAGTTTATCACCAAATGCATCTATACTGCTCACTCCAAACACTTTGTTTCAACATTGCGTTGTTGCCAGTAGCTGAAGTACTTCCTCTGCTCTACAGTGCAAGTTAGGTGAACTCTCTGCCTCTGATAGTAACTCCAACTTCATTTTTCATGGGTTTCAACAGCAGGAATCAGAGACACAGGAAAATAGGCCTCCTTCTATTGGTTCGTTGACAATGACCGCATTGGCACAACACTGCAGCAAGAACGGACAGTCGAGTTTCATCTTCACGGAGCCCAAGTACCAATTTAAAGACAGCTTTAGTTGATCAAGAAGGAGATTCTCAGAGAGGGAGCGTATTCAAGTCATCTTAACTCATCCATCCCAGTGTCACCTGGCTGCATCCAAAGTTCTGCTGCCTGTATCCTAACTGGTATCAAGCCCCATTCACCCATCTCCCCCTGTGCTTTCTGGCCTATGTTGGCTCCCAATCTAGCAATAACTCGATTTTTAACATTTTTGTCCTTTTGTTCAAGCCCGTGGCCTCATCCCTCCCTCTCTCTGTAATATCCTCCAGATCCTACACTCCTCCCTATCTCTGTAACCTCCTCCAGCTCCTACAGCCCTTCCTATCTCTGTAATATCCTCCAGCTCCTAAACCCCTTCCTATCTCTGTAACCTCCTCCAGCTCTTACACCCCTCCCTATCTCTGTAACCTCCTCCAGTCCCTACACCCCTCCCTATTTATGTAACCTCCTCCAGCCCCTACACCACTCCCTATTTATGTAACCTCCTCCAGCCCCTACACCACTCCCTATCTCTGTAACCTCCTCCAGCCCCTACACCCCTCCCTATTTATATAACCTCCTCCAGCCCCTACACCCCTCCCTATCTCTGTAACCTCCTCCAGCCCACAATCCTCCACCATTTCTGCACTCCTCCAATTCTGACCTCTTTAAAAAATAGCCCTTTGGCCAAATTTTTGGTCACTGCCCTTAATATCTCTACAGCTCGTGTTAGGAAATAGAGATAGTTTAACTAAGTTATATTTGTATTTGTAGGCGTTAGGAATTAATTTTAGCTTTAAAGTTTAAGTTTGATTTGTATTTCTGTGTTAAAAAAGGTCAAGCTGAGTTTTAGTTTCACTTCAAAAGGTGTCTGCATTTCTTATGAGAGTTTTACAACTGTTGCAGCTAAGGTAAACAAACAAGAGTAGAGAAACTGGGCTGTTGCCTAGCAACAGGGGTCCACAGAGGCAGGTCCTTCCCACAGACACACAGAAGAAACTAGAAACAGCAGTTTTGATTTGGAAGCTGTTTGAGTTCAGTTGGTTTTGAAAGTAGCTGCCAGGAGAGACTGGAGCAAAGGGGACAGATAGCCAATCCCAAGCTAAAGAAAAAAACCCAAAAATCCAGTGGAGTGGAGCAGAAAAAAGTCCCAAGCAGACCTTCTAGTCAAAGGAACCTGGAAGAGGTCCTGTTAAGTGAAGTTAAGAGTGAGAGGCAGAGAGAAAGGCACCAAGCTTCAGATTTAAAGAGACAAATCTGCAGAAAGCAGATTTAAAGCGAGAACAGCCTGCAAGAGACAAGAAGGTTCAAAGAGACATCTGAAGGTCTGTAACTCTTTGCTATGGGCATGTGAAGCAGTGGTACTGTTGACAGCTAAGTCAGAGGGAGAGAGAGAGAGAGAGCGAGTGCGTGGAAGGTAGCTTGAATGCACATGGTGACCTAGGGGAGAGGAACATCGAAACCCTGGAGGTGAACCTTTGCGGAAGGAGTCTGAGAGAAAGTGTCAGTTTGGGAGAAGATTCCAAGGCGAGGCCTTGGAGAGTGGAGATTGGAAACCCTCGTGTGAAAGACGGAGTAAGACCAGTTGGCTCACGATGTGACAAGTGTCTGGGGGGAGTTGAGGAGAGATCCATAGCATCTGTTTGGGATGGCATCTGTCACTTGGTTTCAGAGTGTGGTGTGTCTGACCACAGGGTGCCTATTGGTTTACATGGACTGTATGCTTACTGTGAACATTAGAGTATAAGATAGTTTTTGTAACGTGTGTTATCCTTACAAATCTGTATATATCTATAAAGGTATACTTGTGGGTGAAGGAGTATTGTAATATAGTTCATCTTTTCTTGTCTAATAAATGTTTTATTCTTTCATTAAAAGTTCATTAGCTGACTCCGGTGATTCAGTTCAGTAGCACCTCTCCATGTAGCTAAACAAACAAATAAATCTTAGGATCTATCAAGCTGGGCTCCACTCTGGGATTAGACTTGTCCAGTGGTAACCTCAGCTGGGGATCATAACCTTTGGTGTCAAATATTGTCTGATAACGCTCGGGTGAAACGCTTTGGGACGTTTCACAATGTTAAAGGTGTCATATAAATGCAATCATTGTTGTTGGTGCATCTAGGGTTGCCAACCCTCCAGCTTTAGCCTGGAGTCTCCAGGAATTGAAGATCAATCTCCAGGACACTGCTGTGCGCAACCCTGGAGAAAAATCATCGGGACATATCAAAAGAATCGGGGTTTTTTTTTGTAATTTTCTTTGAACTTTCCTCTTTACCAGATATAAAAGTAGTGAAAATGGGAATAAAGGCTGTTTGGCTGACAGTCAAGCATCATCAAATTGGGAAATGAGTATTTTTGCTTTCCAATTGGTGTAGGAAGGCAGTGAAGTCACAAGGATGGATGTGTGGGCTGGAGCGTGGGGGCAAGTCATGTGAGGAAACCTCCAGGAATACATTTAATCACAGCGGCAACCCTAGGTACATCCAGGATGAATCCAAGGTTTCGCACTCCTTAATGCTTGCAGGACACTATCCCGAGTATCAGCTAAACACAGCGTGAAGGGGTTTCCCCTAACATCTGATCTGGATTGACAAGTTTTCAGCCATGCTCCTTCTCTGGCCCACTGTTTTTGAGCACCTCATGGCTCAGTGAGTAGACCTCTCACCTCAGAGCCACAAGTTTGTCTATTCAAGACACCGACCAGAGCACAAAGACCCAGTGCAGTACTGAGGGGGAGCTGCACTGTCAGAGGTGCCGTCTTTCAGGTGAGACGTTAAACCAAGGCCCTGCCTGCCCTCTCAGGTGGAACGTAGAGGATATCCCATGACACTATTTCCAAGGAGAGTAGGAGAGATATCCTCCGGGCCCTGACTAATATTTATCCCTCAACCAACATCCCAAAAATAGATGATCTGGTCATTATGCTACTTGTGGAAGCTTGCTGTGCACAAAATGGCTGCTGCGTTTCATATCCTACCAAACCAGCAATAAAAAGTGGCTACGCTTCAAAAATACTTAATTTTTACTTAGCAATGCTTAATTGTGAAGCACCTCGAGACATCCTGAGATTGTGAAAGGTGCTATATAAATGCGGGTCTTTCAGTCCCTCTGTTTAGAACTTACCTCATCTGTTGTGGTTTAAAATCTTGTATAAGGTCCCTTCTCAGGTACCTCCTTTTAAGACTAAAAGGGCTCTCATTTCCCAATCTCGGTGTTGGGGATAAGACCTCTATATTGGCTCCACAACTCAAATCTTCTCTTTATTCAACATGCGGTCTCACCAGGTCATCATGTCTGACTGACTGACTCCCCGTTTATCACTGTTCCAAGATGGTGTGACACTTGGGGAGACGATGGCGCAGTGGTTAATATTACTCGACTAGTAATCCAGAGACCCAGGCTCATGCTCCGGGAACATAGGCGCAAATCAAATCCCAACACGGTGTGGAATTTAAATCCAACTCATAGGTTTTTCAAAAACCTGGAATTGAGAGATAGGGCAGAATTTTATGGGCCCTCCCACTGGCGGGATTTTCCATTCTCGCCAAAGTCAATGGGGCTTTGAACGGCTCACCGCATTTTATGTCCCTACCCCCACCGCGATGGGAAATTCTGCCCATAGTCTCTGCAATAATGCCATGGCACTATCATCGATTGTTGTAATCACCCATCTGGTTCACTAACATCCTTTAGGAAAGGGAAACCTGCCATCCTTACTGGTCTGGCCTACATGCAACTCCACATCCACATTAAAACCGGCAGACTCTTAACTGCCCTCTGAAATGGCCCAGCAAGCTGCTCAGTTCAAGGGTAATTAGGGACGGGCAACAAATGCTGGACGCCCACATCCCATGAAAGAACGAAGAAAAGGAAGGCAACATGTTAACAAATTAAACATGTAGAAAAATGTCAGCCTCCAAGAGCCCTGAGCTTGCACTGCCAATGGATTGATTTTCACTACCTGAGCCTGACAGCCTCAAAATGGGTTTGGCATGAACGGGGCCTACAATGGGTCTCCAAGGCTCCTGCCTGTTTCAAGCGATAGATCTCTTTTTAATATGGCAGCCCGGGGTCCAAGAACATACATAGGACCTCGTTTGCCATTTCTGGCCGGACCTTTTCAAAGTCTGTTCAATGCACCCCCAAGAAGTACCGCAAGCAATGGAACTGCAGAGGCCTTGCCAAAGACAAGTGACGAATTGTGCTGCAGAGGAGCAGGAGTGCCCCACAGAAAGAATCTGGTTCACTCCCATCCCGGTAGCCCAACTCTCCATGACTGCAATCCCCTCCGTGACCCCAATCCCCTGCCCTGACCTCACCCGCTGGCCCAATCCTGAGGCCTCAATCCCACCGAGGCCTGATTTCCAAATTTAACTGAGGCCAGGGCCTCTTTGCTGCTGGGACAGTCTGCCAAATGTCAAATCGACTCCCCGGACATGCATCGGGGCAATTTCCCAGATTCGATTCTTTACGTGGATGAAGTAGGGAAGATGGGGGTTGAGGGTTGGAAGGGAGAGAGGAAGCAGGGAAGCTAATTCTTCAACCGGTACAAGGTCCCATCTTCCAACCAGACACCACCCCAGACCAAAACTCCATTTTAAAACAAGGTCCCCCTTCCCCCCCACCACATGAACAGTGACTCCAATGCTTACCCAGAATGCCCATTCCTCACGTAAGAGCTTAAATTGTGGCTACTGCCAATTGTAGGCCCCAACTCCTACCCTGAGTTTGATTAATCAACTCACCGTCTGGTCTGTGTGACTAGAACTAAACCAGTTGGTGTCTCTACCCACGGGGCCATAGATAGAGCCAGTTTTACTATTCACAATCAATTCTATCTTACTGGTAATAAATTATAAACATGTAATATATCCTAATACACCATTCGCATTGAATTAACTTTGTTCAAAGAAAGAGCTTGCCTTTCACAACCTCAGGATGTCCCAAATCTAAAAACTTCATTGGCTGTAAGGTGAAGTGTTGTCTCAGTTGGAATAGAGCAGATGCAGCAGCCAATTTGTGCACAGCAAGCTCCCACAAATGGCAATGCAATTGGGGCAGGTACACTCTTTTACAGAAGTTGGTGGAGGGATAAATATTGGGCAGGCCACCAGGGAGAGTTCTCTTCTTCAGAATCGGGGCCAAGGGATCTTTTCTATCCATCCGAGGGGGCAGACTGGGCCTCAGTTTAACATCATATCCAAAAGGCGGCTCTGCCAACAGTGCGGCACTCCCTCAGTACCGCACTGGGAGTGTCAGCCTAGTTTATTTTTTTCACTCTCTAGTCTCTGGAACGGAACTTAAATCCACAACCTTCTGACCTGGAGAAGAGGGTGCTACCAACCGAGGCGTGTATGATATTGTCTGATGTAGCTTTGTCATCTGGCATTTAATGTTCGTCTTGCTAAATGCAATGAATCACTGTCAAACATCACTGGGCGACGCCAGCGCAGTGAGAAATCAAATCGCTTTAGCATAAAATCTGTTTGTCCCCATTGTTTTCTGAGGGAATCGTTCAGCATCTGATTAAACACAGCCATGGTACAAAGGTTTGTAAATTACTATTTTTATCCGGAGCTGCTCTAAACATGGATCGAGACCTAATCCTCCTGCACGCCAAAATCTCTCGGGAAACTGGTTTCAGTGTTTATCAGGGTTTGGCAGGGCTGTGACAATGAGGATGGGCAGGGCCTGATCAGATTCCACACAGGTGAGGCAGTGGGACATGAGGATCTAACTGCTGGGAAAGCGCAAGCTTAACCTCCACCCCCTCGTTCCCCCCCGCCCCCGCACGCCCCACACCCCACTCAGGTTTAAGCTTCCGATTGGGGGGGGGGGCTCGTTCGAATGAACCTGGAAAGGGTGGGCGGAAGCAAACTTAGTGATCAAATTGGGTGAATCCTCGAAACGGGACAATCGGCAGGGCTTCGGGGCAGGCAGCGAGAGCGGAACGAGCTGGGCAACTCGAGGGTCGCCAGGCCCTCCGGGAACGGCCCAGGTCAGGGCCCACCACCATGGGATGGGGGCCGGGAGCCTGGGCTGCATGGCAGACATTCGCAGGTCCCTGGAGTGTAGGGTTGCCAACTGCGATTAAAATGTACTCCCGGAGGTTTCCCCACATGACTCGCCCCTACGCTCCAGCCATTAGTCGGCCAACACGCCCACCCTTGTGACGCACGGCCTTCCTACGCCAATTGGAAAGCAAAAAAGACTCATTACCCAACTTGACTGTCAGCCAAACAGCCTTTTTCCACCCCCCTCATTTTCAATATTTTTATATCTGGGGAAGTGAAATGTTCACAAGTGAAAATGACAAAGCAAAAGCAATCTTTTTTAACGTCCCGGTGATTTTTCTCCGGGGTTTGCACACACAGCAGTGTCCTGGAGATTGACCTTCAGTTCCTGGAGTCTCCAGGCCAATCCTGGAGGGTTGGCAATCCTACTGGAGCGGCCCATTCATGATCAGCGGGTGGGTTTGCCACCCATTGTGGGCGGCTTTGGGGCTCTTGGCACTGGAGGGGCCGTTAAAGGCTTTGCCAGCTTGAAGGCAGCAGCACCACGGCAGGTTAAGTGAGGGGAGAGGGTACTTTGCCAAGTTTACAGTTAAATTTAAAAAAATGTTTTTAGCAGCCTCACCGCCACTGTTGGAGGAGGGGGTGAGGGGATCGGGGGTGGGGGTGGGGGGAGAGCTGGGGGGGTGGTGGGGGGGGGAGCTGGGGGGGGGAGCTGGTGGGGTGGGAGGGGGGGAGCTGGGGAAGGGATCCCCCCAACAGGCAGCCAGGAACCCAGGCAGGGAGCACCTGCCCAGAGCACTGGCCTGCGCCCCACCCTCCGCTCCCGGCCTGTCACTGGGAGGCTGCCTCCAAAAGCCTAAAATGGCCCCTCTCCCCCCCCACCCCCCAAACCCCCCCAAAGCCTGCAGGGAGCTGGAGGGTGACTGGAAAATCCCATTTCATCGGCCCGGAAGCGGCCGCCAACAAGTTGGATAATACCGCGGGATGCTGGGAATCCGGAATAAAAACAGAAAACGCTGGGGAAAACTCAGCAGCATCTGCGGAGAGAGAGAGAAAAACAGCGTCACCGTTTTGAGTCCGTCATGACTCTTCTCCATTAACAAGTCGGCCTCGGCCTCCCGCAGCCGCCAAACTACCCCTCCACCCCTCCCCCCGGCCGTCTCTCTCACCCCCCGAACTCCCACTCCACCTTCCAAAAATGGCCCGGTGGCAGGATGGAGCTGGAGGAACAGCGCAAAGGCCGGCTGACATTTAGCTTGAGTCCCAGCCCGCCTCCAATCCCACCCGGCAGGGCCCGATGGTCAGGCCCCTTCCCAGGAATTGAATCCCCACAGGCCGCTGCTGTGAGCAACACTGGGGAGGGACAAATAAAACTGTTTCTTTCCCCTCCCCTCCCCTCCCTTTTCTATTAAGACTTGTGTTTATTAGTTGCAGAGACATTGGGGATGATGGAAGGACAGTCAGAACCATCCAACTGGGCCGCCAAGGGCCGATTCCCTTTGCAATTCGGCCGTGGGCAGGCAGGACGCTACATCGTAGCCTCGTGAATAAGGTCAGAGCTCGTGGGGTTAGGAGACAAGTGGCAGAACGGATAACAAACTGACTGCCCAGCAGAAGACAAAGGGGAGCGGGCTCAAGCTGGTTATTCAGGGCCGCAGACAGTGTGGCATTCCACAAGGATCGGCGATGTCGATCCCCATTTCCAGAAATGATTTGGACCCCGGAATCGGGAAAGACCTCATCAGCCAAAATTTTTGCAGGTGACGCCAAATTGGGTGGCAGGGTTCACCGTGAGGAGGGCATGCAGCGACAAAATACAAGAGGTGAACAACCTGGTAAACTGGGTGCCCGCTCCCCTTTGTCCTCTGTTTAGTAACTTGGCAATAAACCTTAATATAGTTAAGGGTGAGGTAGTACATTTGGGTAGCAGGAACAAGGAGGTCTCATACCCCTGGAAAACTAGAATCCAAATTACATAGGAAACTACAGCAAAGGAACAGGCCATTCGGCCCAGCCAGTCCATGCTGGTATTTATGTACCACTCGAGCCTCCTCCCATCTTTCCTCAGCTAAACCTATCATCGTAACCCTCTGTTCCCTTCTCCCTCATGTGCTTGTCTAGCTTCCCATTAAATACATCCACATTATTCACTTCAACCACTCCCTGTGGTAGTCAGTTCCACATTCTCACCACTCTCTGGATAAAGAAGTTTCTTCTGAATACCCATATAGTCTTGCCGACTATTTTATATTTACAGCCTCTAGTTCTGCTCTTCCCCACAAGAGGAAACATTCTCTCTGTATCCACTCTATCAAAACCTTTCATAGTTTTAAAGACCTCTATTAGGTCACCCCTCAGCCTCCCTTTTTTCAAGAGAGAAGAGACCCAGCCTGTCAATCCTTTCCTGATCAGTAAACCCACACATTTCTGGGATCATCTCTGTAAATCTTCTCTGCGCCCTCTCCTGTGCCTCTATATCTTTTTTATAATATGGTGACCAGAACTGCACACACAGTGCTCTAAGTGTGGTCTAACCAACATCGGTACAGGTTTAGTATAAGTTCCCCAGTTTTTAATTCTATGGGGTAGAGGCATGAAGGAATCAAGGCGTACAGATTCACAAATCGTTCAAAGAGGCAATGCAGGTTAACAAAGCCTTAAAAATTGCAAACAAAACACTGGGGTTCATTACTGCAGGAACAGAATTCAAAAGCAGAAAAGTTAAACTGATCTTGAACATTGGTTAGTCCACAGGATTGCGCACGCAGTTCAATCCTCAATATGACCAAAAGGATATGGAAGTGCATGAGTAAGTGCAAAAAAAATTAACAAGAACGAGACCAGATCTGACAGGGAACTATCAGGAAAGATTAAACAGTCTGGAGCTCTTTTCTTTAGAAAAGAGAGGCTGAGGGGTGACCTGACAGAGAGGTCTTTAAAAGTGTGAAGGGGTTCAATAGGATAGACGTAGAGATGTTTCTACATGTGGGTGAGTCCTAAATTAGCGGCCATAAATGTAAGATAGTCACTAATAAATCCAACAGGAAATTCAGGGAAACTTTTTTTTTCCCAGAGAGAGAGTTTAGAATGTGAAACTCACTACCACAAGGAGTGGTTGAGATTTGGGGAGGCAATGGCATAGTGGTATTGTCACTGGCCTAGTAATCCAGAGACTCAGGGTAATGCTTTGGGGACTAGGGCTCCAATCCTACCACAGCAAATGGTGACATTTGAATTCTGGAATTAAAAGTCTAATGATGACTGTGAAACCATTGTCAATTGTAAAAATTCATCTGGTTCACTAATGCCCTCCTTTAGGGCAGGAAGTCTGCCAACCTTACCTGTTCTGGTTGGCAGACCCCACAGCAATGTGATTGATCCTTAAATGCCCTCTAGCCTAGCAAGCCATATCAAACTGCTACAGAGGCTCAAAAAAGGATTGAAACCAGACAGACCACCTGGCATCGACCTAGGCACCAGAAACAACAATGTCAATCTCAGAACAAAAACAGAATTACCTGGAAAAACTCAGCAGGTCTGGCAGCATCGGTGGAGAAGAAAAGAGTTGACGTTTCGAGTCCTCATGACCCTTCAACAGAACTGTCAATCTTAGCCCTGTCGACCCTGCAAAGTCCTCCTTACTAACATCTGGGGGCTGGTGCCAAAATTGGGAGAGCTGTCTCACAGACTAGTCAAGCAACAGCCTTATATCTTACAGACAATGCCCCAGACACCACCATCACCATCTGAGGTGGCAGCAAAGTGTTATACAGTTGGGAGGGAGTTGCCCTGGGAAGCTTCAACATCGACTATGGACCCCATGAAGTCTCATAGCATCAGGTCAAACATGGGCAAGGAAACCTCCTGCTGATTACCACGTACTGCCCTCCTTCAGCTGATGAATCAGTGCTCCTCCACGTTGAACACCACTTGGAAGCATTGAGGGTGGCAAGGGTGCAGAATGTACTCTGGATGGAGGACTTCAATGTCCACCACCAAGAGTGGCTTGATAACACCACTACTGGCCGAGTCCTAAAGTACATAGCTGCTAGACTGGGTCTGCGGCGGGTGGTGAGGGAACCAACAAGAAGGAAAAACATATTTGACCTCACCCTCACCAACCTGCCTGCCGCAGATGCATCTGTCCATAACAGTATCGGTAGGAGTGACCACCGCCCAGTCTTTGTGGAGACGAAGTGCCATCCTCACATTGAGGATACCCTCTATCGTGTTGCGTGGCACTACCACCATTCTAAATGGGATAGATTTCGAACAGATCTAGCAACTCAAGACTGGGCCTCCATGAGGCGCTGTGGGCCATCAGCAGCAGCAGAATTGTGCTTGAACACAATCTGCAACTCATGGCCCGGCCTATCCCCCACTCTACCATTACCATCAAGCCAGGGGATCAACCCTGGCTCAATGAAGAGTGCAGGACGGCATGCCAGGAGCAGCACCAGGCATACCTAAAAGTGAGGGGTCAACCTGGTGAAACTATAACACAGGACTACTTGTGTGCCAAAGCAGCAAGTGATAGACAGGGCTAAGCGATCCCACAACCAACGGATCAGATCTAAGCTCTGCAGTCCTGCCACATCCAGTCGTGAATGGTGATGGACAATTAAACAACTTACTGAAGGAGGAGGCTCCACAAATATCCCCATCCTCATTGATGGAGGAGCCCAGCACATCAAGTGCCAAAGATAAGGCTGAAGCATTTGCTACAATCTTCAGCCAGAAGTGCCGTGTGGATGATCCAACTCGGCCTCCTCTGGAGGTCCCCAGCATCACAGATGCCAGTCTTCAGCCAATTCAGTTCACTCCACATGATATCAACAAATGGCTGAAGGCACTGGATACTCCAAAGACTATGGGCCCTGACAATATTCCGGCAATAGTACTGAAGACTTCTGCTCTAGAACTTGCCGCATCCCTAGCCAAGCTGTTCCAGTACAGCTACAACACTGGCATCTACCCGACTATGTGGAAAATTGCCCAGGTACGTCCTGTACACAAAAAAACAGGACAAATCCAACCTAGCCAATTACCGCCCCATCAGTCTCCTCTCGATCATAAGTAAAGTGATGGAAGGGATTATCAACAGCACTATCAAGCGGCACTTGCTTAACAATAACCTACTCACTGACACCCAGTTTGGGTTCCGCCAGGGCCACTCGGCTTCTGACCTCATTACAGCCTTGTTCAAACTTGGACAAAAGAACTGAACTCCAGAGGTGAGATGAGAGTGACTGCCCTTGACATTAAGGCAGCATTTGACCGAGTGTGGCACCAAGGAACCCTAGCAAAACTGGAGTGAATGGGAATCAGGGGGAAAACTCTCCGTTGGTTGGAGTCATACCTAGCACAAAGGAAGATTGTTGTGGTTGTTGGAGGTCAGTCATCTCAGCTCCAGGACATCATTGCAGGAGTTCCTCAGGGTAGTGTCCTTGGTCCAACCATCTTCAGCTGCTTCATCAATGACCTTCCTTCCATCATAAGGCCAGAAGTGGGGATCTTCGCTGATGATTGTACAATGTTCAGCACCATTCACGACTCCTCAGATACTGAAGCAGTCCATGTCTAAATGCAGCAAGACCTGGACGATATCCAGGCTTGGGCTGACAAGTGGCAAGTAACATTCACACCACAAAAGTGCCAGGCAATGACCATCTCCAACAAGAGAGAATCCAACCATTGCCCCTTGGCATTCAATGGCATTACCATCACTGAATTCTCCCACTATCAACATCTTAGGGGTTACCATTGACCAGAAACTGAACTGGACTAGCCATTTTAATACTTTGGCTACAAGAGCAGGTCAGAGGCGAGGAATCCTGCGATGAGTAACTCACCTTCTGACTCCCCAAAGCCTGTCCACCATCTACAAGGCACAAGTCAGGAGTGTGATGGAATACTCCCCACTTTCCTGGGTGAGTGCAGCTCCCATAACACCCAGGAAGCTTGACACCATCCAGGACAAAACAGCCCACTTTATTGGCACTACATCCACAAACATTCATGCCCTCCACCTCCAACGCACAGTAGCAGCAGTATGTACCATCTACAAGATGCACTGCAGGAATTCACCAAGGCTCCTTAGACAGCATCTTCCAAACCCACAACCTTTACCATCTAGAAGGACAAGGGCAGCATATAGTTGGAAACACCAACACCTGGAAGTCCCCCTCCAAGTCACTCACCAGCCTGACTTGGAAATATATCGCCATTCCCTCACTGTCACTGGGTCAAAATCCTGGAACTCCCTTCCTAACAGCACTGTGGGTGTACCTACACAACATGGACTGCAGCGGTTCAAGAAGGCAGCTCACCACCACCTTCTCAAGGGCAATTAGGGATGGGCAATAAATGCTGGCCCAGCCAGCGATGCCCATGTCATGTGAATGAATAAAAAAAGAATGGCACAGATGCAGTTAAGGAGAAGCTGGATAAACACATGAGGGGGAAAGGAATAGTAGGTACTCTTAATGGAGTTAGATAAAGAGGGGTGGAAGGAGGCTTGTGTGAAGCATAAACGCCAGTATGGAAATGCTGGGCCAAATGGCCTGTTTCTGTGCTGTAAAATCTACATAATGTCATGCAACAGGAGCGCCAGTCTGGCAAATACTCAACAGCAGCAACAACTTGTACTTATATAGCACCCTTAACGTAATAAAACTCTCAAGGTGCTTCACAGGAGCTTTATAAAACAAAGTATGACATCAAGCCACAGAAAGAGATATTAGGTCAGGTGACCAAAAGCTGATAGGCTTTCAGAGAGCGACTTCAAGGAGGAGAGAGAGAGAGAGAGAGAGGTTATTGGAGGGAATTCCAAAGCAACTGAAGGCAAGTTCACCAATGGTGTAGCAATTAAAATCGGGATGCACAAGAGGCCAAAGTTGGGGAAGCAGAGAGAGAGAGAGGGGGGTTGTACGGCTGGAGAAGGTCACAGGGGTAGAGATATTCTGAGCTGAGAACAGGGAACTTCCCTAACTATAGGTACAACCTATCTAGCAACTGGGCATGTGCGAAGGTCTCTCATCAATTTTACATCAAAACTTCCACACGAGCAGTGGTACTACAAAGCATGGCATATTTTCCTGAGTGTCTCATCTCACACGTTACCCGCTAGACTTCTTGACCTTTCCAGGTGTAAAGAGCAGAACTGGAGAAAAAAAATTATTTTCTCCAATTTTCGAACTTGATCAAGAGAATTAAGCCAAGAGGACTCGAGCATGTACCCCCAATCACAGGATTACCTCAAAGAAGGCAGGGAAAAGGTTAATCCTATCTGCACAAGCTATCTAGTCGCTGCATACCGGGTTAATGGGAACGTTAAACCTCAGGCGTTGGTGCTCAAGATCTCTCATTTATCCTGAGGTTTGCATGCTAACTGCAGCATTGTCAGCCATGGCTCAGTGGGTAGCACTCTCCTGCCTGTGTTAGAAGGTCATGGGTTCAAGTCCCCCTTAAGCACCCAACCTAAGATGATGCTTTTTTTGGATGTTCAACTAAGACCCAGTCTTCCCTCATGGGTGGATTTTTTATTTAAAAAATCATTCATGGGCCAATGAGTGTCACCGGCAAGGCCAGCATTTGTTGCCCATTCCTGATTGCCCTTGAACTGTGAGGCTTGCCAGGCCATTTCAGGGGGGCAGTTAAGAATCAAACACATTACTGTGGGTCTGGAGTCCCAGAGCAGGTAAGGACAGCAGATTTCCTCCCTTAAAAGGACATTTATGAATCTGATGGGTTTTTATGGTAATCAACCATAATTGTCATGGTCATCATTATCGAGACTAGCTTTCAATTCTAGATGCATTAATTGAATTTAAGTTCCCCCAGCTGTCATGGTTGGATTTAAACCTATGTCATGAGCCTAGGCCTCTAGATTACTAGTCGAGTGACAATACCAGTACACCACCATCTCCACCAGTAAAAGAGCCCGTGGTACTATTCAAAGAAAATCAGGGGAGTGTTATTAGACCCAGCTATTAATTATTATTAATAATGTTATTAGTGTTATTAGACCCAATGTCCTAATAAACGGTGAACTTGACTTTCTTTCTAGGCTAAAGTGATTCGTTGAGGTTGTGTAATGCGCTATATAAATGTACTTTTTTCCTTTCTGTAACATTTACTGAAAGGTTTGGACTTGCTAGGTCTTAACATTTTTAAAACATAAGAATCGATAATGTAACAGCCCAGAAGGAAAAACCAGTTCAAAATTGTCAAATCCCACTAAAAATCAGCAATACTGGAGTTCCATTTTAAGTTATACAAGACCAGTTTGGACAAGTTTTACAGCACTTGCAGCACAAAAATATGGTCAAAATTTCTTGCCCAGGGTCTTTTGATGAACAATAGCCACAAGGAAAAACCAGTAAAACTTGGAAATGAAGGTGTCTCGGACAGGGGAGTGACAGGCAAACTGTACTTCTTTCCTCTCATCATCTGTCCGAAAGCAGAAGGTATTTTGAATTATTTTTAAGGTGTGCTTTCCCAAACCCTCAGTTTGTGTGATCCAATTTACTAATAACTCGTAGCAAACCAACGTTATCATTAACTCAGAAGGTTAGTTTATTTCACATTCAAAACCCAGGGGATTAGTGATCCCAACTTCCCACTACACTCACACTCACACACACACACATACACACACAACACACACACAACACACACACACACCACACACACACACACAACACACACATACACACACATACACACACACACACACACAACAGACACAACAGACACACACACACACACACACACAGAGGAGGGATTGGGGAGGGGTAGAAAAAAAAGAGTTTTACAACTATGGATAGTGACAGTGCAAGAACCACAGAAATAATTATTAGTTCACGTTTATTTCACATTCAAAAACTGGGGGATTAATGATCACAACTTCCCACTCCACTCCACTAGACACACACACACACACATAGTAGGGGTGGGGGGAATTAAAAAAAAAAGAGTTTTACAACTATGGATAATGACAGTACAAAAACCACAGATAATAATTATTAGTTCACGTGATGTCCAGAGTCCGAGAAGTCAAATGCAGAAGGGGTTTCCTTCGTGGCGAAGTTCAGTCCTGATAAGTTTCTGGTTGGTGATGACAACGTGAAAATCCTTGAAATGAATGACGCTGCAGGGCGATGGGCTTCCTGTGCTTAGACCACTTGGCAGGTGTTGATCAGAGACTTTTAAAATCAAGCAAGCTCCACGAAGTAACCGGCTGCTTGCTCAGCTGGGCGGCTGGAGTCCTTTCCAATTGATGTTAAAACACCCGTCTGTCTGTGAGGCCAAAGGTGTAATGTTAAAACTGTCCAAAAGGCCAGAGACTTGGATCGTGTGACATGGCCCATCAATGGGTTAATTGCAGCTTAATAATCAATTCCTGTGCTTCTGGCTAGAATCCATTGCTCCCCCTTAGGAGAGAGAGACGAGGTGGCTATCAACATCTCTACCAGTATAACGAGCTTCAATCTCTCTCCTTTGTGATATTTCCGGTTGGGGGAGCCAGTTCGTCTGCACTTCCTCTGTTTTCGTTGATTACAAGGGGTCTGGACAATGAAGTGCGAGATTCCACAGGCGGAGCGAGAATTCTTTTGTTCTTGTAACTCCTGTTGGTAGCTTCGAGAACAAAGGGCCAATCCTGTGGTAATGTGACTTGTAGCAGCCATCTTTTTTGGTTCAGCAATAAGTCCATTTTTTAAAAAAATGGCAGAAGAATAAAGCTTTGGATTTCTTTTCATATCATATTGACCTGACAGAGAGTACCAGTAAAACTTGTCCAAACTGGTCTTATATACCTTAAAATGGAACTCCAGTACTGCTAATTTTTAGAGGGATTTTACAATTTTTGAACTGTTTTTTTCTTTCTGAGCAGCCAATATTTTGAAAACATAAGAATCGATACTGTAAGACCTAACAAGTCCAAACCTTTCAATATATGTTACAGGAAGGAAAATAATACATTAGTATAGTATCTTTCACAACCTCAGCAATTCACTTTAGCCTAGCAATATAGTCAAGTTTATTGTTTATTAGGATAAAAAAGATTCAGATCAAAGGAACCTGAAAGATAAAATTCAGCTCATCAACTCGCAGTGCACAGCTGTCCCTCTGGCCACTTTTATCTCCCTCCTGTACTTTAACTAGACAGGTTCCCTGCATCTAATCTTAAATCCATCCATTTCTTTTAGAAAAGCATTGCCAGGGAAAAATGGAATAAAGAAGGAAAATAAAACATCTCAGGTTCTTGTTTCTGAAAGCCACCCAGTGGACCCCAGAAGGATAAAGGTATATTGTATGGGCGTCAGGTGAGGGCTGGCTTGGGCTGAGCCCTGAGGCCTACCACGGCCAGTCAGCCTGCTGACTGCTTTCATCGTGGCCTGCATGAAGGATGACCTGCTGGGAGCAGTAAAATGGGGACCGTGTCTCTATAACCAAAGTAATGGTCATCACCTTCGTCACCATCCACAACAACTTGCATTTCTATAGCATCTTCAAAGTAGTCAAACACCCCAAGGCGCTTTCACGGGACACAGGAGCTTTAGCTAAAAAAGTTTGGCACCAAGCCACATCCAAGGGCAGGTAACCAAAGGTTTTGTCAAGAGGGTGGGTTTAGGGTTGCCAAATGTGATTCAATTTATTCCTGGAGGTTCCATCACATGACTTGTCCCCACACTCCAGCCATTCATCGGCCAACACATCCATCCTTGTGACGCACTGCCTTCCTACGCCAATTGGAAAGCATAAAGGCTTATTTCCCAATTAGATGGTGCTTGACTGTCATCCAAACAGCTTTTCTCTTCCCCCATTTTCAATATTTTTATATCTGATAAAGAGAAATGTTCAAAGAATATTTTTTAAAAATATATCTTCTTGAATGTTCTAATGATTTTTCTCCAGGATTGCACACACAGCAGTGTCCTGGAGATTGATCTTAAGTTCCAAGAGACTCCAGGCCAATCCTGGAGGGTTGACAACCCTGGGTAGGTTTTAAGCAGCAACTCAAAGGTGGAGAGAAAAAGGTTTCAGGAGAGAATTTCAGAGCTCAGGCCTTGGTAGCTGAACGCATGACCACCACTGATGGAGCGATTAAAACAGGGGATGTGCAAGAGGTCAAATGCTAAGGTTTGCACAGATCTAGGAGGGTTATAGGGTTGGAAAAGAGGTGAAAACAGTATCAAAGACAAGACTCATGGTGGGTACAGCACACCATTTCCTACATTCAAACTGTGGAACTCCTCACCTCCCTCACTCCTCTGACAATCTAGTCTTATAAATCCCGATGGTGTGCTATACATCCTTCACATCCATGATTAGGGTTGCTACTGATGATTTCAGTCCTGGTACCAGGGTTGCTATTTGATTTGAGGCCTAGTATCAGGGTTGTCCTCAATTTGAGGCCTGGTTACCCCAGTTACCGATTGGTTAAGCCCCCAGCTGGAGAACTGTGCCCAATTCTGGGCAACACATTTTGGGGAGGATGCCAAGTCATCGGAGAGGGTGCAAAGGAAATTTACTAGAATTATATGAGGGATTCATGGAAAGACTGAAAGCTGGGGATGAAGTAGGAAGGTGGAGGGGAGATTTAAGAGGTGTTTAAATCATGAATGGTTTTGATAGAGAATAAAGGGAAAGAGATTGAAAGTGATTTACCGAGAGGCAAGATGATAAGAATTTCTTTTAACATAACAAGCTGTTATGATCCGGAATGCAACGCCCTAAAGGATGGTGGAAGCAGATTCAATAGTAACTGGATAAATACTTGAAAAGGGAAAATTTGCAGGGATGTGGGGAAAGAACAGGGCAGTGGGACTAATTGATAGCAGAGCCACAGGCAGAAAGGCCCAAATGATCTCCTTCTGTGCTGCATCATTCTATTGGAAATTATTGTCAAGCCTCATTTCAAAGCCCAGATGGGTTTGTAGCCACTGGAACAATTGCTATCACAGTTTTGAAAGCTTGCTCCCGCCAAACCTATTAGGTAAAAAACCTACCAATAACAGACACTTCCTTCCCAATTTTGATTAAAAATAAGCAGACAGCCTGTTCAAAAGAGTGAACCATCCTGACTAAGCACATTTGGTTTCTCCCCCATTCGCCTTTTATTGCAAGCCTCAGTGCTGCAGCTGTGAGTGATTCTACTTCACCTCATAAAACCAGCGTGAGCAGTTATTTATTCTGGGCTTCTGAGGAAACGTAGGCCTACATCTGGGAGACCGGAGTTGCTTCGAAAGGCAGAATTTAAATCAGGTTGGTGCAGAAGGGATGCAGAACTCCTGCCAATTTCTGTATTAAGAGGAAAACGTGGCGAACGTCTTGTGCAGGCGACGTCATTACACTCGGTGAATTCAGATATTCTCTGAAAAATTGATATGCTGTTTGGGTCATCATCAGGTGAAGAAAAATTGATCTGTGCAGCCTCCACAGAACTATTAGTTCCAGTGGCCTAGAGTATCAGTAAGGCCTACAGAATATACAGCACCACTAATGTTAATTTAAAATCGGGCCTGCAAAACCACTGATATCAGTAGGGCCTACTAATTAGGCCTATACAGAACCTACAAAGCCTGCAGTGCCAATACTGCCCACAAAATCTACAGAAATTATAATATCAATGGATCTCAATGTCAGGAACCTGCAGCACTGATGTGACCCAGACATCACAGTTTAATATCAGCATTGAGGCCTAAATGTCTACAGCACCAATAAGGACATAGGAAATAGGAGCAGGAGTGGACTCTTTGGCCCCTCAAGCCTGCTCTGCCATTTAATATAATCATAGCTGATTCTGCATGAACTCCACTGTCCTGCCTGTTCCCAATATTGCTTATCCTTAGCTGAGAGGCCGAATATCAGCCTTAAACGTATTCAACAATGGGGCATCCACAACCCTCTGGGATAGAAAATTCCAAAGACTTACAACTCTTCTGAGTGAAGAAATTTCCCCTTAGCTAGTCCCAAATGATTGACCCCTGACCCTGAGACTGTGCCCCCTGTGTTCTCGATTCCCCAGCCAGGGAAAACATCCTCTCAGTGTCTACCCAGTCAAGCCGCTTCAGAATCCTGTATGTTTCAATGAGATCACCTCTCATTCTTCCAAACTCCAGAGTGTGTAGACATCCTGGTTTTCAAATCCCTCCATGGCCTCGCCTCCTTCTCTATCTCTGTAACATTCTCCAGCACTACAACCCTCCCTATGTCTGTAACCTCTTCCAGCTCCTGCAGCCCTCTCTCTCTGTAACATCCTCCCACCCCAACACCCTTTCCACCCCAACACCCCTCCCTATGTCTGTAACCTCCTCCAGCACTAAAACCCTCCGAGATCTTTGCCCTCCTCCAATTTTGACCACTTGCGCGTCCCCAGTTTTCATCTCCATCATTGGTGGCTGTGCCATCAGTGACCTGGGGCCTAAGCTCCGGAATTCCCTCCCTATCTCTCTCTCCTCTTTTAATACTCCCATTAAAACCTACATCTTTGACCGCTTTTGGTCACCTGTCCTAATACCACCTTCTTGGTGTCAGGTTTTGTTCGATAACTCTCCCGTGAAACACCTCAGGATGGTTCCAGCTGATTCCCTGTTTAACCGAAGCTTAACCTCCCTACTCTGGTATTCAATTCCCCTCGCAATAAATGATAACATTCTATTAGCTTTCATAATTACTTGCTGCACCTGCATACTAAGTACGGGTCTCCCTATTTAAGGAAAGACGTAACTGTATTAGAAGCAGTTCAGAGAAGGTTTACTAGATTTATACCTGGAATGGGTGGGTTGTCTTATGAGGAATGGTTGGACAGGCGAGGTTTGTATCTGCTGGAGTTTAGAAGAGTAAAAGGCGACTTGATTGAAACATATGAGATCCTGAGGGGACTTGACAGGGTGGGTGTCGAAAAGGTGTTTCCCTCCTGTGGGAGGATCTAGTGCTAGGGGGTCACTGTATAAAAATGAGGAGTCACCTATTTCGGACAGAGATGAGGGGGACTTTTTTCTGTCAGAGAGTTGTGAGACTTTGGAACTCTCTTCCTCAAAAGGCGGTGGAAGCAGAGTCTTTGAATGTTTTTTAAGGCAGAGCTAGATAGATTATCGATCAGCAAGTGGGTGAAAGGTTATTGGGGGTGGGCAGGAATGTGAAATTGAGGTAACAATCAGGTCAGACATGATGTTATTGAATAGTGGAGCAGGCTCGAGGGGCCGAGTGGCCTACTCCTGCTCCTAATTCGTATGTTCTTATTAGGGGTGCAATATAAATGCAAGTTGTTGTTGTGAACTTGGGTTGTGCTCGGAAAATTTCTTCCCACTTTCTTCCTAAGCTGCAAACGCCTCGTACTTCTCCCTTGCACCCCAGACACCATCTCCCCATCCTCGCATATCACCACGGCATCATAACCCTCTCATTGTCTCCTATTCGTCCTTGACTCAGGACTCAAAACCAGAATACTCTGCCTTCTTTTCCTGATTTCCTTCCTCCTGCAGGATTTTAAGCCTAAATTCGGGATCGCCCTAGCCTCTGAGTCAGAAGCCCATGGTTTAAAATCCCACTGGATCCAGGCTGACACTCCAGTGCAGTACTGAGGGAGCGCTGCACAGTCAGAGGTGCCATCTTCCAGATGAAATGTTAAACCATGGCACTGTCTGTCCTCCGAGGTGGATGTAAAAAAATCCCATGGCATTATTTCGAGAGAGAGCAGGGGAGTTAGCTCCAGTGTCATGGCCAATATTTATCTCACAATCAACATCACACAAAAAAAAAAGACAGATTATCTGGTCACAACCACACTGCTGTTTGTGGGAGCTTGCTGTGCACAAATTGGCTGCTCTGTTTCCTACAATACAGGAGCAATGATGACACTTCGAAAACTGCTTCATTGGCTGCAAAGTAATAACTTGCTGAATTTAAGGGAAAGCTCGATAAGTATTTGAGGGTGAAAGGAATAAGGAGGAAATACTGAAAGGGCAGTTAGGGATGGGCAACAAACGCTGGCCTAGCCAGCAATGCCCACATCCCGTGAACGAATAAAAAAAAGGCGGCTTGTGTGGGGCATTAACACCAGCATGGACATGTTGGGCTGAATGGCCTGTTTCTGTGCTATAAAGTCCATGTAATAATTATCTGTCATGCACTGAGGCTGTGAAAGGTGTTATATGAATGCAGACTCTTTTTGACCCTATCACTGGCTGATTTCTCTCCTCCTTTCTCGCGTATGCAGCTTTCAATGTTGGCAGCATTGGGAACTATTAACCTTGGCTTTTCAACAGAAATAAAGAGTGAGCTGAAGGACAAAGGCAAAATGAGTCAACATTGGTAAACTAAAGCATCCTCCCAAAACCCAAACAGCTAGGCTTGATCATATCACAAGTACAATACTCCAGACAGCCTGAATGACCTTCCTTCACCCTTTATTCAATATCCCACATGGTTTTTGTTGACCATGATAAGTTTGATACATATGACACAAAAGTTGGAAGTCCAGTGAACTGTGAGTATAGTGATAGACTTTAAAAGAGAAAGATGGTGGTAATACCACTTGGGCTGGTAATCCAGGGGCCCAGGCTAATACCCTGGGGGTTTGGGTCCAAATCCTACCACGGCCGCTGGTGGAATTTGAATTCAATTAATAAAATCTGGAATTGAGAGCTAGCCTCAGTGATGGTGACCATGACAACCATTTTTTGTTGTTAAAAACCCATCTGGTTCATTAATGTCCTTCAGGGAAGGCAATCGGCCGTCCTTACCTGGTCTGGCCTACATGTGACTCCGGGCTCACAGCAACGTGGTTGACTCTTAACTGCTCCCTGAAATGGCCGAGAAAGTCACTCAGTTCAAGGGCAATTAGGTTTGGGTAACAAATGTCGGCTTTGCCAGTGATGCCCACACCCAAGAATAAAGGAAAAATAGACAGTACAGACAGGCTGGTTGGATGGTTAGACACGTGGCAGTTCAGTACAGAGAAGGCTGAATTGATGCACTTTGGCAGAAAGAGAAAGGAGATACAATATAAACTAAAGTGTGCAATTCTAAAGGTGGTGCAGGAACAGGCCTGGGGCACAAATCATTGAAGATGGAAGGGCAGGTTAGGAAGTGGTTAATAAGGTATACGGAATCCTGGGCTTTAGAAATAAAGGAATATATCCAAAAGCAAGGAAGTAGTGATGAACCTTTATAAAACACAGAACTAGAGGACTGGGCATTACAGTTCAGGAAGGATGTGAAGGTTTTGGTGCAGATTTATGAGAATGTTTCTAGGGATGAGGAACTTCAGTTATCTGGATGGATTGGAGAGGTTGGGGCTGTTCTCCTTGGAGAAGAGAAGAGAAGGTTGAGAGGGGACTCGACAGAGGTATTCAAAATCATGAAGGGTTTGGACAGAGTAGATAGGGAGATACAGTAGATTAGTGGACGGGTCAAGAACCAGAAGACACCAATTTAAGATCAATGGCAAAAGAACCAAAGGCGACATGAAGTAAACTTTTTTTTTACACGCAGTGAGTGGTTAGGGTCTCGACTGTACTGCCCGAGAGTATGGTGGAGGCAGATTCAACCATGGCATTCAAAAGAGAACAGGATAAGCCCCCTGAAGGACGACAGGGAAAAGACGGGGAAGAGAGACTAGCTGGATTGCCCTTGCAGAGAGCTAGCATGGACTCAACAGGCCAAATGGCCTCCATCTGCGCTTGACCGTTCCGTGGTTCTAGATGCAGCCAGGCCTATGGCAGGCTGGTGAGGATCCTTATCCTGGAGGTAACACTGGTCATCTCCGCTCCTCTGATAGCCCATTCGATAAGGATATCGGTTAACTAAGCCTTAGGGACTCGAAGGTCCCCAAGTTTGGTTCCCTGTCTGCATTGAGCTGTCTGCTTTCTGCTCTGCAATGTCTGAACCTCCACATCTTCCGGGCAAGCAAAGGTCACACTCCCGATCCCCGACCAGTGCCACCTGGAGGGTGGGCACAAATTGACAGGGGTGGGGGGTGCGGACGGGATTGAGCTCTGCTGCCATGTCTCGTGTACCTGAATAGTTTGGCACGGCACACGAGAAACAGGTGGCTGGACTAAACGCTGGAAATAGCGGAACAAAATCCCTCAAGATTCATGTGAGAAGGGAAGAAAACAAGGAAGGAGGAAGAAAAAACATGAAAGGGGAGATCCCATGATAGTGTTGGGTTATCAAGTGATGATTTGAGTGAAAAATAGGTACATCGCTCCTATAATACACAAAACAGAACGTACGGACGGGCAATCAGCTGTATTTTAAACATTAAAATAACCATTCTATTGTTTTAATCAATGTGTAAGTTACAATGGATACATTTTCCTCCATTACACAGTAACCATAATTCAAGAGCATTTCATTGGCGTTATATATTGTTGTATTATCTGTAAATATCTGTGAAGAGCTAGGAACTAATTAGCTAGGAACTAATTGATGTGCAAAAGTTCCAAGGGGCCACATTTCTTAGCTGCACTAGAGAAACATGTGAAGTGTAATAGAACCAGTTCAGTCCAGCCGTTCTATTGTACAAGACAGCATGGCAAAGTTAAACGTAAAGGGTTTCTGATCTGTCCAAGCTTGAAGCGTGATTATTAACAACATCTGGGAACCCAATAGACAATAAGAACACATAGCAATAAGCTAGGAACCACAACTTGCATTTATATAGCGCCTTTAGCATAATAAAATGTCCCAAGGTGCTCCACAGGAGCATTAGCAAACAAAATTTGACACCCAGCCACACAAGAGGATGTTAGGATAGATGATGGTAGGGTTTAAGAAGTGCCTTAAATGAGGAGTGTGAGAAAGAGAAAGAGAGAGAGAGAGAGCGATGAAGAGGTTTAAGGGGGGAATTCCGGAGCAGATGGTGGTGGTGAGCTGCCTTCTTGAACAGCTGTGCCAGGAGGGCAGAATGGAAGGAGCACAGACACTTTGGAGGGTTGTAGGGGCTGGAGGAGACTACAAAGAAAGGGGACAGGCTAAGGCCATGGGCTTGAAAACGAGGATAAGTTCTCGTACTGGAATAGGTCCATGAGCACAGGGGTGAGCGGGACTTGGTTTGAGTTAGGGTTCTGGAAGCAGAGTTTTGGATGAGCTCCAGTTTATGGAGGGTGGAAGGTGGGAATTGATTTGGGTCGTGAAAGGGGCTATATAAATACAAGCTGTTTCTTTATCTGTCCCTCAGCTGAGGGTAGGGAAAGATTAATCAAGAGGAGCGGCCTATTCCTTCCTCTGGCTGACCTACTACTCTCCATTCCACTATTAGACTTTATGCACGGTTTCTACTCCGACGTCAGCCACAACCTTGCGCTTTGTTTATTCTTTGGCTCCTTTCTCATTATTTTTTTTAAGATTCTCGTTTGGGAAAGGAGCTCATATCATGACAAAGAAGTGTCAAAACACACTCTCAGGCCAGGTATGGCACAGCTAAATGCAGGATAAAGGCTTCTCTACTCTGTCATGGTGCATCTCAGCCCTACCCTCAGGAAGGGCAGCCCCTCCCTCTTCACCAACATGGCACTGTGCATTCCCTGTGCTCTACGGGCTGTTCCCAGGGACACACACCGAGACAAACATCGACTGCAGCTGGAGGATCATCAACTCAGTGAAAGACGCTCTTTGGTCTGCCCGAAACTTGTTGGTCTTCCAGCGCAAAGAGTTGTCCCCGACCGAGTGTTGCAGGCTGGCACATTCCAAGGTCCAGGACTACGTGCTGAGGGACGTACTAAAGCTTGGGGCAGCCGCCGCAAAGGCGCAATAGGGAAAGGTCGCTGTCTAAGACCTTTCAGCCATAGTGCACTGAGGGGCTGGGAATTGTATAGACCCCTCGGGCTGCATGACTCACAATAAATTTAGTGAATACTAAATGTATTATAATTGTATTGAAGCACTGCAGACTGCAACATGATGTATACTAATAACTCCAATCCCATTGCATTGTCTGTCTGTAATGACCATATTGAAATGACTGTAATATTCATTGATTGTATTGATCTCGTGATCCTTGTGTAAAAGTTGAATCTGATTGTACTTTTTGTGATGGCCATTTAGAAATGTTTTGTAATGTTATTTCAGATGTTTTATGAATAAAGTCTATTTTTCCAAAAAAAAATTCCCAAGACCAGCTCTCCTTAGGCAACTCTGGGTGAGATTCTCTTGTCTAATCTGGATTTGGGAAATGTACATGTCATTGGCCCCTAAGATCTGGTTAAAATTCCAATGCTTTCCTGGCCAGTCTCTCACCTTGCACCTTCCGTCAACTTGGGCTCCTCAAAAAACTATTATCTATCCTAACTCACAGCAAGTCCCGTTGACCCACTGGCATCAAATGGCTTCCAGCCCAACGCCTCGATTATAAAACTCGATTATAAATCCCTTCGTAGCCTCGTCCCTATCTGTGCAACCTCCCCCAAAATCTCTTCCAATTCTTGTTCCTTCAGCAACCCTGATTTCATCTGTTCTAGCATTGGCTATTGAGGCCCTAAGCTCTGGAATTTCCTCCCTAAGGGTTCACACCTCCCCTCCTCCTTCAAGATGCTCCTTGAACCTACCTCACTGACCAAGCATCTCTCCCAATGTGTCCTTATGTGGCTCAGTGCCAAATTTTGTTCGACAATGCTCCTGTGGAGCATCTTGGGATGTTTGACTACATTAAAGTCACTATATAATTGCAAGTTGTCGATGCAGAATTGGTGGAATTATTGTGCTAGTGGGCCTAAGTCCCCTAAAATCCAGGCTAAAGCTGTAACAAACTCATTTCATAGAACATGAGTCTGTGGAACTTAATCCTCCTGAGACTGGTAGAGTCAGGGTCATTGACTATTTTCAAGGCAGAGGTAGGTAGATTCTTGACTAATAAGGGAATCAAAGGGTATTGGGGGTAGGCAGGATAGTGGCATTGAGGCCGCAATCGGTCTTATTAAATGACGAAACAGGCTCAAGGGGCTGAATGGCCTTCTCCTGCTCCCAAATTCATATGTTCATAAGTAAATTGGGACTCATAACCAGCCAACAATGAAAACCTTCATCACATCAGTCTGGGCTGCACCTGAACCTAGATCCCAGGGCAGAAGGTTCACATTTTACACATTGCACCATCGACTCTCTCATTTCACTGCTCCAAACCTGGAAATGCAAAACTCTCTTGACCTGATACGTCAAAGTGGGGGTGATAGTGGACATGACATAGCTTTTCATGAAGGCATTCTCAATTTAACCCAGTTATCGTCAATTGGGAAGGAGATTTGTGGTGCAGTGGTAGTCCTACCTCTGGGCTGTAAGCTCTTTGATCAAATCCCACTTCAGGACTTGATGGGCAGGGAAAGTGTGTTCATATTGTGGCCAAACAGGTGGATTATCAGCCTGTAAATCCTTCCTATATGGCAGGTGGTAAGAGTGGGAGAGTTTCCTGGTCAGCCATACTGCAGAAGGCAATGGCAAACCACTGCAGTACTTTGCCAAGCATAATCATGGACCAATCCAATGGAATGTCCATAGTCGCCAATGCCCTCTTAGGGCCTGGCACCTGAGGGTGGAGGATCTTCAATTGAGTTCAAATTGGTACTTTACGTAATTTAGCTATATTATGGATGTTAATCCTGAAAAGAAAGGTTTGACAATATGGAATCAGATTTCTGTAGTTTCAAACTTTTCTCATCAAGATATGAATATGTAATATATTTAAGGCTGTAAATCCAACTATATGATCTATGTGCATGTATTTACATCTGTCATACATTCTCACGTGTGTATGTGTGCGCTGGTGTGATACATGTATGTTTGTGACGTGTGTATTTTGTGACGTGCATTTTCAATTATTTACCTTGGGGACACTCAAGCATAATGTACCAATACACATCACAAAACAGGATATAAAGCCACTGCAATAGTAGGTTTGTGCACAGCTTTATACAGGAGTTCACCTGTCTGAGCCTCCACTATGTTACGCGCACTCTTATATTCTACTGTTAGCACCCAGACTGTGTATATTTACATGCATATGCTTCCATTTGGGAGACCCTGCATTATGTGTGTAGGAACCTCAGAGAAGGACCTCGCCAATGGATCATCGCCATTTTCTCAGGCAGAATACTCAATAAATGGGAGGATATTGAGAGGGGTTGAGGAAGTGAGGGACCGTGGAGTGCACGTCCACAGGTCCCTGAATGTGGCAGGACAGGTGGATAAGGTGGTAAAGAAAGCGTGTGGAGTGCTTTCCTTTATTGGGTGAGGTATTGAATACTAAAACAGGGATGTAGTGCTGGAACTGTATAAAACATTGGTTAGGCCGCAGCCGGAATTTTATGTACTGTCCACATTACAGGAAGGACATGATTGCTCTGGAGAGAGTACAGAGGAGATTTACAAGAAGGTTGCCAGGGCTTGAAAATTGTAGCGGTGAGGAAAGGTTGGATAGGCTAGGGTTGGAGGAGGCTGAGGAGTGACCTAATTGAGGTGTACAAAATTAAGAGGGGCCTGGATAGGGTAGACAGGAAAGACCTGTTTCCCCCTAGCTGAGATGCAGATCCAGGTGCCTTTTAAATGAGTTGAACGTTTCAGCCTCAACCACCGATTCAGGCAGTGAATTCCAGAGGAGACATGAGGAAAAATATTTTCACCCAGGGGGTGGTGGGCGTCTGGAATTCACTGCCTGAATCGGTGGTAGAGGCTGAAACGTTCAACTTATTTAAAAGGTACCTGGATCTGCATCTGAAACGCTGTAACCTGCAAGGCTACAGACCAGGCGCTGGAAAGCGGGATTAAAAATGAGTGGCTAGTTTCTTTTTACCCTTTTTATGGCTGACGCAGACACGACGGGCTGAATGGCCTCTTTCTGCGCTGTAACTTGTCTATGGTTCCATAGTAGCTCTCTCTTGAAACCTAAGCCCTTTCCCCTAAACTATTCTTCTTTCCTAAGTTGGCATCTACCCCTAAAAGTGCCTCAGTTGCTCATGTCCTTCTCCACAAAGCATTCCACATTCTCTCTGTGAAAATTCCCTTTTAACTGTCTTCATTCTAATGTTGGGGCAATGTCCCCCTTCTCCTGGATTCCTCTACTGGGACAGGAGCCACTCCATCTCTAACTTAATTGCCGTCGTTATTCAAATGTTCTTAGCCATCGGCCTCCTCAGCTTTGAGTGATACAAGTTCGCTCAGTCTCTTTATCCCCATTGTAAAATCTCTCATTTCAGCCAAGTGGTCCATGGACTCCGTTCTAGCATCAGTGTAACCTTCCTAAAGTGCCTAAAAAATGTACACAATCCTAGAACTAATGGCCAGGACTATGTAGAGACAGCTCTCTGTTTTTATGTTCTAGACCACTTGTAATGGAGCCCAACGCCCGTTTTGGGTCACTTTTTACATCTGTGAGATAGCCGTCACTAACTTGTGCCTGGAGATTTCAAAATCCTTTTCTTCACAGTCACAGCCCAGTGCTTCTTCACTGTACTGCCATCTGCTATCCTGACAAACTAAAGTGCACCACCTCACATTTGTTGTGTTAACTTGTGTCTGCTATTGTTCTGCCCGCTCGCTTACTCCCCTATGCCCCTTATTCAATTTTCTGTTCTCTTCTTCACACTTCACTCTATCTCCCAGCTGCAAACTTGGGACATACCCCCTCGATTTCCAAAGTCTGAGCCAAAAAGAGAGACATGTTGTCAAAGCTTTTCGTCTTGCACTATTTCAGGACAAATGCAAGAATGCCAAATTTCAAATGACCACAACAATTTATACTACAGGAGAAAGGGGGTGCTGATTGGTTCGCAAGTCAGCTCTGATTGGCCGAGGTGTTACCTTGGAGAAAACAATGGGGAACCATAGGCTCCCCAAGCTCCCAGGTAATTCAAAAAAGGCACAAGGCTTGAACATATCCCTTTTGTTTGCAGAGAATGGATCCTGTGTGTGGTTGTATGTCACTTCTAGAAAGCAGAAATGAGCCATGTTACAAGCTCAGCTGGTTACCTGAAATTGGTTGTTAGTGTAGTTATTAGCGCACTCAGGATTGTCCAGCAAGTGCTGTCCAATCGCATAACTGCATCAAACAGTCATTTGTGGGTAAAGAGCTGGAGTTTCAGCAGTAATCGTGCAGGATCACATCACTGCCTGCCAATCTGAAAGTGACTTATTTTCAATCCCAACCAATTCTCTCTCCATGCAAGGCAGTTGTGCTTAGTCCCTTCATCTTAGCTAATAATTTCATCAAACAGCTTCTGGAAATCCATGAAATCGAGCACTCAGTGATTCTTCTCAATTTGCTAATTATACATAGAGGAATGAGAGTAGAAAAGCGAGGAAGCTATGCTAAACCGTTATAACTTCCTGGTTAGACCTCAGCTGGAGTATTGTGTCTGATTCTGAGCATCACACTTCAGGGAGGGTGTCAAGATCATGCGGAGGGTACAGAGGAGGTTTCGTGGCAGGGGGTGAGGGACTTTGGTTATGTGGAGAGACTGGGCAAGCTGGGGTTGTCCTCCGTGGGGCAGAGAAGGTTGAAGGGATATTTAATAGAAATGTTCGAAATTATGAAGGGGCTTTGATAGAATAGGTAGGGAGAAACTAGCTGGAGGAGTCGATAGCCAGAGACCACAGCTGAAAAATAATTAGCAAAACATCTAGGAGGTGAAAAATGAGGAGATTTTTGTTTAAAAATGCAGCGAGTTGTTGTGATCTAGAATGCGCTGCCTGAAAAGGCATTGAAAGCAGATTGAACAGTAACTTTCAAAAGAAAACTGGATGAATGCTTGAAAAGGAAAAAAAAACTTCAGGGTTATGAGGAAAGAGTGGGGGGGCCGGGGGTGGTGGGGAGGGGTGTGAGCCGAATTGGATCGAACATTCGAAGAGCCTGGGCAGGCACAATGGGCTGAATAGCCTCTTTCTATACTGTATGAGTCTATGATACATGATAATTCAGTTTGACTATCAATGAACATTTCTATTTTGACATAGTTCCGGATTTATTTCTTAAATGCTCATTTAATTTAATCCTCTGACACTTTCTAACAATGCTCCTGCCATGCGCATTAACCTGTAAATGCTCGCTTTATCCCTAACTCCCTCTCTGAAGTAATAGTGCAAGAAATGCCAAGCTCTAATCCTTCGCGAGTGACTCTGATTCAAGTGAAACCTGAACCAATGGAAGGTTATACCCGACTCCCAGTAACTTTGACTATTCCTGTTAATATCTCATGGCCAACATTCGAAGTCCAAAGACGGTCAGGTCTCCATTTTGTAAATCTTGACCATTTGATCCCCAATATTCCTTTTCCTTTCACTAATCTCAAGTTTGCCTCTGGCACCACATTCTCCTCTTCTACTGTGCAAGCTGATGCAAGTATTCATTTAGTCATTCTGCCCTGCCATTATCCACTAAAACTGTCATACAATCGGGATTGAGCTGGAAAGCCACAGCCAAAATACTCCTCCCGTACAATAGTCTAAATAGGCACATTCTGAGGTTAATTGCTGACTAATGTTGCTCACGTTCTCTATACTCTAAGCTGCTTGACTCCTTCACTTGGGGAAAGGCCAAGTTATGTGAAGGTCAGAAAACAACAACAGCCAATGACTGGCTCCCCCCTTTTTTGTTTGAAAGAACGTTAAGTTATTATATAGTACGAGATTTGATGTGTGGCAGATGATCGAGATACAAAATTATCAGTACATGTGTCTTTGAGAGAGGAAGGGGTGAGCAGGGAGAGAGAGGGAAAGATAGAAAGAAAGAGTGAGAAAGAGAAAAGGAGAGAAAACAAGAGAGAGCGAAAGAGAGAAAGAGCGAGAGAGAGGGAGAGGGGGAGAGAGAGAGAGACAGAGAAAGATAGAGAGAGAGAAAGAGAGAGGGGGAGAAGGAGAGAGACAGAGAAAGATAGAGAGAGAGAAAGAGAGAGGGGGAGAAGGAGAGAGACAGAGAAAGATAGAGAGAGAGGGGGAGAAGGAGAGAGAGACAGAGAAAGAGAGAGAGAGAAAGAGAGAGGGGGAGAAGGAGAGAGACCGAGAAAGATAGAGAGAGAGGGGGAGAAGGAGAGAGAGACAGAGAAAGATAGAGAGAGAGGGGGAGAAGGAGAGAAAGACAGAGAAAGATAGAGAGTGAGACAGGGGAGAGAGGAGAGAGAGAGAGAACAAGACAAATAGAGAGTGCGAGAGAGCAAAAGAACGAGAGAATGAGAGAGTGAAAGAGAAAGGAAGAGAAACAGAGAGAAATAAAGAGAAAGAGAGGAAAGAGAGAGGCACCTTTATCACACTGAGTGCATATATATGCTCTGATATCACACCAAGACATAACATACCAATGCTTCTTCCAGGTGTCTGATTGGTTCAATTGGTCGCACTTAAGCCTCTGAGTCAGAGTTTGTGGGTTCAAGGCCCATTCCAGGAAAAGAGCAGAAAAACCAGACTAATACTCCAGAGAAGTACTGAGGGAGTGCTGCACTGCTGGAGATGCCACTTTTCAGATAAAACTGTAAACAGCTGCCCCATCTACCTTTTCAAGTGGATGTTAAAGATCCCACGACACAATTTTGAAGAAGAGCAAAGGAGTTCTCCTCAGTATTCTGCTCTCAACCTACGTCAATAAAATAGATTAATGATTACCACATTCCTGTTTGTGGGAGCTTGCTGTGTGCAAATTGGCTGCCACTTTTCCAACATTACGACAGTGACCACACTTCAAAAAGTATTGCATTGGGTATAAACTGCTTTGGGATGTCCTGAGGTCATGACAGGTGCTATATAAATGCAAGTCTTTTTTTTTGCCCAGATCAATCGAGGTGATTATTTATAACAACAGGGGTGTTGTGAATAAAGTGTGACAGAGAAGGCGTGACAGTTATAGAAAATGCAAGTTGCTCAGGCTAATTTAATTATATCATAGGTATATTAAAATATCACGCTTTAGCACAGCGAACAGGTTTTAAAAAAAAAAATGGAACCTTTTACATCCAAGAGGACCGGCTTGGTTTAACATCTCATTCCGTAAGCTGGCGCCTCAGACAGTGCAGCACTCCCTCGGTACTGCACTGGGAGTGTCAGCCTGGCTTAGGTGCTCAAGTCTCTGCAGCAGGAGGTAAATCACAACCTGGAACTCAGAGACATGCGCGTGATCCACTGAGCCATGACTATCCTGAGGTCAGTTAAGAGTTTAATTGCTGCTTGTATAATGTGGTTTACTGAATGTCACAGGCTTTGGAAATTTCAGGCTGTTGGACAACCTTTTCATTTCCCACACTGAAACTAATAACCAACAACCGGCAATTGATATCACCGTGAAATAACTGCCCGCTCTTTCCTTTTTTGGCTCTGTACGGTATTTTTAATGCTCAGGCACGTGCAGCCGAAATTGGGTTGAATGTTTTTAAATGTTTCCATATACTAGCGAAACTCCAGTATTACAGCTCAATGATAAACCAGAGGACACATTGTTTAGCATGGGTGGAAAGGTGTAACACAGCGTATTAGGACACTGTTTAAAATCTAGCTGAGGTTAGGCAAAAGCTGCACGAACTCAAGGGTAAGGCAGGGGCGTGTCTTCCAAATGTGGTGTTAAACCAAGGCCCTGTTTGTCTGCTCTCTCAGGTGGACGCAAGACATCCCATGGCCACTATTTCGAAGAAAATCAGGGGTGACCTCCCCTGGCATCTTGGCCAATATTTATCCTTCAAACAGATTATCTGCTCATTACTACTTTGCTGTTTGTGGGAGCTTGCTGTGCACAAATTGGCTGTCACCTTTCCTACAACAGTGGCTACACTACAAAAGTACTTCATTGGCTGTAGACATTGTGAGGTCATAAAAGGCTCTATACGAATGCAAGTCTCTCCTTTTTTTAAGGTCAGTCAAGAGGGTGCAGACATCGTGGCTCCAGTAATTTCTGGCACTGAAGTGTCTGTTTGTACATTCTAAATGACCTTTATTTTCTTACACATTCCACCCACACCCAAGTGAAACTGAGAAATTAGTGTATGACACCTGAAGTGTGACAGGCAAGTACTAACCCTATAAATTATGGATATAATAATTGATAGTTGCTCAATATCCCATTAACAGAACATGCATTACTCGTAAGATTATACATATATCCAATATTACAATGACAGAGGTTCATTATATACTTCATATTCACTTCTCTTTCACATTGACATTTCCTGCACTCTGTGTATTTTATTAGGTTCCTACTGGCAGTGCCTGCAGTATTCTACATAAATATCTCTTATGGTCAAGATGTCAAGATGGAGTTGCGTGAAAAATGGCCTGTACCTTTAAGTCCGCTGCTTCAACACTCTTTGTTGGGGGACATGGGTTGGCGCAGATGGAGAAGATTGCAAAGTTGGCCTCAACTGAAGGGCGATTATATCTCTTTGTGAATCACATCAGAAACATCCAGCATGAAAAAAAACTTACTTGTTTTTAAAATATTTTAGTATCTATAAGGTGCAACATTTTGCTGCTGCATCACACTGACAAATACTGCATGGTATGTTTTATATTCATCACATCCCATAACCTACTGACAGATACAGCATGGTATGTTTTATATATGTCATATCCCATACCCTACTGACAGATACAGCATGGTATGTTTTATATATGTCATACCCCATACCCTACTGACAGATACAGCATGGTATGTTTTATATATATCACATCCCATACCCTACTGACAGATACAGCATGGTATGTTTTATATATATATATCACACATCCCATACCCCACTGACAGATACAGCATGGTATGTTTTATATATGTCATATCCCACATCCTACTGACAGATACAGCATGGTATGTTTTATATATATCACATCCCATACCCTACTGACAGATACAGCATGGTATGTTTTATATATATCACATCCCATAACCTACTGACAGATACAGCATGGTATGTTTTATATATATATATCACACATCCCATACCCCACTGACAGATACAGCATGGTATGTTTTATATATGTCATATCCCACATCCCACTGACAGATACAGCATGGTATGTTTTATATATATCACATCCCATACCCCACTGACAGATACTGCATGGTATGTTTTATATATATATCACATCACTTATCCCACTGACAGATACTGCATGGTATGTTTTATATATATCACATCCCATACTCCACTGACAGATACTGCATGGTATGTTTTATATATATCACATCACTTATCCCACTGACAGATACAGCATGGTATGTTTTATATATATCACATCCCATACTCCACTGACAGATACTGCATGGTATGTTTTATATATATCACATCACTTATCCCACTGACAGATACTGCATGGTATGTTTTATATATATCACATCCCATATCCCATTGACAGATACAGCATGGTATGTTATATATATATATATCACACTGACAGATACAGCATGGTATGTTTTATAAAAATCATATCCCATATCCCATTGACAGATACAGCATGGTATGTTTTATATATATCACATCCCATTGACAGATACAGCATGGTATGTTTTATACATATCCTATCCCATATCCCATTGACAGATACAGCATGGTATGTTTTATATATATCATATCACACTGACAGATACAGCATGGTATGTTTTATAAAAATCCTATCCCATATCCCATTGACAAATACAGTATGGTATGTTTTATATATATCATACCCCATATAGCACTGACAAATACATCCCATATCCCACTGACCAATACCGCATGGTATGTTATATATATATATCCCATATCCCACTGACAGATACAGCATGGTATGTTTTATATATATCACATCCCATACCCTACTGACAGATACAGCATGGTATGTTTTATATATATATCACATCCCATACCCTACTGACAGATACAGCATGGTATGTTTTATATATATCACATCCCATAACCTACTGACAGATACAGATGGTATGTTTTATATATATCACATCCCATACCCCACTGACAGATACTGCATGGTATGTTTTATATATATATCACATCACTTATCCCACTGACAGATACAGCATGGTATGTTTTATATATATCACATCCCATACTCCACTGACAGATACTGCATGGTATGTTTTATATATATCACATCACTTATCCCACTGACAGATACTGCATGGTATGTTTTATATATATCACATCCCATATCCCATTGACAGATACAGCATGGTGTGTTTTATATATATCACATCCCATATCCCATTGACAAATACAGCATGGTATGTTTTATATATATCATATCACACTGACAGATAGAACATGGTATATTTTATAAAAATCCTATCCCATATCCCATTGACAGATACAGCATGGTATGTTTTATATATATCATACCCCATATAGCACTGACAAATACATCCCATATCCCACGGACCAATACTGCATGGTATGTTATATATATATATATATATATATCCCATATCCCACTGACAGATACAGCATGGTATGTTTTATATATATCACATCCCATACCCTACTGACAGATACAGCATGGTATGTTTTATATATATCACATCCCATACCCTACTGACAGATACAGCATGGTATGTTTTTTATATATCACATCCCATAACCTACTGACAGATACTGCATGGTATGTTTTATATATAAATCACATCATTTATCCCACTGACAGATACAGCATGGTATGTTTTATACATATCATATCCCATACTCCACTGACAGATACAGCATGGTATGTTTTATATATATCATATCCCATTGACAGATACAGATGGTATGTTTTATACATATATCCCATATCCCGGTGACAGATACAGCATGGTAATGATATATATGCATAAAATCCTATAACCCACTGGCACATCCTACACTCTGCATATCGTATCGAGATGGCCACAACCTATGATCATCATATAGCGATATTGGCTGTTATCTGCTGCTTTTTCGATTCTATCTCGCTGCATACTACATGTCTCAAGCTGAACCAAGTTCATTTCCTAGCGTTGTAATGCAGCGTCTCGAATCATTCCACACCACCACCCACCCACCCCCACCAACCAACCAACCAACCCCGGTTCGGTCTCTCGCCACTGCAATCGAGTTCCAATCAATGCTCACAAGGCAACAGCAGCACCAAGGCAATCCCAACTCCAAGCGGACAGGACCAGGGGAGAGCACCCAGAGCCAAATGCAAAAGCCAAAAGCCGTCTCATTGAAAGGCCACATACAATTGAAATCGAAAATAAGCCAATCGGTTCCCTGCACTAACTTGGGAGATGGTTTAAGACAACAAAACTACAATCGAATCCCCCACCATTGCAATTATAAATCTGAACCTGTCTCGCAGGCAACCCACAGGATTAATTCCACTGGACGGCGGAATGTAGCAAACTGCAGCTCGGGATCCCATTGATTCTGATATTTGTGCGTTTTGGGGAAAAAAAAGATGAAAGGTTGTAAGCCCCTTTTTCCAGCTGGGCACTTAAGATGTCTCAAAACGCACCCAATGTGTGCACCCTACTTGGTGAAATGCACCCTACTTTGTGAATAGATTCCGCGACCCCCCCCCCCAAAATAGGTAAAAGCATAAAATAAATCACAATGAGTGAGCCTCTTACTTAAAAACCACGCACGCTTTAAAACCCTCCTGTCCATTATACAGCAACCCTGCAGGGTTAGTCTGTGTGTGTCTGTGTGTGTGAGAGAGGGGGAGAGGGAGAGAGGGATAAACTGTCAAGGCTTCTTGGTGTCTTAAACATAAAAAAAACCCAGGCAGATTTAATTTATATATATATATATATAAAAAAAAGGAGGTTGGTGGGGGGTTGAAAATTCTTCCAGCCACAAAATCCTTTCCTTTTTGTTCCATTGTGTCATCAATCTTTGGGGATAAGGCGTGTAAATAAACCATTCCGCCCCTGCAAGTCGATAGCCACAAACCAACAACAGCCCAGGCACAGATCGTCAAAAATAAATAATTTTTACGCCGCAACAAGACAATAAAGCCTCTATGATTCATTGATTTCAACCCCCCCCCTCTCCTCCTCTCCTCCTCCCCTCCTTCTCCATAGTTCACGCACCCCAGACAAGAGCACACACTGTCTTGTATTTAAATATATATATATATCTAGAGCATTAGCATCATGTGTATAACATCAAACAGAGGGGATAAAATGATTTCAAACCTGTCTGTCCTTTCCCCAGTGTCTTCTCTAATCGGTATGGTCCCACATATTGTGCACAACCTGCTTCTTTTGTGGATGTTGTCATTGTCTCGTTTTCAGCTCCTTTTTCGTCAGGTTTGAATTGTGATTTGAGATGTTAAGAGGAGGAAAAAAAAAATACTCTTCTTTTTAAAAAAAAAAATCACTAGTCCTTGCCTCCACCTCCCCCACCCCTCCCCAAGACCCTTGGGTTGGTAAGACAAGTCATGGAGGTTGTCCTAGGATCCTGGTACCAGCATTATTCTCCTCTCTCCCTCTCTCTCTCTCTCTCTCTGCTGCTCCCCCTCTCTGCCAATCCAGCCTCAGCTCTTAGTTAATCCTGCAACCTGCTCCTTTTTCTCTCTCTCTTTTATTAAGCTTCCATCCGGGAACCCTCAGTGACACCCAGTCCCGAGTTAACCCTCTGCCTCCCTGGGTCCAATTGGAGTGAATTTTCAAAGTGTATCTCTGTGTAATCAAGTATTGTGTGAATGAAGAGAGCTGGTGAGGAAGGCAGGTCCACTGTTGGAATATACAATCCCTTCATTCTTTTGCAAAAGGTATGCATACATACGCCACTAGGGTCTATGTCCAAAATAAATCAGACCAGCATCGTTACAGCACAGAAGGTGGCCATTCGGCCCATCTGTGGCACAGGGTTGCCAACTGCGATCCTGACTTGCCCCCATGCTCCAGCACATCCATTCTTGTGACACACAGCCTTCCTGTGCCAATTGGAAAGCATTTGGGTGATAATTGACTATCAGCCACTTTGAGCCCCATGTTCAATATTTTTATATATGCTCATGGCACCACTGGCTAGGCCAGCATTTAATGCCCATCACTGGCTAGGCCAGCATTTAATGCCCATCCCTAATTGTCCTTGCTTAGAGGGCAGTTAAGAGACATTGCTGTGGGTCTGGAGTCACATGTAGGCCAGACCAGGTAAGGACAGCAGATTTCCTTCCCTAAAGGACATTAGTGAGCCACAATTTACAACAGTTCCATGGTCATCATCAGACTTTTAATTCCAGATTTTTTTACTAGATTTAAATTTCACCATCTGGCAGATTCGAACCTGGGTCCCCAGAGCATTACCCTGGGTCTCTAGATCACTCGTTCAGTGACAACGCCATTATGCCATCACCTCCCCTCTACTTCTCTGGTAAAGAGAAATGTTCAAAAATTTTTTTTTAAAATCAATCTTCTTTAATGTTCCCAATGATTTTTCTCCAGGGTGGCACACAGCAGTGTCCCGGAGACTGATCTTCAACTCCTGGAGACTCCAGGCCAATCCTGGAGGGTTGGCAACCCCATTGCACTGGCTCTCCAAAGGAACAATGCCCCTAGCGCCATTCACCCGCCTTCTATCCAATTTCTTTTAAATAAATAAAAGGTGATTCAAATAACAGACATGGTCCACTAAACTAGCTCATTGTATCTCCACATTATTTCTTCCAAAATTCTCAATATTTTAGCTTGTGTTTCTATTTGTGTAGTCTCTCAGTAATGATTTCATGTGGTGTTGGTAACTATGCGAGCATATTGCATACAACGCAGGGGTAAGCATGTGTTGATGTGGCTCAGTTGGTAGCATTCTTACTACTGAGTCAGAAGGTTGTAGGTTCAAGTCTCATTCCATTAACCTGAGTAGATGATCTAGGCTGATATTCCAGTGCAGTATGGAGGGAGTGCTGCTGTACTATGGCTCAAAGTCCTAGAACTCCTTCCCTAAGATCACTGTGGGTGCACTTATACCACGTGGACTGCAGCAGCTCAAGAGAGTGGCTCACTACCTCCTCAAGGGCAATAAATACTGGCCTAGCATTATCCCATGAATTTTTTTTAAAGTGCCATCTTTTGGATGAAATGTTAAACCAAGGCCCTTTCTGCTCTCTCAGGTGGGTATAAAAGATCTCCTGGCAGTATTTCAAAGAAGAGCAGGTATCCTGACCAAAAGTTATCTCCCAAGCAACAAGTACTTCATCAGCTGGAAAGCATTTTGGAATGTCCAGAGGCTGGGAAAGGGGATATATATGTAAATGAAAATTCTCTTTTTATCAGCCACCTGTTGTTTCTCCTGCCCAGTTTAAAGTCAGTCATGTTGGGTACCATAGGTCTTGATACTTCACCTTCTGTTTATCATAAATAAAGATTGAGCTGAATGATATAGCCAAAAGAAAGAAAGATGCATTTCTATCGTGCCTTCCACAACTCCAGGACATCTCAATAAGCTTCACAACCAGTGAAACATAGTTACTGCTACTGAGGGAGGCAGCGGTGCAGTGGAGCAGTGGACTAGTAATCCAGATACCCAGACCAATGCCCTGGGGCGATGGGTTTGAATCCTGCCATTGCAGCTGGTGGACTTTAGATTCTGTTAATAAAAAAATAATAATCTGTAATTGAAAACTAGTCATCAGTAATGATTTCATGTGGTATTGGTAACTACCAACTGATAGACTTGCCATCAGTAATGGTGACCATGAAACTACTGTTCATTGTTATAGAAACCCATCACTAGTGTCCCTTTTGGGAAGGAAATCTCCCATCCTCACCTGGTCTGTCCTACATGTGAACCCAGATGCATGGCCTAGCAAGCTGATCGATCCATGGGCTATTAGGGATGGGCAACAAATGCTGACCTTGCCAGTGACACCCACATCCCATGAAAGAGTACATTTTTAAAAATTACAGCAGTGAATCTATTTCTTTCATTCAAGTACTCCATTAGCTGCAAAATGTGTCAGGGCATCTTGAGGTGATGAAAGTCACTATATAAATGCAAGTTCTTTCTTAGCTGCTTCTGATTTACCAAAATACAAAAGCAACTGGTCACTTTTAAATGCATGTTACTTCAGTCTGAGGTGCTTACATTATGTAAGCTGGTGCCACACTCTCACCCTTGACTGGCTTTGCACAGGTAAACTGTACGTGGGATCTGACTGAGGATGTCGAGGTGCACAAGCTCCTGGTGCCTTTCGGGAGTATAAGTGGAGGTTTTGGCTACAACGCGAGGATCTTGTGGTTTCGATACAGCCAAGCCTAATTTCCCAGGGTGGGGTTTCACATCCAGGGGTTTGTGTTCATGGGCTGTGCATATGAATTCCATAGAGTATCAGGGGCTTGGAGTGAGATGGGGGGAGAGGGGGAACACGTCAAATTAAACAGGTGGAGCAGAGAAAAAGCTTTTTCTACACTTTTTGTGAAGCTTTGGGCTGCCTTGGTGGAGTTTGTAACTTTTTTTATTCTTTCACAAGATGCAGGTATCGCTGGCTGGGCCAGCATTTATTGCCCATCCCTAGTTGCCCTTGAGAAGGTGGTGGTGAGCTGCCTTCTTGAACCGCTGCAGTCCATGTGGTGTAGGTACACCCACAGTGCTGTTAGGGAGGGAGTTCCAGGATTTTGACCCAGCGACAGTGAAGGAACAGCCGATATATTTCCAGGTCAGGATGGTGAGTGACTTGGAGGGGAACTTGTGGGTGATGGTGTTCCTTCTGCTGCCCTTGTCCTCCTAGATGGTAGTAGTTGTGAGTTTGGAAAGTGGAGGATCCTTAATGAGATGCTGTAGTGTATATTGTAGATGGCATAGTGGTACTACCACTGGGCTGGTATTTCAGAGACCCAGGGTAATGCCCTGGGCGCCTGAGTTCAAATCCCACCATGGCAGATAGAATTTGAATTCAATAAATATCTAGAATTAAAAGTCTAACTGTGATATAAAAATTGTCATTAAAAAAACCCATCTGGTTCACTAATGCCTGTTAGGGAAGAAAATCTGCCATCCTTAACTGTGCCCTGGTGGAGGGAATAACTGTGGATGGGGTGCCAATCAAGTGGGCTGCTTTGTCTTGGATGGTGTTGAGCTTCTTGAGTGTTGTGGGAGCTGCCCTCATCCAGGCAGCAAGTGGAGTGTATTCCATCACACTCCTGACTTGTCCCTTGTAGATGATGGGCAGACCCTGGGGAGTCAAAGAGGCGAATTCCCAGCCTTTGACCTGCTCTTGTAGCCACAGTATTTATACGACTGGCCCAGTTCAGTTTCTGGTCAATGGTAACCCCCCCACAGGATGTTGACTGAAACAGAGACCACCAGCATTTAAGAACAGGTTAGGTAGGGGATTGATGGAAAAGGGAATACGAGGATATTGGGACACGGTGGACACAGGAGATTAGGACTACTGCTCATGTAGTGAATAAACAACGCACTGAACAGCCATGTTGTGGTTTCTATGTAACTTTATGCACATTCCATGTTCTTATGAACCTGCAAATATCTCAAGTTGCTCATTCTAATTGATCTTGATGTCCTGAGTTCACGATTTGTCTGAAAACAAGGAAACAAGATTATAAAGCAAAACTCTGGGACCACAAAACACAAACAGGACAACCCAGTGCGTAAGGAGTGTAAATAGCTGCCTGGGAGGTGAGGGCCAGGCTGTTGGGGCTACAGGTGAGACCAAGACCGTAGGTTGGATGCCCCTCCCAACGGAGCGGGACCTTGCTCTGAAGGGAGCCAATGTTGGGGCTTTTCAAATAGGGGCTACAAGATTCTAGCCTTGGGCAAGTATGGAGTTTATGAGATAAAGAGGCTGGTGCCTGGTGACAATCATGAGCTTCCTGAAGAGTTTCGGCTGGATTTCCTTTGCTTGCCCCGGCATGTTTTGAATGTGATTGGGAAATGCAAAAACCAGATAGGATGCTTACTACCAATTCTCAACTGGGGGCCCGGGATCCCGGACTATGTCCAGGTCAAGGTCCACTCCTGACAGCATGGCAACCAGGAATGATGGAATGTATGTTGCTTTCCAAACAGAGCTCCAAACAGAACACCCAGAAAACATGAAAACACTGGAAACTGCTGCCTTCCCAAATTATTCTCTCTCACCTTCTTTTGCCAGGAAGCAAGATTTGAAACGAATAAAAAAAAAAAGAGTAGGATCGGCTCTGAGTCCAAATATCACAACAGTCAGGCACGACACAAATGGTAGATGAAGCAGTGGGGTAAGTGGACCTTGGGCTGTGTTACAAGTCCCAGCGCATTATCGAGTGGAGGCAAGTGGACGATTATATCCAATCTTTCTCAACAGCATTGTTGACTTGATCAATAAAAATAATATAAGGTACACTATTTTTCCAATCCTATCTCTGCCTACAGCAGATCAGTTGCTGCTCATCTCTCAAATGGAGAAGTAATCGCTGTAGAAGTCAAGAAATCATCACTTTTGACAGATAGGCAGCACAGCTGAAGAACCAGATTGGGGCCAAGGATAATTCTTCAAATGTTGCAAGAAGATTAACATCCATTTACCATCACTACATGACTTGGAAGTCACATATCAATTTCAGTAGCCTATTAGATAGGCTGCAGTGGCTCACTGAAGACAGAACATCATTACAAAAGGTGGCATTAATGTTGAAAGCTGTTGGTATCAAGAGAATCACTCTATTTCCAAAGCATTGTGAACAAATTGACCAATTAGCTCAGGAGCCAATCTGCTAAAGAGATTGCAGGCCCTTGGCTGTTACAACACATACAGTGGGGGTTTGGAGGAGGCTCATAAATGCACAGACCAGGAATGTATTGTCTTAAAGCAGTATGCTCCAAAAGGGAATCGGAGAGAAAAAATATTGGAAGGGTCTGGGTAAAGCGGAAAGTGGGATTAACTGGTTTGCTCTTCAGAACAGCCATTGTAGGCTCGATGGACTGAATGGCCTCCTTCTGTAAATTCTACATCATTCTATGCAAGTATCTGACTGACAGGTTTTCACCACAGTTGGGAGTAGGAATACCAGGCAGACATGATTGACAACCGCGTTGTCAGGTTTTCCAAGCCTCACTTCCCTCCGGGACTCATCTTCCGTTCCTTCACGTGCCCCATTACCATCTCCTTTTGTCTTGTACCATCATCCCTTTCGTCATTTAATCTCTCCTGCCTTCCACCCTATCACAGACTTTCCCTTTTGTTCTTTCCTCCTCAAGTACACTCTGCCCTTCCCCCAGCTCCTTATTTACCTCAGTTAATCTCAGGCATCGCCCAGTTCTGTGGGCAGCTCACGGACCTCAAATGTAAATTCTCGCTCTCTCTCCACAGATATTGACCGGTCTGCTAGGTGTTTCCGGCATTTCCCAGTTTTATTGAACATTTGAGGTCTGGCTTTGGTTCCTTTGTGTTAGTGTTCATCGCGGCTGCTGCTTCCTATCTGCTGAAACAGATTTGGTCAGGAGAACAGCTACCTTTTTTTAAATTCTTTCGTGGGATGTAAATGTCACTGGCAAGGCCAGCATTTGATGCCCACCCCTAGTTGCCCTTGAACTGAGTGGCTCTCTAGGCCATTTCAGAGGGCAGTTAAGAGTCAACCACATTACTGTGGGTCTGGAGTCATGTGTAAGCCAGACCGGGTAAGGATGGCAGATTTCCTTCCCTAAAGGGCATTAGTGCCCCTTTGCAACAACTGATGACTGTTATCGTGGTCACTATTACTAAGACTAGCTTTCAATTCCAGACTTTATTAATTGAATTCAAATTTCACCAGCTGTCGTGATGGGATTTGTATACACCCACCCAGTGCGTTAGCCTAGGCATCTGGATTACTAGCCCAGTGACATTTCCACTACACCACCGTCTCCCTCCCTGCAATTATGTTTCAACAAACTAGCTCTGATAACGTCCCCCCTATCAGGTGGGATTAGGATTACGGTTTGCGTAGGGGAAGATACCAGTATGGGCTGAAGACGGGTTTCAGTGTTGTTAAATTTATAATACATGGGATCTATGGTACAGAAACAGTCCATTTAGCCCAACCAGTCCATACCAGTGTTTAACTCCACTCCATATCTATCATTGTAACTCTCTATTCCCTTCTCACTCATAGGCTTGTCTAGTTTCCCCTTAAATGTATCTATACAATTCGCTTCAACCACTCCCTGTGATAGTGAGTTCCACATTCTCACCACTCTCTGGGCAAAGAGGTTTCTCCTGAATTCCCTATTGGGCTTCTTGCTGGCTATCCTATATTGACGGCCTCTAGTTCTGCTCTTCCCCATAAGAGGAAACATTCCCTTTGTATCCATTCCATCAAAACCTTTCATCATTTTAAAGACCTCTATTAGGTCACCCCTCAAGATAAAAGAGACCCAGCCTGTCAACCTGTTTTGTAAACGCACACATTTCTGGTATCATCCTTATAAAGATTTTCTGCAGTCTCTCCAGTGCCTCTATATCTCTTTTATAATTTGTTGACCAGACCTGTACACAGTACTCTGGTCTAACCAAATTTCGACATAAATTCCACATGTTAATTCATTTGCATATAGTTGCTGATGCTGATTGATGTAATTTTATGTAACATCAGGATCTAATTTACGACACAAAACCAGGTCAATCCACCCAACTGGTCTACGCTGGTGCTTATTCTCCACAGAAGCTTCCGCCAACTCTATTCATCTAACCCCATCCTCCTCCTCCTTTAAGTACCAGGCCCTAAGAGGGCATTGGCAACCATGGACTTCCATTGGATTATGCTTGGCAGTGGTTTTCCATTGTCTTCTGCAGTATGGCTGACCAGGAAACTCGCCCACTCTTACCACTTACCATCAGGCGTATTGGAAGGATTTCCAGGCTGATGATCAACCTGTTTGGTAACGTTATGAACACACCCTCCGTGGCCTTCAAGTCCTGGGGTGGTGCTTGAACCTGGAGCTTCTGGCCCAGAGGTAGGGATGCTACCCACTGTGCCACAAGACCTCCTTACCCCCTTAATGTATCCTACTCCTTTCTCTATCATTCACCATCATGCAGGTGCAGCAAGCAGTTAAGGAGGCAAATGGTATGCTGGCCTTCATTGCGAGAGGACTTGAGTACAGGAGCAAGGATGTCTTACTACAGTTGTACAGGGGTTTGGTGAGACCACACCTGGAGCATTGTGTGCAGTTTTGGTCTCCTTACCTAAGAAAGGATGTACTTGCCATAAAGGGAGCAGAGTGAAGGTTCATCAGACTGATTCCTGGGATGGTAGGATAGCTGTACGAGGAGAAATTGGGCTGACTAGGCCTGTATTCAATGGAATTTAGAAGAATGAGAGGGGATCTCATTGAAACGTATAAAATTCTGACAGGGATGGACAAATTGGATGCGGGGATGATGTTTCCTCTGGCTGGGGGGAGGGTCTAGAACAAGGGGTCACAATCTCAAGATACGGGATAGACCATTTAGGACTGAGATGAGGAGAAACGTCCTCACTCAGAGGGTGATGAACCTGTGGAATTCTCTACCACAGGAGGCTGTGGAGGCCAATTCACTGAATATATTTGAGGAAATAGGTAGATTTCTAGACTCTAAAGGCATCAAGGGGCATGGGGAGAGAGCAGGAGTATAGCGTTGAGATAGAGGATCAGCCATGATCAGATTGAATGGAGGAGCAGGCTCGAAGGGCCGAATGGCCTACTCCTGCTCCTATTTTCTATGTTTCTAACTAGCCGCTAAATACATCTATGCTTCTCATCTCGACTACCTTTTATTTGCATTCATGGGGTGTTGGCTTTTGCCCATCCCTAATTGCCCTCGTGAAGAGATGGTGAGCTGCCCTCTTGAACAGCTGCAATTGGGTCATGTAGGTACACCCACAGTGCTGGTAGGGAGGGAGTTCCAGGATTTTGACTCCAGGGACAGTGAAGGAACGGTGATATATTCCGAAGTCAGGATGGTGAGTGGCTTGGAGGGGAACTTGCAGCTAGCTCCACATTCACATTACTCTCTGGGTAAAGACATTTCTCCTGAATTCCGTATTGGATTTATTAATGACTATCTTATATTTATGACCTCGAGTTTGCATACCCGACATGTACAGGCATAATCTACCCCATCAAACCCCTTCATAATTTTAAAGCCCTTTATTAAGCCATTTCTTGGCCTTCCCTCAACTGGAGAAAGGAGCTCCAGCCTATTCGTCTTTCCCAATAGCGAAAACTACTCAGTTCTGACCTAGATTTGGGCCATTAGCTTGATGCATGTTGTGCCATTGTACCTGCCCTGGGATTACAGGTGGATCTTCCCTAAGTCCTTGGTTCAATGACCTGTTTAATTTAGAGGTTTTGGAAGTGATTCTACCTCTACAAGAGGAGGTGCAGTGGCCCAATCAGTGCATCCCCTTTCACTTTAGCAAACAGCCCTAATCAAATTTCCCTTCAACTCCTTTCCCTTCATCCACCCGTTCAACCTCATCTTCAATGTTGACGCAATTTCAGCCTCAACCATTGACCTAAGAAACCAATTCCACAGAACTCAGCGCAAAAACGTTTCTCCAGCCTCCCTCTTCTTACATTTAGCCTCGTGTCTACGCCCCCTCATTCCTGACTCCTCAACTGCTAGGATAAAGTAATGGAAAATGGTTTAAATGCACGATGAATAAGAGCCTAGAGCAATCAGGCTTCCCCCAGTTCATGCTAGCACAAGTATAACATCCTTACCAGACCTGGCTTCATCCCACAGCTGATCTCTCTCATGCTTCATCCTAGAAGGACACCAGTTATTTAAGCTCCCAATATTGTTTATGGAAGACGAAAGGCAGCTGTATACAGATGCTCAAAGCAGCTAATCTGTTGATAGGTAGATGCGAGGTTGGGATTTCTGGGGCTTCCTCTATACAATTAGCTGCACCAATGTCATATCAAATGGTGTCTTTGTACCATTAGCACTGCCCATGTTCCTGGCCACAGCTCAGCTTCCCATCAAAGGACTTAGCATAAATATTTAAAATGTATTCTTTCATGGGATGTGGCCGTCGCTGGCCAGGCCAGCATTTATTACCCATCCCTAATTACCTTCGAGAAGGTGGTGGTGAGTTGCCTTCTTGAACCGCTGCAGCCCATGTGGTGTAGGTACACCCACTGTGCTATAAGGGAGGGAGTTCCAGGATTTTGACCCAGCGATAGTGAAGGAACGGCGATATATTTCCAAGTCAGGATGGTGAGTGACTTGGAAGGGAACTTCCAGGTGGTGGTGTTCCCATGCGTCTGTTGCCCTTGTCCTTCTGGGTGGCAGAGGTCACGGGTTTGGAAGGAGCATTGGTGAGTTGCTGCAGTGCATCTTGTAGATGGTACACACTGCTGCTACTGTGCATCGGTGGTTGAGGAAGTGAATGTTGAAGGTGGTGGATGTGGTGCCAATCAAGCAGGCTGCTTTGTCCTGGATGGTGTCAAGTTTCTTGCGTGTTGTTGGAGCTGCACTCATCCAGGCAAGTGGAGAGTATTAACCACACTCCAAACTTGTTTCAAAAAAGAATCATACTGGACTCAAAACGTTAACTCTGTTTCTCTCTCCGCAGATGCTGCTAGACCTGCTGAGTTTTTCCAGGATTTTCTGTTTCTATTTCAGATTTCCAGCATCCGCAGTACTTTGCTTTGATTACACTTCTGAGTTTTGTTTTGTAGATGGAGAACAGGCTTTTGGGGGTTAGGAGAGGAACTACTCTCTGCAAAATTCCCAGCCTCTGACCTGCTCTTGTAGCCACAGTATTTATCTGACTGGTCCAATTCAGTTTTGGTCAACGGTAACCCCCAGGACGTTGATAATGGGGGGCTCGGCGATGGTAATGCCATTGAACATGGTTAGTTTCCCTCCTATTGGAGATGGTCATTGGCTGGCCCTCGTTCAGCACGTATGTTAACTACCAAACATATCCAATCCTTGTCTTGTCAATGCAAAGGGCTACTCTCTGCAAATACTTTAAACCTTGTGCTACCCATAGTTAAAAAGAGGTTAAAAGTCCCAACCAGTATCTCAGCCATTTATGGTTTTATGAAGGTGAGATGGGATGAACGGCAGCTTCCTTCGTTGAGGCACAAAAACACGCTGCCCTGATAGGGCTGAGGGTTAGCCAGACTCTTACAGTGAGTTTTGTAGTGGGTGGGGGGGAGAAACATTGACGAGAGAAAGATTAAAAGGGCAAAAGGAGAGAGATGAGTGAAAAGTGTTAAAGAGAGGAGTGAAATAAAGATCTTCTGACTCTCATTTTTGAGTGTCACATCCGCATTCAATCCCTGTAACCGGCTGCGATAGTTCATGGAGGTCTGCCTCGTTACATTGCCCTGCGCTTGATGTGGAGTGGTGCCTCTCAAGCTATATGACCCGCCGTCTCTCTCGAATCGAGTGAGATCCCTATCGTCTGTCATGTGCCACAGCTAATGACTAATTACCGCCCCCATTTCGTCACACATAATATATACACATGTCATCACTTAGTTCACTGGTGTAACTTGTGCCAAGTAAATTAAACAAATTTACAACAACATGAAGTTTTTGGTCACCTAGACCTGTGCCTGAACCCTATTTTACATCTTTATCACTTGCTAGAGTCTTTACCCTCAAGCGTCAGTGGGGAGGATTTGTCTTGAGCTCACGAGTTCAAGCTTCATTCCACTGATTAAACGGGTAATCTAGACTGATATTTTGGTGTGCAACCGAGGGAGTGCCACATTGTCACATGTGCCATCTTTAAGAAGCTTGTGGTTCAAATGGCTGTGAAAGATTCCAGGGCACTATTTGAGGAATGGCAGGCAAGTCATTCTGGTCAACGTTTAGCTCCACCCCCCACCCCCCCCCAAAAAAATCTGACTAATTGTCTCATTTGAGGTTTGTGGGATCTTGGATACAAATTGCTTGTCATCTCCTGCAAGTACCTCATTACCTGTGAACAGTTTTGGAACATCCTGAAGGCAAGAAAAGCACCAAGTTACGTCCAAATATTTTTCAGGAGGAAAATTCTGTCAAAGACTAATGAGAGAAAGGTAGAAGACAGGCAGGGAGCGGCACAGTGAAATTTGTGAGCATCTGTGTATTAGAATAACAGAGACAGAGGAGACAGGGCATACAAAGGGAAGTAGAGAGAGAGACCAAGATAGATTTACAGTAATTGGCAAAAAAAGGAAACTGAAGCCAGACCAAGAAACAATACATCCTGGAATGCATGGTCTGAAAAGGTGATGAAGGAAAGGCTTGCATTTATATAGCTCCCTCCCCATTCTCAAGTGCTTTACAGCCAATTACATACCTTTAAAGTGTACTCACTGTAGGAAATGCAGCAGTTAATTCATGCACAATAAGCTCCCATAAACAGCAATGTGATAATGGCCAGATTATCTGTGTTTTTTGCAATGCTACTTGAAGGATAAATACTGGTCAGGCCACCAGGATAACTCTGCTGCTCATCATTGAAATTGTGCTGAGATCTTTTACATCCACCTGAGAGGGCAGATGGAGCCACAGTTTACTATCTCATCTAAATGACAGTGCTTCCAACAGTGCAGCACTCCCTCAGGACTGTTCTGGAGTGTCAGGCTAGGTTTTTGGAAGCAAATTCATGAATAACTTTCAAAAGAGAATTGGATAAATACTTTTAAGGGGTAAAATCGGCCAGGCTATGGGGAAAGAGCAGGGTAATGGGACTAATTGGATAGTTCCTTCAAAGAGCCAGTCCAGGCACAATGGGCTGAAAGGTGTCCTTCTTTATCATTCTACAATAGAGTGGTGATGGGTTCCCCAAGAGGAAAGAATTTAATTCAATATTTTTCAATATAATAGATCTGCAATCAGATAAAAAGCAACAGGTTAATATTTGTTCAAATCTCAGCTACAGATGTTCCTCTCCTCCATTAGTTAACTGTAACTCTTTGGAGTCAAAACAATTAAGCTAAGTTAACAAAATCAGGGACAAAGTAAGAGGCAGCCCCTTAAAGAGAAACTGCAAAAACAAAAGACAAAATTCAAAGGAAACTTACAAACCTTAAATCAAAATGTGATAAAAAGTGTCTATAAAGCACCCCAGTCCCCTTGGTGCCCACCGGGCATGGAAGGCCTCGATGGTTCTGGCAGACACCGCGTGCTCCCTCTCCAGGGACACCCGGCCGCGAACAAAGCTGTGAGTGGGATCATTAAGTTGTGCAGCAATTAATTGTAGCTCTAATTAGAAGCATCAAATCAAGCTCTTCAGGTGCAACCAGTGTGTAACAGGGTTAATTTTGCTGTTCAGCCACCAGGCTTGGAAGCAGGAGGGGTTATTCCCAGTAATTGCACTTCCCGTTTGTAAATCCTTGTTCATCTGAGAGTCCATCCATAGCTGCAGCCAAGTATCAGGGCTTATAGAACAGGAGTTTCAACTGAAACATGAGGGGACCTATTCTTTAGCCAATGCTGGGGCTCTGAAGCACTTAGCTTCACTTGTCCATAGCTCACTGTGCAAGTTAAGAGGAAGGAAGAAATAGGCTGAGGGAGAGGTGGCTGAATGAGAGGTGGCTGAGTGGTTAAGTCATTGAGCCATATGAAGTAGGACAGTCCTAGATTCAATATCTGGTCTGTGCTTAGGCAGCTGATTTCAGTCAGAACTTCCGAGATCGGGGCTATGCAGCAAAGCTAGAAAATGTCAGGGTGCTGGGGGAAGGCAAAACAGTAAGGTTTCTTAAATCAAAACAAAATGTGCTGGAAAAAAAATCAGGTCTGGCAGCATCTAACACCGAATAAGAGCTATACGGACTCCAGACGCTAACTCTGTTTCTCTCTCCACAGATGCGGCCAGACCTGCTGAGTTTTTCCAGCATTTTGTTTTGATTTCAGATCTCCAGCATCCGCAGTATTTGGCTTTTATTTCAGTCGGATTTCTTACTTGTGATTATCAGTCATCCATTCATAATTAGCCACTGTCCCCCGAGGGGACAGTGACCATCCCTTCCTGTTCACTACAATTCTGTGCACCACTGTCTTTCCTCTCTCTGTCCAGTTTCTGACATTATCCACCCATCCAGCCCTTCTCCAACCTGTTCGGTATGGATGTTTCACTTTCTATTGTCACCAACACCAGACCCCTACCTCACCTTATCCAGCAGTCCCAATTTCTCAATTTACATTTCTTCACTTCAGCTTTTAGCCCATGTAATGGTGGAACTACAATTTTTCCATCATTAGTGCTCATTGCCAACTAAAGTACCCCAGGTAGTTTGAATCAGGTTATTCACACATAACCAAGAGGTTAAAAAGGAGCAGGCACATGGAAAAAGGTAAAGGAGGTTTGGATGCAAAGTGGATGAACAATGCGACCTGTGACAGGCCACTCTGCAGTGAATGTTTAACCAAAGGATTGGATCTCCATTGGAGCACATGCCTCCTTCAAAGACCTACTATACAGCTCTCCAAACTGCTGTGGCCGGAGGTATGAAAGGATGGGTGAAATGCTCTGACCCAGCCAATTGAGGAAGTTAACTTGCCACTAAGAGCATCAGTTGTGGCTCAGTAGGTGACAGTTTTGCCCTTGAGGCACATGGTTCCAGGTTCAAGTCTTACTCCAGGGCATGAGTTCAAAAATCAAAGCCAATACTCCAGTGCAGTACCGATGGAGTGCTGCATTGTCAGAAGCACCATTGCTTAGTTGAGATGTTAAACTGAGGCCTCATCTACCTGCTCGGGTGGGTGTAAAAGATCCAAAGGCACTATCTTGAAGATTAGCAGGGAGTTATTCCCCTGCTGTCCAGGCTAATTGTTAAAGCCCTCAATCAACATCATAAAAAGAGATTACTGGTCATTATCAAATTAGCTTGTGGGAGCTTGTTCTGTGCAAACTAGCTGCTGCATTTTTTACATTACAACAGTGGCTACCCTTCAGAAAGTATTTCATTGGCTGTAAAGCACTTTGAGACATCTGGTGGTCGTGAAAAGCACTACGTAAATGCAAATCTTCCTGTTTTTTCTTTCAAGTAGTATTATACATTGGTTGTTTGTTAGAAATGGTAACTCTGTAAATAGTAACAGCAAGACAATTCTAGGCTCTAACATGTAGAAAAAGACCACAATTTTCTTGTGGGTTAGAATGAGAACAGTCGTGTACTTTATCTGGATCCTATAACCTTAATTGAGGAAGATGGAATCCCCTAGGAAATGTTCTCTGCCAGAATTAAGATCAAAGTACTTGGAACTATTGCTCCACTAGCCCAGAATCTTGCACCACACATTTACCAACATCTTGGTTGAAGATAAAGGGAGTCAGGTCAACTTTTAGAGCGATTAAACCAAGGTTCAGCCTGCCTCTTTGTGTGGATGTAAAAGATCTTATGGCACTACTAGAGGAAGAGTTTTTCCACATCCACCCTGATGTCCTAGCCAACAACTAACACCACCAGAACAAATAAGTCATTCACCTTGTTGCTTCATATGGAACATTACTGTGTGCAAATTGGCTGTTGTACTTGCCTGAACAGCAATGACTACTCTTCACTGTACAGGTTTTTGGGGTGTTCCAAGGTGTGAAATACAAATGCAGGTTTGGTCTAACCAAGACCTCTTATTCCCACCACCTTCCTATGTTAGTATAACAGAAGAAATAGGGGGAGACAACCATATGCCCTCTCAAACCTGCTCTGCCATTCAATGCGATCATGACTGACCTTCTGCCCCTGCTCCACTTTCCCACCCGCTCCCCATATCCCTTGATTCCCTGAATGAGCAAAAAATCAGTCCATCCCAGCCTTAAATATATTCAACAATGCAGCATCCCAAAACCTGGGGGTAGAGAATCCCAAAGATTCACAGCCCTTTGAGTGAAGAAATTTGTCATCTTGGTCCTATACGATTGGCTCCTTATGCTGAGACTGTGCCCTTGTATTAAAGATTCCCCAGCCCAGGGGAAACAATCTCTGTGACTGTCTTGTCAAGCCTTCAGAATCTTGCATGTTTCACTGATATCACCTCTCATGCTTCTAAACTTTAGAGAGAGTGTTAGATACTGATAATCAAGGCTCTTGGTGATTTTTAAAATCAGTATCAAAATCCAAACCACCCTACCGCATTTCAACCTTGGATTTGGTCAAATTGCCACCATAGGAGTCTTCAGGAGAACCAACCGACACTCAAGTTGTACAGTACCAGAGAAGTGTGGTTCAATTAACATACTTGACTTTCTGACTACCATCAGCACTCTTCTCCCATCCCCCAATGCAGCATAATACTCTTAACGAAATACCATCTCCAGTGATAACCTTTATCAACTTGCAGTATTCAAATCGTGAGATTAAATATTCAGTAATCCTTTGAAATTGATAGAATATTTTATTACAACAGTCAGGTTTGTACAGCCCTACTAACGCGTTCAAGTCTGTACAATTCTGGTATATAAACAATAACATTTCTCCTAGAATATATGTTTACTTTTACAACAAAAAATGCTTTAATAGATCTTTTTTCTCTCTCTCTCTCCTCAGAATCTCTTTTATTTCAGTGTTCGTTACCAAAAGGAACAGTAATCAGCCAGACACCTGCTGCAGTTTGAAATTTTATTACGATTTGCTGCACACTTCAAACATCAATAATCTTAAAAGAGACGGGATTTCCCCTCACTTCAACCCATTTTGGCTGGATTTCAAAACCGTTTGCATTGGAGCCGATTACAGGTGTGGACTTGTTACACGACCCGGTGTCCACTTGCATGCGACTGGGTTATTTTCAGCTGGTTGAGCTTTATCAATAATCCCGCAATGATTACAATTGCTTCTGACCTCCTCGACGAACAGAATCTCCGTAGACTGACCATCTCCTCCCACGTGCCCCACCCTCACAAAGGGGGCAAAATCAAAGAGAGGGCTCTCCAGAAAATCCTGGCGGGGATTTGCCACTCTGAAGTGTCCCTCCTGCTGCCCTAGCTGAGCTCAGTTAACAGCACAGGCCAAGGAATTGAGCGTGGGACCCCTGTGGCCCAACAGAATCTGTATATAAAGACGGCGAACAGAGTAATGGAGGGATTTCTAGGCAGCAACTTCACTTTGGGGGACCTGGGCACCCAACCTACTGAATCTTCACTCTCATGAATTAAAACATCATTTGAAACCCTTTTGCAAAGTCGTGACACGGTACCTGCTATCTGTTACGCTATTTATATTTACGCATTGCTGAAAAAAGGAGACATGTTGTTGAAGCTTTTCATCCTGCACTCATCAGGGCAGAATCGCAAGAATAGCGGGTGTCAAGGGGGGGTAATTTGGTACTCTTGGTACACCCTGGTGAGTGCCATGAAGATGGAAAGCCTCGACAGCATCTCTCTTTTTTGCAGTATTACTCACGTTCTGTGCTACCAAGCAACTATTAATATCTGTCTTTGTTGTGTGAGGTATAGCAGGGTAAGAAAACAAAAGAACACTGCTTCAAAGGTTTGTTTTTTTTTTGCTTTCGGGAGATGGGAGAGTCAAGGTAGATCGGTGAGGGTGGCAGTCGTGATGTCTGAACTGGCGTAAGAAAGACAAAACATCGAATAAGCCGGTGGGAAATGGCTGATGAGCTGATTGCTGTCACTGTACCACATATATAGCTCACTGACTGCCTCTTGTGGGAGGAATGGAGTTTTGCAGCAGGTTAGCATGTGGCTGCAATGTAAAATTCCAACGATTTATGCTCATTCTCCCATAGCTGGTGGCTTACTGGCCAATTAAGCTGGCACTTAGGAGTGTCCTGCCTCAGACATACAGCAACCAGGATCTAGGGCACAACATTTACAGCGGACGTTTGAGATATTGCCCCCACGTTGGGCACAGATTGTCACTGCTTAAGTTGTACCCATTCCCTGAACTTCTGCAGCATAACACCCCCCCACTGGGAGTTTCAAACATTCAGCTAAAAGTGAAACTCAAGAACGATGCGCATTTCGCGGGCAAATTCTAACTAAAGGAAAACAAAAACATCCTCATATTACTGACTTTAGCTATCCCTCACATATAGGCCTCGGAAGTAATGAAGAGGATATTCTAAGGCAATGTGTCATCAGAGAAGAGACCTACTACTTGAGTCATTTTCAATAAATGTCACTAAATCCACTGTTGCACAAGTGCAATGTAGAGCTGCTGCACTACAGTATCTTCTGGGTGGGAACCAGAATGACCAACTAGATCATGATAAGCGAACACCCACTTTTTTTTAACCGCTTGCTTTCGGAGCCGTTCCTTTTCCACCAATTCCCACTTCTCCCCTACAATGTAATATAAGCTGCTAACACATGTTTGAGGTTCGACAAGACAATGGTTCATGTGTCGACTGCACTACAGATGGTTGCATGTTTGCAGGATATGAATGAGCAATTTCGCCGTGGTCTATAGGTCCAGATAGTTTTAGGTCAACTTGGGCACGAGAAAAGCCACCTCCTCCTCAAGAGGGGAATTTTTAAGGTTTGCATCTCTCTTCCTACTTGGGCGGGGCGCTTATCCCTTCCCCCAGTCAGGACGGCAAGGGCTGGTCTGTCCGTGCTCAGTGAGGTACATGGCCTGCAGAGGGCAGGAGGGCAAGTAAAATGTGTGGCTCCCACCCACACCGCCTGGCCCTCTCCCCAAGTTATTGGAAAAGTTTGGAGCCATACCCAAGAACATCCAGTGCTCACCAATTCCAAATGATCAAATCTGGGTGGCGCAGTGCCGAGACTGGGGCTGGACTTGACCACCTGACTTTTTCTGGGCCAATCTGGAAACACTCCCCGTCATTCTCTTTTCAGATCTTTTTTTTTGGAATCCAGCCAATCTCGGACCTTGGAAGGTAGGCCCATCTCTTCCTAAAACATCATTTTGCACAAAAAAAGTTTTCTCCATATGAAAATATAGATAACTCACCATTTAATATTTAACACTGATCAGCTCATGGCATCAAAGACCCCAAAGGTTTAGAAACAGTCGCACAAAAAAAGAAACTTGTTGAATAACGTGAAGCAGTTTTCAAGGGTAAAGTGAAACAGTCTTTGGGGCTGGGTTTAAGATGTTTGCACTGCTGTTACTCACTGAAGTGTTTCCAGGTCAGTCAATGAACAAGATTTTGCAGCGGTCCATGCCTGTGTCGTTTACAGAACTGCTCCACATCCCCATCCCCACCACTGAGGGAGAATACAGCTCGCTCGATGGACAAACACCAAACATTAACAGCCACCCGCCTCTCTCCCAGAGAAAGCATGGCCGAGCAGCAAAGAACATCAGCATCTCTTATTGCTCCTTAGGCTTTTGCTCTTCAAACACAACTGGAGTTGGAAGAGCTTCAAGTGAACAGAAGGAAGGAAGGAAAGAAAAAAAAACTGTCACACAGCTGGATCACTCTGCCTCAAACCCAACTGAGGACGGGCCCTGAACTGAAGTCACTGCAACGCTCATGGTACCAAATGGGCAGAGGAGCACCTTGGATTAGCGTCACACCCTTATCCACACGATGGTGGCGGGAAACTTCTACAAGCAGTGGCTTCTGGTTTGCGAGGCAGGAATTCCTGATGACGTTGCGTGTATACCCAGATTTTAAATGCAAACATTTTGCTGATTCAAAAGCTTGTTGTGTAGCACGTACAGAAAGTGACCTTTCGTCTTTTTTTTTGGGAGGGGGTGGGTCCCCCCATTTTCGTTTTACTGACTTTACACAAAATGTACATTATGGCAAGATTAAGAAGCCCACGTGATCAACTTTTGCGAGTGCAATTCTGTCCCCATTACATTCCGCAAAAGTTCAAGAATACTAGAATCTGATCAGCATTTAATGCCACTTCTCCTGAACAGATCCGTTTTACTGTAAGTAAAAGAGCAGGGGGCTTTGTAGTTTATGGCGTCTGACCTTCTGGGCACGTCTCAACGAACTAAAGAATGAAAGAACTAAATCCCATTAAGCGTTAGATTGAGACCCAACCAGATTCACGTACCTTTGGGGCCTTTAAGAGATTATAGAAGAGATCCCTATTTCCCCCATTAGTCTGGTTTAGACATGGATCTGAAAAGAAGGTGTAACAATTGACATTTGATTTTCAGCAGTTTTTATTTAACTAATTGTGTGCCTGTAGTTGTGGTGTGTGTGTGTGTGTGTGTGTGTGGCGGGGGGGGGGGGGGGGGGGGGGGGGGGGGGAGAGGGGGAGCAGGTGGGGTGTGAATATGTTGAGACCTATAAGATCTCTAGGTCAAGAGCTCATCTTCACTGTGCAAGATTAAATTCAAAGAAAAATATTTAATTACACTGCTCGCCCATCTCCCATGTTAGAGAGAGAACATGTCGGTCATTCCCTCTTTTCAAACTCGTCTTTCCCATGATAGGTGCAGCATGAGGGTGCACTGCTCCCATCCACACACTCTGTTAGAAAGAAACATTTCCTTAGATTCCATGAGCTGAGTTATACACATTGTATTGCTGGTTTATAATACCCCTCATCCCTCCCTCCCTCCCCCCCCTCCCCCCTCCCCCTCCCCCTCCCCCAATCTTTGTCGAATCAGTGCAGCTGAGAGGTTGCCTCGGGGAAGGTAAAGTCTTGATGGCTTTCACGGCAACGCCCCGCTGAGCGGCAGAGAGTGAAGAGACCAGCTCCCAAACCGGAGTGGGGACAGTCCGATGGGGGAGACGGGGGGAGCTGGGAGGGGGGCTTCCGTTCAGGGATGCACCGAGAAGCACCTTCCTTGTCGCTCTCCGTGGTGTTACCTAGGGGAAAAAGAAAAACAGTTTGAACAGAGAGGCACAAGCTCCAGATGCAGTTTAATTCCCCGCTAGCCCTCTTCTTGATGTACTGGTTCCGTGAGAAAAGGTTGCCCCTCTGGTACCTTGCCCAATGGCCAGGCTTCAACTCGAGCCTTGGCCAAGGGCGTTGGCAGACCACGCAAGCCAGGCTGCTCAGGGGCTAACGTAAGGAAACATTTCTTCACACAAGAGGGTAACAAAATCTTGAACATGCCCTTAGACAAAGCTGCTCAGGCTTGGGGGGGGCGGTAGAAAATTTCAAAACTAAGAGCGATAGATTTTTACAAAGCAAAATACCGTGGATAGTGGAAATTTGAAATAAAAACGGAAAATGCTGGAAACAGCCAATGGGTCTGTGGCGAGAGAAACAGACAAGTTGATAAAATCAGATTTATAACGAGAGGCTTTCATTGGCCTGAAATATTGGCTCTGTTTCTCTCTCTACAGATGCTGCTGCTTGTAGCTACACCTACCAGGAGATATGTCAGCACAGTATGTCACACCCATCTGTCCTGCACCATGCTCACACATCCAATGCAGCTTGTCTGCAACCGCTACAGATGCTGCCTGACAATGCGTTTTTGTCAGGCTAAGGTATTAGTGAAGCAAGGCGGATAAGATGGAGTTAAGATACTGATCAACCACGGCCTAAATAAATGGCGGAACAGGTTCAAAGGGCTGAATGGCCTCCTCCTTTTCCTATGACTGTGGTGGCACCAAGACAAATCATGTCCCCTTTTGACATCAAGACACACACATTATCCAGTATGAGGAACAGGAACCTGGCATATTTCCCTGCCTTAGTACATAAACAGTTCAGAGAATTGTAGCACCTTTACTATAACTCTTGATGAGAACACAAACCTTGCAAAAACTAGAAATTGTAGCCAAGACTGTCTGATCTGCGTAGCTCATTAAGGTGCAGTATTTACCAACTGAGGGAGCTGCAATTCCAATACTTTGACAGGTAATCTGTATTTTCTTGGTAACAACCCGCTGAAGACCATTTCCTGCAGCCGCTACCAGTTCTGCGCAACCATGAGGAGGTGACACAATCAGATCTAGAGACCTTCTCTCCTCACTCGAATTACATTGATTAATCAATCCCATGAATCAACCAGGTTTGTAAGATGGTTGTTGTATCTGATGGTTGTCTTATGAGGAGAAGTTGGACAGACGAGGCTTGTATCCACTGGAGTTAAGAGCAAGAGGCGACTTGATTGAAACATAAGATCCTGAGGGGTCTTGACGGGGTGGATGTGAAAAGGATATTTCTTCTTGTGGGAGAATCTAGAACTAGGGGTCACTGTTTCAAAATAAAGGGTCGTCCATTTAAGACAGGGGTGAGGGCAAAATTTTTCCTCTCAGAGGATCGTTAGTCTTTAGAACTATCTTCCTCAAAAGGCAGTGGAAGTTTTTGAGTATTTTTAAGGCAGAGCTAGTTAGATTCTTGATAAGCAAGGGGGTGAAAGGTTATCAGGGTAGGCAGGAATGTGGTCATCAGGTCAGCCACGATCTTACTGGATGGCAGAGCAGGCTCGACGGACTGAGTGGCTAACCACTGGCCTTAATTCGTACATTCGCATTTTCGGATCATGTTGGGAATATAGTGTGTTCTAGTCGATAGTTTGTTCCAATTAGAAAAATTAGGGAGGACCAGGGGTCAACATTTTAAAACTGCATGCAGGATGTCAGGCGGTGGTTCCCTGCACTCCTGGGGGATTAGCAGACCCTTGATAGAGGCTGTCGTCTTGCATGGTGGACTCTAATTCGTTGAATTCCTTCAAGCGAGAGCTGGAAGTTGGGGGGTAGACTTCACCTCTTATGAAAAGGGACTCAGGGAAATTCAGGATCAGAGCGATCTCTTGGATTGTTCCAATTGCTGAGATGGGCTGTACAGGAATTTCCCAAATGTTTTTCCCTCAAATTGGATTGAGTTTTTAAACTAGTTTTTCACTAACCCAGGAGATCTCAGAATTTTTACCATTGTGTGCGAGAGACAGGCTGCCCTACAGGGTCTCTATCTGTCTTTCATTGTTACGATTTGCCATTAAAGAAAGATGCAGTCAAGAAGTTAGCAGACCGAGAAATTCTGAATGGGAATGGACTCCTATCTACAATTAATACTGCTCCTTTGTCAAAGCAACAGAAGGTCTACAATCTCAACCAACATCTTGCTCAAGGGCAACTTCTCAGCAATGCTAAAACATACTGTGCAAGAACACTCTTGATTGGTTGGCTAATTGATGTGCGAGATGATATAGATCTGTGATAAAAGCTCTTGATCTGTTGCCCATGTACTCAGTGCAAGTTAGACATAACCATACAAATATAGCCATGTCCATTTGTCCTACTTCAAGAGAATCCATCCATTGGCATATGGAGCTGAATGTATGCTGAGGGCTAGCAGTGGGTAATTAGAGGTGGGCGCAGCAGCCAAATATAGCGCTGGACTGTATTATAAACACTGTAGCTTACAGGAGGCCTAAGTGCAGGGTATCAGTTCACAACAGATTAAAACCAGAGCACCCAGAGCTGTGATCCCACTGCTTTAAAACACGTGATCACTCCAAACATCTGAACCTTGGCTGGTCAGAATTTTGTATTTACAGAATGGCATGGCAGCCCCATACCGGAAAGGGGGTGCAGCGCCCCCGCCCCGGGAGGTGTGTATTGAAGAGCACAAAGCTGCAATGCTGCAGAGCGGATGCTGTCAGTTTGAAGCTCACTTTTTCCAATCACAGCTGTGCCATACAGGGATTCATCAAGGTTGAACAAATGAACTTACATTTATATAGAGCCTTTCAACACCTCAGACGTCCTAAAAGGGTCTTATACCCAAGTATGGTACAGTCGGAAACACAGCAGTCAATTTGTAGGCAAGTTCTCAAAGAAAGTGAAAGCACCAGATAATCTGTTTCAAGTGATGTTGGTTGTGGAATAAATGAGTCAGGACACTGGGGGGAGAACACCCACACTTCTTTGAAAGTGTGGAGTCGCAGCTTTTATATTCACCCGAGGGGGAGACACCCAGTTGAATGTCCCACCCGAAGGACAACACCTCCGTCTGTGCAGCACTCCCTCAGCGCTGCACTGGAGCATCAGCTTTGATTTTGTGCTCAAGCGTTCTGGAGTGGGACTTGAATCCACCACAACCTGCGAGATGAGAATGCTACCAGCAAGACAAAGCTGACAGTCAAGGGAAGGGCATCTATCCTGGGTCAAGCAGGAGATGCCACTCTTGCTCCTCCCTTTATGGCCAGCAGCCAGAAACCAGCAGTGGCTATTTTCCCACTTCTTGCCCACAAGAGATTTATGGCTTTGAAAGGGGGCCTGGGAATAAGTGTGTAGGTACTTAATGAAGGACAACATGCGTCACCAAAAAATGAAATACCTAACATTAATGAAGGGGCAGATTAGCACATGCCCAATCCCACATGCATAGCTCAGCCTTGTCTAAGTGTGAAGGGCAGGCAATTAGCCACAAGGAACAGGGTGAAGGAACTGCAGTTAATTGACAGTGGCTGCAGGCATAAACCTCTGTGCAGGTCACTGAAGAGCAGCACTGAAGGAACAAGGAGCATACAACCACCTGGAGACAGAATGGTGAACTGTGCAGAGCAAATGGGGACCCGGAGGAGGGTTCACACACCTAAAAGGTGGTCAATAGGTTAATGTTTTTAGGAGTTTCCAATCTCCCCCTAACTGGGCAAGAGTTTTAGAAAATTAGAGCTATAGTCCCTGGAAGAATGAGAGATGATCTTATTGAAACATAAATGCTTCTGAAGCAGCCTGATAGGGTAGACACTGTGAGGTTGTTTCCCCTGGCTGGGGCATCTAGAACATGGGGGCACACTTTCAGGATAAGGGAACGGTCATTTAGGACTGAGCTGGGGAGAAATTTCTTCACTCAGAGGGTTGTGAATTTTTGGGATTCTCTACCCCAGGGGGCTGTGGATGCTCCGTCATTGAATACATTTAAGGCTGAGAAGGAACAGATTTTGGATCTCTTGGGGAATCAAGGGAGCGGACAGGGAAGTGAAATTGAGGCAAAAGATCAGCCATGGCCCTACTGAATATCGAAACAAACTCGAAGGGGCTGAATGGTCTATTCCTGCTCCAGTTGAGTTACGTTGAATCTGTACAGTCCTCTTAATCCACTTCTGACACCACCTACACACGGTCATTCTTCCTCCACAAGACTAGACAGTAAACACCAGTAGGATATTGGGCCATGAACAGCATCACAGCCAAGCTATCCACCATCCAAACAAGGACGCACAACAATCAGAAGCAAGCCCCCTGGCAAAACCTTCCCTTTTTTAATCCAATCTCTCTGATCAACCAATTCAGCATCAGAACAAGGTTCAACCTGGTAGTTCATCCCAAACAGAGCAAACTCGACCAGTTAAAATCGGACTTTGGTTGTTATGCGGTCTGGAACATTTTATAATGCTTATAATGTAGAGCAAGTGTGCTTTATCCCATCAGCGTCTGGGTTGCCCATCAACTTTGCCTTTCTGTATATTTAGGGTGAAGAACACGCTTTCTTCATTCTCAAAAGGCTAAATTCTAAACTATTAACAGCAATTTTAGCTGGGACCCTTTGCAAGATATTCCTGATATGTCACGATACAACACCCACCCCCCCCCCCACCCCGCCTCCCATATGCCATAAGAGTCCCAACTATCACAGCTCCTCTCCCAGACACCACCAGGTAGGAGAGGAGGTGTCTGGTGAGCCACTGATATGGGAGGATCCGCTCACAGGAATCTTGAGATGCATACTGCACAGGAACAAGTGAACACTGACTACTCGCTTGACAGTACAGAACTTGAGTGCCGCGGGAAAAAAAGAGACATGTTGCTTGAAAGATGTCATCACTCAAAGAACGAAGATGACTTTAAAAAGGTAGGTAACCAAACTTTCTTCAGGCTGCATCATTCACATCCCAGACTGGGCACAGCAAAAGAGAAGTGATTTAGGAGGAAGGGGTGACCTAGTTAAAAGTGCTGAAGCTGCTGCCAAACCAGATTTTCCAAAAGCATCTTCGTGTGCTAACTAAAGTTGAACAGATATGTCGGGGGCATGCAGATCTCCACTCCTAATTCTATTTTTTTTCACCCAGAGGCTTGTAGGGGTCTGGATCTCTCTGCCTGAAAGGGTAGTAGAAGCAGAAACTCTCAACTCATTTAAAAGATGCCTAGATGTGCACATGAAGTGCCGTAAACTGCAGGGTTCCAGACCAAATGCTGGAAAGTGGGATTGGGATGGGTGGCTTGTTTTTTGGCCAGCACAGACACGATGGGCCAAGTGGCCTCTTTCGGTGCTGTAAACTTTCTACGATTCTAATTCCTATCCTTAGTGCTGCAGAGGCTAGCACACGTGGGGTGTTCAGCAGAGGAAAATTGGCCCCATTTTAATGCATGATGTAATTGCTGCATAATTACCAGAACTTAATCTTCTGTGGATTAATGGGAACTATCCCAATCGGTGTAGCATTTTAATACAAATGCACTGAAATTGGCCATGAGTTAAGAATTTGGAGCTGACATTTTTTATTACTTTCATAAAGAAAAAAATGTAAGCTCTTTGTTTATGTTTGCACAATAATTTAATCATTGGATGGGCACTCGAGAGAAATGTACTTACATGACCTCAGGGAAAAGCAGAGAAGTGGGATTTACTGGATTGCGCTACAGAGAGCCAACATAGACTCAATGGGTTGAATGGCCTCCTTCTGTGCCATTATGACTCTATGGCTATGTCTTGCAGGGCAGTACCAATGGAAAGCTAATCAGAGATTAAAAGTGGAAGTAAAATGGCCCTTAACCATTCCACTGCCCGCAGAACAAGGCTGCAGTGAGCAAATTTTGATTTGCAAACGCTTCTTTCAGATGCTGCTGCTATGTCCAGCGTACACACTATTCAGGCGTTTGGGATTGCTCCACAAAATCTATTGAAAATGGTCCATTTTAAAATGCATTTACTTCGCAATTAATAAAACTTTGGAAAGTCCATGGGGATATTTTCAGATCCACCCCATTACTTCCTTAAAACTAACCAAACAGCCAGTCTCCCCTCCCTTTCACAGAGGCTTTCTTTGCCTTTAATCATAGCCCTGGATCACTGACGCACTCCCTTCCAATTTCTTTCTCTTAAACATTTTAGTTTACATAGGCACTTATTCTAGCCCCTAGGGAGAGGCGGTGGTGTAGTGGTCATGTCACTGGACTAGTAATCCAGAGTCCCAGGCTAATTCTGTGGGAACATGGGTTCAAATCCCACCACAGCAGCTGTTGGAATTTAAATCCAAATTAAGAATTATTGTAAAAACCCATCTGATTCACTAAGGAAAGCCTTACATGTGGGATGTCTGGCCTACATCTGAAATGCCCTAGCAAGCCACGCAGTTTAAGGGTAATTAGGGATGAGCAACAAATGCTGGTCTTCCCAGTGATGCCCGCATTCCATGAAAGGGTATAAAAATAAATTGATTTTCTCCCTCTGCTGCTCCTCCCATGCATCTCTCAGACTTTGAGCAATCCCAACGCCCATTGTGGATGAACGATCACAGAACCATTACAGCACAGGAGGCCATTCAGCCCATTATGTTTGCTCTCCAAATGAGCAATGCACTGAGTACCACTCCCCTGCCTTCAACCCGTAACCCTGCACATTCTTCCTCTTCATAATAATCCAATTTCCTCTTGAATTCCTCAATTGAACCTGCCTCCATCACACTCTCAGGCAGTGCATTCCAGGTCTTAACCACTCTTATGTCTCCATTGTTTCTTTTGCCAATGACCTTAAAATCTGTGCCCTTTCGCTCTCAATTCTTGCATCGGTTGTAAAAGGGGGGGGGGTTTCCCCCCTATCTATCTGCCCAGGCCCTTCAAGATTTTGACTATCCCTACCAAATCTCCTCTCAACCTTCTCTTCTCCAAGAAAAACACAACTTCTCTAATTTATCTACGTAACCGAAGCTTCTCATCCCTAGAACTATTCTTGTGAATCTTTTCTGCACTCTCTGTAATACCTTCACATTCTTGCTAAATCCTTTCGTAGAACAAAGGAGCAAGGTCAATATAAGCTTCAGAGAGGATTTAGGATTGGAGCAACAGGAATTTCACAGTCTGATCCCTCAAGATCTTCATGGCATATATTATTGACTATCCCTCACTAGCGAGGATGATTGTCTTCCATGAGTCTGAAGATGGCCGAGGAGGCAGATTCGGAATCTGCAGACTTTATCGCACATATTGGTGTTTGTTGTCATGTGGGAAGTCTGGTCGTGTATTATTAGTTCGGGATATGGCGCGCTCTTTTCACTGCTTTTGCTTTTCTTCTTCGTTTTGTCATCGTTGGGTCTCAAAATTCTGAATCGTCATCTGAAGTGGAAAAATTCGCAGGGCTACATGGAAGAGGCAGGGGAATTGGAAGTAGATGAATTGCACTTGCAGAGAGCTTATACAGACACAATGGGCCAAAAGGCCTCCTGTGTTGTACTCATTCTATGATTCTAAGCATAGTAATGAGCCACAGAGACCCAGGCTGCAGTCTGGTCCATACAGAGTTATTTAACTAGGGAAATGGGAGTAGCAACGCAATGGTTCACAATAAGATGTAGGGTGGTGGTATGTGGAGAGGGGCGAAAAGAAGTTCCTGCTCCTGATTGCTTCAAGCGATCGGAGATAGGGGAAGGTGAAGTTCTGCTGTGAAACCCTTCACAGTTCAACAACCATAAGCGCTAAAGTGTCATCTGCAAAAGTTATATGGGCAAGGTGCCAGGGGGCTGTTGGTATCTGTAGACCTGTGCCTCAAAAAGTCAACATCTTTGTGAAGAGGGGGTAAAATTGGAAAAAGAAACCCTGCAATGTAAAACATCTGTGAAACACATGCTCCGATAAAGTGAATTAAGATGGACACTTCAGTCTAGGATGTTGCAGGTGGGATATTTTGGACCTTCACCATCAAAAATCACTGCATTACAAGTACCAGTGCGCACTTTACCCCTCCGAACTCACTTGTTTGCCGTTTCTGCAGATGGCTTATCCACAGCACCATTCAAAACCCGAGGGGGTTTCCTCAAGATTCTGGTCATCAGATGCCTTCGATGTGCTAATCACAACAGAAAGCAGGTCACTATGTTGTGGGGTTAAGAGGAGCTTTGTCTCTTTCCCTCCACACCCCTCCCACCCCATTGCTTACACTTGCTTATTGATCAAATAACCATGTGGAGGGAAGGAGTCTTGCAGCATCACAGCCTCTGCCCAATCTGCCAGGCAAGGTAGGATGCAGGTGCAGAACTCAAATGCTGTTCTGGTGACATACCACCAACTTTCTTAGTAATGAGTTAGGCAGTTGTCCTGACATTTCAAACTGGCTTCATGAAAAACACAGATGGAATCTCAGAATGCGATTCCACACCACCCCCCCCTCGCCACCCAAAAAGGCAAAAAATCCCATAATCCCAGGTTATGAAAGCAGAATGCCACTTATCCAGTTGTTAATGAACTAGTACTCTGTTATCAACGGACGCGATGCAATCCTCAAAACTCTGGTAAAGAGCCTAAAATCCCATGCAATAAAAAAGGAATTTAACTTATTCAGTCACAGTAAGCCAAGAGCTTCATTTGCGCTCTCCTGTGCCTCTTGATGGTGCTTTGAAGGAGATTGATGAATCAGCACCATCAGAGTCCCTCATGTTCATTCTGCGCAAAATAGCTTTACTTAGGATACATAACATCTCAGTGGGAGGCCTTCATGGCCTCCTCTCTCTCTCTCTCTGTGCACTGAGATGAATCAAGGTCCCAGAGGTGAAACAATAAAGTTCTAACCTAAATAAATATCTTAAAAAGGGAAGAAAAGGGACAAAGGTTAGAATATAAAAGGAGGTAAAGATTATATAAATACTCTGGGAACAGAAGCAGTTATACAGGAAGTCATAACAAAATAAGTGGTGAAAGAACAAAAACATTAAATAGCTGGAATAACACTGCACAGAGCATCAGCATAGCTCAAAAAGTATGTGAACTAGGAATATAGGAAATAGGAGGAGTAGGCCATTCGGCCCCTCAAGCCTGCTCTGCCATTCAATGAGATCATGGCTGATCTTCTACCTCAATGCCTTTTTCCCCCCATATGATCTCCATTGCCCTTGATGTCCTAACAATCTAGAAATCTACAGATCTCTGTCTTGAACATGCTCAATGACTGAACCTCCATAGCCCTCTGGGGCGGAGAATTCCAAAGTTTCACCATCCTCAGTGAAAAAACTCCTCCTCATCTCAGTCCTAAATGTCCTAGATGCCCCACCGGAAAAATATGGAGAGTAGATGTAGGGACAGTTACCCAAATAAAATAAAAGTACACAAAAGCACAACATAAGGAATAAAGAAACAAGTTAGTGGCACAAATTTAGCTTGAAGGAAACGATTTAGTAGCCACTATAAAGGCCTGGCTACAACCTGGGCATGATTTGGAGCTAAATATGCAAGATTACAAGATTTTCAGGAGGTAAAAGCAAAATACTGCAGATGCTGGAAATTTGAAACAAAAACAGAAAATGCTGGAAAAACTCAGGTCTAGCAGCATCGGTGGAGAGAGAAACAGAGTTAACGTTCTGAGTTCGTATGACCCTTCAGATTCAGGAGGACAGGAGAATAGGGAGAGAAGGAGGAATAGCTATTATTGATAAAAGGCACAAAAACAGCAATGGGGAGAAAGGGCTTAAGGGTGAACAGGCAGTGGAAATAGTGTGTGCAGAATTGAGCAGTAAAGAGTGCAAGACTCTGTGGACAATTGTTTGTAGGCCTCCTGACAATAGTAGAGGACATGGAGAAAATACCAAGATGAGGCAAGCACACTGAAGAATTGTGGTTATAATGGAAGATTTGAATTTTCACAGACTGGGAGAAGCAGATGAATAACTCAAAAGCAATGAAGTTTTGAAAATTATTGGGCAGAGTTTTCTGGACCAGTATGTTTTGCAACCGAAAAGGGATAAAATTCATCTTAGATTTAGAGATGAGTAATGATTCAGGCTTAATTCACAATCTGTGAAGAAATATTCTTGTAAATAGTGACCATAATGTGAATACATTTGGCATTAGGTTTGAGGGAGGGGGGAAAAAACAATAATCACAAATTAAGACTTTGAACCTAAAGGTGAACGTCAAAGGAACGAGAAATAAATAGATCACAGGTGAACGGTGGGGTTGAACCATTAATGGTTAAATCTATAAACAGCAGGAAACATTTCAAAGTAATACTTGGTACAATACAAAGCCAGTACTATTTCCATGCTTGGAAGAGATAGCAAAGCTAATAGGAGACATTTTTATAAATATATTAAGAAAGGGTGTGGTAATGGCGATTGTGGGCCCAAGATGCAGGTGATAATATATTGGATAATAAGGGATGAATGACCTATTCCTGCTCTTATTTCTTAAGAAAAAGTCAGAATGTTAAAGGTAGTGCCCTGTTTTCACTGTGGAAGGCAACAACAAAATGCCAGCAGTATACGAGAACCGAAAAATTGAGGAACTTCGCAGATATTGGCAAATATTGTTCGGTTAAGGGCATCAAGTGATATGGATCAAAGGCAGGTGGATAGATTTGAGACACTCATCAGCCATTCTCTACCTGAATGGCGGTGCAAGTTCAAGGGGCTGAATGGCTTACAGTTGTTCCTATGAGACCCATTTTTATAAAAAATTAGTTACATAGCAAATCATCTTCACTTTCTACTCAGGCCTATAAGGTATTCAAAGTGGTTATAGGAGCAGCAACAGCTACTAGTATTTATATGACAGAATCACACAGTGCAGAAGAGGCTCTTCAGCCCATCGAGTCTGCACCGATACGTAAGGAACACCTGACCTACCTACCTAACCCCATTTACCAGCACTTGGCTCATAGCCTTGAATGTTATGACGTGCCAAGTGCTCATTCATCCAGGTACTTTTTAAAGGATGTGAGGCAACCCGCCTCCACCACTCTCCCAGGAAGGTCACCAGCCTCTGGGTAAAAAAGTTTTTCTTCACATCCCCCCCTAAACCTCCTGCCCCTCATCTTGAACTTATGTCCCCTCATGACTGACCCTTCAACTAAGGGGAACAACTGCTCTCTATCCACCCTGTCCATGCCCCTCAATCTTGTACACCTCGATCAGGTCACCCCTCAGTCTTCTCTGCTCCAACAAAAGCAATCCAAGTCTATCCAACCTCTCCTCATAACTTAAATGTTTCATCCTAGGCAACGTCCTGGTGAATCTCCTCTGCACCCCCTCCAGTGCAATCACATCCTTCCTATAATGTGGCGACCAGAACTGCACACAGTACTCCAGTTGTGGCCTCACCAAGATTCTATTCAACTCCAACATGACCTCCCTACTTTCGTAATCTATACCTCGATTGATAAAGGCAAGTGTCCCATTTGCCCTTTTCACCACCCCACTAACATGCCCCTCTGCCTTCAGAGATCTAAGGACACACACACCAAGGTCCCTTTGTTCCTCAGAACTTCCTAGTGCCATGCCGTTCATTGAATACTTCCTTGTCAAATTACTCCTTCCAAAGTGTATCACCCCACACTTTTCAGGGTTAAATTCCATCTGCCATTTATCTGCCCATTTGACCATCCCATCTATATCTTCCTGCAGCCCAAGACACTCAACCTTACTGTTAACCACCCGGCCAATCTTTGAGTCATCCACAAACTTACTAATCCTACCCCCCACATAGTTATCTATGTCGTTTATATAAATGACGACTAATAGGGGACCCAGCACAGATCTCTGTGGTACACCACTGGACATTGGCTTCCAGTCACTAAAGCATCCTTCTGTCATCACCCCCTGTCTCCTACAACTAAGCCAATTTTGAATCCACCTCGTCAAATTACCCTGTATTCCATGTGCATTTGCCTTCTTTATAAGTCTCCCATGTGGGACCTTGTCAAAGGCTTTGCTGAAATCCATATAAACTACATCAACTGCACTACCCTCATCTACACACCTGGTCACCTCCTCAAAAAATTCAATCAAATTTGTTAGGCATGACCTCCCTCTGACAAAGCCATGCTGACTATCCCTGATCAAACCTTGCCTCTCCAAGTGGAGATAGATTCTCTCCTTCAGAATTTAAAGTAATGAAGCCAAGGCATTTCACAGGAATATTATAAAACAAAAGTACGACACTGAACCATGTAAGATGATATTGGGTCAGATGACCAAATGCTTGTTAGGAAAGAGGAGTTTCTTAAAGGAGGAAAGTGAGGCAAAGAGGTGTGAAGAGGGTAATCCAGTGCGTGGGGGCTAGGCAACTGAAGGCACAACCGCCAATGTTATTTTTAATTCATTCATGGGGTGTGGGCATCGCTGGCTGGGCCAGCATTTATTGCCTATCCCTAGTTGCCCTTGAGACGGTGGTGATGGGCTGCCTTCTTGAGCCTCTGCAGTCCATGTGCTGTAGGTACACCCACAGTGCTGTTAGGAAGGGAGTTCCAGGACTTTAACCCAGTGACATGAAGGAACGGCGATATATTTCCAAGTCAGGATGGTGAGTGGCTTGGAGGGGAACTTCCAGGTGGTGGTGTTCCCATCTATCTGCTGGCCTTGTCCTTCTAGATGGTAGTGGTCGTGGGTTTGGAAGATGCTGTCGAAGGAGCCTTGGTGAATTCCTGCAGTGCATCTTGTAGACGGTACACACTGTTGGTACTGTGCATTGGTGGTGGAGGGGGTGAATGTTTGTGGATGTGGTGCCAATCAAACGGGCTGCTTTGTCCTGGACGGTGTCAAGCTTCTCGAGTGTTGTTGGAGCTGCACTCATCCAGGCAAGTGGGGAGTATTCCATCACACTCCTGACTTGTGCTTTGTAGGTGATGGACAGGCTCTGGGGAGTCAGGAGGTGAGTTACTCACTGCAGGATTCCTAGTCTCTGACCTGCTCTTGTAGCCATAGTATTTAGATGGCTAGTCTAGTTCAGTTTCTGGTCAATGGTAACCCCCGGGGTGTTGATAGTGTGAGATTCAGTGATGGTAATGCTATTGAACATCAGGGAGCGATGGTTAGATGCTCTCTTGTTGGAGATGGTTATTGTCTGGTACTTGCCTGGTGAATGTTACTTGCCACTTGTCAGCCCAAACCTGGGTATTGTGCAGGTCTTGCTGCATTTGGACATGGACTGCTTTAGTATCTGAGGAGTTGCGAATGGTGTACATTGCGCAATCATCAGCGAACATCCCTACTTCTGATCTTATGATGGAAGGTAGGTCATTGACGTAGCAGCTGAAAATGGTTGGGCTGAGGACTCTCCGTTCAGGAGCTCCTGCAGTGATGTCCTGCAGCTGAGATGACTGACCTCCAACAATCACAGCCATCTTTCTTTGTGCTAGGTATGACTCAAGCCAGAGGAGAGATTTCCCCTGGATTCCCATTGTCTCCAATTTTACTGGGGTTCCTTGATGCCACACTTGGTCAAATGAATTGATGTCAAGGGCAGTCACTCTCACTTATATTTTATATATTATGTAAATAAATATTCCAATGATATATATATTTGGAAATGCACAAAAGTCAAAAATTAGAGGGATGCAGACATCTCGGAGTTGGAGGAAATTACACAGATAGAAAGGGTGAGGTCATGGAGGGAAATCAAGGAGGAGAATTTTAAAATCATTGTTTGACCAGGAGCCAAAGTGGGTCAACAAAGCATTGGGGTGATAGTTAAAAACATGGGCAGCAGAGTTACAAAGGGTAGAATGTGGGGGGCCAGCCAGGAGTGTGTTGGAATAGTCGAGCCTAGAGCGAACAAAGACATGACTGAAGGTTTCAGCAGATGGGCTGACTCGGGGCAACGTCAGCTGATGTTACAGAGGTGGAAATAGAATGTCCCAGTGAGGGCACAAATATGAGGCAAGTAGAACTTTGCAGCACAGCAGTGTAGATTCACCTAAATGTTTATAGTCACTGTCCAGAGTGAGTACACCAGGATATTTACAATACTCTCATGTGCAAAAATTGCACATTTACTCCTTCCAATTCTGAACAGTAATTTATTTTCCCTCCTCTCCTGAAGGGTGTTGACACTTGCTGGGTAGCAAAGGTGGTGCAGGATCCTCAAGTATCTCAGACAATGATCATTCCTAAGAACATAAATAGGAGGAGGAGGAGTAGGAGTAGGCTAGACGGTCGTACAAGCCTGGTTCACCTTCAATATCACGGCTGCTCAGCTATCTTAACTTTACTTTCCTGCTTCACCCCATATCCTTCGAGTCTCCATATTTCAGCCCAATTAACTATCCGCAGGCCATATGGCTGTGGAGAGTACTATAACCAAGTTCACCTACCCCTATCAGATACTCATTGGTACCAAGGCCACTATCATTCAGTTGCTTTACTGAACTGCTGTCCTGGTTGAGATCCTGCATCATAAACTCACTCCCCATCAACAGTCTCCAATGTGTTTCCACCAGGCACAGCGACACTCTCCAGTGTGCCCTTACTTCAACATTTCATCCTCCTCTCCACCCCCACCATCTCCAACACACTCCAAAATTTCAAAGGTTGTGCTTAAAAGTCAAAGCACTGAGCTCTCAAACAGAACGTTGTCCAATTCCCAATCTCGACTGACACGCTTAGGAGCCAGCGCTGCGTATCCAATGAAGCAATTTTGAAGTGTAGCTACTCTTCTAATGTAGTCATAATTATAACTATTGGAAGTACATTATAATAATTATAATTAAAACAGCAGGCAGTTTGCACAGGGTCCCACAAATACCATTACGATGTACAATCATTTTTTAAAAAACAAAACAAAAGCGATGTTAGTTGAAGGATAAATGTTGGTTCGGACACGAAGAGAATTCTTCTGCTGCTTTTTAATTAATGCCAAGAGATCTTTTACGTTCATGTGAGAGGAAAGGGTGGGACCTTGGTGCTCCCTTCAACACAGCCTCAAAACGACAATGTAGATTATGCGTTCAATTCTCTGGAGTGGGACTTAAAACACATTTATCCAATTTTTCTTTTAAAAGATACCATGATAGCTGCCTCAGCCACATCCTGAGAGAAAACATTTCACGCTCCAACACTCCCCTGTGCGAAGAAACTTATTGCAGTCTTTGCTCCTCACTCGGCACAGATGTTATATTGATGATTATTTTGTCACTTATTCAGTGTGTCAAAATGCTTCCCAAATTTAAAAGTATCTACTGAATCGCCTCTTAGCTCTAGCAAAAGTAGTCACAGTATTACAAGCGCCTCCTCAAAACTATATCTTCCCATTAATTGCTCTGAAGTCTCTGCTCATGCCCAGCAGCAACTGGAGAATGTTTTCAATGGGTTGGAGAAATCGGATTGAATGACACATCACAAAAAATGGTTATGTCAAAGCTCAGAAAGTTGAACTGCATTGCCGTAGAACTTTATGAATCATGCTTCACGTGGAATGTATTAAAATTCTAAGTTGCACAATGACTTCATAAACTCCAGACATTGACCCTTGATAAGTTTTTTCCAACCCTTCTCCTGTATAAGGAACACTATTACCCTCCATTGCGTTTTTGGCTCATCAGCCAATTTTCTGTTTGTGCTGATAAACGATATGCCTGGAATTTTCTGGTAAGCCTTATGAGAGAGCTTATCGAACACTATCTGAAAATCTATATGTATAAATATACTGCTCTGTTCTAATCCATCAAATCAGTCACTTCTTCAAAGAAAAATGCTATTAAATTAGTTCAATATGACTTGCCTTTGACACATCAATGTCAGCTGCCCTTGATTAATCCATGCATTTCTAAATACATGTTAACTGTACCTGAAATTATGGAATAAAACAGCTTGTCCACAACATACAGGCTAACTAGTCTATAATCTTTTACTGCTTTCTTGATCAACATTATTAATGGTATCTGGCCAGCCCCAGTCCGCAGTGTGTATTTTTAAGGGAGGTCAAAAGATTGTAGCTCGAGCCTCTGCAATCTCCCTTCTGACTTCTTTCAGTAGCTGAGAGTGCACGCCATGATCTTTTCCCTTACTCAGCAGGTTCTTACCTCTGTTCTTGCCGCACAGATTCTGAAGTTTGGGGAACTGGACTGACTTTTGGGGCCTCAGAGCCTTCCTGTACATTTCCTGCTGTAGGTCCAACTTCAGAGGTAGTTAAGGGTTCTTCCTCGCTGCACAAGAAATTTAAACAATGGAGCTTCATTAGCGAGGGTATGTCACCTTCCCGATCCCTTGTAGAAACCATATGGTTAATAAAATTCATCAAACATTAATTTATCAATATAAAAATACTAGGAGTGCACAGCAGGCCCTTCAGCACTCGATGGAAAATAAAGTTAGCGTTCCCGAGGCCCCATCTGCCTGTTTGGCTAGATGCAAAAGATTTCATGATGCTACTCCAAAGGGCAGTGGAGTTCTCTCCCATGTCCTGGGCCAATATTTATCCCTCAATCAACATCCCAAAAAACAAATATCTGGTCATTGTCACACTGCAGTTTGAGAGAGTTTGCCACGTGCAGATTAGCTGCTGTGCTTTCTTCATTACGACAGTGACTACACTTCAAAAAAGTGCTTCATTGGTTGTAAAGCACTTTTGAGATGTCTAGTGGTTGTGAAAAGTGCCATATAATTGCATATCTTGTTTTCTTCTTTCCCACTGGGTTGAAGACCTTTCCTCAACCAGAGTGTTTCCCGTTCAAATGCTATCAGAACCGCTTCACCTTTCTTGCACTGTTTTATTTTGTTCCAGATTATCAGAATTTGCTACTTTTTTTTTTTACATTCACTAATACAACTTAGTGAATTCTGATTGAGTGATCAGGGACACTTGTCTGAAGCAACTTCGAGTTGTTATTCAGTGAGTTTGAGAGTGTTCTGACTTTTTTTCTGGCTGCACTTTCTTTGGTTCAATTTCATGGCGGGGGGGGGGCGGCGTCTGCATCAGGTCCCACTCTCAGCTAGGGGGTGGCAGCACCATTGGACTGAGAGTCTTTATCCCACCATGCCTCAGTGAAGCTAATGGATCACACTGTCATCAGGTCAACTTCCAACAATGTGACCACAGACAAATACAGCTGATTCACTGCTCTGCGTCAGCCACCTGAGGACAAAAATTCAGTACATTCTGACTAACAATACGATCAAAACACCAGGTCTGAACCTGTTGCCGATATGAAAACATTTAAGCAAATTTCAGATTTTCATTATGAAGCAACTCTCTTTTACTTGTTAGCTTTGTCAGTTTTCTGCAGGTTTGAATGAAAAAGAATGGACTCTACAATGACCAATTAAGTCAGATGCTTCCAGCTATTAGAGCTACCAGGTGAAGTGTAGGACTGCAGATGACTCTCTCCTAACATCATTTCCTCCTGGTAGAGACTGAGCTCCCCACAGTGACACTGTGGCTTTGGATAGCTGAGCTTGTACTCTATCACTCTGTAGTTCAACACATTGCACTCCCAAGCTCATCACTCTGCCTTCCCAAAATACAGCTTCCATTTATAACTCCACTCATCGCCTAAGTCCCAAAGAGTTTCAACTAGCTTCTGCAACTAAAAGTGTGAATGACCTCAGGCTGCAGGTGCATTTACAAACACTTGAGATGGTGCCAGTCAGCTCTGTTGACCCGTTAACAATTCAGGGACCCAAATCTATCATGCCTCGAATGGTTCTACTTAGCTGCTCGACTTCCCAGCCTTGCTAACCATGAGCAAAGACCATCTTGCGATCTGTGGACTACAATAAAGTCAAACCCAATGCCCGACTTCCTCCGACGCAACTACTCAAACACAATTTTTGAAATAAATACCTTGTGCGCGTTTTAGCTTCTGGACTTTTCACCTCAGAAGGACAGACAGCTTCTGGCGCGGAGCCATTGAGAACTGCCACACTTTCCATGTGGGGTGGCATACCCGTCTTCGAGTTGGCATCTGGCAGCTTTTCATTCTCTTCGCTGCTTGGGGTGACTGCAGCCTCTGCACAGTCATTGAAGAAATTGATTTTTTTTACTAAGACTGGACAAATTCTAAGCAATTATCTTTTCCCTTCACCTCAAGAGCAATGACATGCCAGACTCAGGTGCTAGAAGGAATGGGTACTTCCCAACGTCATTCTCAAACACCTTTATCTGTGAGTACAAACAGCACATAGTGACTGTGCTATTTGATCATGGAGTGCACTACAGCTGAACCCAGTTTAATCGCCACTAAGTCCACAGACACACATGCATATTCTAGTGGGAGTTAGTGGATATTGATCAAGAACAGCAATTCCTAGTTGACTTGTTGCCTCCCTGGCCCAGGGAGTTTAGGGTAATCTTAAAAACTCTACAATCACTCCAACTGAGGTCACCTAATAGAGCACAGACAGGGCTCCGTGGCCAAGCCACTGTGTCGACCAACTGAGCCAAGAATGAAGCTGTGCTTTTACACTAGTCAGATTTTTCAGGTCCTGTTAAATTTTAAAGGTACATTATCTTTATATTAATTCTAATAGCCCAAGGAATAATTCTAAGTATTAATATATATTACATCCATTGTTATAAAGGTCTCCCTCCAACTTTTCTTCCCCACTCAATATTCAATACATAATCACGGGACAGTGACGGATAGATACCAGGTCGCTGCATCTGTTTCTGCAGAATTGTAACTGGGCTTCAACAAAACGAGACATTAAACTAAACAAACACTGAACCCAGTAGCAGCTGTTCAGTCATGCATTTTTTTTTCATTGAGAAACTGATCTGAAACACCTAGGCACATAATAAGAACAAGGGCATGACGTAAGAAATAGGAGTAGGCCTGATCATGACTGATCTGATTGTGGCCTTAACTCCACTTTTCTGCCTGCCCCCGCCCAATAAATGGCAACCATTAGAGAGGCTGAGGTAAAGCAAGGAAAAGACAACAAGCTTAGGTTTTAAAAGCCTCAGGATTCTACAAAAGACGAGTGGAATTCAGGCAAAATAAAATCTATTTAGAGCAAACAGCAACAATTGACCAGGTGGCAGGCTTTTGTGCTCAGTTTGAGCCAGACCTCAGAGGTGAAAGGTTGATCCCGTCCTTTAGAAATGCATTTTCTTTTAATTCCAACAACAGCAGAAGAAAAATGTTTATAGAATTGTCTCAAGGGCTAAGCAGTTTACCATGAAACCGCTGCCTTGGCCTGCTTTGTCCACAAGCACAGCTCTTGTCAACTGAAATGGCAGTGGATACAGACTTGGCTAACACTGCTGAGAGTTGCAAGACAAATCAACTCAGTATTCTGACTGGATTTCCACAACGAACTAATTGAACGACGGTGGAAGAAGCTGGGAATGTTGAGCCCAAAACACAATTGTTTTATTACTTCTAATTGTACCTTGTGTCACCTCAAGGCAAAAGTTAGAAAATTGCATCACTACTTGTTGTTTTGAAGCAACATATTGCTGCAAATAATTGCATTGCCAGTGCCCAAGCATCACAACAGCGTTGCAATTCTTGTCTTACTAGCCTTAGCCGTTCCATTTATATATATCATTTACCCGAGTGCTGTATGCAAGATTTGAACACACTTCCAAGTAGATTTCTCCAGAACTCCCACGAGTCTCTCTCACCTGTATCCTCCAATCTCACTCTGAAATCTCTATACCTTGCTCTGTTTTCAGAATGAAAAAGCATCACTTTGAAATAAGGGTTTCTACAACATTAAATTAAAAAAGTAATAAATTCATGGGATGTGGGCTTCGCTGGCTGGGCCAGCATTTATTTGCCAACCCAGTTGCCCATGAGAAGGTGGTGGTGAGCTGCCTCCTTGAACCGCTGCAGTCCTTGTGCTGTAGGTACACCCACAGTGCTGTTAGGGAGTGAGTTCCAGGATTTTGACCCAGCGACAGTGAAGGAACGGCGAAATATTTCCAAGTCAGGATGGGGAGTGACTTGGAGGGGAACTTCCAGGTAGTGGTGTTTCCATCTATCTGCTGCCCTTGTCCTTCTAGATGGTGGTGTTCATGGGTTTGGAAGATACTATTGAAGGAGCTTTGGTGAGCTTCTGCAGTGCATCTTGTAGATGGTTCACACCGCTGCTACTGTGTGTCGGTGGTGGAGGGAGTGAACGTTTGTGAACATGGTGCCAATCAAGTGGGCTGATTTGTCCTGGATGGTGTCAAGCTTCTCGAGTGTTGTTGGTGCTGCATTTATCCAGGCAAGTGGGGAGTATTCCATCACACTCCTGACTTATACCTTGTAGATGGTGGACAGGTTTTGGGGAATCAGGAGGTGGATTACTCGTTGCACGATTCCTAGCCTCCGACCTGCTCTTGTAGCCACAGTATTTATATGGCTAATCCAGTTCAGTTTCTGGTCAATGGTAACCCCAGGATGTTGGTTGTGGGGGATTCAGTGATGGTAATGTTATTGAATGTCAAGGGGCAAATGGTTGGATTCTCTCTTGTTGGAGATGGTCACTTGTGTGGCGTTAATGCTACTTGCCACTTGTCAATCCAAACATGGATAATGTCCAGGTCTTGCTGCATTTGGACATGGACTGCTTCAGTATCTGAGGAGTTGTGAATGGTGCTGAACATTGTGCAATCATCAGCGAACATCCCCACTTCTGACCTTATGATGGAAGGAAAGTCATTGATGAAGCAGCTGAAGATGGTTGGGCCAAGGACACTACCCTGAGGAACCTACAGTGATGTCCTGGAGCCGAGATGACTGACCTCCAGCAACCACAACAATCTTCGTTTGTTCTAGGTATGATGCCAACCAGCAGAGAGTTTTCCCCCTGATTCTCCTTGACTCCAGGTTTGCTGGGGCTCCTTGATGCCACATTCAGTCAAATGCTGCCTTGATGTCAAGGGCAGTCACTCTCACCTCACCTCTGGAGTTCAGCTCTTTTGTCCATGCTTGAACCAAGGCTGTAATGAGGTCAGGAACTGAGTGGCCCTGGCAGAACCCAAAATGGGCATGAGTGAGCAGGTTATTGCTAAGCAAGTGCCGCTTGATAGCACTGTTGATGACCCCCTCCATTACTTTACTGATGATCGAGAGTAGACTAATGGGTCAGTAATTGGCTGGGATGGATTGGTCCTGTTTTTTGTGTACAGGGTGTATCTGGGCAATTTTCCACATAGTCGGGTAGATGCCACTGTTGCAGCTTTACTCGCACAGCTTGGCTAGGGGCACGTCAAGTTCTGGAGCACAAGTCTTCAATACTATTACCAGAATATTGTCAGGGCCCATAGCCTTTGCAGTATCCAGTGCCTTCAGCCATTTCTTGACATCACGTGGAGTGAATCGAATTGGCTGAAGACTGGCATCTGTGTTGCTGGGGACCTCCGGAGGAGGCTGAGATAGATCATCCACTTGGCACTTCTGGCTGAAGATTATTGTAAATGTTTCAGCCTTATCTTTTGCACTGATGTGTTGGGCTCCTCCATCATTGAGGATGCAGATATTTGGGGAGCCTCCTCCTCCTCCAGTGAGCTGTTTAATTGTCCACCATCATTCATGACTGAATGTGGCAGGACTGCAGAGCTTAGATTTGATCCATAGGTGTGGGATCGCTTAGCCCTGTCTATCACTTGCTGCTTATGCTGTTTGGCACAGGAGTGTTATAGCTTCACCAGGTTGACACCTCATTTTTAGGTATGTCTGGTGCTGCTCCTGGCATGCCCTCCTGCGCACTCTGCACATACTGCCCTCCCTCAGCTGATGACTCAGTGCTCCTCCATGTTGAACACCACTTGGAGGAAGCACTGAGGGTGGAAAGGGAGCAGAATGATCCCCTGGCTCAATGGTAATGGTAGAGTGGGGGATATGCCAGGCCATGAGGTCACAGATTGTGGTTGAGTACAATTCTGCTGCTGCTGATGGCCCACAGCGCCTCATGGATGCCCAGTTGAGTTGTTAGATCTGTTCGAAATCTATCCCATTTAGCACATTGGTAGTGCCACACAACACAATGGAGGGTATCCTCAATGTGGGACCTTGTCTCCACAACAACTGTGTGGTCACTCCTGCCCATACTGTCATGGACAGGTGCATCTGTGGCAAGCAGGTTGGTGAGGGTGAGGTCAAGTGTGTTTTTCCCTCTTGTTGTTGCCTCAACACCTGCCGCAGACCCAGTTTAGCAGCTATGTCATTTAGGACTCGGCCAGCTCGGTCAGTAGTGCTGCTACTGAGCCACTTGTGGTGATGGACATTGAGGTCCCCCACCCAGAGTACATTCTGCTCCCTTTCCACCCTCAGTGCTTCCTCCAAGTGGTGTTCAACATGGAGGAGCACTGATTCATCAGCTGAGGGAGGGCAGTACGTGGTAATCAGCAGGAGGTTTTCTTGCCCATGTTTGGCCTGATGCCATGAGACTTCATGGGGTCCAGAGTCAATGCTGAGGACTCCCAGAGCAACTCCCTCCTGACTGTTTACCACTGTGCAACCACCTCTGCTGGGTCTGTCCTGCAGGTGGGACAGGACATACCCAGGGATGGTAATGGTGGTGTCTGGGACATTATCTGTAAGATATGATTCTGAGGATGACTATGTCAGGCTGTTGCTTGACTAGTCTGTGAGACAGCTCTCCCAATTTTGGCATTAGTCCCCAGATGTTAGTTAGGAGGGCTTTGCAGTGTTGACAGGGCTGCGATTACCGTTGTCGTTGACGGGTGGCCTGTCAGGTTTCATTCCTTTTTGTGACTTTGTAGTGGTTTGTTACAACTGAGTGGCTTGCTAGGCCATTTCAGAGGGCATTTAAGAGTCAACCATATTGCCGTGGGTCTGGAGTCACATGTAGGTCGGGCCATGTAACAATGACAAATTTCCTTCTCTAAAAGGCATTAGTGAACCAGAACAATCGACAATGGTTTCACATTCATCATTAGAGGCTTTTAGAGATTTTTACTGAATTCAAATTCCACCATTTGCCGTGGCGGGGTTCGAACCGGGGTCATTACCCTGGGTCTTTGGATTACTGGCCCAGTAACAATAGCACTATGCCATCGCCTCCCCTGTAGGCACCTGGTAATCGAGGGCTGGATTTTAAAAATTCAATTCCTGGGATGAAGGGTTTGTCTTATGAGGAAAGGTTGAGTAGGTTGAGCCTATACTCAATGGAGTTTAAAAGAATGAGAGGTGATCTTATTGAAACATAAGATTTGGAGGGGGCTTTGACAGGGTAAATGTTGTGAGGATGTCTCCCTCATGGGGGAGATGTAGAACTAGGTGGCATAGTATAAAATAAGGGATCTCCGATTTAAGAGAATGAATTTCTTCCCCCAGGGGGTTGTTAGTCTTTGGAATTCTCTTATCCAGAGAGCAGTGGAGGCTGGGCCACTGAACATATTCAAGGCTGAGTTAAACAGCTTTTTGACCTAAAGACGATCAAAGATTATGAGGGTGCAGGCAAAAAATGGAGTTAAGGCCACAATAAGATCAGCCATGATCTTACTGAACAGCAGAGCAGTGTCAATAGGCCAAATGGCCTCTCCTGCTCCTATTTCTTACGTTCTTATAAGGGTGAAAATACTGCAGTTGAATGGTTTTTAAGAACTGGGAGAGGCTAAGCCACTGTAGGGAATGGTGCAGTGGGTGTTGATGCCAACACTGGAGAACGGAAAGAGGGTAAGTAGTATGGGGGAATGGCACAGCTACAGCCCAAAACAGTGACTGCACTTCATAAGTACTTAATTGGCTGCGATGCATTTGGGACATCCTGAGGTTGTGAAAGGCACAATATAAACGCAGGTCCTTCTTTCTGGGAGAGGGAGGTTAGAGGAGCATTGACTAGCAGCATTGGTAGAGAAAGAAAATAAAGAAAACACAGGTAAAAAGAACATGAGAAACTGGTGCAGAGAGACTAGAGTGGAATCATGTCAGGATAAGCCTTCTTTAGCGGTCCTATTTGGGAGTATGAGAGAGGTGGTGGAAGTCTCTCCTCGCTATGGGTGTAGTATTCAAATCTTGTACAAATACCGTTGTATGATTTATATAGATTTTAAAAACAGTTTATAAGCTAAGAATAATATGCACAAATCAGATGCAAGGCTCCACCCAAACCTGAAGTGTTATTTACATTCTTGGGCACAAGTAGCGTAACTATTTGCAGCAATACCTTATGCAAAACAAATCAGTGGCACATTTTTATATCTTTTGCCCTGAGGTAAAAAAACAAAATTAAGGCACAAGTGAAAAAAACAAAATTCCATTTTTGCCACACTGACACTCGGCTGCTCTCCTGGCGGCTTCACGCACTCAGAGAGGAAATTAAATAACATTTCTGACTTGAGGCACAGAAACGCCCACAGTCGTGCAGCAAAGGACAATTAATAGTTCAGAGGAATGAATGTTTGGCAACAGGCTTGGTAGCACAAACATGTTTGCGTGAGACAGCAGAATAAAACTGTACAAACTGGGCTCTAAGGGTTGGGTTAGGTTAGGGCCGGTTACATAAACCACTACCTTCTCAAGGGCAATCAGGGGGTAGGCAACAAATGCTGCCCTTGCCAGCACTGCCCACATCCTGTGGAAAAAAAAAACAAAGATTTTATTCCATTGAGTGTTAAAAAAAAAGGTGATCTATTTGAGGTGTATAAAATGATTCAAGAGGTTGATGGGGTAGATAAGAGGGAAACTATTTCCCTTTTTAGCAAAGCCCAGAGCAAGGGCTGGGCATACCCTTAAAACGAGAGCAAGGTTGTTCAGGTGTAAGGTTAAGAAGCACTTCTGAACACAAAAGGGAGTGGAAATCTGGAACTCTTTCCCCCATAAAATAACTGCTGAGGCTGGGGATGGGGTGGGGGGAGGTCAATCAAAATTTTCAAAACAGATTGTTAGGCAAGGGTATTAAAAATGTGGAACTAAGGCAGGTAAATGAAGATACAGATCAGCCACAACCTAAATGAATGGAGGAAGAGGCATGAGGGGCTGAATGGCTTACTCCTGTTCCTATTCCTATGCAACTTCCCACATGTTGTAAGGGAGACCGTGCCCCGTGGTCTGTTGCTGTTATCCCACATGGAAGACAGCTGGACAGGAACGTGCGAGATCCACTGGAATCCTGTGTACAACGGGAAGAGGAGCTTGCTTGATTGGAAATGTACATAAAATGATTAGGGAAAAGATCCAATTTGGTTTATTGGAATTTTAGGTTAGTCTGAAATCTCGAACTATGCAGTATTGAACTTCGCTGCACAATACTTACTTGGTTCTACTGTTTTGCTGTGCCCGTCACCACTACTCTGGAGCTCATCCACAGGAGCAGAATTTGTTTCCATTGATACAGGAGAGTTTGTTCGCAAGCGTCCAGAGGGGCTGAAAGAAATTATATTCCAATTAACTGAAGCTTGGCTGGGCACATCTGCTGCAACTTTTCCCTCAAAATTGTTCTTGGGGCTCCCATTGCTATTTTACTTGGCTCTCCTTCCCCCTTCAGGTGTAGGGGTGGCACAGACACTCTGGTTGACACTGGGCTATCAAGGTAATGCTACAATCAGCTCAAAATTGGTGTTCTCACAGACACACTTAGATAATTTGAGTCTCATTATGCAAAAGTCCCAAACATTTCTTTTTCTCCTGTTCATCCCCCCTCCCCCAACTACACCCCTCCTCACCCAATGACGTACTTGTACTGGGCAACAGGCCTTCCGCAACCTCAGTAAAATTGGCCATTCCATATGTGCAAATCCACGGCCATAGGAGTATTATTCAACCGCGAAGAGCATTGCAGCTGACCCAATCCCATTCTCAACCAACAGCAACAGAAGCAGACTATCCATGTGAGGTTAGTGACCAGTGATCCGGATCGAGCAACCTGATGGACTATTTCCCTTCCTACTCTGGAGTAGAGAGCCTGCTGCAACTCTACCACTGGCCTTTCCCCTCCAGCCAGTTGTAGATATCTATCAAATGGGTTATTCACCACTAATCCATTTCCAAAATCCACCTTCCCTTATTAGACATAATATCTGATTATTCATTTTCTTTGTGTCTGCAACAATACATACTGTAATAACCATCCTGTTTTTAGGTTTTGCTGTTTTGCCAGTGCCACTTGTGCTGATTGCAGGGTGCATAAGTGAGCCAGGGTCAACCTACAGTAAGTCCTTATTTAACATCAACTCACTTAATGTTGTTTTACTTTACTGTACTTCTCCAGTTTCCCCTCCATCACCACAACAGTCTGTTGAAGGCTGAACACATGTCCCATTGTCACCCTTAATATTGTAAAATGTTCCAAAGTACTTTACTGGTGTGTAATCAAACAAAAACTGACACTGAAGCAGAGGAGATGGCATTAGGACAGGGCACTAAACATTTGTCAAAGAAGGTTTTAATCAGTCTTAAAGGAGGAGAGAAAGATGAAGGGGAAGAAAAGTTTACAGACAGGAATCCAGAGCTTAGAAACCAGGTAGAGCCTAAGACATGACAGCCAATGGTGGAGCACAGGGACCATGGAATGCACAAGAGGCCAGAGTTGGAGTAATGTTGAGCTCTCAGTGGGATATGCAGCTAGAGGAGGTTGCAGAGTCAGGAGGGGCAAGGTCATGGAGGGATTTAAATATGAGGAGAATTTTTAAAATCAAAATGTTTGGTGGGCTGGAGACTAAGTTGGTCAGCAAGCACAGAGATGATGCTCGAAAGGGATGGTATGAGTTTGGATACAGTTTTGGATGAGCTCAAGTTTATGGAGGGCAGGGGGGGAGAGAGGGAGGTCAGCTAAGAGGGTATTGCAGTATTTGAGTCTGGAGACAGCAAAGCACGAATGAGGGGTTTAGCTGGGTCGGAGATGGGTGATATTACAGGACATGAAAGTCGACAGTCTTGTGATGAAGATGATATGAAGTCAGAAGCTCAGCTCAGCTACTCTGCATTGTGCAATGCACTGTGCCACCTCACCATTCATTAAGATGTTCTTTCCTAGGAGCTCAATCATAAAGACATTGACCGGGTTTAGCTCTGAGACTTACACGCCACAGTGCTGGGTTAGATCACCAATCTGTGCCAAAGTGTGCTGATCTTAGCAGTTGATGGGATGAAAGAAAAAGTTAACTCGTGTTCAGTCTTTACCCAGTTGGAAAGTGCATGTGTAGACATTGGGGGAGGGCAGAATCTGGCGTTGCTGTGATATCCTCCACAGGCAATCAGCCAGTTATATGATCTAGGTTCATACATAAAAGAACAACTACTTAGGATAGGCACTGAAAGGTCATTAGTACAAGGATTACTGTGCCTTCGCACAACTGAGTTCCTTCGAGAAGGAAGAGAAGGGGAAACGATTGGAACAAAAGTTTCTCCTTGTAGTTGAGTTACTTACCCTGCCTGGGAGGCAAAGCTGGCAAATACTGCCCATCCTTCTATTGGGGGTGGTGACGTAGCAGGTTCTGTGTTGTCCCATGCGCTAAATCCAGCATCTGCAACACTCTGGCTGGCACTCGTATTTGTCATAGGCACGGCATCAAAATTCGCCGTCCAACCAGCTTCTGAAAACCAAATTAAAACATCCACTTACATAGTGCTTTTCATGGCCATTGTATATGTCTCAAAGCACGCTACAGATAACAAAGTACTTCCGAAGTGTTGTTAGTGCTATTTTATAGGGAACAGTAACAACCCACATTAGACACAGCTTCCCTAATTTAAAGCAGTGTCGAACTGAGCCAGAATTTCCCACGTTCAATTCCTCATCTCTGCTGAGGTAACTGCAGCACTGGCAAGAATCTTGTAACTGTTTCAAGTTCGTCTTGTGGGTGCCCATAATCTTAGAACGTAGATGTAAGCATGGTAGTTTATAAAGTGATACATATCTGTACATATTATAGCTTCATGAAATACATTCAGGATTGCACGCCTACATGTGTTAGAATTTGTACTTTCCTAAGAACCTAATTTAAAGTATATGTTTGCATGCATATGTACACGCATCAGTTGAGGATGGCACTGGACTCAGTTCTGGCTTAAAAAGGTCTCTTCTGACAATACAGCACTCACTCCGGATTGCACTGAAGCTTCAGCTCAGGCCAGTGGTATTCACTATATGACCCACTCACTGACCCTTCTGATCTCCAACTCCCTCCTGCTTCCTTCCTACTCATTACCTCCCTCTCTGACCCTCCTGCTCATTGCCTCACTCCCCGATCCTCCTGCTCGCCACTACCCTTCCCAACCCTCCCACCCGTAGTCCCTCTCTCTCCCGCGTATGCACCTTCCCTCTTGCCGCCCCTCTCCTAAACCCTTACTCACAATGAGGGTTCAGGGAGGGAAGTGGCGAGCTGAGAGAGGCAGCAAACTAGCTGCGGGAATCAGCAACCAGGAGTAAGTTGAAAGAGTTAGTAAGTTATTAAGAGTTGGTAAATTAAAAGCAAGTAAGTTATTAATAATTCAGAGGATTTTTGGGCTTCAAGGCAGCCAATAGGATTTTGATGTAAAAATTACAGATCAGGAACATAACCCATCCTTATTACATTTTAAAAAATTCATTCATGGGGTGTGGGTGTCACTGGCTAGGCCAGCATTTATCGCCCATCCCTAATCCCTCGTTCTGAGGCCATTGCTGTGGTCTAGAGTCACATATGGGCCAGACCAGGTAAGGGCGGCAGATTTCCTTCTCTAAAGGACATTTATGAACCGATGGGTTTTTTCAACAATCGACAATGGTTTCATGGTCATCATTAGACTTTTAATTCCAAAAGATTTTTATTGAATTCAAATTCCACCATCTGCTGTGGCGGGATTGGAACCCAGGTCCCCAGAGGCCCTGGGTCTCTGGATTACTAGTCCAGCGACAAAACCACTGTCCCAACGCCTCCCCCCGTTTCCTTACAGGAAAGTGATTTTTGTTTAGCATGCTTCATTTAGCATGCCGTCTTTTAGGACACGTTAGGAGGGCTAAAGGACGATTAGCTGTATCAAGTTGAGAAATTATGCTCAATGCAGATTGAAGTTTGGTTAGATCACACTTGGGATCCTGTGTCTTTTAAAAACATTTTTTGTGTTTTATGCACCAAGGTATCTTTTTGAAGAAATAAATCGCAACAAGTCTATAAATTTACTTACGGCCCAATTAAAATTTACTAAATGCCAATTGGCCCTCACTATTTTTTTCTAGTGAATACCACTGGCTTAGACAATGTGCTTGAAATTAGCCTTCTGATCTCTGACGTGTCACCGACTAAGCCAAGCCAATACTGTGAAGGATTTTTCCTCCTGCACCTCGATATTTTCTATCCAACCTGGGAGTTTCTGAAGCAGATGTTAGGGCCCTTGAAACGAAAGAGGTCTGTTTACTAGCACAAATATTCCTCATCTTGAAGGGTGCAAAAGCATAAAACAAAACGTATGATCTTTCTTGCAGGATGGGGACAGATACTGGTGACCGTTCCATGAGGAAAAGTCCAAAGCCCCGTGCTTCTGTAGAATTGCTCCTACAGAAATCAAATCAAGTCTCTCTCACTCACTTCTTTACATAAATGGCCATAAGAGATCACCACAATGAGTGCTGATTTGCAATTCACAGTGGGTTGCTTGCACCGGTTGTGTTTTCCATAAGACTCTGGCCAATGGGCACAGATGAGAAATTGCCACCTTGAATAATAGTTCGGCAACCTCCATTGTAAAAGGAGCAAAACCTCACCATTCACTTACCTTTATTTGGATCTATCTCCACTTTCTCGTCTGTGGGCTTTATTGTGCTCTGTCCCCCCTCATCGTCATCGTCCTCTTCAGAGTCTCTGCTTCCTTCACTGTCTGTACTGCCAGAGCTTCTGCAACATGCACACAAGAAATTAAGATGTAGTGTTGATGCATGCTTTTTGTTTTGTGTTTCAGACTGTAATAATAGAGCATTAATAACTGATAAATCTGCAATTTCTGATTTCCAGGTCAGGTATCGAACAGATAATAAAAATGTGGAATGGAGCAACTGACCAGGAAGATCCCAAGGATGATCACTATCTGTGATGAGTTGGGTGAGCTCAGCTGAGATGACAAATGTGCAGCCTGTGCGAGGGGAAGGGGTGGAAATCAGCTTCCCATCACTTATCAATACCCAGTGACCGTGCTAGAAAGTGATGATGAGCAAATATCGAGTGAGGACAGGGTTGAGTTTGGCCAAGGCACACTCCCACTGTGACCAAGCTACTTTTTTTTGTTCCTTCATGGGATGTGGGTGCCGCTGCCAAGGCCAGCATTTACTGCCATCCCTAATTGCCCTTGGACTGAGAGGCTTGCTAGGCTATTTCAGAGGGCAGTTAAGAGTCAACCACATTGCTCTGGGTCTGGAGTCGCATGTCGACCAGACTGGGTAAGGATGGCAAATTTACTTCCCCAAAGTACATTAGCAAACTACATGGGTTTTTACAACAACCGATGAGAGTTTTGTGGCACTAGCATTCAATTCCAGATATTTTGTTAATCAATTGAACTCATTATTTGAATTCAAATTCCATCAGCTGTTGTGGTGGGATTCAATCCCATGTCCCCAGGGTATTAGCCTGGGCCTCTGGGTTTCTTGTCCAGTGACATTACCACTACACCACCGTCTCCCCACTTGCTGTCTAAATTGACAAATGGAGTTTATTGAACCCAGCTTGTGGAACTGTACCACACTGCGCTCAGGAGTGGAGGGTAGGAAATCTCTGAGAAACCCCAGCCCGTACCTTGGCGCACGTGGTGCATCTGTTGCAAAACGCAGGTCCTTTTCCTGCCATACATCATCTTCGTCTGAGCCCTCGTCATCATTGAACTGTCGTATTCGCTCCTTCCAACATTCCTCGAACAGGTTCGTGTTTGGCTGAGAACCGAAAAAGAAAATTACGCTTGCATGCGAGTTTTGAAATCGGTCCGGTTGCATAAATATTTAAACTGAGGAATGTTTCTTTTGGATAAGCGGGTTTGCTGTTAATTGAAATAACGTAATGCCTTGTAAGAGTCAGGTTTTCAGTGCCGGCCACTCATAGGTAAGGATTAAAGTTTCTTGCTTGCTCCGCTGATGAATCAGTATGTAAAGACACGCATCCCCATGACTAGCTGTACAGACCAAGAAGGTTCACGTTTTAATCTGTGGCAGAAGAGGTGGCGGAACTAGTCTGAAGGCACCTCAGGTGATGAGGGCAGGAGATAAATCACCTTGGGTGCTCCTGATTGCCACCCAGTGATGGCTGTTGGAAAACACACGTAATATGGATGCTTGGCTGCAATGCCTCTGCAGTTGAATGGCTCCAATGCCACTCACTGTCTGGGCTTGCGCACAAATAATGGTCATTTGCTTCAGTTATACAAAGGCTACTAGCATCTTCAGAACTGTATCTCAGCATGCCCGTGTTGGAGAACATGGGAGGTTAGAAAAGGTGAGAAAAAATTACAGACCTTTACCATGTTAAATTATAGTAAATACAAATGCCAGGTGAGTACAATTAAGGGCCAGAAGGCGATTAGGGAAAGCACTGCATGATTGCAGTTCGTTAAAACCAGGTCTCATCATAAATTCTCACATCTTTCCACGCAGGTGGAGTTAAAATAAAAACCCATTTTCTCTCTTAAAGCCTGAATTCACCCAGGTCTGAGCGTGGAATATCTGGGCCAGAGGAATGTGCACATTACGTTAGTGGTGGCATCATTAATGCATTAAGAAGAATGAGCTATACTCACGCTGTCGCTGTTGGCATCGAACACGAAGCTGATGTTTGCTGCTCTCTCAAATGGGGAACTGTTAACCAAATAGGAAACAAAGCGTAAGTGTTCACCTTTCTGAAAAGGGAAGTGGACTTCAATTCTGCACAAGTTACCTCAGGTAAAAATAACTTCTTAAACCAATTGAACATAAGGAGATTTATATAAAGAAACCTTGAGGCTGCTGGCAATTCCAAAATGGTGACTTCACATTTAAATATGCACCATTGGAAAGTGACATAAATCGTAAAGCCTTACAGCAGTGGAGGAGACCACTGTGTCTGAGGTCAGAGGTTACAGGTTTATTGCCTATATCCTTTCTTACATTTTTCTTTATCAAAATATTTACCAACTCTTCCCAATTATTTCCACCATGTTTCTGGTAGGGTCCTCCATGTCCTTGTAAAACTGTATTAAAAAATTCTTCTCAGCTCTCCCTTTGATCTTAAATTTATGACTTCTAGTTAGTAACTTGGGGGGCCAGTCAGCTCAGTTGGCTAGATGGTTAGAGTTGGTGCAGAATATCTGCAACAGCGTGGGTTCAATCTTCGTAGCAGTTGAGGTAACTCTTGGTGCCTGCCTCCTCGTCTTGCCCCATAGTGAAATCATGGCATTAGCCATGATTATGTAATATTTGGACAACGAGGACACGACATGAAGGCATCAATCATCGTAATTCATGTCTTCTGAACTCAAGCACGCCTGTACTTGGTGTGCAACAGAAGGTTGAATGCAAGGTAGTATTTATACCTATTTAAAGTGCAGAACCATTTGCACTGTAATATGCGGTGGTCTCATTGCTGCTGGATTTGGAAAGTCAGTGTTGTTGGCGTGGAAATATATCGCCGTTCCTTCACTGTCACTGGGTCAAAATCCTGGAACTCCCTCCCTAACAGCACTGTGGGTGTCCCTACACCACATGGTTCAAGAAGGCAGCTCATCACCACCTTCTCAAGGACAGTTAGAGATGGGCAATAAATGCTGGCCTAGTCAGCAACGCCCGCATCTCATGAACGAATAAAAAAAATTGCACTGTTTGTACTGTGGTTAAATAAAGTGGTATATAAGAGGTTCACACATGCTTAGTTGGTTCAAAGGCACCGCAAGCATGAGTTAACATTTGCAGAAGATTATGGGGAGAAAATGACGAAAACAACACATTTAAAGAAAATTCACATTATCTGCATCTCTCAAGATTCCGATAAGTCACGTACATGGGCTATCCTTGATATGTTATTTACCCTCTCATTCTTCTCACTACCACTTCCTGATAGAAGTAACCTCTAAGCAACCTCTGCATTTGGCTGCTAGGTATCACCTTACCTGCCTTTCTTCCCTACCTGGCCATTTAACAGAATTGTTATAGCACAGGAGGCAGCTATTTGGCCTATTGTGGCTGCATCAGCTCTCCAAATGAACAATTCACCTAGTGCCATTCCCCCACCTTCTCCCCATAACCCTGTACACTCTTCCTCTTCAAGTAACAGTCTAATTCCCTTTTAAATGTTTCAATTGAACCTGCCTCTGCCACACTCACAGGCAGTAAATTCCAGACCCTAACACTCTGCTGCATGAAAAAGTTTTTCCTCATATCGCTTTTGCTTCTTTTGCCAATTACTTTATATCTGTGCCCTCTCATTCTCGATCTTCTCAAGAATTGGAACAGTTTTCCCCCTCTCTGTCCAGGCCCCTCATGATTTTGAATACCTCTATCAAGTCTCCTCCCAGCCTTCTCTTCTCCGAGGAAAACAGCCCCAGCTTCTCCAAGCTGTCTTTATAACTGAAGCCCCCCATTCCTGTAACTGTTCTTGTGAATCTTTTCCGCACTCTCTCCATATCCTTCCTAAAGTGTGGTGCCCAGAAATGGACACAATACTTCAGCTGAGGCCAAACTATTTTATACAAGGTCAATACAACCTCCTTGCTCTTGTGCTCCATGGCCCTATTAATAAAGCCTAGGCTACTGTCTGTTTTATTAGCCGCTCTCAACCTGTCCTGTCATCTTCAATGACTTATGCACATATATACCCAGTTCCCTCTTGTTCCTGCACCCCCTTTACAGTTGTACATTTTATTTTATATTGGCATCTTCATGCTCTTCCTGTTGCTAGGTAACGGAAAGGTTGCAGGGCCTCCTTGATGATGGGTGTAAGGGCAGGGCCTGTAGCTGGGTGAAGGAGAGGCCTCTTGAAATTCGAAGCTTCCAATCTGCTCTGTCCAATAATTTGCTGTGCGCAGCGCCTGCACGAAACCTTTTCCTGCTGTGATTTGCCCAATTCTAAAACCAGGTTTCCCTCTTGCAAAAATAGTTACACCACCAGCGAACAGAACTCACTTCACACTTTCCTCTTGCTCAGCAAACTCCTCATCATTGAAGCCAAACTGGTCGATGAAGGTGGAGGTCATCTGTTGAATCTGATAGTCAGAGAATGCCTGACAAAACACAACAGTGATACATCCATCACTCGGAACAATGGGCAAGAGACAGGTCATAGACACCAATCAGAGCTGAAAAATGCAGAGGCAATCACAGGCTTGCCAAAGTGAGCAATAGAATAGAAGCAAGCAATGGTAAATCCTGTGGCTTAAGTTACTTTATACTGAAACTATTGTGGGACCAAATCTTAATTGAGTCATTGGTCCCACCACCCTCCATGTCTCACAAAGCGTCAAATTTAATAGTGACGCCACATACTCCCATTAAAACATCTCATTAAATGAGTACTCGAAACAACCATGGAGACCGGACAGAACTCAAGGAAACCTGCTCAGCCAAGAGCTGACAATAATTCACCCAACCAGATGTCAAGCTATTTGCTTGACAAAAATGTGTTTTCTTTTAAACCTTTTGTGACCTGGAGAGAGGGCGCAAGAACAAGTGGAGTGCGAGGGAGCGAAAAGAGTAAAAAGCCAAAAGGAGGTAAAGGAAAAGAGATAACCCAGAATTTTCAATCAACTGTGCTCCATGTTGCTCCCAGTTCATACCTGCTGTAGAACAGCCTCTTGTGGGAAACTGAATTCTTTTAGATCATTCTCATCGTCATCACTTGAGGAGTGCAGGTTCCGCATATTTACCTGAGCCACAAATGTCAAACATTATTGCAAAACAAATATAGCAAAGCTTTTGGAATAATGTCAAAACATTTTCCAAAAATATTAGCTTATTAAATGGCCAACCATTTGAAAAACACAAGACTGTCATAAATGACTCTCAGTGTTAGGCTTCCAAAGGCAGTGAATGCCAGAAGCCAATGTCAGAAAGAACGACTCTTTAACCATGGGAAGCAAGAACTAGAAGGAAATGCTGACAGCATTGGAGGGGATGTTACATCTCTTAACTGCACCATCAAAAACAGCAAAGGCGGACTGAAAAAAATATAGGCACAGAAATCTGTTGATGTATAACCAGTTTAATATGGCGGGGAGCATGCACACGCCCATTGGCTAAGACTCCGTTGTAGGTCCCCTCCCTCTTCCCATTCCCAGGGCTTTCTTCAGGCCTGCTGCCAGGAGCAGCTGGCACAACTTCATCCTCATGGAATCAGTGAGCAGCCTCAGGGCACCCAACTGGCACCCACAGCTCACTGGCTATATGTTGATAGTGCCCGAGGTCTAATTTCAGCTGAGCCTCTGGCCCAATGCTCTCCATTTCAGTCCTAACAACAGGTCAAAATTTAATTTCTGTTTAATATCAGTCCACAATTTACTTTTGGCCAGTGCGAACTATAAAGCAGAATCAGGTAGAGTTCCTGCTCCTGGATACAATCCAGTGACCTAGCTGGAAGGTGCACATCTGTGCACACAACTCGACCTGCCTGCAATTCTCCCCATGGGCTGCACTTGTCTGGGTTCACACATTAACGTGAGTGTGAGGTGGTGGAGGATTGCCAGCGCCTGCGGCACTGAGTTCCAGCAAGTTGGCAAGGTGGGCAGAAAGCTGACAACTCTTGTGGAATAGCAAGGTGCCTTGAGTGAAGCTAAAACTCGAGATGATCTTCAGTTAAAAGTGGCTGCAATGCTTGGACACTTGCCACTGACTCTCTGTCAAAATGCAAACTTACCAAATCAACGGTATTCTTCTTGTTCATTTCAGAGAGTGACCCCAGCACAAACTTGTCCCATCGCTCCCTCTCTTCATCTGGCAATTCTGAAACAAAGGCAAAAGTCGGTTATGTGAATTCTGCACACCATTAGCTGTCACAAGAATCTTCAGGGTCAGAGAAACACACCCAGTTCCATTTCTCTTAGACTCCTCTCTTTTAAGGAACTAATCAACCGTTAATACATTTTTCTTTCACGATGTTGCTTAATGAGTTAAGTCTAAAAGTTGGTCACCCTCACGCTTTGAACAAAGGAAATTTACCCCTAAATTTCCTTCTTACCCCCAACACCTTCTTGCCTAATCTGGTATTTAACCACCATGAGCAATTTTCAACTCCTAACTTCTGTTAGTGCCGAGATTATAATTCACAATGCCAGTGTCAGTCACGTGGACACTCAATGCTCAAATACGCAGTTAATTCCAGTGATTGCCATTCACTGGTTTTGCCATCCATCAGGAACACTACCTGACAGCAAGGTATCCACTTCCAGGGAAACCAACACTTTTCCAGGAGATGTTAGAAATGCTAAAATTGGGATGGACAATGGGACCAGTTTTCAATCCTAAATAATTCCTATTTTAGAATGAAAGCAGTTAGTCCAATTCTTGTCCATCAACACAGCTGATGCAAGATATTTTTGAACTGAGAAACCAGAGTGGATCTATATTCACCGCAGTGAATCACAGTCTGATGTTAATGATAAATCTTTATCCTTCACATTCTTCTGGTTAAGTAACAAATTACCTTTGATCATCTGTGCTATTGAAGTGTGGTTAGGACCATTTTCCGAATTCTGTGCCATGGCATTTGCTATCCTTGTTAAATGGCCCATGTAGCCCTTCCGTCTGCCACCTTCTGACCTAATTGAAAAAAAGCAACACAGAAGTAAGCCAGGCTCTCAAGTCACAAACACTTATATTAAACAACAAAAATTCTCAGTTCCTCCCACGGCATATGAGCAAGGCAACTGATGTTGCAAACCATACAGAGCAGAAAGTCCCAGGTCCCAATCTGTACCGAGGTAGCTGATCTCAGCATGGCCAGTAGCTGGGAGTGCTCCAATTGCTCTCACCACCCCTGGACTACGGAAGGGTAAAACAACCTAGGACTCCACTCTCGATCTCTACCTGGAGACATCTGTCACTAAGTGTCCTAAAGGATAAGATGATCCAAGTGCACCGCCTGAAAGGGCAGAAGCAGGCCTCCTCCTGTGCTGTATGATTGCACGGAGAGAGAACTTACAGGGAAATAATTAAAGTATCCTGAATGGACAGACGGGTTGTGGAAATTCAGACTCGAGCGGCTTACCCATCTGTCACAGGGCTCAAAATAACAGTCACTGCTTTACGATTCACCCCATGAAACACGGACTCACACGGTACTTTCTAGATCTGCATCGTTTAAGTGCGATTCCATCTGTACATTGAGGTGGGACTGAATGTAATGGATAATGTTTCTCCAAGGCCCTATTTTTAGCTTTCCTCACAAAACAGGTGCAAAAGCAATTAGCTATTATTTCTTCAGAGAATTTGCATCCTCGCTCATGCTTTTACTTGATTTACACGTTTACAAAATAAGTCATTAATTTTATATTTTCTCCACTCTTTAGATCTCTCTTCTAGCATTCCCAGGCTGAGGGATTGGCGGTGTACCCAGTTTTCGCCATGTTGCAAAATCAGAAGCTAGGGAACAAGTGGGAGAGGCTCCATACGGCAATTTCCCTTCCTACTCGATGAATAGGCACACAAGACGTTCCAAACTACTAAAGTTATGGACTCCTGAGTATTATATTAATGTTACAAGGAACATAGGAGAGAATTTAAAGGCAGGAATAAGGTGCTTAGTCAATGGGCTACTTGATAAGGGCATTGTCTGATGTAGCACTGGAAACACAGAACAGAGGCCCCCAGGTTTCAGATTCAATCCACAGTCTATGTTGATTTAATTGACCTCAGCCAGGTCCATCACTGTCAAATCACATACACAGGGTGAGAAGGGGATAAGATGGAAGGTGCAGATACTTGTTCTGTTAGGGATAGGGGCAGAGCCTCCTTCCTCTTGATCTTCCTGTAAATCCAGCACCCATGCCTAGGGAGGCAATCGAGAGGATGAGAGTAGGTTTATGAGTCCAGTAATGGATGACTTTTCTGGCCAAGGCTCCTCAAAATATCTGAAGTAAGGAGGCTGAGGTGGGGGTGCAGGTAGTTCAGTTGGCTAGACAGCTAGCATGTGGTTTAGAATAACGCCAACAGCACAGGCTTCAATCCCTGTCCAGCTGAGGTACAGAGTGTTCCTAAAGGTAAATGTCTGGCAGAGGCAGGAGGGAGTGCAGCAAGTTTGGTTTTGAGTCAAGATTTCCTCAGACAACCGCTGGTTGAGGGGCTGTGGCGATAATTGACATTTTTGCTGTTTTTTCTTACTGCCACAGCCTGTGCACCCCTCAGTTTTCCTGAATACTTACTGTACTTTGTCATTTTCTTCCCAGGCTGACACTACTCGGTGCAGTAACCTGCACTTCTGGAACAGCTGATAGGAAAAAAGGAACACAAGAAAAATATCAAACACATGATTTCAGGTTCCACGTGTACACTGACAATACCCAGCATTATTTCACTACCATATCTCTCGACCCCTCTGATGCCTCTGTGTTGTCAGCCTGCTTGTCCAACAACCAATCCTGGGTGAGCCGCAATTTTCTCAAATTAAACTTTGGGCAGCTCGGAGCCGTCATTTTTGACATGGCCTGCAACAAAAACATTCCCGTGCCATCAATTCCATCCCTCTCCCTAGCCACAGTCTCAGATTGAACCAGACTATTCGCAATCTCAGCATCCTACCTGACCCATGACTGAGCTACCGACCCAGATCCTCACCGTCACAACGAGCACCTACTTCCACCTTCATAACATCAGTTGTCTCAGCCCCATGCCTTAGCCTACCTGCTGCTGAAACCTTCATTCATGCACTTATTACATCCAGACATGGCTATTTCAATGACCTTCTGGCCGGTCTCCCATCTCCCACTCCTTTAAACTTGAACTCACTCAAAACTCGACTGCCTGTATTCTAACTTGCACTAAGTCCCGTTCACCCATTATCCCTGGCTTCCAGAATTTCCTGGTCCTGATACAGTACCGTCTCGATATTGAAATTCTTCTATCTATTCAAATTCCTCCATGGTCTCACCGCTGCCCATCTCTACAATCCCCTCCAGTCCTAAATCCTACAAATACACTGCATTCTTCCAACTCTAGCCTCATGCCTTTGGCACACAAACTGCAACAGTTCATGGTGGCAGCTCACAACCATCTTCTCGGGGCAATTAGGGATGAGCAATAAATGCTGGCCTCGCCACCGATGACCACATCCCATGAATGAAACAAAAAACAATTGTGTGAGACGCTGATTCACTTGCACATTGTTAGTTTTGCACTCTATTTATGTGCCTTACTAGGTTAAACTGAGAACTCAAAATCATTTCACATTAGGACCTTTACAGGCAGCATTAAAATGAATTTTTCATCCCATTCAATCTGGGCTGGATTTGAATACAAGCTTTAAGAGACACCAGTGTCTAACCCACTGCACCAAGTTCCCTTAATGCATTCTAAAAAAACGTGTGCCTCTTCATCAACAGCACGAGGTTTACATACATGTTTGATGAGTGGGTTCTCTCGGGTGGACTCTGTGCTATTTTCTGTGTGATTTTCCACATTGGTTTCAGTGCAATCTTCTGCTGGAGGGTTCCCCAGTGCCGTGCTAATACACAGCTCCACTTGCAAATGGAGGAAGTTATTCCATACATACTTGAAGTAGAGATCCTGGCGAAGCAGATCCATAAAAAAAAAGTGCATTAGCGTGGAACGATAAGAAAACACACACTTAGCAGGATTGGGATAACTGACCAGTTGGTCAAACTTTGGACAAGACTATGACCAGCTGTTAGTGCACAAGAGGGTAAAAGGTTTACAATAAAGCATATGCACAGCATGCCCCCATATGCCTTTCTCCTGTTACCTCAGATATAATTGCTGTTCCTTTTCTCATTCTTGTGAAGACAATGCCTCTTATTGGGATGTGGTTCCACAGCCACTGGCAGCCATCCTTTTCGTATGAGTCTAGGCAAACCATTCAGATACGGGCCATATTAAGGCCGACCCTATACCCAAGACCATAGATGCAGTTTTCCTATAAGGGGTCATTGAGTAGCAACAAAGAGTGGAAATCTGGTTGGTCCTCCTCTGTCCCCTGCCCATGGCCTAGAGGTCAACTTAATAAATCAACTGCAGACCAGTTAATATTATTTTGCATCACAGGCTGGGAACTAGTATGGAAACTTCAACTATATGTGGCTTAGCTTCTGGCCAATACCCTTATCCAGTAAGCCGTTAGGGGAGCTACAGTATATTGTTATAAGACACCATATGGCTTTGGATGCACAAATAGATTTACAGAAACCGACACAACATAGTAATGAGGAGGAGTAGGCCAATTGACCTCTTGAGCCTGCTCCATAATTTAATAAGATCATGATGATCTGATTGTAACCTCAACTCCACATTTCCACCTACCCTGATAACTTTTCATTCCCTTGCTTATCAATAATCTATCTACTTCCACCTTAAAAACATTCGAAGACTTTTGAAGAAGAGTTCTAAAGACTCACAACCCTGAGAAAAAAATTCTCAACTCGGTCTTAAATGGGTAACACCTTATTTTTGACCCCTAGTTCTAGATTCTCCCAAAAGAGGAAACATCCTCTTCACATCCACTTTGTCAAGACCCCCCGGGGTCTTATATGCTTCAATCAAGCTGCCTCTTACTCTTCTAAATTCCAGCGGATACAAGGCTAGCCTGTCTAAATATTCCTCATAAGGCAACACTTCCATTCCAGGCTTCAGTCCAGTAAACCTTCTCCGAACTGCTTCCAAAGCATTTACATCCTTCCTTAAATAAGGAAGGCAGTACTCCAGATGTGGTCTCACCAATGCCCTATATAACTGAAGTATAACCTCCCTAGTTTTGTATTGAATTCACCTTGCAATAAATGATAACATTCTATTAGCTTTCCTAATTACTTGCTGTAGCTACATACTAACCTTCTGCAATTCATGCATTAGGACACCTAGATCCCTCTGCAATCTCTCACCATTTAGATAATATGCTTTTTTATTTATCCTGCCAAAATGTACAACTCCACATTTTCCCACATTATACTCATTTTGTCAGATCTTTGCCTGCTCACTTAACCTATATACATCCCTTTGCAGCCTCCTTATGTCCTCTTCACAACTTATTTTCCTATCTATCTTTGTGTCATCAGCAAATTTAGCAACCATACCATGGATTCCTTCATCCAAGCCATTTATATAAATTGTAAAAAGTTGAGGCCCCATCACTGATCTCTGTGGCACACCACTTGTTACATCCTGCCAACCAGAAAATGACCCACTTATGCCAATCTTCTATCCATGATAGCATGTTACCCCTTACACCATGAGCTTTTATTTTCTGCAATAACCTTTAATGTGGCGCCTTATCAGATGCCTTCTGGAAATCTAAGTACAGTACAGTACATCACTTTATCAAAGCGCATGTTACTTCCTCAAATAGCTCCAATAAATTGGTTAAACATTACTACCCATTCACAAAACCATGTTGACTCTAACTGATTACCTTGAATTTTTCAAGTATCCTGCTATAACGTCTTAAATAATAGCTTCTGATATTTTACCTATGACAGACATTAAGCTAAATGGCCTGCGGTTTTCTGCTTTCTGTCTCCCTCTCTTTTTGAATAAAGATGATCCGTTATTACAGAATTTTATATCACAGCAGAAGGACAATCGGCTCATTAAGCCTGTGCTGGCTCTTTAAAAGAGCTATTCATTAGTCCCAGTCCCCAGCTCGTTCCCCTTCAGTATTTATTCAATTCCATTTTTAAAGTTAACACTGATTTTGTTTCCACCACCCTTTCATGGCAGTGCAACCAATTTGCCTCAGTGCAAAACTGTCTCATCAGCCAGTAGCCTGTGCAGTACACTCTCCGCATGTGTCAGAAGCCACAGGGATCAGTTTTACATATTTTATCTCCTTCACTGGTTGGTACAGGGAAGCCCTCACCAACCCCACCTCGCCCCCCCCAACCCCACACTCACCAGAAGAACGTCCAGTGTGTTTAACTCCATTAACTCCTGGTTCACGTCGCTATTGTTCACTTGCAAGACACTAGTGACGAGTTTGACCACGTGAACCCGAGTGTTCCCCAGTGGCGGGTCCAGGGTACCCCAAGTAGTCACCATTTTACTCTTCTACAGAAAGAGAAAGAATAAAAAGAAAACTGGTGGGGTAAAGTCTCAAAAATACATTAACTCATTAACTTCAAATGTAGATAGTTTCTTGAGTCTTACAATGATTGTGAGATGCTTGTTAATGCAGCCCTCTGATTGGGACGTAAGCACCAGAAGCAGGAGTAGGTGCTATGGCCCCTCAAGCCTGCTTGCCGTTCAATAAGATCATGGCTGATCTTCTACATCAACTCCGCTTGCCCCCACCTCCACCCCTAACAGTATGCAAAAAATCTATCAATCTTGAATATATTCATTGACTAGATCCACAGCCCTCTGGTGAAAGAATTTCATAGATTCACTACCCTGAGGGAATCACCTCGCTTCAATGCGAGGTGGCAGACCTCTTCCCCTCAGGCTATAGCCCTTAGTTTCAAACTCTCAGAGCAGGAGAAACAGTCTCTCAGCAACTTGATATAATTTAGAGCATAATCATGCCAATAGTTACTTACTACAGAGCCTAACCTAAGGCAGAACATTAAAACTACAGATTATGAGCAGTTGGCAGCAGCCTATAGTCACTCCATTGTATCTATGAGCGATAGAGGGTGAAAAATAGACCCAGAGGTAGTCAACAGCCTCCAGAAGAGTGGATGAAAAGAGGACCCATAGGTAGTCACCAACACCTAGGAGAACTTTCCAATCCAGTCCAGTCTGTGGCTCCAGAGCAGAGCAACCACACGCTGAGAGAAATCAAACTGCGACATCACAGAAAACAGCTAAGTGATTGACGTATATTCTGTGCGTTTACCTTCAAAACTTGTGCAATTTTTTAGTAATCATAAGGTTTTATTAGTTATTTATTAGTAAGGTTTGCTAGCAGTAGTAAAGGTTATTGGGAGTAGCAGTATTTATTAATTATAAATTAATTTAAAAAAATAAATGAATTAACACACAATAAAGATGGCAGGGCAGGTGACGTATTGCAGCTGCAGAATGTGGGGGCTCCTTGATGCCAGTGTGATCCAGGGCAAACATGTCTATAGTAAGTGTCAGCGACTTGAGGAGATTTGGCTCAGAGTTATTGAGCTGGAGGCCGAGCTGCAGACACTGCAATGCATTATGGGGGTGGTGGGGGAGGGAGTTACCGGGACACTTTGTACCAGGAAGCGGTTACACCCCTTGGGATAGGGTCTTCTGATCTGTTCAGCGCTCAGGGACAGGAGGGTGTGATTGCGAGCGAGGCAGGTATGGGGGTCCAAAAGCTGGAAGTGGCGGAGCCTCAGCCTTTCCAATTGTCTAACAGATTTGAGGCTCATGCAGCCTGTATAGATCAAAGTGGTAGCTGCAGGGTGGATTAGTAAACTAATCATGGCACCATCGTACAGGAAACTATTCAAGCAGAGGGAGTTCATAGAAATGTAGTGGTGGTTGGGGACAGGGTCAGGGGGATAGACAGAGTTCTCTGTAGCTGTGAGTGGTAGTCCAGATGGTTGTGATGCCTGCACCTATTCTGGGCTGGAGAGGGACTTGCAGTGAGGGGGAGGGTCCAGCAGTCGTGGTCCACATAGGTACCAACAAGATATGTAGAACTAGGAAAGTGGTTCTGCTGACTGAGTATAAGCACCTAAGGGCCAAATTGAAAAGCAGAACCTCAAAGGTAATAATCTCTGGATTTCTACCTGAGCCACGAGCAAATTGACATAGGGTAAATCAGGTAAATGCATGGCTCAAAGATTGTTGTGGAAGAAATGGGTTTCGATTCATGGGGCACTGGCACTAGTACCGGGGAAAGTGGAAGCTGTACCGTTGGGATGGTCTTCACCTGAACCCTGCTAGGGTGAGTGTTTTAGTGAGTCGTATAACTAGGGCAGTAGAGAGGGCTTTAAGCTAAATAGTGGGGGCGAGGGTTTAAGTTTGGGAGGATGTGATAAATTAAGTAGAGAAGACAAGGGAAAAGAGCAAGGTAGGAATAAGGGAAATGATGATAGGAACTTGGCAGGAAGGGACGGAGTGTACAAACCTAAGAGTGCACCAGCAGATAGGGCCAGAGGCCACAAAAATAGTAAAAAGGCAGAACAAAAGGCTCTGTATCTGAATGCATGTAGCATTCATAACAGAACAGATTAATTGACAGCACAAAAATAAATAAATAAATATATAAATATGTATGCTTAATAGCTATTACAGAGACATGCCTGCAAATTGGAAAGGGCTGGGACCTAAATATTCAAGGGTACGTGACATTTGGGAAGAACAGGAAGCTAGGAAAAGGTGGAGGGGTATCTCTGTTAATTAAGGATAACATTGGTACAAGAGAGAGAAAGAGAATACCTCAGTTCTGGAGATCAAGGTGCAGAATCAGTTTGGGTAGAGATGAGAAATGATAAAGGTAAGAAGTCACTCGTGTTTATCGGCCCCCTAACAGTAACCACACTGTAGGTTGGGGTACACAGGAAGGAATAACTGGGGGCTTGTGAGAAAGGTACGGTGATAGTCATGGGTGATTTTAATCTATATATAGATTGGACAAATCAGATTGGTAAAGGTAGCCTGGATGATAAATTTATAGATTGCTGTCATGACAGTTTCTTAGAGCTGCACGTTCTAGCACCGGAGAACAGGCTATGCTCGATCTGGTAACGTGCAATGAGACAGGATGAATTAATGACCTCATAGTGAAAGTGCCCCTAGGTAGCAGTGATCGTAATATGACTGAATTTCACATTCAGCTTGAGGAAGAGGGGAGCGGATCTTTGACGAGTGGTTTAAACTTAAATAAGGGTAACCATGTGGGCATGAAGACAGAGCTGGCTAAGTGAACTGGGAAATTAGGTTAAGGGATAAGTCAGTAGAGATGCAGAGGCAGACATTTAAGGAGATATTTCAGATTACTCAGAAAAGATACATTCCACTAACTAAGGAAGTTAAAGATAGTATCAAATTGAAAGAAAAAGTGTATAATTCCACAAAGATGAGTGGCAGGTCGGAAGATTGGACAGAACAAAGAACAGCAAAGAATGTCTAAAAGATTAACAAGGAAGGAGGAATTAGAGTAAGAGAAAAAACTAGCTAGAAATATGAAAACAGATAGTAAGAGTTTCTAAACGTATTTAAAAAGGAAAAGGGTACGAAAGATGAGCGCTAGTCCTTTAGGGTGTGAGAATGGGGACTTCATAGTAGAAAATAAGGAAATGGTAGATGAATTGAACATATATTTTGCACCTGTCTTCACTGTAGAGGATACAAATAACATCCCAGAAGTAATTGTGGATCAGGAGTTGAAAGGGAGGGAGAGACTTAAATGAATTACAATCACCAGGAAAGGGCACGAAGAAAGTTATTAGAATTAAAATCTGATAAGTCTCCAGGTCCTGATGGACTTCATTCTAGAGTCCTAAAAAGAAATGGCTGCTGAGATAGTGGTTACACTGGTTTTAATTTTCCAAAATTCCTTAGATTCTGGAAAGATCCCATCAGATTGGAAAATAGCGAATGTGACTCCTCTATTCAAGAAAGGAGGGAGACAAAAAGCAGGGAACTACCTTAATGTCTGTCGTAGGGAAATTGGTGGAATCTACTACTGAGAAGGTTATAGTGGGGCACTTAGAAAATCTCAACGCAATCAGACACAGCCAACATAGTTTCGTGAGAGGGAAATCAAGTTTGACTAATTTATTGGAATTCTTTGAGGAAGGAAGAAGCAACATGGATAAGGGGAACCTGAGATGCTGTACTTAGATTTCCAGAAGGCCACACCAAAGGTTACTATGCAAAATAAGAGCTCATGGTATTGCGGGTAACGTATTAGCATGGACAGAGGATTGGTTAGCGAACAGGAAACAGGGTAGGCATAAGTAGGTCATTTTTAAATTGCAAGATGTGATGAGTGGAGTGCCACAGGAATCAGTGCTGGAGCCTCAACTATTTACAATTTTTATCAATGATCTGGATGAAGTGTGTGGTTACTAAATTTGCTGATAACACTAAGACAGGTAAGTAGGTAATTAAGAGGTCATGAGGAGTCTGCAAAGGGAAATAGTTAAGTTAAGTGAGTGGGTAAAAATTTGGCAGATGGTGTATAAAGTGGGAAAATGTGAACTTGTCCAGTTTGGCAGGAAGAATAGAAAAGCAGCATATTATTTAAATGGAGACTGCGGAACTCTGAGGTACAGAGGGATCTGGGTATCCTGGTACATAAATCACAAAATATTAGTATGTTGATACAGCAAGTAATGAGGGAAGCAAATGGAACGTTTTCTTTTATTACAAGGGGAATGGAATATAAAAGTAGGGATACTTTGCTACAGTTTTACAGGGCATCGGTGAGGCCACATTTTGAGTACTGTGTAGTTTTGGTCTCCTTATTTACAAAAGGACATAAATGCATTAGAGGCAGTTCAGAGAATATTCACTTGACTGATATCTGGGATTGGGGGGTAGGGAGGGGAGTGGGAATGGTTAACTTACGAGAAAAGACTGGACACACTGGGGCTGTATCTATTTGAGTTTAGACGATTGAGGGGTGATCTTATTGAAACACAAGATTCTGAGGGAGCTTGACAGGGTGGATGCTAAAAGGATGTTTCCCATTGTGGGAGAGACTAGAACTAGGGGGCACAGTTTAAAAATAAGGGGTCTTCCATTTAAGGCAGAGGTGAGAAGAATTTTTTTTCTCTGGAGGGTTGTGAATCTTTTGAACAAAAACAGAAAATGCTGGAAAAACTCAGCAGGTCTAGCAGCATCTGTAGAGAGAGAACCAGAGTTAACGTTTCGAATCCGTATGACCCTTCTTCATGTATGTGTGAATCTTGTGAATTTTTATGTGACTCTTTGGAACTCTCTTCCCTGGAGAACGGTGGAGACAGGCTCATTGAATGCTTTTAAGGCAGAGTTAGATAGATTTTTGACTAACAAGGGAGTCAGAGGTTATCGGGGGTAGGTGGAATGTGGATTTGAGGCCACAATCAGATCAGCCATGATCTTATTGAATGGCAGAGAAGGCTACAGGGGCTGCATGGTCTACTCCTGCTCCTAATTTGTATTTTCACATGTACTCAATTCCTCCATTCTAAAATAAGGCATCTGAACTCACTTATGGTCCAGCCTAATCCTCAACTCCAGCTATCGGTTATTCTGTATACAAACTAGTCACACCCCTCTATTAAATTCAACCAATAGTTCACTTTTGGAATACTGGTATGCTGTATACAAACCACCTTAACCCCTTCATTTGTTTCCAGCCAATAATTCACTCACAGGGATCCATTATGTTAGATATAGACTATTTGAAACTTTCAATTAAATCCTAATCTGTAATTCACTCTCAGGGATATCTGTAGAGCTGGTGAGTCTCATCTGATCTGAAACATTGATTTGCATTTTCTCTATCAAGCACTGAATGCCTTGCTGTGCTTCTCCAACATTTGAGTGAAATTTTTCCACAATCCATTGATTTTTTTTTGAAGCAAAAGCGTCAGTAAAATCTCCTACACGTTTTCCAGATTTTTTTTTTTTTTTACTCTTTCATGGGATGTGGGTGTCACTGGCAGGGCCAGCATTTGTCCCATCCCTAATTGTCCTTGAACTGAGTGGATTGCTAGGCAATTTCAGAGGGCAGTTAAGAAGTCAACAACATTGCTGTGGGTCTGGAGTCACACATAGGCTAGGCCAGGCAAGGCATTTCCTTCCCTAAAGACGATTAGTGAACCAGATGGGTTTTTACAACATTCAGTGATACTTTCATAGGTCACCATTACTAGTTTTCAGTTCCAGATTTTATTAATTGAATTTAAATCCCACCAGTTGCTATGGTGGGATTTGAACCCATGTCCCCAGGACATTAGCCTGGGCCTCTGGGTTACTAGCCCAGTGACATTAGCATTATGTCTCTGTCTCGCCTAACCTACGTAGCCTATTTCAGAAAGCAATGGGAATACATAGAACTTCATCTCAGACTTACCTTCGGTGGGTCGAGGAGGAGCTGGTGGAAATCCTGCAGTCTTAATTTGATGGCGAGTAGCGTTCCTGCACTGACCTGGCTACATGCATGGTCCATTCCAGGGGGGCACAGGTCCAGCTGGCCATCAAGGTTACAGAAAAGTCCACCCATACCACCCAGATCAGACCTGCACCAAAAAATATGCCAAGAAACCCCAGTGAATAGCGGTGTCATTAGCTGTGACAATTTGCTGAGCAGGGTTATTGGGTGAGTCTTCAAAAACTGTCAAACCGAGATGCTAATGAAATTCTGAGAATGGAACTTCACTTTCATACAACTGTTAAAGGACAGAAGAAAAATCTGTTTGGACACAATGACAATTGGGTGAGTGCTCACCCGGTTTTGAACCAAACACAGTGATTATGACAGCCAGGCATGGTAATTTTGAAACAAAGCAGGCACCAGTTAGTTTTCCACAGCAAATAAATCTGAGATCGATAGATTTTTGCTATCCAACAGCTTTAAGGGATACATTATCAAGGCAGGTTGATGGAGTTAGGATACAGATCAGCTATGATCTCAACAAATGGCAGAATAGGCTAGAGGGGCTCAATAATTCCTAATGCCTACATTACAGGGTGCAGGGAGGGGCGGGGGAGGAATGCAGGCTGCTTCAAGTTCCTTATACTTCCTTGAGCCAACATACTCCCAACTCCCCTCCCTCTGCTGCACTAGGGAGTGGGATCCAGGAGGCTGCCAACACACCACTCCTCACCCCGGTTTCCTATGGAGAATACCCAATCTCGCTACAGTAGCAACGTGACTGAGAACAGAGACCCAGCATGTGAGGCAATCAAACCTTCATCCTGCCATCCTCTAACACTTTGCACTGTAGTTTGTGACGTGTCAATCAAAACCTTTACAGCAGGATGACTGAGGCCAACGAAACTTGCAAGTTGGCATTTCCTTTAATGATGATAGCTACAAGGTGGTTGTGTTGGGTCAGGTAAATTGCCAGAGCAAGGGTAATTTCAACATCTGACTACTGGTCATTAGCTTCCTTATCAGGATAGATAAGCAGACGCTAGTTCAAATTCTGTTTCTGTTGGACACAGAAGATTACACGGCATTAATGGTGGAACAGGCATTTGGCTTGTTGACATAGCTACAATTGCTTCACTTTGACAAGTAATTCACTGAATGCGAAAAGCTTGGAGATTTTTCACTGTGAAGAAAGAATTCTTTAAATTCAAGTCTTGTGATTTTAAGAAGCAAAATCTTTTGACCATATTGCAAATCAAGCCAGGAAACCTTACAAAGAAATCACTGTAATTACAGCCAAACAGACCAAGTGGTCCTACATTAGATTTAGAATCTCTGTTGTGTTAACTAGTTATCTGTCAAGCCAATGTAGGTGGTGTAAACTGTTTTTACCTTCCACCCTATCCTCCTCTGGTTTAGGGAGAGAGGGACTCAACCAAAGCTCTTTCTCCTGACTTGAATACATGCATAGAAAAATTAAACAAACCAAAAGTCTTCTGCGGTCAAATCCTATAACTTTGTGCTTAAGGATATCTTTAGGTCTATGATTTAGCACACTGCAACATTCCATGCATTTTTGTGTGCAATTTGCTGCCTTGCAAAAGCCCTGGAGGCAGTGAAAATACTGGTTTCAGAACAACAATAGTTTTGAACACACTTACCGGGGCCTGCGTGTTTCCAACAGCGTCAGCAGTACCTGGATTCCGTTAACAATCACCGACTCATCCTTCTCGACCTCAAACATGTTATTAAGAAGCTGCGCGATGGTCTCCTGTCTAGGAGTCGATCAAATGGAGGTTGTGATCAGAAAACAATCATCCTTAGCAGTAAACCAGTTGTATCCTGAAAAGTCTGCTCCAAATCATTGGTACACCCTCACACACCCAATTCTCAATCTCAATTATCGAATAGGTGGCATTCCAAGGGTGGTAAAAGTTGGGAACTCTTTCTGCAAATTGTCAATTGGTCATTTTAAAATTAAGATTGATAGATTTTTGTTAGCTAAAGGTATCAAAGGATATGGGGCAAAGGCGGATAAATTTTACTTTTTTTCCTTTATTCTTCCATGGGATGTGGGTTCATTGACAAGGTCAGCATTTGTTGCCCATCCCTAATTGCCCTTGAACTAAGTGGCTTGCTAGGCCATTTCAGAGGGCAGTTAAGTGTCGACCACATTGCTGTGGGTCTGGAGTCACATGTAGGCCAGATCGGGTAAGGACGGCAGATTTCCTTCACTGAAGGACATTAGTTTTTACAAAAATCATTGATAATTGCCATGATTACCATCACCGAGGCTAGCTTTTTATTCCAGATGTATTAGTCAAATTTAAATTCCACCAGCTTCCATGGTAGGATTTGACTCATGTCCCCAGAGCAATTGCCCAGGTCTCTGGACCATTAGCCCAGTAACATTACTACTACACAACCGTCTCCACCTGAAATTGTATGGAGTTAGGTCACAGATCAACCATGATCTCACTGAATGGTGCAATAGGCTCAAGAAGCTAAATGGCCACCTCCAGTTCCTATGGAGATTCCAGTCCCACTTCAGCTTGCCAGAAGTGTTTCAACCAGGTTAACGCCAGAGAACTAATCTCCTCCTGTTCTGTGATACAGATGCCAGGCAGAAGCAGTTATACAAATCCACAGGCCAAAACATTCAATGTCTGCGAAATGCTTGCTTGTGCTAAAGTAGCTTTTTCTTGTAAAAACACAATATCACATCAGGATCAAGTAAAGTTAGCAACTCTCGGGTAGTGTGAAACCAAAATTCTCTAGTTCAAAAGCAGCACACCAATGTCCTCATAGAAGGAGAGGACGCAGAGAGATGAACAGTGAACAAGAGGAGAACAACAATAGGAATGGGCAGCCGAGGAAACAAGACTCAAGTCCAGAAAACACAAAATCCGTGCCCCTCCACTGGAACTATTTCTTCACATACCATTGTTCCCAAACCAACAGTTTTGCCCATATTCTACAGCTACTCACAGGCAATTCAAAATGTTGCTAGAAGTTGTCACTGTATGCAATCCAAGTAACATTTAGCAACATTTCGGAATTACAAGTGGCTCACAATTGTCGTGCAATTTATTGTAAAATTCACCAATACATTTTCAATGGACCCATGTGCAGGGCCATGGTGTGGTGCAACACAGTTATGTGCCAAGATTCTCCAACAAAGAAGTCAGAGCCCTTGCATCATGCTGTAGGGGTAAGTGGAAGTCAGGCATTCGTCCTGCTGGTGGAAAGGGTAAAGGGAAAATTGCAGACAAAGGGGCAGTTATCATGAGTGCAGTGTGTCAGAAGCCAGGGAGCAGGCTGCTCTCTCAGCCATAGGGACTTGGCGAGGTAATGGGGGAAGAGGAAGTGGACAAGGCCTTGATGGCTTGGAGGTTACAGGTGCAACAGTGAGCCATACAGAGCAGGAATGTCTCAGGTCTAATCTTTATTATTTGCAGGCTGCTGGCACTTATAGCTTGGGCTCAGACATGAAGAATGGGCACTTAGCTAGGTAGTGGAGCAACTGTAGACACATGGAACTGTAGCTCAGCACTGCATCAGCACAATTGGGGTGGAGGAGAGATATGCACTAATTACCCCAATTGTTGGGGTTTCAAATTCAGCCACCATTACTTTGGAATTGTGGCAAGCAAAGGACAGAAATTCCCGGGGAGAAAAGTCAAATACCCCATCCACAAATTCAAAGAAAGAAATCGCTAAACTTACTTCTCAAGTGTGGCCAGCAGCTGGTCTGGTTCGGGGCTGTCCTGAATCTGAATCATTTGTTCTCTGCTTAGCCGAATAATGTCACAGAGAGACTGAGATGCATTAGAGTGTTGCTAAGATGAGGGAAGTGGGGGGAAAAAAACACACTATTAAGACCTTAAATTTCATGGCATTGTACAGTACCGTTACCAAGGTCACATTTATGCACTGCCCTACAGTCAAGTGAAGTCACTGTCGTAGTAAAGTAAATGCAGTCACCAATTTGCACACAAGGTGGATGGACCAGCTAAACCTTTTTTTATTGCCTGAATAGGGGAGAAATTCTGGGCCAGGACAATGGGAGAAGTGCCTGCTCATTTTTCCAGTAGTGTAACGAGATCTTTTAACACTCACCAGAATAGTCAGATCAGACTTTGGGGCTTCAATTGAACATCTAATCCAACAGGGAGGCGGTGGCAAAGTGGTATTGTCACTAGACTAGTGTTCCAGAGACCCAGGGTAATGCTCTGGGGACCTGGGTTCAAATCCCACCACAGCAAATGGTGAAATTTGAATTCAATAAAAATCTGGAAGTAAAAGTCTGATGATGACCATGAAGCCATTAGCCGGCATGAAGCCGTAAAAACCCATCTGATTCGCTAATGATTCCAGACCCACAATAATGTGGTTAACTCTGAACAAGGGCAGTTAGGGATGGCAACAATGCCCACATCCCATGAATGAATTAAAAAAAAGATGCATTTCCTCAGTACTGAAGTGTCAGCCTAGATTATGTGCTTCAATCTGTAGTTGGCCTTCTGACTCCTTGCTAAGAGTGCTGCCAATTCGGACATACAATCCTACATTGCCCAAAGGGGCTGGACACTGTTACAAAACTCAATTGTCCGAAACAAGTTTTGGACAAAGACTATTTCTTCCCCACAGCTGAATGTAAACATAAGTATTAAAATTATTATATTATTGTTATACTTTAGTAACATTGTGAAACCAGGACACTGGAAGGGAAAAAGTTAAAACTAACCAGGAGGCGCAATTCATTGTATTTTTCATGATCTAATAACACCAAGTCATTTTCCTAAAATCAAAACGGGCGAATTTCAGAATGCATATTTGAGATACACACTGCTGCCAAGATGACGCCTCTAGATTAGCCCTTTGATTCTGAGATATCAGGCCTCTGGTCTCAGAACAAAGGACCCACATCCATTTTTGCCCAGACAGTCCCCTAAGTGAAACTCTGAGCAAGAGGCAGAGCTGGCTACAACCAGTGGTAAACCTGCAGAGAACCGTGGTATATCCGACGGACGTGCTTAGCAGATGACATTATGCTATCCCACCCCAACTCTCAAATGACATTACCAAAACTGTTATCATGAAGGAAATGATCATTCCAGACAGGCAAATAATGCACCAATACATTAGCAGGTCACTAAAATCCATATAAAAGGTTGTTTTTTTCATGTATTTTACAATAAACATGTCTCCAGATAAATAAAGCCCAGTTGAATACTTGATTCTTGGTCTGTGTTGAGTTATTTGAATTCAGGTGAAAGAAAAACACTTGCATTTATAGAATGTCTTTCATGGCTTCAGAACGTCTGAAAGCGCTTCACAGTCAATGAAGAAGTTTTAAAATACAGTCATAGTTGTAGGAAACATGGGAACCAATTTTCACAAAGCAAGATCCCACAAACAACAATGTGATAACAGCCAGATAAGCTGCTTTGAGTGACACTGATTGAGGGATAAACATTGGCCATGACTCGGAGTTCAAAAATCCAGCCTGACACTCCAGTGCAGTACTGAATGAGAACTGCTCTCTGAGGTGGCATCTTTCAGAGGAGGTATAATTTAAGGCCCTCTCAGGTGGACACAACAGGTCCCATGACAACACTTTGAACCAGACGTTATGAGGGGTGGGGAAAAAATGCCCATTAGAGTTTCATGGTGAATAGCTAGTGACTCCTGCAGGAGGCCAGAAAGCCAGCTTAAGAGTGACTTGGATGTCAAAGAAGGGCTGCCTAAAAATTGATTTTTGAGTTACGATGGATACTTGGGTGTTTAAATTCTTGTTTCTATTAAACTGCATAAGTTGCTGATAACAACGGATCTTGGGTGTTCAATGAAGTACCGTCACCTGCTCTTTCCAGGCAGGCCAAACCAGCAGATATGAAACAGTGTACAGGACAAAATTAGGGCCTCATGTGGCCCTAGTACTACAGGTTGGATAACCCTTACTCTGCTCAAGCTGCTTTGCCTGACATCAGAGCCTCAGGATACCTTTGGGTATCTGAAAAAGGTGGCATTTAAGTGGCAAATTCATCAATCCTCAATGAAATGCAATATTACCATGGCTGTGTGCAGTGTTCCAATAAGGCTACTGTAAATAAATTAGTGGGACAGCACAGCTTGGTATTGCTTGTGCCATGGCATACAAGGCTATGGGCCTAGTGCTGGAAAATGGGATTAGAATAGTTAGGTACTGATTTGACAGGCGCAGGCTCGATGGGCTGAAGGGCCTTTTTCTGCGCTCTAGACCTCTATGACTCCACGCTTTAAGTTACATCAATCTGGGCTGAGGTTCAGCAACACATTTGCTCTAAGTTGGTGATCTCAAATAAGCACAGGAGATAGTGCGGTATGCTCAGTGTCCTGCCTACTGTCGAAGGGGAAAAGCAGCAGCTAGAATACTTGAGGTCACATTCTTCATCCTGTGATTGTCACCCCTCCAAATCAAATAGCCTGGGCTCAGGCTGAACAATAACCTCCTGGGCTATGTAAAAGAGGGCTACCAGTGTTTGTTGAACTACACCCAGACAAAAATCATGCCTTCAGTAGAGGAGCAAAGGAGGGTGGTTTAAAAAAAAATCTGAAACTCAGTGCAAAGCTAATCACCACTCCAAAGAAGGGGAGTGTGCTTCTTTCCCCTTCCTTCAACATCTGAAGGCATTCAATTCCACCTGTACCTCAAATCAAATGGCAATTTGTCATCAGTAGGCTTCAACATTATTCAATCTTGGAAGGCAACATAGTCATGCTCTGATTTGACAACAATACATATGCATACTTGCAAGATGAACAGTAGCCCCAGCAGAGAATGGCTAACTGAGAACAGACCAGTAATCAAACATGGACCCTTTTTGCTGTTTCTACCAACTGAGCAATGGAGGCATGTCCATTTGAAAGCTGAGAGCTTGAGCTGTAGAAAATTCTGCAGAAACTTTTAATTGAACAGGATCCTTACTTTTAAGTAAGGGTTCTTAATGCTGCTGGGAACCACCCAGGTCTACTACTGGCATATATAATGGGGTTAAGTTTTTAAACCTATTCCTTCCAATAAAAAGGCTTCAACAAGGGCTTCAACATCTTTATGGCAGATTTCATGTTGGTGTCACCAGCACTAGTTGTTTTGTTCACTTTTGGGAATTCCTAGTAATATTTTTACCCTTTTTTCCTTTGATTTGCATGATTGGTTTATCGCTGGATTTCCAAAGGAAACAAATAAATGAGTGGAGGGGTCCAGCTTTCACCCGGCATCGTATAGCCACGTTAAGAATGGAAAGCCATGTCCACAGAACATCCAGAGAACGCCCTGAGACGGGCAGCACTTTTGATCTAGATGATCAATCCCCAGTCAGACAGGAAACTATCATTTCTAAAATGCAGAGCATTCCATCAAAGGTAACACTCTTCAAAATTATTGATGACATAATGGGCTTAGCAGTAAAATGGCTGCCTGTAAATTAGCAGAAAGTCAACATGAGCCAAGTCAATAGAAGGAATTAACTAGTCAGCTTATTCTCCATTTCCTGGCTTTTATAGGATGCTTGCACTTACATCCTCATCTTTAGAACGGTGGATCATCTCGATGAGTCTCTGGATGATTTTCTCCTCGTTCAGCCACTGTTGAAACACAGAGGAGGTTAGAGAGGAAGTGAGAGTTCAGCTCTCGGTGCAGAACAAATATCAAACTTACCCCGACAGACAGCCCAGTGAGAAATATGCCACAGGGCACTGGAACCTGATTCACACCCACACGTTCTTAACATGAGCAGCTCCTGATCACAGAATCAGACACCATAATTCAGCCCATTGTACCTGTGCCAGCTCTTTGAAAGTGATATCAAATTAATCCCAGTCCCCAAGCTCCTTTCCTAAAACAATGCATTTTCCCCTCTTTTAGGTGGTTATCCAACTCCTTTTTGAAAGTCACCATTGAATCTGCTTCCACCGCCCTTTCTCAGGTTGCAAACCAGATCATCTCTTAAAAATACTGAGTGTAAACTTGGACTAGTCTATGCTTAATTTTAATTAATTTACCTTCTTTATTTCTTAATTAGGCTACTTAATGGGGAAGTGCATTTATCTGAAATGTGATATAATACTAAACTGTAAAATATTTGAGGTCAAATTAGCATACTTAACCAATTCCATTACCTCATCCACCCTTGCCATTCCATCCCTCCCGTCCATGTGATTCCATCCTTTCCATTACATCCCTCCCATGCTTAATCTGGAAGTGCATTTATCTAAATTATGATAAAATGCAACATGTTATAGAATATGTAGTGCCTCAGTATCTCCCTTGAAGTGAAATCTGTACAATAACTGGTATTTCAGCCCTTCCCTCATAAGGATATTTTCATATTACAGGTGTCTCTTAGTCCCCTCTTTTTATGAGGTACCTATGCATTAACTCAGGTGTGTCAGTCCCTCTTTCAGGGAGGTCATTTTTGCTTCATTGATTTTTTTTCCCCAACAATATTTAAAAATTATGCTGCATTCCAGAAATGAAGAGGAATACCAAAGGGCACTTACATTCAGCACGTCCTGCCTGAGTTGGGGCTGCTCCACACACGTGAGAAGCCGGAGTAGGAGATCCATAATGGCCGAGGTTCCTATGTGTTTCAACAACAAGCTTACAAAATCAACCTTCTTTCGTAGAAAATCCACTATCTGAAAAAAAGAAAGAAGCAAACGTGAGAACTCGTATTTAAATGCCACCTAGCAAGTGTGTTATCATTTTAGTTAGGGCTGTAACTTAGTTTCTTCACCTTTATCACAAGTAGAATCCAGTTTCTATCTCTCTTCCACTTCCAATTTTCAGTACTTTGGTCAAATTTGGAGTGTATTTTTAATATAGCAATTAGAGTTTACATTTATTTTGCTGTCAATGCTGACGGTAGCCTTACTTCCCAATGGTGCATGCCACAGTGGTCAACTCTGTTAAGCATCGCCTGGCGTAGCTCAGGAGACCCACTCTGGCAGGGCAGTCTCTGCCGCATTTACTGCAGAGGAAGATAGCGGGCTGAGAAAGTGCACAATTTGCTGTCCTCCGTTTTCTCTGGGCCCTCTTCTCAGCCAGCTGAGTTTTTCGTTTCTGCTCAACTCTTCCAACACCCTTCCAAAGAGTCAGCCTCCAGAGGCCATGGCCATCAGTGACTGTCTCCCAGTTGCCAGGGTCAACGTCTGCTATTTTCATATCTCACTTGCAGGTGTCCTTGTAGCAGAGGGATGGCACCCAAGAGGTTGTAACCCAGTGGCTAGTTCAGAAGGTCTTCATCTACATGGCTGACATCCATCTGATGAACGTGGCTGAGCCAGCACAGACATCATTGGCTTAGCAATGAGTGTATGCTGAGTATATGCTCCAGAACCTTCAAGACAACAAAGGTGGAAACTATTCAGCCTTTTTCTCCTGCCATATGTTGTCCAGATCGCACCACTGAAGAGGAGTTCACTGAGGACGCAGGCTTGGGAGTCTTGCATTTTGTTGTTCTCAGTCAAGTTGTTGTTCCACACTCTTACTCAGCTTGAATATAACAGCTGTAGCTTTTGCGATGTGTGCGCTGATTTCAGCATCAATGCATGATGGTGGCATTGCAATATCCTGGATCACAACATGTCTTCCTGATGCTGATGGCCGAACCAAACTCTTTACAGGCACGAGTGTGTCTGTCCATTTGCTGCTGAAGGTTTGCCTCAGTTTAGAATGCTACTGCGGCCTCGTCAGCACAGCAACTCTCTGAAGAGGACTTGGCATATCTTTGTCTTGAATCTCAGACGAGCAAGGTTGAACAGCTTTCCGTTGGTTCCGGTATATAAATGGACAACCTTTGTAGATGACCCAAAGGCATATGACAACAACAAAGAGAAGAATATGCCAAAGAGTGTTGGTGCCTGTTTGACCCTACTGTGGATTCCAAGGGTTCTGATGTTGCCCTGTCAGAGGTGTCCTTATCCATCATATTGTTATGGAAAGAGGAGATCATATCGACTGGTTTCTGTGGGTAGCCAATTTTCTCCAGTAGCTTAAATAGACCTCCTCTGCTCACATAGTTGAATGCCTTGATGAGATTGATGAAGGCAATATATAGTGGTCTCCTTTGTTCACGGCATTTCTCTTGCAGCTGCAGGGCTAAGGTGACCAAATCAATTGTAGATTTTCCAGTTCTGAAACCACACTGGGACTCAGGATAGATGCATTCAGCCAGGATCTGCAGTTGTCAAGGGCAGCACGAGCAAACACTTTCCCCAATATGCACAGCAAGGAGATAGCTCAATAGTTGTTGCAATCACTGTGGCAGCCCTTGTTCTTGTACAGGGTCACAATCTTTGCATCATGCATATATTGGGGCACTTCCCCCTCCCTCTAGCAGAGGTAAAGAATGCTAGAGTGCTGGGTTACTGTGCACGATGAGTTCAGGGAGTATAGCATCAGCACCTGGAGCTTTGCCCATGGCAAGTGACTCATTAGCTGTGCTAAGCTCCTCCACTGTAGGTTTGATATCCAGCTCTGCCACGACAGGCAGGATTTCTTTGGTGCCTGCAGCTTCCTCAGTGACAGTGCTCTCCCTAGGGTACAACTCAAGGCAGTGTTCTACGCATCTCTCCAAATGTTTATTGCAGTTGGTGATGACCTCCCCTACCTTTGCTTTCAATGGTGTGGTTTTCTTTGCTAATGGACCGGTTGTCTTTTTGATCCCTTCATACAATTCTTTACATTTTCTTTTGCAGTCAATACAGAATGAAATATTGGTACCGACAGGGTTCAAGAGTTTACAATTGCCCTAAACAATAAAATAATGCTGACATGGACTTGTTTTGCAGCCATTTAAGCGGTTTTATTGAACTGTTCAGAATTGTAACAATTTACAAAAAAGTTCCCTTGATTCACAGAAAAATTGTAAAATCTACAGCAAGCTAAAAATCTTTCAAAACGAGAAAGGAATTTTAATTGCAAAGTCTACATTTTATGCATGCCTTCTGATGTTTGCTTTATTAAAGCCAGAGTCTCTAATTAGAAGCACTATATCGCGCTGATGCAGTAATACGATGACATGCATCTTGTGGGCAGAGAGCACTCATCAGGAAACACAAAAGTAAACAGACAGTAACTGTTTTCCTTCGGGTCTTGGCACTCGCTGCATCGGTACCACTCTGTCAAATTGGGTTAAAGACGTGTTCGTCTGATCAGGGAACAAGAGATAATAACACTGTCCACATTGACACCAACGGTAACCTTACATGGCAGCTTAATATTAAACCACAAAACACCTGCCACTGTTTAATGCCAGGCAAAAACTCCGCACATGTCAAAAACCAGTAAGCAAGCACGAGTCAGCATAACTTAAAATGTTGCTTTCCAAGACACAATTTGGATTAACTAGCAGAAAATATTTGTGCTGCAATTAGTATTTTTATTGCACAGTATTTTTGCTGCAACAGTATTTCTTTAAATCCCCCACCCCATGTCATGCAACCCCTCCCTCTCATGCCATATTCATCTCATTCCATTTATCCCTATCTCATCCCTCCCATACCTCCAATGCATTCCATCACCCTTCCATGCCTCCCGCCCCTCCCCCCCACCCCCATTCCATCCCGCCTTCCCCCCTCTTACGGAATGCTTTATGTCTGGTGAGGTTGTTCTGTAAAAGTCTGTTGCTCTGCACCTGTGGGATGACAGTTTGTTAATTCGATAGCTTAAAACTTTATTGTGGTATTTGGGTACTAAGCGCACCCTGGTACTGCCCATCAAATAAACCCACCAACTGACACACCTCTTAGACAATCAAAACAGTCCAGACAGACAAAAACTGTGTATTATTGCTATTGTAGGTTCATTCTGCTTCCCTGTTTCACTGACTCAATCCCATATTACTCTTTTGGATGCTCCTCAGCCACAGCCTGCCAACTGCAATCCTAATTTCCAGCTCTCAAACCTTCAACTCACAGCCTACTAAAAATCCTCAGGTGAGGTGGTGTGTTACCACCACACTGCACAGCGAAATGAAGGAGCTGGGCTTTGTGTGGGCTGTTCTCAATTTTAACCAGGCATTATGGGTGGGATACAGAATTGTTTTTTTTTTAATTCATTCATGGGATGAGTGCGACACCAGCTAGGCCAGCATTTATTGCCCATCCCTAATTGCCCTTGAGAAGGTGGTGGTGAGCTGCCTTCTTGAACTGCTGCAGAATATGTGGTGTAGGTACATCCACAGTGCTGTTAGGGAGGGAGTTCCAGGATTCTGACCCAGCGACAGTGAAGGAACGGTGATACATTTCCAAGTCAGGATGGCGAGTGGCTTGGAGGGGAACTTCCAGGTGGTGGTGTTCCCATGTGTCTGCTGTCCTTGTCCGTCTAGATGGTAGTGGTCATGGGTTTGGAAGGTGCTGTCTAAGGAGTCTTGATGAGTTCCTGCAGTACATCTTGTAGATGGTACACACCTGCTGCCACTGTGCGTCGGTGGTGCCCATAGCAAGACACTCAGTTGCAACAGAGCACTACATAAAGTGTATATACATATGTTGGACAGAGAATGAAGCAGACTTAGCTCTAACATCTTGGTTGGTTCAATAATCAGACAAAAAAAAATCTCACTGACAATAGTTAATAAAGATTGGTCACTTGAGTGAGATAGCTGAGAAACTCCACTTCAGAATGAATAAGACCTTCAGGAGAAAGGGAGCAAGAAAAAGAGCCAAAGAAATGTTAACACGCTTTTGCCTCAAGCCTGCTATGCTCCCCTACAATTTCACTGATATTCTCTCTGCCCTGGAAACTTAGCAAATGATGCACCATCTTCAGTCAAGATGGCGGGTGGACAACCTACTCCATAATTCCACCGATCCATCTGGGAACTCAAACTACATAGTTTTCCCTTTCTGTAGCCAACATCAGTAATTTAATATGTGGAGGCAGCTTTCTTTTTGATAATAGCTGTTCTAATCAAGGAAAAGGAGGGCATTCCATTTAAGGCACACAGTATCAGCAATTCTAAGTCAGGGATTGCAGATTTAGAAGTATTTATCTCGGCGTCAATGTCTCTCAATCACAATCTCAGAGGAGGTTTTGGAGACGTGACCTTTTACAATTTCTTACATCTGCCATTCTTTCGGCTGCGAGTCTGTCAACTTGGGTCAAATTAGGCACCGTTTGGTTTTCTGGTCTCCTGCCTGTTAGGAACTTCGGTCGAGACCAAACATATTTCACACAGGTTCTTTAGTCAGCAGACTCGCATCTCATCAGTCTGGAATGAAGCTTAATCCAGATCCCAGTAGTGTCTGCCTGTTGCCTGCTCCTTTCCCCAGAAATTCCCTCTCCTACAGGGAGACTACAGAAGGAAATACAATCCATATTACACACTTTAAATGGCTTCAACTTACACTGCTCTTTCCACCGATCGACTATTCCCATCACCTGCTGCTGACCTTCTTCCCTTCATTTACTTTGCTGCCTGTATTGTAAGTCGCATTGTCCATTTCACTCATCATCAATGTGTTTCCAAATCTATCAAGGCTTCCCGATTACAACAACTTAATTTTAAAATTCTCATCCTGGTGTTCAAATTTCTCTGAATCGCTGTAACCTCCTCCAGTCCTACTGCCCTCCGGGAGCTCGGTATTCCTCTAACTCTGGACTCCCGTGCATTGTTAACTTCCTTCATTCTACAATTACCTTCAGCCATCTAGGCTCTAAGCTCTGGAATTCTACCCCCAAGCCTCAGTACTTCAGTCTCCACTTTGCCGTTTAACTCCGCCTCTTTAACCAAGCCTTTGGTCACTTGTCCTAATGTTTCCCTCTCTGACTCAATGTAAATTTGCATTCAATTACATTCCTATGAAGCGGCCTGGGATGTTTTACATTACAGGTGCTATACAAATGCACATTTTGTTGTTAGTCTGGATGCAACGCAACCACTCTCAAACCCTGCAACTCCCAGTAAAACAAACAGCGGGACACTGAGCTCAGTTGAAAAGTAAATCCAGTAATGTACCTGTTCACTCTTCCTGTTGATGAGGATGCCCATTACTTTACTGAAGAAGCTTGCCAACAAAGGGTTAAGTACATTGTCGTTTTGCAGGAAGGCGTAGAGGCGGCTCAGCAGTGATTCATCCTCGCCCAGTGCATCATTAACCTGTGTCACATCGGCTGTCAGGATCTCACAGGATATATTAGGGTACCTGGAACAAGATATTTTAACTTGCAGATTAAACATTCCCAGCGAAATCCATTTACTGCATTGTAAAGAGGCCTTTTCAGGGAAACTAGTCCATTTGCATTACTGGGATTTCAGTCCAGTGAAGGGTGTAGGAAATTTTCATACTGAACACACCCAGCAGTTCAATTATATGTTACATCCTTCCAAACTAGGGTTATGTCTGGAGGGAGCATTTTGAGCTACATAACATTAGGGTGAAGTTCTGGTGATTACAAGTCTGTAACTGGTTGTGGCCAGAGTTAGTAAGAATTCAACACAACAAAGGATCAGACAAGAAAGGAGTTACAAAAACATCAAATTGTAATGGTTTAAGTGCAACTTTCCCCAACCCTCCCGGATATTAGTATTAATATGATGGATAAGATGGCAACAACGCTAATGGTTTCAATAAATCCAACACTTTACTAAGGATCTCAATATCCTCCCTGTTAATATCATACATGTCCTGCACTAAGACACAAGAATACTTAGCGCTCCCAATGCAATCGAGATAACTGTAGTGTGGAAGAATAAATTTTCTCTCTTCAGCAGTGCAAGAGGTGTGTTTGTGCAAACAAGAGGGAGAGAGTGAGACAGCTCGAGTACCACATGCAAGAGCCTTTTAAAAAAAAAAATCACTAATAATTAAATTTTAGTGCTTCTGAGGAATGACAATGGGACACTTCCCACTTTAAGTGTCTATGTCAAGTTGAGAAACCAATATTACATGAAACTTAAAGCCTTCTTTGTACTGCTTCATCAACCACTCCGAGGTTAAGCACAACAGGGGAGGCCATGGCATAATGGTATTGTCACTGGAGTAATATTCCAGAGACACAGGGTAATACTCCAGGAACCTGGGTTCGAATCCCACTTTGGCAGATGGTGAAATTTAAATTCAATAAAAATCTGGAATTAAGATGATGATCACGAAACAATTGTCGTAAAAACCCATTTGGTTCACTAATGTCCTTGAGGGAAGGAAATCTGCCGTTCTTACCTGGTTTGGCCTACATGTGACTCCAGACCCACAGCAATGTAGTTGACTCTTAAATTCCCTGTGGACAAGGGATGGGCCATAAATGCTGGTCTAGCCAGCAATGCCCACATCTCATGAACTAATTTAAAAAACACATCACATGCAAATCTCACTCTCTTACTCCATGAAGCACTTGGATGCCAGGTGCAAAGCTCCCTCACTGTTCCAGTGGCTTTCTTTAACTAAGGCTATGCAGCACCAATGTGAGGTTGCAGCTAGGTTGAAAAAGGTATTATTCCACTAGTTTTGATTTAACCGGTTGCGAAAGAAAAAACAGAAGTTTTTTTTTGCAGGTCAGATTAAACTGAAATCTGAATTCAGGAATTAAATTTCCTCCCACAAGCTCCCTGGTGGTTTAGTGGGTAAATGTTTTTCCCACTGAGGCACATAGAACAGGAAGATCTATGGTTTGATAGCTGCTCTGTGCTGAGTATTCTAGCTTCAGAGCAAGACCCTAGTGGAGAGGGGAACGGTGGGAAAGTAAAAAAGGGGAGGGGGAACAATTCGGCCTGTAGTTGCCCCTCTCCCTTGTCATAAGAACACAAGAGATAGGAGCAGAGGGTAGACCATACAGCCCATCGAGCCTGCTCCACCATTCAATATGATCATGGCTCTTCTCGGGCTTCCACTTTCCCACCCACTCCCCATATCCCCTAATTCTGAGACCAAAAATCTGTCTACTTCCACTTTAAACATATTCAATGATGAAGCATCTGCAATCCTCCTGGGAAGAGAATTCCAAAGATTCATAACTCTGGGTGAAGTAATTTCTCCTTATCTCAGTCCTAAATGATCAACACCTGAGACTGTGCCCCCATGTTCTAGATTCCCCAGCCAACAGGAACAATCTCTCTGCATCGCCCTTATCAAACCCCTTAAGAATCTTGAATGTTTCAATGAGATCGCCTCTCTATTCTTCTAAACGCCAGAGTATATGGGCCAATTTACTGTCTCTTATCATAGGACAAGCCTCGTCCCAGGGATCAATCTGGTGAACCTTTGCTGGACTACCTCCAATTCAAGTACATCCTTCCTTAAATTTGGGGGACCAAAATTGCACAAATACTCCATACATGGTCTCACCAAAGCCCCATACAAATGTAGCAAGATTTCTTTATTACTGTAACTTTATTACTTGCAATGAATGCCAACATGCCAATTGCCTTCTTTGTACATGCGCATGAAAGTCTCTCTGAACATCAACATTTACAAGTTTCACATGTTTTAAAAAAATAATCTGCTTTTCTATTCTTATGACTAAAGTGAATAATTTCACTTTGCGGTCTCTACATTAGGGAGAACAAACGCAGAATGGGTGACCATTTTGTCGAACACATTCACTCAGTCCATAAGCATGACACTGACCTCCCAGTCGCTTGCCATTTCAATGCACCATCTTGTTCTCATGCTCACATTTCTGTCTCTGGCCTGCTACAACGTTCCAGTGAAGCCCGTGCAAGGTAGAGGAACAGTACCTTATCTTCCGATTAGGCACTTTACAGCCTTCTGGACTCAATATTGAGTTCAACAAATTCAGACCATGAACTCTATCCTCCATTTAATTTTTGTTTCCCCAAGTGCCAGTCTATATCTTCTCATGTTTATGCTTTCAGACAGTGCTGACCTTTATTCTGCTATTCACACCCACTCTGGAACAATCCTTTGTTTCTTTAATAGTATTATCACTCCCTTTGTCTTTGGTTCTATGATAATCTTTGTAATGTAATCTTCCCCGCCCTCGAGCCTATTCTTGACCTTCTGTTTTGCTCCACCTGCCCTCCCTCCACTTTTTCACCAGCATAAACCCAACATATCTCTACTTCTCTTCAGTTTCAAAGAAGGGTCATATTGGACTCAAAGTATAGAATGCTTGGGGGAACTTAAAAAGGAAATTAGGACAGCAAAAAGGGGGCATGAAAAAACACTGGCAGGTAAAATGAAGGAAAATCCAAAGTTATTTTACAAGTACCTTCAGAGTAAGAGGATAACTAGGGAAAGAGTAGGGCCCATTAAGGACCATAGTGGTAATTTGTGTGTGGAGCTGGGAGACGTAGGTAGGGTTCTAAATGAATGCTTTGTGTCGGTGTTCACAAGTGAGAGGGACGACGTGGTATAGAAATCAGGCAGAAGGATGTGATATAATTAAAGAAATTAGCATAGAAAGGGAGGAGGTTCTAAGTGGTCTGACAGGCTTAGAAATAGATAAATCTCCAGGCCCGGATGAAATGTATCCCAGGCTGTTGAGTGAGGCAAGGGAGGAGATAGCAGGGGCGCTGGCAATAATTTGCAATACCTCTCGGGCCACAGGAGAGGTGGAGGACAGCCAATGTGGTACCGTTATTCAAGAAGGGAGGAAGGGATAAACCAGGGAACTACAGGCCAGTCAGTCTAACCTCAGTGGTGAGGAAACTATTGGAAGCAATTCGGAGGGACATAATTAATCTACACTTGGAGAGGGAGAGATTAATCAAGTACAGCCAGCATGGTTTTGTTAAGGGGAGGTCATGTCTGACCAATTTGACTGAATCTTTCGGAGAAGAGGTGACCAGGTGTGTAGATGAGGGCAATGCATTTGACGTAGTCTACTTGGACTTCAACAAGGCTTTTGATAAGGTTCCGCATGGGAGACTGATTACGAAGCTAAGAGCCCATGGGATCCAAGGCAATTTGGATCCAGAATTGGCTGAGTGGCAGGAAGCAGAGGATCATGGTCGAGGGGTGTTTTTGTGGCTGGGTACCTGTGTCCAGTGGGGTTCCACAGGGAGCGGTGATGGATCCCTTGCTTTTTGTGGTATAGATAAATGATTTAGACTTGAATGTAGGAGGGTTGGTCAGTAAGTTCGCGGATGACACGAAAATTGGTGGGGTGGTAAATAGTGAGGAGGGTAGCCTTAGGTTACAGGAGGACACAGATGGGCTGATCAGTGGCAAATGGAATTTAATCCGGATAAGTGTGAGGTGATGCACTTGGGCAGGACAAACAAGGCACAGGAATACACGATGAATGGTAGGACCCTGGGAAGTACCGAGGATCAGAGGGACCTTGGTGTGCATGCCCACCGGTCCCTTAAGGTAGCGGGACAGGTAGATAAGGTGGTTAAGAAAGCATATGGGGTACTTGCCTTTATCAGCCGAGGCATAGAATATATGAGCAGGGAGGTTATGCTGGAACTGTATAAAACGCTGGTCAGGCCACAGCTAGAGTATTGCATGCAGCTCTGGAATCAGCATTATAGGAAGGATGTGGTTGCACTAGAGAGAGAGTGCAGAGGAGATTTACCAGGATGTTGCCTGGGCTGGAGAGTTTTAGTTATGAGGAGAGATTGGATAGACTGGGGTTATTTTCCCTGGAGCAGAGGAGATTGAGGGGAGACATGATTGAGGTGTATAAAATTATATGGGGCACAGATAGAGTAGACAGGAAGAAACTTTTCCCCTTGGTGGAGGGATGAATAACCAGGGGGCATAGATTTAAGTTAAGGGGCAGGAGGTTTAGAAGGGATGTGAGGAAGAATTTTTTCACCCAGGGGGTGGTGGGAATCTGGAACTCTCCGACTGAAAGGGTGATAGAGGCAGAAACCCTCATAACATTGAAGAAGCATTTGGATGTGCACTTGTGATGCCATGGCATAGAAGGCTATGGGCCTAGTGCTGGAAAATGGTATTAGAATAGTTAGGTACTTTTTTGACCGGTGCAGACTCGATGGGCCAAAGCTCCTTTTTCTGTGCTGTAGACCTCTATGACACAAAGCGTTAACTCCATTTCTCTCCCCACAGATGCCAGCATCTCCAGCATTATCTTGCCAATGAAGCTTTTGTATGGCACCTTATCGAATGCCTTTTGGAAACCCAGGTATACTACATCTAATGGTTCCCCTTTACCCTACTACTTACATCCTCAAAAGACTAATAAATTTGTCAAACAGGATTTCCCTTTTGTAAAAACCATGTTGACTTGCTATAATTATACTATGCTTTTCTAAGTGCATTGTTAAGACTTCCTTAATAATAGATTCCAGCATTTTTCCAACAAATAATGTTAAGCTTACTGGCCTGTAGTTCACTGTTTTCATCTCTCCCTCTTTTCTTGAAAAGTGGTGTTACATTTGCCAATTTCCAATCTGATAGGACTGTTCCAGAGTCTAAGGAATTTTTAAAAATTATAGCTAGTACACCCACTGTCTCTGCGGCTATCTCGTTTAGAATACTAGGGTGTGGGCCATCAGGTCCTGGGGATTTGTCGATTTTTGTCCCTTATGTTTCTCCAATAATTTTTCTCTGCTGATATTAATTACCTTGATTTCCTCACTTCTTAGCCCATAGGTGACCCTCTATTTCCGATATGCAACCTGTGTCTTCTACTATGACGATTCATATAAACCCTACCAGTCAAGCAGATGTCAGCCTGTACGAGTATTGCCCCATCGTGCTTTTGCCAGCTCTTTGAAAGTCACGCTCCCCATCTCTTTCTCCATAGGCCTTCATTTTCAAATATTGCTCCAATTCTCTTTTAACAGTTTTCCACCAGCCTTTCAGCCAGTGCATTCCAGGTCTATCTATCATGACTCACACATGAAGACTGAATACCTTGGAGCCAGAGGTGAAAGGTAGAAACTAAACAAGAACTGTTCCTTTCCCCAGTCGAATGTACCAACTGTCTATTTGTTCCTCTACTCTTACAGTAACCAATATCTACCACTATTCCAAATATAAAAACGGAAAATGTTCAGCACATCTTGTAACAACTAGGATAAAAACAAAAAGCTAAAAGCTACTGCGGATGCTGGAAATCCAAAACAAAAACAGAATTACCTGGAAAAACTCAGCAAGTCTGGCAGCATCGGCGGAGAAGAAATCAGTTAACGTTTCGAGCCTTCATGGCCCTTCGGCAGAAGGGCCATGAAGGCTCGAAACGTTAACTGATTTCTTCTCCGCCGATGCTGCCAGACTTGCTGAGTTTTTCCAGGTAATTCTGTTTTTGTTTTGTAACAACTAGGGGTGGGAGTAAGAGAGAGAGAGAGAGAGGGAGGAAGAGAGAGCGGAGGAAGGGAGAGAGGGAGGAAGGGAGAGAGAGAGAGAGAGGAAGGGAGAGAGAGAGAGAGAGGAAGGGAGAGAGAGAGAGAGAGGAAGGGAGAGAGAGAGAGAGAGGAAGGGAGAGAGAGAGAGAGAGGAAGGGAGAGAGAGAGAGAGAGGAAGGGAGAGAGAGAGAGAGAGGAAGGGAGAGAGAGAGAGAGGAAGGGAGAGAGAGAGAGAGAGGAAGGGAGGGAGAGAGAGAGAGAGAGAGAGAGGGGAAGGGAGAGCGAGAGGAAGGGAGAGCGAGAGGAAGGGAGAGCGAGAGGAAGGGAGAGCGAGAGGAAGGGAGAGCGAGAGGAAGGGAGAGCGAGAGGAAGGGAGAGCGAGAGGAAGGGAGAGCGAGAGGAAGGGAGAGCGAGAGGAAGGGAGAGCGAGAGGAAGGGAGAGCGAGAGGAAGGGAGAGCGAGAGGAAGGGAGAGCGAGAGGAAGGGAGAGCGAGAGGAAGGGAGAGCGAGAGGAAGGGAGAGCGAGAGGAAGGGAGAGCGAGAGGAAGGGAGAGCGAGAGGAAGGGAGAGCGAGAGGAAGGGAGAGCGAGAGGAAGGGAGAGCGAGAGGAAGGGAGAGCGAGAGGAAGGGAGAGCGAGAGGAAGGGAGAGCGAGAGGAAGGGAGAGCGAGAGGAAGGGAGAGCGAGAGGAAGGGAGAGCGAGAGGAAGGGAGAGCGAGAGGAAGGGAGAGCGAGAGGAAGGGAGAGCGAGAGGAAGGGAGAGCGAGAGGAAGGGAGAGCGAGAGGAAGGGAGAGCGAGAGGAAGGGAGAGAGAGAGGAAGGGAGAGAGAGAGGAAGGGAGAGAGAGAGGAAGGGAGAGAGAGAGGAAGGGAGAGAGAGAGGAAGGGAGAGAGAGAGGAAGGGAGAGAGAGAGGAAGGGAGAGAGAGAGAGGAAGGGAGAGAGAGAGGAAGGGAGAGAGAGAGGAAGGGAGAGAGAGAGAGAGAGGAAGGGAGAGAGAGAGAGGAAGGGAGAGAGAGAGAGAAAGGGAGAGAGAGAGAGGAAGGGAGAGAGAGAGAGGAAGGGAGAGAGAGAGAGAGAGGAAGGGAGAGAGAGAGAGAGAGGAAGGGAGAGAGAGAGAGGAAGGGAGAGAGAGAGAGGAAGGGAGAGAGAGAGAGGAAGGGAGAGAGAGAGAGAGAGGAAGGGAGAGAGAGAGAGGAAGGGAGAGAGAGAGAGGAAGGGAGAGAGAGAGAGGAAGGGAGAGAGAGAGAGAGGAAGGGAGAGAGAGAGAGAGGAAGGGAGAGAGAGAGAGAGGAAGGGAGAGAGAGAGAGAGGAAGGGAGAGAGAGAGAGGAAGGGAGAGAGAGAGAGAGGAAGGGAGAGAGAGAGAGGAAGGGAGAGAGAGAGAGGAAGGGAGAGAGAGAGGGAGGGAGAAACAGAGTTAACATCTCAGACAAAACAAAAACAGAATTACCTGGAAAAACTCAGCAAGTCTGGCAGCATCGGCGGAGAAGAAATCAGTCAACGTTTCGAGCCCTCATGGCCCTTCGGCAGAACTGCAGCATAGTTTCAACAAGGGAGAAATATAAATTGGTTTAAGGTGGGTGGGGGGGGGGGGGGGGGGGGGGGGGGGGCGGGGGGGGGAAGAGACACATTGAGGGTGTGGTGTGAGCAGATAATGATCAAAAGATGTCACAGACAAAAGGGTCAAAGAGGTGTTGAAGGTGGTGGTCTTTGTCTGAGAAAAGTGCTAATTAAGAATGGAAAACAGGATATTCAAAGTACAGCTCTAGTGGGGGTGGGGTGGAAAGACTAAAGGTTTTAGTTTTAGATTTAAAAATAATGGAAATAGGTGGGGAAAGAAGAATCTATATAAATTATTGAAAAAAAAAGCGGGTGGGGGGGTGAAAAGAAACGGGGTGGGGATGGGGGGAGGGGGAGTTTAAGATCTAAAGTTGTTGAATTCAATATTCAGCCCAGAGGGCTGTAAAGTGCCTAGTCGGAAGATGAGGTGCTGTTCCTCCAGTTTGCGTTGGGCTTCACTGGAACAATGCAGCAAGCCAAGGACAGACATGTTGGCAAGAGAACAGGGTGGAGTGTTAAAATGGCAAGCGACAGGGAGGTTTGGGTCTTTCTTGCGGACAGACCGCAGGTGTTCCGCAAAATGGTCGCCCAGTTTGCGTTTGGTCTCTCCAATGTAGAGGAGACCGCATTGGGAGCAACGAATGCAGTAGACTAAGTTAGGGGAAATGCAAGTGAAATGCTGCTTCACTTGAAAGGAGTGTTTGGGCCCTTGGACGGTGAGGAGAGAGGAAGTGAAGTGGCAGGTGTTGCATCTTCTGCGTGGGCATGGGGAGGTGCCATAAGTGGGGGTTGAGGAGTAGGGGGTGATGGAGGAGTGGACCAGGGTGTCCCGGAGGGAACGATCCCTACGGAATGCCGTCAAGGGGGGTGAAGGGAAGATGTGTTTGGTAGTGGCATCATGCTGGAGTTGGCGGAAATGGCGGAGGATGATCCTTTGAATGCGGAGGCTGGTGGGGTGATAAGTGAGGACAAGGGGGACCCTATCATGTTTCTGGGAAGGAGGAGAAGGCGTGAGGGAGGATGCGCGGGATATGGGCCGGACACGGTTGAGGGCCCTGTCAACGACCGTGGATGGAAAACCTCGGTTAAGGAAGAAGGAGGACATGTCAGAGGAGCTGTTTTTGAAGGTAGCGTCATCAGAACAGATGCGACGGAGGCGAAGGAACTGAGAGAATGGGATGGAGTCTTTACAGGAAGCGGGGTGTGAGGAGCTGTAGTCGAGGTAGCTGTGGGAGTCGGTAGGCTTGTAATGGATATTGGTGGACAGTCTATCATCAGAAATTGAGACAGAGAGGTCAAGGAAGGGAAGAGAAGTGTCAGAGATGGACCATGTGAAGATGATGGAGGGGTGGAGATTGGAAGCAAAATTAATAAATTTTTCCAGGTCCCGACGAGAGCATGAAGCAGCACCGAAGTAATCATCGATGTACCGGAGAAAGAGTTGTGGGAGGGGGCCGGAGTAGGACTGGAACAAGGAATGTTCCACATACCCCATAAAGAGACAGGCATAGCTGGGGCCCATGCGGGTACCCATAGCCACACCTTTTATTTGGAGGAAGTGAGAGGAGTTAAAGGAGAAATTGTTCAGTGTGAGAACAAGTTCAGCCAGACGGAGGAGAGTAGTGGTGGATGGGGATTGTTGGGGCCTCTGTTCAAGGAAGAAGCTAAGGGCCCTCAGACCATCCTGGTGGGGGATGGAGGTGTAGAGGGATTGGACATCCATGGTGAAGAGGAAGCGGTTGGGGCCAGGGAACTGGAAATTGTTGATGTGACGTAAGGTGTTAGAGGAATCACGGATGTAGGTGGGAAGGGACTGGACAAGGGGAGAGAGAAGGGAGTCAAGATAACGAGAAATGAGTTCCGTGGGGCAGGAACAGGCTGACACGACCGGTCTGCCAGGACAGTTCTGTTTGTGGATTTTGGGTAGGAGGTAGAAGCGGGCCGTCCGAGGTTGGGCGACTATCAAGTTGGAAGCTGTGGGAGGAAGATCTCCAGAGGAGATGAGGTCAGTGACAGTCCTGGAAACAATGGCTTGATGTTCTGTGGTGGGGTCATGGTCCAGGGAGAGGTAGGAGGAAACGTCTGCGAGTTGACGCTCAGCCTCCGCGAGGTAGAGGTCAATGCGCCAGACAACAACAGTACCACCCTTGTCAGCGGGTTTGATGACAATGTTGGGGTTGGACCTGAGAGAACGGAGTGCAGTGAGTTCAGAGAGAGACAGATTAGAATGGGTGAGAGGAGCAGAGAAATTGAGACGGCTCAGACCTGGAAGAGGTTAAGAAATGTAACAGTTTTTAAGCCTGTGCTGTGCCAGGGAAAGGTGGGGAGAACAAAAGAGAAGGTCTGGCATAGGGCAGAAGAGGTTAAATGACAAAAGGGATGACAGTGCAAGACAAAAGGAACAAGTAAAGAAACAAGAGATGCGTCTCTTGTTCAAGATTCAAATGTAAATAGCAGAATCCATTCCCATTGGTACCTCCTCTTGGCCCATCTTTTGTTTCTTTACTTGCCCCATTACCATCTTCAAATGTTCACGCCATCATTCTTTGTTATTTAATCTCTCCTGCCTTCCAGTCTATCACAGACTTTTGTTCTTTCCTTTCCCTGCCTCAAAACGTGCTTAAAACCTATTACATGTCTAATTTTCCAGCTCTGGCGAAAGCTCAACCTGAAAAAAGTTAACTCTGCTTCTCTCTCTCCACAAATACTGCCTGATCTGCCAGGTACTTCCAGCAGTGGTTGCCTTCAGATTCACAGTATCTTCAGTATTTTGCTTCTACCACGATACTGTTGCCCAACTACTTTCATTACATCAGGCTGCAGCTATTGGCAATAGCTAACAATTGCTTTGCAACCACTTGAGTTTTTTTGTGACCTGTGAGCCAGTTGAGAATGAACGGACCAGCCTCCTGCTGCATTAAGAAAAGCCCCTTTAATCCAGCGCTGTATTTCATTGCTGCGTCGCCATGTTTCCGGAAGTGATGCAACAGGTAAAGGGAAGGTCAATTATTGCAAAATAAAAGGTGCTGGAAATACTCAGGTCTGGCAGCAACTGCGGAGAGAAATAGTATTAATATTGGAGTCCAATATTGCTCTTATTTTTGTGTCAATCATTGTGAAACAGTTCTTTGCACAATGTTATTAGTCAAAATGTTTCATTGTGCCATTGTTGCAACTGACTCTGAATTTGTAGAATACAAACATGATCTGTTGTCAAATCAGCAGAGTTTATCAACCTAAGAATACAGCTACACGGTGTGCTTCGAAGGGTATGAAACTTCTCCATTTTCTGCCCAAGTTAACGCACTCTTCCCAGTTAGCAAAAAATCACTACTTTGTTCCTTTCTGCACGTCTGCCATCCACCCCCACATTCACATTTATCGGAAGCAAGTGCCTGTGTCAACATCCTCTAAGAGCAAGGTACGGAAGACAACTTCTCTCAATTCCCTCGTTCTCCTTTATTCTTTCATGAGATGTGGGTGTCACCGGCAAGGCCAGCATTTGTTGCCCATCCCTGATTGCCCATGAACTGAGGGCAGTCGAAAGTCCACCACAATGCCGCGGGTCTGGAATCACATGTCAGCCAGGCCAGGTTGGGATGGCAAATTTCCTCCCTTAAAAGGACACTAGTGAATCAGGAGGGGTTCTACAACAACGATGATAGTTGTCATGGTCACCATTGCTGAGACTAGTTTTATATTCCAGATTTTATTAATTGAATTTAAATGCCACCAGCTGCCATGGTGAGATTTGAAGTCATGTTTCGGTAGCATTATAGATTACCCAGACCAGTGACATTACCATTACACCACCATCTGCCCCTTCCACTAGGGAGGAGCCTGCCACATCACCGTTGTGATTATAAACATGACATACTCCACACTTTTAGTATCAGCATGTTATTTTTAAAAATTGTTGCTATCGAAACCAAGAAAAATTGCTACCGATGCATTGTTATGGCTCATTAAGTAAACGTTTGCTTCTGAGTCACATGGTCATGGGTTTAAGGCCATGACTCCAAGGCCAACACTTCGGCACTGTACTAAGGAAGGGTTACATTTACCAGAGGCACCACCTCTCTTACGAGACTTTAAACCCAATAAGGCACTATATGCCTATTGACTCAAGTAAATGTAAAAGATTAATGGCAATATTTGAAGAACAGCAGGGAGTTGGCTCACCAATATGGGCAACATCCAACAGCACCATTCACACCTGCGACTTCTACCATCTAGAAGGGCAGCAGATACATGAGAACAACACCACCTGCAAGTGGCCCCCTCCCAAGCCACATACTATCCTAACTCGGAACTAAATGGTGGTTCTTTCACTGTTGCTGGGTCAAAATCCTGAACTCTCTTCCTAACAGCACTGTGAGTGTACATAGACCGCATGGACGGCAACGGTTCAAGGCGGCGGCTCACCACCACCTTCTCAAGGATAATTATGCCCACGTCTGTGAGCGAATAAAAGAAAAACTGGTAGCACATTTCACTGCTTTGCGCGGAATGTTGATGTGTTCAAATTGGCCGGCATGTTAACCTACATAACATTAGTGACTGCACTTCAAAAGTAATCCACTGGCTGTAAGGAGATCAAAGTGATGATGTGCTGTAGGCTTTGGGGCAGTTTTGGTCTTAAGTGTTGAAGTATCACCATGTGCCTGCAGAAGGAAGGTAGAACTCTTGAATGAAAGGTGTTCATGTAGGTTGAGCTCCAGTTTCCACGCAACCTACATAATGAACATTTAAACATACAGGGAGATCAACGCCCACAAAGTGGACAGCCTTGGTTCAGTAAGTAGCTCTCTCATCAGAGCCAGAAGCTTATGGGTTCAAGTCACCCCCCAGACTTGAACTGACACGTTTGTGCAATACTGAGGGTGTGCTGCACTGTCAGAAGTGCAGCCTTTCAACTGAGACGTTAAACAGAGGGCCTCTCAGGTGGATGTGAAAGATCCCATGGTGTTATTCAAAACAGGGTTAGGTTCTCCCCAGTGTTCTGGCTAATAGTTATCCTTCAACCATCACCAAAATCAGATCACCTGGTCATATTGCTGTTTGTGGGACCTTGCTTGCACAAATTTATTGATGTATTTCCTACAACAGTGACTTCTCTTCAAAAGCACATAATTGGTTGTAAAGCATTTTGGGATGTCCCAAAGTGGTGAAAGGGGTTATATAAATGCAAGTCTCTCAAACTGGCATGATTTTTTTTTAAAAAAAAGCTATTTATTGTAATCAGAAAGTTTTTTTTATTTCATTTATATATATATATATATCGTATGAATCAGAATTTATAAGATTCAAGGTGTTTGACACAATTACTGCAGCCATTATTTTTTTTTTAGGTAAAAATTGCAACTATTCTGCATCTGGAACAGCTGCAAAATAAAATGAACCTTTCTGTACTATTTTTGGTGGTGCTAGTTTGGGGGAGGAATGTTGGCAAGGACACAGGAACCCCCCCCACCCCCCCAGCTCTGTGCACAGTACCGTCAGATGCAATAATCTCTTCTTGATTCCGAGAAGGAGGCACACAGAACTCAGGTTTTATGTTTCATTTGACAGATGTAATTTTTAAACAATTCAGCTCTCCCTCAGTGCAGCATTAGAATATCAATCTAAATTATGAGCTGAAAGCTCTTGTGCAGTACGAATCCATAATCTTCTGACCCAGATGCAAGATTCTGTCAATTGACACACAACATTATAAATTTCATCAAAAGCAACACCAGAAGCATCAGTCTGATATTTTTCTATAACTTGTTCTGGTGCATAATTAAATCAAAATTTACTGCAGTTGGGGGGGGGCGGTGAGAGGGGAAACAAAGAGAATTAAATGTAAATTTAGAACCAATATCTTCAGTTACCAGGAGGATTACTGCTTTAGCGTGACCGAATAACTAAAATTACATTTTTATTACAGGACTTTTACCAGTGTTCTGGGATCCTCTTCTGTCATTCTGTCCATTTATAATTAGGTTCCAGTAGTTTATGGTGTTTGAATAAGTAAATTCAGTTTTTATTGCCAGGGATTTAGTATTTTTACTGGTGCTTTGTGGTTCCTAATCGGCAGTTCTATCCCTTCCTGCAGAAAATGCAAATTAGCAGAGTTGATCATGTGAGGTGACTTAATGGATACAATAGAGGCCTTGGAAACACTCAGGCCCATGATAATATTTAGCCTAAAGCATTTTTCATTTTCCCATTGAATTTAATTGCTGGGTTAATGTTAAAGACACACGATCACAGGTAATGAAAGAACGTTGCGGGGGTGGGGGTCGAGGCGTGGTGCCAGTTCATCATTAAAGGGACATGCAAGAGTTCGGCACCAAAATTTGGCTATTTCACCTCAATAGGTCACAGGGCGGCTGCTGTGAGAAATGGAAAAATACTACACTGGTTCTCCGATAAGGGGTTCGCCAAGGGTGGGACTGAGGCAGAACAGAGGGAAAGGAGCTTTACTATATATAGAACAGTCATATACCTGATCTCAGAATGCTTGATGATGAAACTGGTTGTCTGAATTGGCGAATGGCCCATTTCCGAATTTTAATATCGCTCACCAGAGTATGCATTAAAGAGAGTTTAAAATAAAGCAAGGATATTGCAACAAAAGGAATTACTGCGCCATGAGGTTTCATACTTCTTGCAATGCTCACTTTCAACATGCTACAAGCAGTTCTAGAGCTAAGAGGTTAGATGGCTAAGGATCTTGGAGGACACTCATGCATGCCCTTTGTTACTTCTGGACTCGGTTATTTCAATGGCCCTTGACCAGACTCCCACCTACCACCCCCACTTTAACAAAACTCTGCTCTCTGTATTGTAGCTCACACCAAGTCTCATCCCCCCTTCAACCTTGTGCTCACTGGCTGATACAGGCTCCTGGTCCAGCAATGCCTCAATTTTAAACTTCTCATCCTTATGTTCAAACCCTTCCAAGGCCACGTTCCTCATCCCTTTTGGTTACCTGTCCCAACATCGCTTTACATGGCTTGGTCGCAAAGGTCTTATACATAAAATAACTGCACATTATTGATGACCAAAGGGTCAGGGGTTGGTTTTCTGAGGGGGTGATAACAGTAGATTTGAAAAAGAGGAAGACGGCATCAAAAGAGAGGGAACCATTCACAATATCAGCATGGCACCTGAAAGGGAAATTGAGTGGTCAGCAATTTATGGGGAAGGAGGGTTGAGAAAGCTAAAGGTGGGTCTCATGGGCAAGATGAGCTTGGAGATGCCTATATGGGGTGGGGGGTGGGGGGAGAGAGAAAGAGAAAGATGCAAGGCAAAGGAGGGATGCAGCAAAGGGGGCTGAACAAATGGTCTCAATGTTTGAGACAAAGTTGTCCATGACTTCCTTGTAACAATTTTAATATTTCATGGTTTATGCATTTGAAAAGCATGGTGCAGAGGCACTGTTATATAACTGCTAACAAACTGGCTCTCTTAGCGGCACTCTGGCCTCTGAATTATTGCTGGCGCAAGAACACAACTGGGCAGACTCTGGTGCACTGGCAACTACTGCAGTGCTAATGGAGTACTGGGCTGTTGGAGATATGTTTTATGGATGTGATGTTAAACCAAGGCAACCTCTGCCTGCTCAGGTAAAAGATCCCAAATATCTATTTGTGGAGCATCAGGGAATCGTCCTGATGCGCGACCAATGTTTCAATGAACCAACATCAAGAAGAGATTATGTTGTTATCCATGTATTTTCTGATTACTGCATTTGTCTACGTTACAAAAGTTTAAAAAGTAATCCATTATTTGAGTAATGAGATGTTCTACTCCTGGACGAGACAACTAAATGCTCCATATCAGATGAGGACCCTGTCAGCCTTGAATGGCACTCTCTCCAATTGAAGAGGGTAGCAATGCTTGTCCTTCCAGTGCTATTTAGATGTGCCCACCCACTGAATAAATATTGAATCCAACAGGAATTAATCACAAAGATAAAAACAAAAAGCTAAAAGCTACTGCGGATGCTGGAAATCCAAAACAAAAACAGAATTACCTGGAAAAACTCAGCAGGTCTGGCAGCATCGGCGGAGAAGAAATCAGTTAACGTTTCGAGCCTTCACGGCCATATATTTGGTTAGAAATATTAAGCAAATAGAAACCAAGGAAAATAATGCATCTTATAATGCATTTCACAGTGACAAAAATAACCTTGTTTCCTCACATTTCTTTTTGCAGGTGGAGCAGATAGCGAGGCAAGAGAATGAACTGAACTCATATTCAAGGGGGGAAATCTACTATACACAGAGTTATAAAAATATTGCTGGGGCACTGGTTAGGGCTGTGTTGGTACTGTGGGAGGGTGAAAACAGTTTGCAGAGATTCAAATAGAGCTGAGGAAAAGATGGGCATTGATCTGGAAGTGACAACCATGTCAAAGGACCTGTGAGACAAAAGGGAAGTTGAAGATGGGGAAGCAGTTAAGGAGGAAAGGGGTCAAGGGCAGGATTTTTTTTGGGGAATGGGGAAATTAACGGGATTCTGAAAGGTTTACGGTTGAGGAGTTGGAACCAGTAACAATGCCACTAACGGATCAGCAATCAGTGACTTCCGGCTTGAAACCGTGGTTGGGGATGACTGGGTTCCGACTAAGCTGTGATGGCTTTCTAGGCAAGCATTCTACCGATGCTGACTGTGCAGAGGCACACATGAAAGAGCAGGCACGTGGATGAGATATGAGAGTATGCCTGGTGCCTGTGAAGTCACACTTAGCAACAACCAGTTACTATAGCAGAAAAGGGGATTAAAATTTAGCGAGCAAAATATATTAAAACTGTTCACATGATCTCAAATCAAGGATTTATTCAGTGTGACTATTAAGGCTATTTTACTGTTTACAATCCTCTGGCAAACAGACAGTGGGTTCTGGAGTTTCCTTTCAAAAAGATTGCAAAACTCTTGATACTGTTGGTTACTGCCATAAGATGGAGCTCACAGGATATTGGGTTATTTTAAGAAACGGAATTAGAGTAGAATTCACCGCCCACCATACAACCCGGTAATGTAGCCACTCTGTTTTAAAGAGGCAGGACTAACCACAGAACAGTCAACTTCAGCCTCATTGTAGCTGTATTTCATGCTACCTCACTACTGGTCACGTCATATCCCATTACGTGCTCCTGTGTGCTAATGCTGATAAATCTAATATTTGCATATCTACAAGCCTTTTTTTTTTAAAATTGAGACTCTCGAGCACAGCACCGAGGTCCATTTTGCGAGGCACCTGCTAGATTGAAGAGGATTTATGGGAGCCAAGGTCCTGTTAAAGCAAGGTAAATCTAGGGAAGGTTAGCAAGGGTGTTTGACAACCAGTAAACCAAAAGCCGCTTGAGGGAGATCCTCCTCCTGAAAAGGAGGTGGGCGTGAAGGAAATTGGCAGTAAAGAAATAAAATTCTGATGAACAGCAATACAAGGCTCAGGATTTAAAAGTCTGCACACTGTTGCAGTAAAGAGGTTGGGGGGGGGGGGGTGCTGAAAGAAGGTTAAGAGGCTACACAACTGAGGCCCTTAGAATGAAGATAGAGATGGTGCAAAGTGTCAACTCCAAGACAGTCTATATAGAAATCAAACTAGATTGTATATTAACATTGTTTTTCTTAAAATAAAGATTCATGCGTAGATATGAACACACATCAATAATTCCCTAAGATGCTGTGTTCTCACTCAGTTTGAGTAGGAAAATAACCCTCGTACACTAGGAAGAAAAATAATTGCTCTCTTCACCTTTCCACTCAGTCTGCAAACGCACTGCCTTGCATGGAATAGAGACACAAGGTCCAAAATCTGATCCCCTCTCTGAAAAGGGATCTGCTGGCTCTGTACAAACAATGGTAAAGCTGGGAATGGGAGAGAAAAAAGAGAAACTAAGGTGTCTACATCTTGATTACTACCCCTCATTAGCTGCTAGAAAATGCACTAGTGTGGAGACTGGGTGAGAAGGGATTGAGTTCAGTCATGATACAGTTGTATGGCCTCACATCATGATCTGTACAGGCTAATAAATGAAAAATTATGGTGCAAATGAGGTACTGGAGGGTAACCAGTACTTATGGAATGCACCCCAACATGTCTTAATATCTTCAGTGAAGGAGGGAAGATTAAAAAAAAGGAAATCCAATCCAGTGTTAAATTTTACCAAATTATCAAACACCTCTCTCCTCTAAAATCAAGCCCTGTGGGACAATCCCTTACTTGTATCGAACTTTCTCGTCCATATCATCAGATGGCTCCATGGTGATGCAGGTGACAAGTGCCTCCATGCTGCTTGGTCGTGTCAGGAACTCCACCAGCTTGCGATTGTTGGCCTTGCACTCCTGTAGGACGTCCTCCTCGTCCATAAGCTCAAAGAGCGTGACATCCTCACGTTCCAGGAGCGTGTCAATGTGCGATGTCGTGTGAAGGTCAAACTTCCAAAACATGATGTGCTGTAGGACACCAAGGAAAGAGGCGGTAAAATCGTGAACCTTGGAAAACTCTAAATACAGTTACACTGTGACCCCTCCTGTCCAGAATGCTTGGGATTGAGTCATTTCTGGGTTTTGGCATTTTCTAGATGCTAGATGCACAACCACAAGTATGTGAACCAGAAAACACTGTGGATATAAATTATTACCTGAAACATAAAAGTGATAAAACACTATCAAGCAACAATAACAATTATTTTACTTATCCAAATACTGTATCTTCCAAGCTTCTGCTCTCAGAGTACTGTACTAAAACGATGTTGAGTTGCTTGGGTCTGTTCAAAACATTTCCAGACAACTGGTGTTTCCGGCAATAATAGGCTGCAGAGGCTATGTTGTATAAGCAATCAGGTATGAAACATGCAACAAATCACGTATATCAAAATTGGACTGCACCCACAGTGGCGCATTTCAGGATTGTTCAATAGCACCTCCCAAACCGGCCATCTCATCATCTAGAAGGACAGCGGCAGTGAGTTCATGGGAACGCCACCACCTCCAAGTCAAAGTCCTAGAACTCGCTATCTAATGGCACTACAAGAGTACTCTCACCACATGGACTACAGCAGTTCGAGATGGCTCACCATCACGACTAGGGCTGGGCAAGAAATTCTGGCCTTGCTAGCAAAGCCCACACCCCAAGGATGAATAGAAAAACATAGGGAGGAAATAAAGGTTAAGACTGCAGCAGCTGTGTGGAGCAGAAAGAGTAGAGGGGCTAGGGACATAAAACTGAGGGGAATCCTGGAGAGAGAAAATAACTTGGAAAATGACGGTGTTCTTCTGATGGCTCAGTTGGCAAATTAAGCTCGTAACTGAGTCACGCAGATATACCCTTAGGGTAAAAGGGTACAATCTGCCCTTGTTTCGGAATGTGTATATATAGTGGACAAGGCAGGAACAGGCTTGGTTATTCAACCATACCCTTGGTCAAGCAACCCAAAGTCCAGACTCATAAATAAAACACAGTTAACTTGGGCAAGGTACCCACCCGCACCACACCCTCCCAAAAAAATTGGCATCCACGGCAGCACTCACCAGTAAAAGTCAAACCCTTCAAGAGAAGAGCACTGAAGTAGTACAGTAGAAAACAAAATGCAGGAAAAAAAAGAGCAAATAGCAGCAAAGAAGGCAGGAACTCTCATTGCATGAAGAGAGTGTTTCATCATTTGAAAAGTGAATGAACAAGCAACAATAGATGGGAAAGAGAGGAGCCAGGGTGAAGTCAAGTAGCCTTGTCAGGCAGACACCATCATCAGCAACAAACACAGGATGGCCATTTAACACAGATCAATAATAAACATATAACTAAATACATATAAGTGTTTACTACTCAGCTTACAATTATTACGCATTGCACATTTTTCCTGTTTCTGCACCTGAAGCACTGGACTGCTAGAAATACTGGACAGGAAAGAATACAGGCCCTTAAAGGGAGCCCACCCAACGTTCTATCCATTAATTTATAGAGACAGAAAAATCAAGCAGGCTGCCCTTGAGAACACACATTCCTCCTTGTCCGATTTCCCTGTACTCAAACAGTAAAATTTGCTCTTAAATGCTTGCCGCAAAATAATTAAACCCTTGTAATCATCTCTCAGTTACAACAGAACTGGTCAGGGGCAATGGCAAAGAAATACATTTAACCACTTCAGAAATTCTTGCCGAAACTCTTAATAAATTGTCAAAATGCAGACGTGACAAATTTTATTCACCATTGGAAGTGGTAGTTTTAAGAAACCTAGCATGGCCAATCTCTTTCTCCCTGTACATCCAGAGGACCAGGTTTAAACATGGAATAACCAGTCGCAGTGGAGCTCAATTTTCATTGTGCTCATTGCCAGGGGTCTTAGAGCAGGCCCAGCTACAAACTGAGTCGCTATTGGATGCTCACTTCCATTTTTCTCCACACAGAACTGCCCAACCTCTCAATGTGGAAATACATTTCATAAGCCAGGAGGTTCAAGGTTCTCATCGCAAAACCACATAGAATTGGGTGATATCATTTCACACAGCAATGCGGTATTAGAATTGGCCTCGAAACCACTGAGTTAGAGGGAAATGGAGATCATCAGGCAAGGCCCCTGCTCCTGGTCACTCCCAAGTCAGAAGGTTGTGAAGGGTTTAAGTCTCACTCCTAGAGACTTTAGCACAAAATCCAGGCTTACACTCTAGCGCAGTACTGAGGGAGTGCTGCGCTGCTGTCTTTCGACGAGATGTTAAACCGAGGCCCTTTCTGCACTCTTGGGCGGATGCAAAAGAAATCCAATATGCCATTTTGGAGAAATGCAAGAAGTTTTCCCCAGTTTCCTAGCCAATATTTATTCCTTAACCAACAGCACAACAAATTACCTATACGGTTATGATCACACTGCTGTTTGTGGGTGCCTGCTGTGCACAAATTGGCTGCCACGTTTCTGACGACAGTGACTACACTGCAAAGACTACCACTGTAAAAAGCTTGGGAACGCCCAGAGGTTGTACATAAGCATAAATCATTTTTTTCCTGCTGCAAAGTACACATCTGGCTATTGGGTAAGGCCCAAATTAAGTTCAACTATAATTTCCTGCCGACCAACAATCAATAGACTGCCAGTATTCACTGCCCATCTCATGTAATAGGAATAGACAATCAAGCTAGGTAGTTAAGAGCTACAGGGAGTGGCAGAAATGCACCCCGGGATGAGTCACTGCCTTCAGCAAAGAAATAACGCAAGGAAAAAAAATACAACTACATCACAGACTGACAGCACCGATTGAGTTAGGGGGATTAACAACTGCTGGGTCAAAGAAGGGGAAATAAGAAATCAAAAGCGTGCACACACATACATGATGCAAACACTACTGGGCCTGGGTTTCAAGCAGCTTAATTCTCACTCTCCAGCCTCAACGATAAAGAACGGCCAACTAAGAGCTACCAGTAATTCGCAACAACTATGATACAGTACTGCAGTATGAGGACCTGTAAGAGATTGGAGGTCAGCAAGGTAAGAGGAGCCAAGCTATAAGGGAGCAGACCGCGGGTGGCTCAAGATGAATTCTGGCATTTGCAACCAGTGCTATATAAAGGAAAAGCCATAACAGACAGCTCTGTAACTCATCTGAAAATAATGTTGGGTTTGAAATGAGTAGCTGTGCCACAGCGTGCATGAAGATTGCTTCAAGTCAGGAATGGATTTGGACGAGTTTAAAAAGATTGTGCTCTCCAGTTTCAAGGCAGATATAGTGAATTGTATGGCCCACTGGAATAGGTCAGCGATTTGAAACTAAAAATTGCACTGCAGTGCATCCATTTTGAGACCTGTCACCTCTTTGAATTACATTTCACTCACTCACTAGATACAGGCGAGGCCCCAAAGGACTGAAGATCTGCGAATGTTGTACCATTATTTAAAAAGGGTGCGAGGGATAGGCCAGGAAATTCTAGGCTGGTCAGTCTGACTTCAGTGGTGGGCAAATTATTGGAATCAGTTCCGAGAGACAGGATAAACTGTCACTTAGGAAAGCAAGGATTGATCCGGGATGGTCAGCTTGGATTTGTTATGGGGAGATCGCGTTTTACTAAATTAATATAACTTTTTGAGGAAGTAACAAGGAAGATTGATGAAGGTAGTGCAGTGGATGTTGTCTACATGGACTTTAGTATGCCATCTGACAAGGTCCCACTTGGCAGACTGGGCAGGAAAGTGAGATCTCATGGGATACAGGGAAAGGTGGCAGGTTGGATCCAAAACTGGCTCAGCGACAGGAAACAAAGGGTAATGGTCAATAGACGTTTTTGTGAATGGAAAACGGTTTCCAGTGGTGTTCCACGGGGCTCAGTGTTGGGGCCCTTGCTGTTTGTTGCATGTATTAATGATCTGGACTTAAATGTAGGAGGCATGATTGGGAAATTTGCAGATGACGTAAAAATTGGCCGTGTAGCCGATAGTGAAGAGGATAGTTGTCGACGCCAGAATGATATCAATGTTTTGGTTGAGTGGGCAGAGAAGTGGCAAATGGAGTTCAAAAGTGCGAGGTAATGCATTTGGGGAGGGCAAGCAAATACTCAAACGGGAAGTTGTGAGAGAGGTTGAGGAAGTAAGAGACCTTGGAGTGCATGCCTACAGGTCCTTGAAGATGGCAGGACAGGTGGACAAGGTGGTCAAAACATATGGAATGCTTTCCTTTATTGGGGAGGTATTGAATGCAAAAGCAGGAATGTAATGATGAAACTGTATAAAATGCTGGTTAGGGCACAGCTGGAATTGTGTACACAATTCTGGTCACATTACAGGAAGGGCATAATTGGTCTGGAGGGTATAAAGGAAATTTACAAGAATGTTGCCTGGGCTTGAAAACTGCAGCTATGAAGAGACTGATAGGCTGGGGTTGTTTTCCTTAGAACAGAAGAGGCTAAGGAAGCTAATTGAGGTGTACAAAACTATGAGTGACCTAGATAGGGTAGACAGGAAAAATTTGTTTCCCCTAGCTGAGGGGTCAATTACCAGGGGGCATAGATTTAGGGTGATTGGTAGAAGGATTAGAGGGTACATGAGGAAAAACTTTTTCACTCAGAGGGCGGTGGGCATCTTGAATTCACAGCCTAAGTTGGTGGTTCAGGCTGAAACACAACTCATTTAAAAGATGCCTGGATCTGCACCTGAAGTGCTGTAGCCTGCAAGGCTATGGGCCAGGTGCTGGAAACTGGGATTAAAATGAGCAGCTAGTTTCTTTTTTCTCTTTTGGCTGGCACAGGCACGATGGCCTGAATGGCCTCTTTCTGCAACGTAACTTTACTATGGTTCTAATTTCTTGAACCAAAATAGGCTGGATTTTAATTCATGTTCATTTATTCAACAACTGATTCCTTCCCATTCTACGTTAACACATTTCGATTGTTAGTCTTCTGAAGGTGTTGACCGAGTGCCCTGGTACATCATGACAGATTTGACCATTGACATAGAATGCTATTCAACCAAGGGAAGCATCACAACTGAGCTCAAACTTGATCTTCTTGCCTGTCGTCTGCTTTGCAGTGAAGCCTGCTGGAAACCAGGGGCATTCAACATTCACCTCCCTAACATTGACTGCTGCCTCAGCTAGCTCAGTTCAGACTGGTAATTGGTCCATGACCTAATAAAGCTCAGACACTCTCAGTCACTGAAGGTGTTGCTCTCATGTTCTAAACTACTCTTTGCAACACCAATTGTGCACTGTGCGTGGGCCTTTGCTCTGAGCCTCAGCTCCATTCCAGTGAAATTAAAAGGCACATCCTCTCCTCGCTCTCCATGTCTCAGTTAACAAGACAGCAAATTCCCAAAATGCTCCATGCCTTACCATTATCTGCCTCTTAGCTTTGCGCAAAACGCCCAGGGAAAGCCCACACAAGTTACATGTGAGCCTTCCTCCTACAGACAGCCGACATTACCGATCAAACTTTTTTATTTCATTCGGTAAGCGCCATTCTGCTTATTGGAAGAGCAAAGACAGACATTTCCTGCACTCATTCTCAAATTGCTATAACACTTTAATGACCTCACCCGCATGTGGGCCGCCCACACACACACTCCAATCCACAAATGACGTCTAGTTCAGGACCAGCCCTGACAGCAAATACAATATTGCACTGCAAGCCCATTCAGCAGATTTGTACCAAGATGTTGCGCAGGAAATCAAAGCCAGACTGGGAGAGATAATGCTTGAGTCAATGTATTTTAATATTAACCACGGTTCAGGATCCATTTCTATTGATGCTCCTTCCCTAAAACTGCTCCCCATTACCATCAGCAGGATTTTATCTGAGCTAAAAATACTCTCCAGATCCAATCCAAGTTTGGAAGCAGAGAAATCTATAAACAAATCATACCACTGGATACTGTTATACTTTATATGTGGACAGGGCACAAAAGTGTCACATGATCATTAATACATTCTCTAAGCCAGTGATCCTTTGACGATTTTGTAATAAATGGTATCCAGTCCTTGCTTTACACATTCCACTTACCACCATCTGCCACATCTAAAACCAGCGAGCAGAATCAAGGTTGAACTGAGATCTGCTTTTCTGGCAAATAGATCATTAAAACCCTTCATGTCCTCAGTAATTCCCTCACACCATCAGACGGTGGTAAATGGAGGTAAAAACAGATACCTACCCTTTAGAAGTCTCCAGATATTGTGCGCAAAGATGAGATAAATGGCTACTCCACGTGGCTGCAGACTGGTACACCTATATATAAAGCCTCTGCTAGAGGAGTTAAAAAAATCATATTAAAGGGCTTTATTTTAAGAGACAGGTACTGAGGGGGCGGTCGGAGCTATGGTATTTGTGAGCATTCTCTAGAGTTTTTTAAAGATGGATTTTAGTTCGTCTTATTAAATTAGAAAATGACTGCAATCCCAGAAGGCCCACCTCTATTGACGGGCATATTAAAGCAAGCTTCTGTTCACACCTGCCATTTTGAACTCCACGCACTGTTTTTTTTTGTCTCATCCCCTATTTTTTCTATTCCCCAACCTGTCATGCAGGAAGTGGCTACTTGCCGGGGCATCGCCTGCAAGTGGCATGGCTCACAGGAATCAAAAACAGTGAGAGTAGACAGGTCAGGCAAAGGCAGCGGATGGCATTCCCAAGCCCCAGCCTTCTCCAGTCGGGTGCTTACCAGTGCGTTTGCCAGTATTAAAAGCCACGAGCCCTCACTTCACTGAGCTAGTTCCTCCCAAAAACATAAAGCCGGGTGTTCAGTCAGCCAGTCTAACGTGGGGTTGTTGTAAGTGCTGCATCAGACTTGTTAGAGTGGCACTTAAATATGAAGCAAAGGAAACAACACACAGCTCCCCCGATGGTGCGGTACTGAGTTACACAGATCACGAGCTTCCAAGTTCGGTCAATGATCTGTGCTGATTTAGCTAATCCAGCTCAAGTAGCAGTTAGATCACTGGGGCTGGTTGGAGGAAAAGAAATCACCCAGCTTTCCAACTTTTGGAGCACTTTCCTATTGCCAGTGGAAAATGTAAATGCAGCTGTGATGCCCATCACAGTCGAATATCCTAACTTTTGCTGCTTTTGCTTACATGTGAAGGATGGCCTCCAGGGCAAAACAGTGGATGGCTATCCTCGGAGGATGAAAAACAGACACAAGGCAGCTTGCTAAGTATCAGCCACAAATTGGCTCTTCCTGGCATTATGAGGCGAAACAGGATGGAAAGCGAGTGCACTTTCCTCTTAAAACAAATGAAATGTTATTTATACACCAGTGGATCTCCTTTGGCATTGCTCATCGATTCACATGGATCCGACACTCGCCTCTCCCTGTGGATGCTGGTGGGAGGCACTCCAGCGTGTAGTGATTGGACTCCATTCCTTCCCACCCCGATGACGTTCTACAAACCTGCTCAACAGCAGAGTTTATAATTCCTTGACTTTACTCTCCAGTTGTAGGAATAGCTGCACCCTTTCATTTTACAGGTTGCTATTCTACTCTGCTTCTGTTACTTTTCCTCAACCAGAAACCTCAAGAAATAAAAAGAGCCAAATTCAACTGTAACCTGCTCCTGATTATTTGTTTTCAGTGAACTTTTAACTTCAATTTCTTTGTTCAAAATGGCAGGCAAGATGGCAATTTGTGGGTATCGATTGGTCCAGTGTGACGCAATTAGAAAAGACTCATCACGATTATTATAGGCTCTCAACAGTACCAGACAAGACTTTATCTACAGAATCGCAAACTGAAAGCATTAGGTAGAATAAAGAATAAATATATATATAGATAGATTAATATAGAAATAAATATCCAGTCCAGTATTTATACTATACACCTGTCTCCAAGCATAGTATAAATGTTCCAATAAGATTCAAACTACATTCTCATTCTTCCACCACAGGTCAGAATATAAAAGGATGCTTTGACCGACCCTGGCTCAATATGCCACCTTCAGAGTTCAGTTGCTCTGTGCTCCCCAAAACCTAGATGAAAGTTTGGGAGGCAAGTGCAATACTTTCTCAAGTTTTCTTCTGGTCCCCAGGAGGTCTTGTGGCGCAGTGGGTAATGTCCCTGCCCGACCCAGCAGCTCTGGGTTCGAGTTCCACCTAAGGGTTTGATGGCCAAGGAAGGTACCTTCATGATGTGGCCAAATAGATTAATTACCAAGCTGTAAATCCTCCCAATACATCTATGGCAGGCGGCGAGAGTGGGAGAGTCTCCTGATCAGCCATGCTCGATGCGGAGTGGTACTCCTCAAGCTATAGTCTCTGGCGACAGGCTGGTGAGCTGTTCCAGGAAAAGCTAGCTCTGGAAACAGACATAAGCATATGCTTTGTCTGCCTCAGACACCATTAAGTGTGGGAAAGGTCTAAGTCTTGATTCTCCTCTCCACCACACACATTTTCTCCCTTAACCACATCTCTCCTGAAAGTGGTGGTTCACATAGCGATATAGAGGCGGCTGTACTCTTCCGCTAATTATCATTCATCATCAGCGAGCATACATTATGAATTTCAAATAGGGGAGGAGAGAAAGGAAAAGTGAGCGGAGAAGGGGTGAATTAACAGTCAAAATTCTACTCTCACCTTACATCCAAACACGTGCATTTCCATCAGGGTCACTGAACAACAACCAAGCAGAAATCGGAGTGGTTAACAAGCCCTCCGCCCAACAACAATATTTGCCTGAGGAATGCCATGGACAAGAACATCAATTTGTGGCTACTTGATGGAGCCACAGCACATGTGAATAGCAGGGCTCTATCATTTATTTTACAGGCTCACTGCAGTATTAGGCGAGCTTTTAAAGAAGGAACCACAGACTATAAAAAAAAGCGCAGAGTAAAAATGGGTTAGTAGTACTGCAGACAACAGGTGTACATGATCACTTATTTACCTCTCCTTAACACAGGGAAAGAGAAAATCCATGGAAGCCTATTTTGTATCAAAATCTATTTTTGCAAGCATTTCACCTAAGCTGAAAATCAGCAGGAAGTAAACCGCTCCTAAATGCTGTTTGTATGTCATGTGGCAACAATGGCCCTTTCTCTCTGTGTCCTTGTTCAAAATCTTCACTTTTTACTTTAATTACCTCCTCCTAAGTCCGCCTTCAAACACAACTAGGAGGTGTCAGCTGTGGCTCAGTTCATAGCACCCTCGGCTTTGAATCAGAGGGTTGTGGGTTCATGTCCCACTCCCGGAAACCAAGAACTGTGATTGTACTCGAAAGAGTTGCAATCTGTGACTGTTGATAACTCGAAAGAGTTTCAAACACAAATACTGAGCTTCTTTACAACCCTCGCCCACCCACTTCAATTAACACCTTGTTCGTCCACTCCAGTCCCTTTCCAGTCCAATCACTTCTTTGGCAAAAAATCTGTTCACCTATTAACAGGACAGCAAAACTTCTCAAAACAACATTCAAACACTCAAGAGTCACGGCGTGTGAGTTGATCCATAACACTGCTCTCACACAGTTCATAACAATTTCAAGAATGGGAGCTACTGCCCCCAAACAATTTCTTCTTATTCAGGTGCCAAGTTTTACAGCATCAGCAATCATAGCTCTCCAACTTTCACACTCCTTGAACGCAGCTAACATCTTGCGTTCTCAGAATCTTGTACCTGCTCTGTTTTGCGAGCTGTCAGTGTATTTTCTCCTTTGTTTCCCTCTTGCTCTGCTACCCTCAATTTTCCCAGTCACTACCAGGTGTTTTGGTTTCTCTCCCCTAAATACATGCTCAAAGAACTTAGCTGTCTCTTGGTGATTATCTGCAAACATTCTTCCCATGTGTCTGCTTTCCCCAAAACTTCCTCATTAGTTATGTGTTGTCCTCATCATACATATCAGAAACATTTTACAGCACCTTACCTCAGCTCAAGCCCTCTGTAACATAAGGGTATGAGTACTGACATAGGCTGAATATGTTTGGTTAGCATCTGCAGGCACTTGAAGCTATGAGACAAGGATTTTGAAACTAATAGAAAATTACACAGGAAGCCAAACAGAAACCTGGGTGATGGAAGTGCAAGGGGTTAAATGGATAAGGCGAGAGTAAGGCAGTCTGAACATGAAGCTGGGTGGCTTTCTAGAAGAACCTTGCAGAAGCTATAACCCCTACCTTTGTCACCTGGAGTTCAGAGTCCCATCAACAACAGAGGGAAGGGCAAATGTAGAGGATGTTTCAATGCTGGAATGCAGCAGTGATGGAACTGACATGGGGAAGAAAATTAAGTTTCAAAAAACAATCTATCAAGGTTTGGTCCCATTGGATTTGATCCAAGAGCAACTGGGGACGTTAAAAATAAGAGGATCCACATGTAGAAGCTGATGGGATCTCAAAAGTATAACTTCCATTTTGCTGGAAATTTTGACTTATCAAAGAGAGAGAGTCAAGCAAGTCTTGGCAGCAAGAGGTGACAAACTGGTAAAACTAGGTGTTGTCAACATATATATGGAGCCTGACCTTATGCATTCAACTGATGTCATTATAGGGCAGATAATGAAAAGGAAAGGACCAAGGATTTATCCCTGGGGACAACCCTTAGGATAACCCATCAAAAGCTATTTAATGCTTTGGTACAAGTATGAATGGACCCAATGGTGAGTTATCTCATGAAAGTAGGTTGTGAAGAAGACATTGAAGGAGACTAGAATGATCAATGGTACCAAAGCAACAAAGAGATCAAGTAGGATAAGGGGATTAAAGATAACCATGGGGATCAAAGATAAGGCCACTAGTGACTTTAACCAGAGCAGTCTTTGTGTTGTGAGACAATGCTGCCGAATTCCAAACAGGGAGCACTGGGAGGGTTAGGCACGTAGTTGCAAGGCAACAATAGTTCTGACACTTTGGACAGCAAGGGGATATTTTGGATAAAATAATTGGAGAGGGTGGTTTAAGATTGGTTTGAAATTAGTTGCTTTGATAGAAGTAGGGATGTTGCTAAAGATAAATTGATATCACCACAGGAGCAGGGAGAGAAAGGCTAGATAGCAGGATTATAATCACTAAAATTAGATTGATGAGAGCAACAAGAGGCGAGCAAACAGAGGCAGAATAGGGTGGAAGGTGGTTAGATTCGGGGAGTGGATGCAGATATACAGCTATCTCTGTCCTTGATTTTGAATACTAACAAAGTCACAAGTCTCCAATTTAGAATGTAAGAAAGGGTAGTGAGGAGAGAGGATCAGGGAGATGGGTACTGGAGAATCTCAGTTTACAACTGGTAGTGCAACAAGAAAATGTGGGAATGGACAGCATTGATTCTCAACAAGAAATAATTGTAAGAGTTATAAGGCTCTGCGATGCTGAGAAAATCAATGCCCTTCCATAGATGCTGCGATGATAGAGGACATAATTAGCCAAGAAAGCACTCATTTCAAGGAAAATGCAAAGGAAGTGGTGACAACTTTGCTTTGTCTGAGGGGTGGAACATGGTGGAAGGAGACATAAGGGACACTGGATACAAGCAATAAGTAAAACTAACAAAGATCAAACCACACATCGTCATTAGCGGAAGCTGAAAGGAAAACGTTTGTTTGTGTCAACTCTGCCACAATCCAATGTAGACAGCTTGAGTGATAGCTCACTCCACAGGTAAAAACCATATTTTATCAAAGTTCTATAAATAGGGAGTTGGCATCATTCCTTTCAAGAAATTTGACCAGACCAATCTATAGCAAACATTACTCACTCACAAACACCATGCAGATGTCAAATATATGAGCAACCAAATTTTTTAGCCACTCAGGCAATTTTTTCCTGAGCTCTCTGAGATTTCTATATTAAGCGTGAATGCCCAGACAAGAAAGCAGCCGTGCAATAACTCCCAGGCCTCCGTTCAAGACAATTTCCTGCAGCTGATGAAAACAAGAAAAGTCAGGGTCCATTCAATCCTCTGATGCTGGACACTCATAATACACTAATTCTTCCATTCTGCTTGTGAATAACCACGGTATTATTACCCATGAGTTAGATTATCCCAAATATTTATCGCTGGGAGACAATTTTCCCGTTAACTCCTTCAAAATTCAATTCACTAATTTCAATGTATTCCTTTCCATCATACTGAAGTAATATCTGACTCTACATCATTTAATATTTTAGGTACATCAATGGGTCTGCTTAATTAACTTTGCTCTCCATTGTGAAGCTTAAGCTTCTCTGACCTTAACTCGTAATTCACTGAGTTTCCACCCGAGATCTGTACTGTTGCTCTTCTCTCTATCTTTTTAATGTAACTTTATGTTCTGTGGGTATTACCACTGAACTGCAGTCTAAGCATGGTTGGCCAATGCACTGTATAACTGCTATCGCTCCTGACCAATCATTTCTTTCAAGCTTTTTAAATTGGTTCACCACATTTGTCTTGAAATTGAAGATGTCGTGTCCATGGTTACTCCCAGCTTCCTCTTTAACTCTGTATGTGTCAATTCCATGTCATACATTTGTTTGCTTGTGCCTTATCTCTTAACTCTTATCTCTGTGGAATACGTCTCATTGTTCAGTGTTAAAGTAGTTTGTCCAGTTCAATAAACAATTGAAATTTCTTTGCAAATTTTATGCTGTATTCTTCTTCCTGGAAAAGTCACTTCTCTAAAGTTGTATCATCAGTACACCTAACCAGCTCAGCATATATGCAGCAACCACTCCCATTCTGCCATCTCCAGAGGAAAAGTGTCTAAGCTCAGTTCAATACCTCCACCAACAGATCTGCGCAGACAACTCTCATTGTGTGGGGGTAAACTGCAGGGCCAAACAGCTAAGCAGCTCAGAAAGCACATGTACTTTAATACAGTTACCAATTCTGGCAATGTGCCTTACAACAGCAGTGCACCGTGCCAAGAATGTTCTACTTTAGATATAGTGGATGTTGCAAGAAGTGCACGATTACATATTGTTACCAGGGTGATTTTTTTGCAACATTTCATAAACAAAACGAGCAGGGGTGAAATTGCTCAGAATTTGAGGAACCAGTGGCAGGACTCTGAAGCAGGTAAGGAAAGATTTATTTCAGCTGATTTTCTCCCTTGCTCTTTAAAAGTGCCAAAGCTTGCCAGAGTATAGTCACCCTCTGGTATCTCGCCCAAGTCTTTATGCACATAAGGTTATTCAACCATGTCGAATCACAGGCTCATTCAATGCAAACACATGCACCCTTTCACTAAGAACCACTGGGCAGCAGGTAGGCAAAAGAACCCAGTCTGATTTTCCCCTCACTTGCCAGAGGTGCTGATGCCAGTTATGCCATCCTAGTTGCCATACATTCAGAGATCAGATAACTCAGTATAGGCCGAGAGCCAAACCTGGGATCTTCACGCCTGTATGGCTCAAGTTAAAAGGTGCTATTAACTGTGCAGCAGGGAGAGCCCAGCTTTAGGACTACATGCACCACCCTACAAAGCTACACACCTAAATGTTCCTTAAGCAACTCCCTCCAGCAACGGCTAAGAACAGATGTAACGTAACATGGTGTTTGGCAAGTCAGTATAGAAACAAACTCTGCCATGGGGCATTTGGGCTCAGATTCACAGCTACAGTTCCTTGGGCATGATGAGTTTCCAGCTTATATTTCTCCTTTCTCCTAACTATGCTTCAGTTCTGCCAAAGGGTCGTGAAGGCTCGAAACGTTAACTGATTTCTTCTCCACCGATGCTGCCAGACCTGCTGAGTTTTTCCAGGTAATTCTGTTTTTGTTATGAGTTTCCTACCTTGGCTTGGCTGCCAGTGAAAGCAGAAGGGAAATGTAAAAATAATAGAGGTGACAGAAAAGGCCCAAAGACCAGGGAAAAACCAACTGAGGGGAGTTTGGATAATTTCTTTTTACACACACAAAAGATTAGAGTGCTGTAGAGTAAATTACCAAAGAAATCCCCTGAATTGGTATAAACAGGTTTAGGGGACATTCAGACCAGGGATTAAATGGTCTATTAGATGGAAGGTGGGTGGGGTTGACATTTTTCCAGACGGGGTGGGTTTTGTAGGTCTTATCTTTTCTTCTTATAAATTCACGTGAGCTTAAGTAACAGAGCCGGGCAGTCATTTTCCTAAGGTATACTGGGACGGAGAGCAAAGAAAGCCAGGGGAGGAAGCCGTTGCAGTTTCGGCATCACTCCACTTATAATTCAGATTACCACTCAGCTATTTTTAGTTCTTCCCTGTAAGATTTCAGATCAAAGCAGTTGCTTCTTCATTCAGCTGGCATTGTTGCAGAAGATATAACCAGGTCACCGTAAATTAGTTAAACAGTAACAACACGCCTTAACCGCTTCTCCCTAGATTAAAGGGAGTCACTGAGGTAAATTAGGGGATAGTGGACCCTCAATACAATATTCCCACCAACCCCTCTCCAGAGGGAGGAAAGACAGACAGTGGGTCAATCACTCTTTCCTCAGCCAATTGGTCATCCTTTGTGTGTTTATAAAGTGTCAGCAACTGTACAAGACATCACAGCCAAACCAATTATGCCCTTCCAACATCCAGATGTGCACTTTCCACAGCGATCAGCAGGGGAATCTATTTTAAATTCTGAGGTCAAATGCAACAATCAGCTGAAAGCTAGCATCTTGTATGTACCTGTTACCCATTTGATCAGTCTGGTACAAGAATTCAAGTTGAGCAATGGGACCATTAGGTCGTCACTATAACCAGCATTGAGAGCGCCCAATAATTATAAATAATCCACCATATAAAATCGAATTAGCCACATTGAAAAACTTTCCTTAGTGAATCAGACCAATCCAATTTAGGATACAGAACACACTGACTGAATTATATACATTTTCCAAAGTAACAGTGTTATTTTGTCTGACATTGTTGTAGCCATTAAAATAAGAGTTAGGGCCCGATTAAGGGAGCTTTCCCCGTCAATTCTCTGTAATGGAGATTCCAGTGAATCAGGAGCAGGCCTTAAGCTGACTCTCTTCAAAGCTGCAAAGTTGAACTTCAGAAACCACACCCGGGCCAAACTGAGCTTTTAATTGGCGCACTATTGCTGTCCACAAATAAAACTTTTGCCCCACCACAACCTCATCTCCGTCTCCCTGATCAATGTAGATATGCACGTGGCTGCCTTGTCCACATCAACAGAGCGCCACAGGTAAAGAAACATCTTAGTCATTGGCATTTTATAGTTCATACTTCCTGGTTAAACTCAGCATCACACACAGACACGCACCTTTGTCACTCTGAGAATGTCAGCTCAGCTGAAATATACTTGTCAAACAATAGATGGAATATTTTCTACCAGGTGACTCAGCTAACTGATAAAGACTTTATCTTTCTCATTACAAGTCAACAAATACGTCACAAATGACCAACTACGTACCATGGCCGAAACTGTACCAGCTCAAACAAGATGGATGAACGTTTATACAGCCCGGATCAAATCTCTTCAATCTTCGCGCACTGTTTTATTGTACATTGACTACACGTACGTAGGCAAACTTGGTAGACATTCTGTGGCAGCAACGGGCCACCAGCAGTAACAACATAAACAACCAGTTAATGTGTTTATTGTGATGCTGATTAAATAAGAATATGTTTGCTCAAAAATTGCCACTGAATTAACATCTACTGGACAAACAGATATAACATCGGTTTGAAGTTTCAACTGAAGAACAGTATCTCAGACAACACAGTACTCCCTCAGTACCCGTCATCAGCCTGCATCAGGAACGTCCGAGTCTTTCTGTAGATGCACACCCTGAAGCCTCTCAGGCCATAAGCAAAGTTGAAAGATATCTTCCCATGCATTTGCATTTGGTTTCCAACACAAAATGCTTTTGACATTCTTTTTGCTGCATACTATGACACGATAATGGAGAGACAGAAAACAATTCTGAAGTGCTTCAAATAATCTGTCACACTACATCACTCAAGTCCAAATGACTTGCCTCACTGCAAAGCTTCATCGCTATATAGAACACATGATTCAGTATGGTATGGTGTTTTCTCCCCTCTTTCCTCAGTAACTTCCTCCCAAGATATTGAATTCTTGCAAGGAAACATTCCTATGGACCTTAGTGCCCTCCAGTAGCATAGCTAAATAACTTGCGTGCCTAGAAAGTGAGTACTGTGCCAAGCTATCCATCTAAGGTAGCTTGTAGCTCCCTTTCCCGCTGCCCCCATGTAAGACTAATTGATTAAGAGACAGGGAATTGATCTCAGACCTTCCCCGTTCAGCTCCTCAGGAATCCTCTTATCTGCTGCAGGTGACCTGGAGGGATATCAATGTTGCTGTCACTTCTGTGCTACCCTTTTCACGTGAGCCTGCTGGGGCCACAACTGCCAAGCCTGAACCTATTCCATGTATAAACACAGTTTCCAGCAGGAATTACTGAATAGTGACTAAGATAGGGAACATAAACTATATACCAGCACTCGTATGCAGTTATATACCATTACCCTCACACTACCGTCACTAAATAAACCAGATTCTATTCCACTGAACAATCAATCAAAGCCCAGCAATCAAAGAAAATTACACTTTCAAGACTACACCTTTTAAATTACATTAGTTATAAAGAGGCTATGAACTGCCTCCTCAGCAGCTTGACATATGACAGAAAAGCTTACAACATATGAGGAAGGTCTTTCGTCCCCATTGATAAATGTTTGGAATACTCTGCTGGGTAAAGCAGCATAGACAAAAGACGTTTAGCTTATTCAAGATCCAACCAGATTTCAGGATGGAAGAGCTAATGTACTAGAAGGGTGAGTTTTAATGGACTGAAAGGCCTTTTCCGATTGTTAACTTTTCACATGTTCTTTCTGCCCCAGAGTTTTTATCTCTCCCATTATCCTAGAATGGGTGCAGCGCAGGAGGCCATTCAGTCCATCATGTCTCTGCCAGCTTTCTACAAGGCCAACTCAGCTAGTCCCACACTGCACCACCACCAGCCACCCACCCCCTGCCTTTTCCCCATAGTCCTGCAATTTTTTTTCTCTTCATATAATTATCCAATTCCATTTTTGAAATACAAGATTGAAACTGTCTCATCCACACCCTCAGTCAGTGCAGTGCAGATCCTAACCACTCACTGTGTAAAAATGATTTTCCTCATGTCGCCATTGGTACTTCTGCCAATCACCTTATAATTGTGCGCCCTGGTTCTTGATCCTACCACCTATGGGAAGTTTCTCCCTATCTACTGTCAAAAATCATGATTTTGCACACCTCTATCAAATTTCTTCTCAACCTTCTCTTCTCCAAGAACAGTCCCAGTTTGTCCAATCTATCCATATAACATCCACGTCCCTGGAATCATTCTTGTAAATCCTTTCTGCATCCTCTCTAATGCCTTCACAAGCAATACGCAAGTTGAGACTAACCTCTACTGAGGTGGAATTCCACAGACACCAGTTACTCTCGAGTACCTCATCCAACTGTTCATTCTGTATATAAATCTGGACATAAACTATTGGCAATTTATTTAACCTTGGACTGCATCACAGCCTAACCTGATCCCCTTCTCAACCAACATCCACACAGCCAACTAAACTGGATAGGGCCACTGAATAGCCATCAAGAACAGGATCCCAGGTATACTGAGGCCAATCTTTAGAATTCCTACCACTGACTTCACGGATCGAGCTAACAATAAGAAAATTTAAGGCATAGTAGGGGGCCATTCAGCCCATCATGTCTATACCAGCTGAAAAAGTGCTTTCCAGCCTAATCCAACTTTCCAGGTCTTTGTCCATCGCCCTGTGCGTTACAGGACTTCAAGTGCATCTACAAGTATTCTTATTAATTGCAAGGTGGGTTTCTGCCTCTACTGCCCTTTCAGGCAGTAGTTCCAGACCCCACCACCCACTGGGTAAAGAAAAACTCAAACTCTGTCTAACCCTTCTACCAATTACTTTAAATTTATACCCCTAAGGGAAACAGATGTATCCTATCCACTATCTAGGCCCCTAACTTTATACACCTCAGTTAAATCTTCCCTCTGATCCACCTGATTTTCCACAGGCGATTATTCCTTTTGGAGTGCAAAGGTTTTTATTACACAAGGACCTCAGCAATCTGTTTTCTTTAATCTCACTGGCATGGTCAGCATTTGTTGCTCATCCCTAATTTCCTTGAACTGAGTAGCTTGCTTGGCCATTTCAGAGGGCAGTTAAGAGTCAACCACATTACTGTGGGTCTCGAGTCACATGTAGGCCTTCCCTGTAGATTTCCTTCCCTGAAGGACATTAGTGAACTAGGTGGAGATTTTTTTTAACAAGTTCATCGCCAATCCAATCACCATTGTTGATGAGTTTGCAATTCCAGATTTTATGACTTGAAATTAAAATTTCACCAGCTGTCATGGTGGAATCTGAACCAGTGTCCCCAGAGCCTGGGCCTCTGGATTACCAGTCCAGTACGTCACCACTATGCCAACAGCAACCCTGCACAGCTCAGCAATTCAACGAAACATTGTGTTGTGTTTCTAAGTGCATCATACAGTGATTTTTATACCTGAAAGGAAAATGCTTCTCCTTTCCTCCAACCCAGTTAATGCTGCAACAGGAATAGGCACACAGCTGAAGTCAGAAAGCGATAGCAAAAGTATCCACGGGCTGACCAGATACTACTGAAGTTTTCCACAGGAGTGAAGGGGTCAGGGTTGCCAACTCTGGATGGACATATTTCCTGGAAGCTTAATCACATGGCCTTCCAACCTTCAGCCAGAAAAGAAGCCTTGCCCACCACCCCACATCTCCAATATTTTTTTTAAATCACTAAGAAACTTAGCTATTGAAATAAATCACAGAATTCTTTACAAGTCCCATTGATTGATTTTTTTTTTCTCTCTCTCTCTCTCTCCTGGGTTCCTCTTAGCAGAGTCCCGGAGATTTATCTTTCGTTCCTGGGAGACTCCAGTTCAGCCCTGGAGGGTTGGCAACCCCGGATAACTAACAAAAGTTATGCGAGGGCAGAGACTTACTTTTAAATGCGGGTGAGCGGGTAGATTCCCACCGCCAGACGGTAACGGAGGTGCTGCTGGTTGGATGGAGATGGCGAAATGCGAAGCAATCGGCCGCCGAGAAGCTGCATTGGGCGCCTGTCTGATGACCCCCCCCCCCACCCACCCCCCAACCAACCCCCAAAAACCGGCAACCACCAAATCCGCTCTCAAACTCCCGCCACCCCTCCCCCCGCCCCCAACCCCCCCCACCCAATCCTCCTCCTGCCCGGCTTACCCCCTCACCTGGCCCGGCCCCGCTCTCCAGGAAAGCCCGGGGACTGACCTATTTCCGCTAGGCCTCGGGGAAGCAAGTTTTATTTTTGGTTGGTGCTGGGGGCTGAAAGGAGAGGAGAGGAGGGTGGGGGGGGGAGAGGAGGAGTTGGGGAAGAGGGAGCAAAGTTGAGGGGGAGTCGGAAAAGGCGGTCTAAATGTCCTGTCTTCACTCTCCTCACCCCCCCTCCTCAAACACACTCACACACCACCACCTCCTCCTCCTCCTCCTTCAGGCTCCGTGTCCGCCTCTCGCCCGCCCGTCCGTCCGTCCGTTGCTATTTACAATCGCTCACTCGCTCCGGCTCCCTCCACACAACATGTCCGCCCGACCCGGTCCTCCAACATCCCTCCATGCACCGCGCCACCCCCCCCACCCCCACAAGCGGGGGCGGGGCCTGGGCCTGACCAGACCATCTTACGCCCTCCGCACCCTCGTTAGCAGCAGCAGCAGCAACATTTGGCTCTCTTTTCATCTTGGGTCCCGGAAGAAATGCGGTTGCCAACCCTTCCAGGATTGGCCTGGAGTCTCCAGGAGTTTCTCCTTTATCCTTTCAAATGCATCCCATGAAAGAATACAATTTTTAAAAAAATGTCTAAACAGTGATTTATAAATATAAATATATACACACACACAAATATATATATTAAACATATATGAAGAGTTTAGAATTTTTAAAATATTTGTGCATGAGATGTGGGCATCACTGGCAAGTTTATCATCCAAACCTAATGTCCCTGACAAGGCCAGCATTTGTTGCCCATCCCTAATTAGCTTGCTCAGAGGGCATTTAAGAGTCAACCACCTTGCTGTGGGTCTGGAGACAGCAGATTTCCTTCCCTAACCAGACGGTTTTTTTTTTAATGACAATTGGCAATGGTTTCTTGGTCATCATCAGACTTTTAATTCCAGGTTTCTATTGAATTCAAATTCCACCGTCTGCCAGGGTGGGATTTGAACCTGGGTCCCCAGAGAATTACCCTGGCTCTCTGGATTACCAGTCCAGTGACTACACCACTGCCACCACCTCCCCCACACATGTAAGCATAAATATACAAAATATAAATATATAAACACAAATATATATATTAAACATATATGGAAAGTTTATAAACATAAATATATAAAATATAAATATATATAAACAAAAGCATATTAAACATATATTTAATATATGAAGGGCATATACTTTTCTATTATATTCATCGGATGACCAGCATTTATCATCCAAACCTAACGTCCCTGGCAGGCCAGCATTTGTTGCCCATCCCTAATTACCCTTGAACTGAGTGGCTTGCTAGGCTATCCCAGAGGCCAGTTAAGAGTCAACCACATTGCTGTGGGTGTGGAATCACATGTCGGACAGACTGGGTAAGGATGGCAGATCTTCTTCCCTAAAGGGCATTAATGAACCAGATGGAGTTTTCGCTTTATACCCCAGGTTTGTTCATTAAGTTCCACCAGCTTCCATGGTGGGCTTTAAACCCACATCCCCAGCACATTAACCTGGGTCTGCCAATTTACGAGGTCAGTGACATTACCATGACACCATCATCTCCTTGAAGATCAATTAGCCAAAACACTGCTGTGTGCAACCCTGGAGAAAAAGCATCGGAACATTTAAAAAAGATTTTTAAAATAATTTTCTTTGAACATTTCTCTTTACCAGATATAAAAATATAAAAAATTGGGGGAAAGGCTGTTTCGCTGACAGCCAGGCATCATCCAGTTGGGTCTTTATTGCTTTCCAATTGGCGTAGGAAGGCAATGCATCAGAAGAGTGGATGAGTGGGCCGATTAATGGCTGGAGCGTGGAGGAGAGTCATGTGATGAAACCTCCAGAAATACATTTGATAAAAGCAAAATACTGTGGATGCTGGAAATCTAGAACAAAAATACCTGGAAAAAATACATTTGATCTCAGTTGGCAAGGCTATATGCAATATCGGGTTTATCCTCTGGGGACATGGGTTCAAATCCCACCATAGCAGCTGGTGGAATTTAAATTCAATTCATACATCTGGAATATAAAGCTAGTCTCAGTAATGGTGACCATGATAACGATCATTTATTGTCATTAAAATCTATCTGTTCAATAATGTCCTTTAGGGAAGGAAATCTGCTGTCCTTACCTAGTCTGGCCTACATGTGACTCTTAACTGCCCTCTGAAATTGACCAGCAAGCCACTCAGCTCAAAAGCAATTACAGATGCCAAAGGGTGACCAACTATCTCATATTTTAAGGGACTGGCCTTTGTTTTGACTCTTTGTCCCATGCCCCTTAAGGGACACCTTTTGTCCTGTGTTTCTGGGTCAGCCTGTGGGAGACTGAGGTTAGTGACTGCAGTGTGACTGCATGTATGTGAGTCAACCAGAAGAGACTTGACAATAAAAGCAAAATACTGTGGATGCTGGAAATCTGAAATAAAAGCAAATAATGCTGGAAAAACTCAGCAGGTCTGGCAGTGTCTGTGAAGAGAGAAACAGAGTTAACGTTTCAAGTCCAATATGGCTTCTTCAGAACAGAGAGATGATAATGTTGTGACTCCACAAGATAAATTGTATGTTTTGGTTATTTTAATCCACCCCCGGTTTAATTGGTCACCAGTAAATCCCCTGACCTCTCGGTCCCACAGTTGAATTGTGCCTTATTGAATTTCTTAAGAGTTGGTTACCCTGGACAGGTAACAAATGCTGGCATTGCCCATGACTCCCAGATTCCATGAAAGAATAAAAAAATTATGTCTAACCAGGGATTTATAAACATGAATATATAAAATATAAATATATATATAAACACATAGGTGTAGTCATTTGGTGGTACAGGACTTGCTGAAAAAAGCCATTTTGACAAAGCTTTTTGTCTTGCACTCATCAGGACAATCGCAAGGATACCAATGTCAGAGGAAATAACAACTTTATACCATATAACAAGAATGCTGATTGGTTGGCAAGTGGATTCTGATTGGTAGAGGCGTTGCCATGGAGAATGCACCAGTTAATGGTGACTGACAGTTAACTGGCAAGCATTGTTTGAAATTCTAAACCAGGCAGCTTGACTTTGATTGGACTGATTCCCCAGGGCAATGCTTTGACCAATGAAAGGTTTTTTTTTTAACCTTTGCAAGGTTACAGGGAGAATGGCACTAGGTGCATTGCTCATTCAGAGGGCTGGTGCAGACTCAATGGGCTGAATGGCCTCCTTCTGCGCTGTAACCATTGTGTGATTCTGATTCTGTGATTTATGGATGTGGTTATCAATATGATAATGAACAGAAACCTGTTCTTGTGGTGTTGAGGGACCGATACTGGCGAGGACATTAGGGATAACTCCCTTGCTCTTGTTCAAATATTGCCACACAGGATCTTTTATATCCACCTGGACAGGCAGATTCATCTCATTCAGTGGTCTCTCTGTACTGCACTGGAGTGTCAGCCTTGATTTTTTACTTGCTTAAGCCCTAGTGGGACTTGAATCTGGAGTTCAGACACAAGAGTGCTCCCAACTGAGCCGCAGCTTGCTCTTAAGATGGTGGTGAGCAACCTTCCCGAACTGCACTGCAGTCCATGTGGTGCAGGACTAGGCATATCCACAGTGCTGTTAAGAGTTTTTGACCCAGTGACAGTGAAGGAACAGCAATAAATTTCCAAGTCAGGATTGTGTGTGGCTTGGAGGGGACCTTGTAGGTGGTGGTGCTCCCATGTATCTGCTGCCCTTGTCCTTCCAGGCAGTAGAGTTGTGGGTTTGGAAAGTGCTGACAAAGGAGCGTTGGTGGTTTGCTGTATATGGAAAGGAAGGAGCTGAGGGTTCATAGGGTATGTATAGGGTGCAGTAGCCATAGTGGTTATGTGACCAGACTAGTAATCTGGAGGCCTGGATTAATGATCCCCGGACATGAGTTCACAATCGCACCAAAACAGCTGGGAATTTAAGTTGAGTTAATTTAAATTATTTTCGCTGTAAAAAAAATGACATGTTGTTGAAGCTTTATGTCTTGCACTTGCCAACCAATCTGCACCCTCCTCTCATGCAGTATAAATTGTTGTTCTCTTTGAGATTTGGTATTCTTGCGAATCTGTCCTGTTGAGTGAAAGGTGAAAAGCTTCGACAGGATGTCTCCTTCTTCAGCAATGCTCAAGCTCCTTGCTACCAAGCGACTACTTAAATTATTTTGGAATTAAAAAGTCCACCAATGGTGACTGCGAAACTTACGGGATTTCTGTAAATACTCAACTCATGTCGCTTTTCCAAAGGAAATCCATCATCCTTACCCAGTCTGGCTGATTTGTGGCTCTGGACTCACAAAGCAGTGGGATTGACTCTTAATTGCCCCTCTGAATGGCCCAACGAGTCACTACATTGTAATCGAGAAGACGTTCACTCATTACCTCCTCAAGGGCAATTAGGGGTGGGCAGTGAATGCCAGCTTTGCCCACAACCCATGAATGAATTAAAAAGAAAGGCCTCAGCTGGTGTATTCCAAATCTGGACACTGCACTTTAGGAAAGATGTCAAGGCCTACAGTGGAGATGTTACTAGAAAGATACTGAATAGGGTTGCCACATCTCCAGGAATTAAAGATTAATCGCCTGGGTGCTGCTCTGAGCAACCCTTGAGAAAGGTTATAGGGGCATTAAGAAAAACTGCTTAATTTTCTTTGAACATTCTTGTTGTTAAAAAATATTGAATATGGAGGGGAAAATTGTTTTTCTAGGTGGAATGGATAAAGGTACCCCTCAGAACACAAATTTAATAGGAGTGTTCAAAATCATAAAGAGTAAATAAGGAGTAACAGTTTCACTTGCACGATCAGGGCTAGAGGGCCCAAAGTTAAGATGTGACTAAAGATACAGGGGGGGGGGAGATGAGAGTTATACTGCCAGTTGTTATGATCTGGAATGCAGTTGTCAGGAGTTGCAATCCTGGCTGAGCTTTTCCCCAATCTTACACATAAGAATAGAAGAAACAGGAGCTGGATTAGGCCTTGAGCCCTGCTCCGTTATTCAACAAGATCTTCTTCTTCATCAGCGATTTTCAAACTTTATTGGTTGAAGGGCCCCTTTTCAAGTGGATTTGTAATCACTCTATCTAAATGATAAAACTATACATTCAGAGATCGAAATGTTGAAAAAGTTTAAAATTCATCGATGTTCCGTTGAAGGCACTTCCCATGAAATTTTGCCAGGGCTGTCCGGTATCGTGTGATGTGATTGGCAGTGAAAAGTAGACCACCACCAGCTACTGGCACGGCAGGTCCAGGCCATAGGCCTGGCTGTTGTAGATAGTGAACGAAGCTCAGATGGATCGTCATCCCAGGCCCCTGGGCCAGGCTGCCCTAATGGCTCCTTCCCACCCTATGAAGCCATTCGCAATGTCTCTCATCTCCTCCCTTGGGATTCTCAGCCAGTTTGAGACAGCGCTAATTCGGTCACGTCCGGAGATCCTTGTGGAACCCAGTGCCCACCCGGCAATCGCCTACGAGCTGCAATGTGGGTGGGTCTTGGGCCTCTCATTTAACTCCTTGGTGAGTGAGCTCTCAGCTGTGCTACCAAACAACCATCTGTCTCAGCTCAACAATGGTAATAGCATTGGACTCATAATCCAGAGGCCCAGGCTAATGGTCTGGGGACACGGATTCATATCCCACGATGGCGGCTGGCGGAATTTAACTTCAATTAATTAATAAATCTGGAATTGAAAGCTAGGCTCAGTTATGGTGACCAGCATTGGTTGTTGCGAAACCCCATCTGGTTCACTAATGCCCTCGAGGGAAGGAAACCTGTCGTCCTTACCTGGTTTGGCCTACGTGTGACTCCAGAGCTACAGCAACACTGTTGACTCTTAACTGCCCTCTGCAATAGCTGAACAAGCCATTCAGTTCAAGGGCAGTTAGGGATGGGCAACAAACGCTGACCTTGTCAACAACACCCATATACCATGATAAAATAAAAAAAAACCACGGCAACTGATTCATTGTTTTCCAGGTCCCCTGGAAAGTATCCGCAGTCTGAGAACCATTGTTCTTCCTCAACTCCACTTTCCTGCCCTAACCCCTCATCCTTCGATTTCCCCCCTTACTGTTCAAAACTCTTATCAATCTCAATCTTGAATATACCCATCGACTGAGCATCGACTCCCTCTGGGGTAGAAAACTCTAAAGAGTGACAACTCTCTGAGCGAAGAAATTTCTCATTTCAGGTCTAAATGGCCGATTCCTTATCTTGAAGCTATGATCCCTGCCCCCCCCCCCCCCCCCACCCCACCAACCCAACCCCCACCACCTCCAGCTCTAGACTCTCTAATCAGGTTAGGTGCTGAGAGGCTATTCCCCTATCAGGCCTGTAAGAGTTTTGTATATTTCTATTAGATTACCTCTTAATTATTTTAAACTCCAGAGAGTAACGGCCCTTTCTACTCAATCGCTCCTCATGGGGCAGCCTTTCCTGGCAGAGGGGAGGATCACAATGCCTTGTGCCTTTCCATACGCAGCTCCACACCAGGCGGCGATCTCACTGAGAGTTTGGCTCAGAGGCTGTTCAGTGGCTAATCAGAGGTGAAGAATTCTAAGCGAGGGACCGGTTCTGGGGCAGGTGGAAACCTGTACAAGATTGTTGCAGCTTGGCAGGAATGGGACTCACATCCTCGCAGGGAGATTTGCTCATGCTGTTGGGGAGGATTTAAACTAGACTGGCAGGCGGATAGGAACTTGAGAGGGAACTCAGAGTGGAGGGAATCAAAACTGGTATCAGGAAGTAGAAAAGTAGTGAGTGAAAGCAGAAGGCAGATGATGTGAAGGCAAACATCAAATAGGATCAGAATGCGGAATAATGTTAAAAAGACAAAGCTAAGGACACTCTATCTGAATGGACACAGCATTCGCAACAAGGTAGATGATTTGAAGGCACAAATAGAGGGAAATGTGTTTGATTTACTTGCTATTACAGAGACGTGGTTACAGGGTGATCGAGATTGGGAACTGAATATACAAGGGTATTCGTCATTTAGGAATGATAGGCAAAAAGGAAAAGGTGGTGATGTAGTGCTGTTAATAAGGGGCAAGATCATTACATTAGTGAGAGGGGATCTTAGATCGAAAGATCAAGATGTAGAATCAGTTTGGGTGGAGCTAAGAAACAGCAAGGGGCAGCAAACATTGGTGGGAGTTGTTTGTAGGCTACCAAATTGTAGTGGTAACGTTGCACACAGTATAAATCAGGAAATTAGAGCTGCATGTAACATGGGTAATACAGTAATAATGGGTGACTTCAATTTACATACAGATTGGGTGAAGCTAATTAACACTATGGGTTTCTGGAGCAGTACATTGAAGAACCATCTAGGGATCAGATTATTTTAGATTTAGTATTATGTAATGAGAAAGGGCTAATTAATAACCCTTCTGTAAAGGAGCCTTTAGGAAACAGTGACCATAATATAATATAATTTTACATTAAGTTGGAAAGTAGCTCATCTCAAACTAGGGCCTTAAATCTGAACAAAGGAAACTGAAGGTATGAGGGGAAAGTTGGCTATGGTGGATTGGGAAAATAGTCTAAAAAAATCTGAGGGTAGGCACAAAATGGCTAGTATTTAAAGAAGTATTACATGCTTTGTAACAAATATACAATTCCTCTAAGACACAAAACCCAACAGGAAAGTCAACTGTGACTAACCAAAAAAGTTAAAGATTGCATTAGATCAAAGGAAGTGGCAGATAAGATTGTCAGAAAAAGTGGTTAGCCCGAAGATTGGGAGCAATTTAGAATCCAGCAGAGGACCAAAAAACTGATAAAGGGGAAAAAAGAGTACAAATACAAGCTAGCAAGAAACATAAAAGTGGACTGTAAAAGCTTCTTTAGGTATGTGAAAAGGAAAAGACTAGCTCGGACAAACGTGGGTCCAGTACAGGTGGAGACAGAAGAATTTATAACGAATAGGGAAATGGCAGAGAAACTAAACAATTACTTTGTGTCTCTCTTCACGGAGGAAGATACAGAAAACCTCCCAGAAATGCTAGGAAACCAAGGGGTTTGTGAAAATGAGGAACTGAAAGAAATTAGTATTAATAAAGAGGTAGTACTCAAAAAATTAATTGGACTGAAGGTTGATAAATTCTCCCCTGGGCCTGATAAGCTACATCCCAGAGTAGTGAAGGAGGTGGCTATAGAGATAGTGGGTGCATTGGTGGTTATAAAGGTTGTGATTAACTAGACACTTGGGTATTGATATGATTGGGCAGAGTCAACAGGGATTTATGAAAGGGAAAAAATGTTTGACAAACCTGTTGGAGATGTTTGAGGATGTTACTTGTAGCATAAAGGGGAATGAGTGGGGCTGTGTATTTGGATTTTCAGAAGACTCTTGATAAGATCCCACACAGGTTAGTAAACACAATTAGAACGCACGAGATTGGGGTAATATACTGGTATATATTGAGAATCGGCTAGCAGACAGAAAACAGAGTGTAGGAATAAATGGGTCATTCTCAGGATGGCAAGCTGTTACTAGTGGGGTACCGCAAGGATCAGTGCTAGGGCCACAGCTATTCACAATCTAGATAAATGATTTTGATGTGGGGAGCAAATGTAATATTTTCAAATTTGCTGATGGCACAAAACTAGGTGAGAATGTAAGCCGTGAGGAGGATGCAAGGAGGCTTCAAGGGGACTTGGGCAGGCTAAGTGAATGGGCAAGGACATGGCAGATGGAATTAATAAGTGCAAAAGTTATCCACTTTGTCACAAAAAGTGTAAAGCCTGGAGGACTATAGAAAATACAGGGGTAAAAAAGGAAATCAGAAAAGCAAAGAGAGAATACAAAGAAAATATTGGCAGGTAAAATCAGAGAAAACCCAAAGATGTTTTACCAGTAGATTAAGAGCAAGAAAATAACTAAGGAAGGGCCTATCAGAGATGTACGTGGTAACTTGTGTGTTGAGGCAGAAGATATGGGCAGGGTTCTCAATGAGTATTTTGTCTCTTCTTCACTAAGGAAAGGGATGATGCAGACATTCTAGTTAAGGAGTGTGAAATATTAGATACAATAAGCATAATGAGGGAGGAAGTACTGAATGTTCTGGCATCCTTGAAGGTGAATAAATCCCCAGGGCCAGATGAATTGTATCCCAGGTTGTTAAAGGAAGCCAGGGAGGAATTAATGGATACTCTGAGGATCATTTTCCAATCCTCACTAGATACAGGTGAGGTACTGGAGGATTGGAGGTCTGCGAATGTTGTACCAATATTTAAAAAGGGTGCGAGGGATAGGCCAGAAAATTACAGGCCGGTCAGTCTGGCTTTGGTGGTGGGCAAATTTTTGGAATCAATTCTGAGAGACAGGATAAACTATCACGTAGAAAGGCTCGGATTGATCAGGGATAGTCAGCATGGTTTTGTTAGAGAAAGACCGCATCTAACTAACTTAATAGAACTTTTTGAGGAAGTAACAAGGAGGATTGATGAGGGTAATGCAGTGGATGTTATCTACATGGATTTTAGTAAGGCATTTGACAAGGTCATACAGGCAGACTGGTCAGAAAAGTGAGATCCCATGAGATACAGAGGAAGGTGGTGAGTTGGATCCAAAATTGGCTCAGTGACAAGAAATGATGGGTAATGGCTGATGGGTGTTTTTGCCAATGGAAAGTGGTTTCCAGTTGCATTCCACAGGGGTCAGTGTTGGGGCCCTTGCTCTTTGTTGTATATATTAATGATTTGGACTTAAATGTGGGGGGCATGATTGGGAAATTTGCAGATGACATAAAATTTGGCTGTGTAGTTGATAGTGAAGAGTATAGCTGTTGTCTCCAAGAAGATAACAATGGTTTGGTTGAATGGGTGGAGGAGTGGCAAATGGAATTCAATCTGGAAAAGTGTGAGGTAATGCATTTAGGGAGAGAAAACAAAGCAAGGGAGTGCTCAATAAACTGGTGTTTATTGAGGGTTTGAGGAAGTGAGACCTTGGAGTGCATGTCCACAGGTCCCTGAAGGGGGCAGGACATGTGGATAAGGTGGTAAAAAAGACATATGGAATGCTTGTCTTTATTGGACAAGATACTGAATACAAAAGCAGAGATGTAATGATGGAACTGTATAAAACACTGGTTAGGCCACAACTGGAGTTGTGTACACAATTCTGGTCACATTACAGGAAGGACAAAATTGCTCTGGAGAACACAGAGGAGATTTACAAGAATGTTGCCAGGGCTGGAAAATTGCAGTTATGAGGAAAGATTGGATAGGCTGGAGTTATTTTCCTTAGAACACAGGAAGCTAAGGGATAACCTAATTGAGGTGTACAAGATTATGAGGGGCCTAGATAGGGTAGACAGGAAAAACCAGTTTCTCCTAGCTGAGGGGGTTAATTGCCAGGAGGCATAGATTTTAGGTACTTGATAGAAGGATTAGAGGGGACATGAGGAAAAACTTGTACACCCAGAGGGTGGTGGGTGTCTGGAATTCACTGCCTGAATCGGTAGTGGAGGCTGAAACGCTTAACTCATTGAAAAGGTACTGGATCTACACCTGAAGTGCTGTAACCTGCAAGGCTACAGACCAGGTGCTGGAAAGTGGGGTTAAAAATGAGCAGCTGGTTTCCTTCTTTCTCTTTTACTGGCCAGCGCAGGCATGATGGGCTGAACGGTCTCTTTCTGCGCCATAACTTTTCTATGTTTGTTTGGTGGTTAAAAAAAATATAAAGACAGGGTATTTCTTAAATGGTGAGAGATTGGGAAGTGTTGATGTCCAAAGGGACCAGGGTCATTTCCTCGTTCATGAGTCACTAAAAGCTAGCACATGCAGGTGCAGCAAACAATTAGGAAGGCAAATGGTATGCTGGCCTTCATTGCAAGGGGTTTTAGGTACAGGAGTAAAGATGTCTTGCTGCAATTGCATACAGCTTTGGTGAGAACACACCTGAAGTGTTGTGTACAGTTTTGGTCTCTTATCTAAAGGAGGATTTTACTTGCCATTGAGAAGTGTAGCAGAGGTCCACCAGACTAATCACTGGGATGGCAGGATTGCCTTATGAGGACGGATTGAGGAAACTGGGCCTGTATTCTCTAGAGCTTCGAAGGGTGAAAAGTGATCTCAGCGAAACTTTAAAAATTCTTACAGGGCATAACAGGGTAGATGTAGAGGAGATTTCCCCTGGCCGGTGAGTCTAGAACCAAGGGACACGGTCTCAGAATAAGGGAGGCTATTTAGACTGAGATTGAGGGGGAATTTCTTCACTCAGAAGATGGCGAATTTTTGGAATTCCCTACCCCAGAGGGCTGCGGAAGCTCAGTCACTGAGTATGTTCAAGACGGAAATCGATAGATTTCTGGAGACGAATGACATCAAGGGATATGAGGATAGCATGGGAAAGTGGTGTTAAGGTAGATCATCAGAGCAGGCTCGACAAGCCAAATGGCCTACTCTTGGCTCCTATGTTCATATATCTGGGTTAGGAATTGAAGGGCATAGAATCTTCACAGAATAGAAGGGAGGCCATTCAGTCCATCCAGTCTGTGCTGGAAACACAAACCATCCAACGTGGGGCTTGAACCCATGATCTGGTCTCCTGCTCTACTTACTGAGTGCTAACCAGGCCTCTGGCTTGGTAGAGATCAACAACTGGATGGCTTCATGCTGCTTAAGCTGCAGAAATGTCATCTATGAAAATATACTGGCTAAGTATGAAATTAAGAAAATGTAGCTAAATAGCGTGGAGTGAAGTGCAACTCTGTTCAGAACAAAGCTTCTAAAAAAATTTATTTCCAAGTGAGTTTTTCAACTATTGTAAAATTTTGTTTGATAAGATTCCTGTGAAGCACTTCGGGATGTCTGACTTTGTTGAAGGTGCAGTGTAAATGCAGGTTGTTAGTTATTATAGAGTTGGTGATCATCTATTGGACAATGGGCCCAACGCCATTGTCCATTACAGAGCCATTTCAGAGACATGTGAAGATTAGGTTTAAGGAACACACAGAAGGCAAGGCCGTCTTTGCCATTCAAACATCGACACTAAGGTATAGATTGGAACATGTTCAAGTACCACTTTAATTTTTTTCCCTCACTGAAACGGAATCTTAACATTTTGCAGCAAAAAAAAACCCCAAAGGGCCTAACACCAGGTTATTACAATCATATCCTGTCATTCAGTTTTTAACATGTAACATTGCTTCAGAATTTTAGAGTACTGTGCAGAGTGGTCAGTACCACACTTGGCAATGTGCATCCAGGGTCAGCACTGGCACCACCTTGCAGCCAGAAAGAGACATACAGCCCCTTCCTACTAGAACTGCATCTGACCCTTAGAGTTGTGGGTAAAGGATCAGAAGGTCATTAGAGATGGAGCAGGTCAGCAGCCCTTGTGGTCACCAACTCTCTACATCCTGTCATTGCATACACGTTTCTCAATTCATGTTTTCAGTTTCCATACCATCTCAAAGACTAAAATGTTTGTGCAAGATAACAGGGTATAAAAGTACCCCTCCCCTTAAATTAAAATTCATTTTTCACATTTTGCTCTCAAATAATTGCTTTCAGATGACAGACCGGTGTGCAGTGAAAGGTGTCCAGATATCAGACACTGGGATAGCCATTCAGCAGCTTCACCGCTTTGAAGTCACCTGTCTGGGTTCCTATGTTGCATCAGTAGTCACAGGATTACTGCCCCGAGAGCACTGACAGTCACTCGAACAAACTGTCTGCTCCGGGGAAGGGGAGCAGACAAGCGGGAGCGGGGGAGGGGTAGGTGGGTGGAAAAAATTGGTACGGGGGGGATAAAAACAAAGCGGTGGTTGATGCAGGCAAATCGCAACAGCATATTGGCTCATTGCTGTTCTATTGGGTCAGGAATTCTACAGAATATAGCTGACTGCACATCTCTACCTTGCACAGTCCCTCAACGACTTAATACAAGTAAAACAAGTGCACTGAAACACGTTTTAGACAGCAAGTGACTGAAACTGTAAAATGTGCTTGTTACAACTTGCTGTCTGTGGTTACCCTACCACTGACAATTGAAGGAAATGAATGGGAAAAAAAATAACTGTACACTGGGCAGAGATTCATTTCGAAGGGTAACCAGGAAATGCTGTTTGGATGTGCGTTCAAACGTTCAGCATCAGATATGGCACTACCTGGAACCGACATCAAAAGATTAAAAATAAATGTTATAACAGTCTATTTTTTTTTTATAGGTGCAATATATAGGCTGATTCGAAACACACCAAGCTTCCGAGCCATTACAGATCCCAGTGGTAGGAAGCCATTTGAAAGAACTTCTCTCCGACGATGAAGCACCAGAAGGGCAGCATTGCAGATGATCACCGATCCATCCCATTCTCCTCTGGCTGGCTGAAGCAGATTCGGAGAAGCTGCTCACAGAACTCCAACTCTTCCTGTTGAAACATTAAGTCGGACAGGATTCATTCCATTTATCCTCTCTCCGTCCCCCACCTCCTCCTGAAGGCAGTGGATCTCACTATAATATCTGCCCCCTCTGATTTAATGCCATAATGGACACTTCATTGGCAAGCCTCGAGAGGTGTTGTCAGGCTATTCCAAAACAACACCTTTAATTTATACAGCACCTTTAACATAATGAAACACCCCCAGGTGCTCCTCAAGGGCATTATGAAACAAAGTATGACTCTGAGCCACATAAAGTGAGATTAGGTCAGGTGACGAAAAGTTTGATCATAGATTTTTTTTAAAAAATGCTTCCATGGGATGTGTGTGTGTCCCTGGCAAGGCCCATCCCCAATTGCCCATGAACTGAGAGGTTTGCTAGGCCATTTCAGAGGCCAGTTAAGAGTCAACCACATTGCTGTGGGTCTGGAGTCACATGTCAGCCAGACCAGGTAAGAGTGGCAGATTTCCTCCCCAAAAGGAGCATGAGTGAACCAGAAGGGTTTTAACGACAGTGGATGATAGTTGTCATGGTCACCATTACTGAGGCTAGCTTTCATTTCCAGATTTATTAATTGAATTCAAATTCCACCAGTTGCCTTGGTGGGATGTCCTCAGAGCATTAGCCTGGGTCTTTGGTTACTAGTCCAGTGACATTGCCACTAGGCCAACATCTCCCCCTTAAAGATATAGATTTTAAGGATTGTCTTAAAGGGGGAAAACAAAGTAAAAAGGTGTAGGGAGGGAATCCTACAGCTTAGGACCCGGACAACTGAAGGCACAGCCGCCAATGGTGGAGCAATTAAAACTGACAATGCATAAGAGGCCCGAATTAGAGGAGTGCAGGTCTCTCAGGAGGGTTGTGGGGCTGGAGGAGGTTACAGAGATAGGGAGGGGTGAGGCCATGGAGGGATTTGAACACAAGGATGAAAATTTTAAAGTCATGATGTTGCTTAACTGGGAGCCAATGTAGGTCAGTGAGCACAGGTGATAGGGGACTCGGTGCGAGTTAAGACACAAGCAGAGATTTGGGTAACCTCAAGTTTACAGAGGTGCATTCGGTATTCAAGCCCCTATGCTGTCCTCATGTGATGGCCACACACACACACCAGTTTTTCATCAGAATAGTAGCTAAAAGCTGGAACCCTAGTTGAATTCCACCAACACCCATGACATCCCCCTCATTCCCACCCCCACCAAGAGTCTCTACAGTGACTTAATGCTACCCTTGGCTAAGATCAAGTAACTCAGCACGCATGGGAAATGGCAGAGGCATCAAAGCTGGTGGTGAGCATCCTTGGTAAAGTGTTGAGTGGGGTTGTAAATATTGAATGAAAGGGATTAGAGTTGCTTGCAATAATCTAATGAAAACGTATCCAGTTTCTTCCATGAAGCAGACAACACAAATGCACCTCAGCACAGCAGAAATGCAGCAGGGTTGATGGGAGCCATGTGACATAATCTACACACCTCAAACATTAACCTGCTCACTGTTTGGATGCTGAACAATCTGTTGGGATTATGAAGGACCCCAGCCCAGCAGCATCACCAACAGGTGTCTCGTGGTACTGCAGACACCTGTAAAGCTTCCAGCATAAAACAACACGTTTTAAAAAAATGGTCAGGAACGTTACTTTTGAAATTTAAATGAGAAAGGATTTGCAGCTGGCTCAGAGGATTCCACAGGCCAATGAAAGCAACAGGTATCAACTTTCAAAGGAAAACAGAAAAAAAATCCATATCACAGAAAGAATATAGAGGCACTGGAGAAGGTGCAAAAGGTTTACCAGGATACTAGAATTGAAAGGTTCAAAGTAGCGGGAAAGCCTGACTTTTCGCTGGAGAAGGCTAATGGGACGGCCTGATAGAGGTCTTTAAAATTATAAAGGGGCTCGTTAGAGTAGATATAAAGATGTTTCCAGGTGAGGAAGTCTAAAGGTAGGGATCATAAACTTTTTAACATTTATTCATGGGATGTGGACTTCGCTGGCTAGGCCAGCATTTATTGTCCATCCCTAATTGCCCTTGAGAAGGTGGTGGTGAGCTGCCTTCTTGAACCGCTGCAGTCCATGTGGTGTAGGTACACCTACAGTGCTGTTAGGGAGGGAGTGCCAGGATTTTGACCCAGTGACAGTGAAGGAACGGCGATATATTTCCAAAATAAAAGCAAAATACTGTGGATGCTGGAAATCTGAAACAAAAACAGAAAATGCTGTAAAAATTCAGCAGGTCTAGCAGTATCTACAGAGAGAGAAACAGGGTCAACGTTTTGAGTCAGTATGATCCTTCTCCAATATATTTTCAACTCAGGATGCTAAGTGGCTTGGTGGGGGAAATTTCAGCTGGTGGTGTTCCCATGTATCTGCTGCCCTTGTCCTTCTAGATGGTAGTGGTCATGGGTTTGCAAGGTGCTGTCTAAGGAAGCTTGGTGAATTCCTGCAGTGCATCTTGTAGATGGTACACACTGCTGCCACTGTGCGTCAGGAGGGAGTGAATGTTTGTGGATGGGATGCCAATCAAGCAGGTTGCTTTGTCCTGGATGGTGTCACCCCAGCTGCATTTCCACAGTGCTGAGGTCCATTTGTATTTTCTGCCTAATGGAAGAAACTGGATACGTTTTCATTAGATTATTGCAACTCTATAATCCCTTCTATTCAATAATAAGATAGTTACTAATAAATCCAATAAAGAATTCATGAGGAACTTCTCTACCTGCAGAATGGTTAGAATGTGGAACCTGCTACTATGGCTAGATGTGACATGAGGGGAAAAGGAATAGAAGGGTTAGATCAAGCAGGGGCAGAGAATACCCCTGTGGAGCATAAACCAGTTGGGCTGAATGGCCTGTTTCTGTGCTGTAAGTTATATGCTATTCTATGCAAACACATGGTGGGCCCATCAGTATCTGTGAAGGGAAATGACATGTTAATATGTCAAGTGTGGATGCTGCATCAGAACTGGAGATGGGAAGATGGCAGAACCATCTAAAGAGACGGAGAACAGAATACAAGCGACCGGGCAGGAATGTTGACTCCTGTCACAGAGGGCTGCAGGGCTTGGTGAACAGGTTTCTTTGAAATGTTGGAGGGGGTGAAAACAGGGGAATGATCTACAAAGACCATCTCTGAGACAATGAGAAACAAACAGAGTGTGGCCGACTAACTGAGTGAAGACTTGGCAGTTTGGGGAGGGGGATTTTAAAATGTTAATTTTGTTCTTAAATTTTGCTCTTAAAATCTAATGTAGTCTGTAATTAGCAGTCACTGGAAAGTACTGTGTAAGCAGGCTAAGTTCTTTCTTTCTTGCAGTTTAGACAGGGTAAACTCACTCTCAGCTGTAGGAGCTGAATAGTTAATTAGCTAACTGGGTGAATCTGGTTACTGTAGCCCCCGTTCAGTTTACTATAAATTTAGTGCAGTCGACTAACTGAGTGAAGACTTGGGTTTGATGAGGGGGAAGATGGGAGAAGGAGTTGTTTGATTCCTCTTTCTTTCTCACCCCATAGGAATTGGTTCTTGCTCTGCTACAGGGAGAGGAGCTAGATGTTTGGTGAATATCTGGTAAGTGAGTTAAGTTCTATTCTATCCCTAAGGTTTAAAATAGTACACAATTTGGTGGTAAACTTAATCAAATATATAAGAAAGCGACATTAAGTAAGTGATTAATATAATTAAGTAATTATTTAAAACACATTAAGGATGGCAGATGGTAATGTGTCAAGGCTGAATAGAAGCTATTAAATCGCAACAAGGAGTGGAAAACCCAGCTGATTATTTTCCCTTCCTTAGCTCAGTGGCCCCTGAAGTCATTTGTAGCCACCTTGTTGCACAGGCCAAAGACCTGCCTGGTCGATATGTTGTTCAGTTCAATACTGGATAGAATTTAAGAGTGTCAGCTCTGGCTTCGTTGGTAACTCCAGCCTGGAGTTTGAAGATTCTGGTTTCAAGTCCCACTTCAGGACTTGAAAACAAAAATCGAAGTCGATGCTTCGCTGAAGTGCTGAGCAAGTGCCGAACAGTCCAAGGCGCTGTCTTTCAGATGAGACGTCAAACTGAAGCCCTGTCTGACCTCTCAGGTGGGCGTTAAAGATCCCATGACATGATTTTGAAGAAGTGCAGGGGGGTTACCCCTTGGTGTCTTGGCCAATATTTATCCTTCAAGCGGCATCACAAAAGCAGATCATCTGGTCATTATCACAGTGCTGTTTGTGGGAGCTTGCTGTGAGCAAATTGGCTGCCATGTTTCCTCCATTACAACAGCGACTACACTTCAAAGTACTTCATTGGCTGTACAGCAATTTAAGGCTTGCGGTGGTCCTAAAAGGTGCTATATAAATTCAAATCTTACTTTTTCATTTGGACGATGCACTTGCAAACAAATCCATCCAGAAGCACACTGTCTGTCCGTGTACTTTCAGATCTCCCCCTCATGCACCATGCTCCTGTCCTGGGGCACTAGTGGCAAACCTGCACCAGGTTTCCACTGATGTAACTGGCATGAGTGTGGGCTGGCCACAGGAGAAAGAGAAACATAATGGATCTAACACCTAGAGAATCGATATCAGTACAGATTCTCTATACACGTCGGTGATCCAAAATAAAATCATACAGCATAGAGGTGCATCGAGTCTGTGTTGCCTCTTGGAAAGAGCTATCCAATTAGTTCCACTCCCTCTGCTCTTTCCCTACAATTTTCTCCCATTCAATTATTTATCCAATTCCCTTTTGAAAGTTATCACTGAACCACCTTCCACTGCCCTTTCAGGCACTGCATTCTCCTCCTTTCTCTGAATTGGCCTTGGGATGTTTTTTACACTAAAAAAAAATGCTATATACATGCAAGTTACTGTTGTCAATGCCTCCAAAAACTAAGATGAAACAAAATATTAATTTAAAACGTTTTCAAGTTCACGAGAAGAATAATATTCTCTTAAATTATCCTGCCCACCTTTAACGTAGACTTAAAACAATTTACAACTGGAACTGCATGAACCAAGGGAGGCCAAGGGTCGCGCTGTGCCAGCTGATATCGGTAAAGTAGTTAGTGCACGGCTATTGGTCTCAGCAAGGGGGGCAGTGGCACTGTGGTTATGTACTGGTCTAGTAAGGCAGAGGTCTGGACTAATGATCCAGAGGCATGAGTTAAAATCCCTCCAGGGCAGCGGAGGAATTTAAATTCAATTGGTTAAATCAATCGAGAATAAAAAGCTAGTCTCAGTAATGGCGACCATGAAACTACTGGGTTGTCATAAAAAACTCATCTGGTTCACTAATGCCCTTTAGGGAAGGAAATCTGCCGTCCGTACCTGGTCTGGCCTACACGTGACTCCAGACCCACAGCAATAAAGATGGCTCAACAACTGCTCTCCGAAGTGGTCTAGCGAGGTGTTTGGATAGGGATGGCAATACATGTTGGCCTTGCCAGAGCTGCCGGAAATCGAGAAGGTTGAAGTCAGTGCTCCTGATCCCTATTCAGTGACCCCCCCTGCTAGGTTCCCACAGGAAGAGTGAGGTGAGGCACCAGAGGACTACCTGTGTCAGCATCTTCAGCAGAGGGAAGGGAATGGGGGGAATAAAGTTCCCAAAGTTTTAAAAATCTAGTTGTGAATATTTGATGCTTATTAGGGACATATCTTCCCACGTAGGATACAATAATGTACAATAATACAATAATGTTCCCAAATCTTTTTCTGTTGTGACCCCATTTTAATGCTTTACACTTGGTGCGACCCTTGAGTGGAAATTGCAGGGAAGACATGGGGAGAATTATTGAGCGGGGTACAGTTTCAAACGGCTGGGATACAGGCACAAAAACCAACTAAGGCACCTACTGGTGGCCCTGTTAATGACAGCGATCTGGCCTCATAACTCATCGGATTAGACCATGCCCACAGGGAAACAAAATCGCACACATTTAAAGGGGCCTCACAGCTGATGCCAGGACTGTCAAGCCCGAGTCTCCGCTCCAAAGTCGTCATTGCTGCCTCGGAGCTCGCGCCCCCACCAGGGGAACCCAATCCCACAGTTAGGGAACCCCTGCAATAATGACTAGCACATGTTTCCAATCCTGGGCTGTCCCCAAAATCTTTATTACGCACCTGAAATTCTTCCTGATTTTTCAGCATCCGTGATCTCTCAATCAGAATATCCTCCAGACCCAGCTCGTGTTCTTGACACTGTTTCACTCCACGAGGGAAATCCGTCACCAGGCTGCAGAGGAAAGAAATATTCAGAGGCGCTTACGCCGAGAAACCAGGACCAGGCCCCGTCACATACATGTCCCTCCCTTCCCCACTGAGGGACGGTGCCCTACACGAAGGCCGCCATCCTCCATCTCTGCAACATTATTTGTTTACACTTCTACTGCACCCCTCTGTGCTGCTGAAACCCTCACACGCACCTTCATTTCTTGAGGATTATTTCTCAAAGGCTCTTTTCCTCGGTCTCCTGACAAACCTCACTACCCTTTGTCCAAGTTCTCTCCCGTAAACCCTTGTACAACCGTCTCCAGGTCGTAGACTTCAGGATTCTTCTTGCCACTTTCAAGTCGTTTGCCAGATTTTCTTATCCTATTTCGTAGAATCTTACAGCACAAGGCCATTCAGGCCATCGTATCTGTGTTGGATCTATCCAGCTAGTTCCATTCCCTTGTTCTCTTTCTCCGGCACTCCTCCTAGCTCACAGTTTCCCTATCTCTGGATTATTAGCAGCCCCTCACCTCCATTATCAGGGACTGATCCTCCAACCACTACATTCCTTCCTTTTAACTTTCTTCCAGAATTATTTACCCCCTGGTACATCTTTCTTCCCCCAAAAGTCCCCTTGTAAACCTCTATTTAACAGCATCACCTGACCAAGTGCCTTTACTTCCAGCTTTGCACCCACCTCTGAGGTTATGAGGAGCACTGTGTAAACACAGATTGTAGGCGTAAATTTAGGCTCAACCACCTTCCTCAGCAGAGCAGTGAAGAAGGGACAGTGTACAACTGAACTCCATTATCCTGAGCTGGGGAAGAATCAAGAACGGGCACTTTCTTCCTCCACTTGTACCTCCGACATTCCAAATTAGAGAACCATTACAGTACAGGAGGCAGCCAATCGGCCTATCGAGTCCATGCCAGCTCTCTGTGGAGCAATCCAATCTGCACTACTCCCCCCTGCGGTCCTGCAAATGTATTTCCCCCAAGTGCCCACCCAATTTCCTTCTGATATCATTCATTGTCTCCGCTTCCACTACCTTCGTAGGCAGCCATTCCAGATCATTACCAGTTGCTGTGTTAAAAAAAGTTCTTCCTCACACCTCCCACCGCTGCTTCTCTTACTCAAGCCCTTAATTTTGTATCCCCATGTCCTTGTAGCTAACAGGGAATTAGCTGTAGATCAGCTAAACTGGAAGTTTTTTTTTGTCTATCTGAACCTGTCACAATCTTGTACACCTCAATCAAATCTCCCCAAATAAGGCCATCGCACACGGACTTGCTCCTCCCTACCACCTCATCAAGGCTCAATGCATCAGCTCCCGCCTGAACTTATTTGTTTCCCAGTTAACATTGGGGCCGCAGCTAGAAAGTGCAAGGTGGGACAGTACAGGATCCAGTTCAGATGTGATGTCCCCCATGCTTAAACAGTCTGCTAGCACTCCCCGTGTGAAGAACAGGTGCTCGAGCGGGTAAATGGAGGGTGAAGGAGAAAATAAAGACAGGTAGTAGTGACAGAGGGCAAGGGGAAGGAGGTTTGTCCCACTTACCTGCAAAGTGCACCCAGAACATGCTCATGAAAGGGATCATGTTCTGTCTGAATGAGCGACACTAACTGCTGTACCATCCCCATTGAGCAGAGAACATCTGTAGGAAGGGAAAACAGCAAACTTTTAATCTATTAGACTTGAGATTGAAATGTCTTCACGATATTTATTAAGCAATTCTCTTGATTTATTGTTAAATTATGCTCCAGGGATCTGGTTGGAGCACCGTTGAGAACTCCCCCATTGCACCACGTAGTCTTGCTAATCTCAATGTTTCCATCGAGATGGTTTTGTCAGCCCTCCCCTCTGGAAGCACTGGCTCTTTGCTGGATTGCAGTTCCATGTGTCAGCTCCTTCCCAAACTCACAACCAAATAGGCATCACTCCAATCTAAGGATTGGCGGGCTATTCGAACACAGAGGCCATCGCAAACGAGCCCGATCCTGCATTTACTGTGCAAATGTCCCACCAACAGAGGTGAAGGAAGGCCCGGGGTGCGGAAGGTAAAGAGAGAAACAAAGCAGTTGAGGCTCATTTCAACACAAGAGAAGCTTAGTCAGCGCACAAAGGGACTGAAACCTGGAACCTCCTGGTCTGTAAAGCAGAGTGCCACTTTTTTTTTTACTCACTGCCCATTTTATGAGGAACTGGCTAAGCTTTACTTGAGCCATGCTCTCAATGGCACACGAGGATAAAACTACAGGCCGACTGTGTTGCTGTTCCAGCTCTCATCAAGGAAGCGTCACACGTCCATGTACCCGGCATCAAAACTAGACTACTCCCAGTCCCACGCTGACTAGAAGTTTAGCATCAGTACCGAGGCTCTGTGCTGATGCCAAAGCTGTGGACTGCAAATGACGTGTTAAAGCCTAAACTTTGCTCCTGTCTCAGGTCAGCCCTGGTCGCATTTTTACTAGAATTATAAAGTGTTTGCGAAGTAAAACCGTTCTGCACGGATTCCTATTTCTGTCTCTGTAACATCGCCCAAATTCACCTGCCTCCCCCACCTCAGTTCATGTGTTGCTGAAAGCCTCACCCCTGGCTTTGCTACCTCCACACTGTTCCAACACACTCCTCGCTGGCCTCCCACATTCTATCCTCCCTGTCCTCCCACATTCTATCCTCGCTGGCCTCCCACATTCTATCCTCCCTGGCCTCCCACATTCTATCCTCCCTGGCCTCCCGCATTCTATCCTCCCTGGCCTCCCACATTCTATCCTCCCTGGCCTCCCACATTCTATCCTCCCTAAACTTGATGTCATCCTAATGCCTGATGCCTGCGTCCCATCACGCGTCAAGTTCTGCTATCGATCACCCCCGTGCTTGCTAAGCTCCATTCACCTGCCGGTCAAGCAATACCTTGATTTTAAAATTCTCATCCTCACTTTTAAATCCATGAATGGCCTCACCCCCTCTATCTTTGCAACATCTGCCAACCCCACAATCCTCTGAATTGTCTGCATTTCTCTAATTCTGGCCTCTTGCGCAACCCAACTGTACCATTGACGGCTGTGCCTTCAGCTGCCGAGGCCCGAAGCACCGAAATTTCCTCCCTAAATCTCTTTGCCTCTCTTTCCTCCTTTAAGATGCTCCTTAAATCCTAGCCTTTTAAACAAGCTTCTGGTATCTGCCCTGACATTTCCTTATGTGGTTTGGTGTCATGCATTGCTTTATACGCAGCTTGGAATGGTTCTTCTATTTAAGGCACTATATAAACTCAAGTTGTTGTTGCTGATGCTACAGTGAGAGTGCAATATGAATGGGTAAATGCACTAAGTGATGTGCTCCATAGTCATTTCAAGCTGGAGGTTCCAGATATAAAATCTGGTCATTGTTGCTTCAGCTGGAAAACAAACCTTAACTATAGCGGACCTGAAGGAGGGTGAAAGGCATAAAATAAGCCTCCTAAATCAGTGTTCGGCCTCTCCTGCTGGTAAAGTGTATGCGCTCGTGCATGTCAAACAAGGGCAGAATCGACCTAAACTAACAAGTCCCCCATGATTGAATTGCCTGCCAATACTTACTGGGGACAAGCGGCCGATGTGGAACTGCCTCCCAGCGTGAGTCAGCACCTTCAGCAGAGGAGGGGGAGAAAAATGGGAAAAAGGAAAATAAAATTAAAAACCCATTGCACCACATTCTTAGCCTGGGCAAGGACGACGTGGTCCCACGCTCCCTCCCCAACACCTTAGTTTAGGCAGATTCTGACCTTTGTGTTCAGGGTTGCTGATGAGCAGGTTCTGCAGCAGGAACGCAGCTTTCACTTTCAGCTTCTCAATGCCGCTCTGCATGGCCCTCATCAGCACAGAGAAACCGTCATGGTCGACAAACTCGAGTAAGCCAGCCTCCTGCTCTCGCACCAAACCTGAAGGAGGCAAGAGGAGGGTTAAATTAACATTTAGGTCGATTTTCAACTGTATTACAAACACCCACTGTTGTCGTAACAATGAACACAGCACAGGAGCACAGCCCAATTCTTCAACTGTGAAGATTAGATGACTATTCGACTATAGAGGGTATCACAAACAAGGGCAGACATGTCTTGAAGTAATCAGAACTAGGAGTTCCTGGATTGTGTGGTTCAGCTCCATTATCCGACCCTGCCTTTAACTACAACACCAAAAGATACTAGGTGGGATTTTCTCCTACCCTCTTGGTCTGTGGTTTGAGAAATGTGATGCACCGAACCTTCTGTACACAGCCTGTGGTTACAAGAGCAGTCATAGGCTAGGAATCCTGTGGTGAGTAACTTACCTCCTGACTGCCTAAAGCTTGTCCACCATCTACAAGGTACAAGTCAGGAGTGTGATGGAATACTCCCCAGTGACCACCACACAGCCTTGTGGAGACAAAGACCCGTCTTCACATTGAGGATAGCCTCTACCGTGTTGTGTGCCACTAACACTGTGCTAATTGGGATCGATTTTGAAAAGATCTAGCTACTCAAGACTGGGCAACTATGAGGTGCTGTGGGCCACCATCAGCAGCAGAATTGTACTCAACCCCAATCTTTAACCTCATGGTCCAGCATATCCCCCACTCTACCATTACCATCAAGCTAGGGCATCAACCCTGGTTCAATGAAGAGTGCAGGAGGGCATACATGGAGCAGCACCAGTCATGCCTAAAAATGAGGTGTCAACCTGTTGAAGCTACAACTCAGGAAGACTTGTGTGCCAAACAGCATAAATCGCATGGAATAAACAGAGCTAAGCAATTCCACAACCAACGGATCAGATCTAAGTTCTGCAGTCCTGCCACATCCAGTGTGAATAGTGGTGGACAGTTAAACAACTCATTGGGGGAGGAGGCTCCACAAATATCCTTATCCTCAATGACGGGGGAGCCCAGCATATCACTGCAAAAGATAAAGCCGATGAATTTGCAACCATCTTCAACCAGAAGTTTCAAGTGGATGACCCATCTTGGCCTCCTCCGTAGGTCCCCAGCATCATTGATGCCAGTCTTCAGCCAATTTGATTCACTCTATGCGATATCAAGAAGCGGCACTGGATACAGCAAAAGCTACGGGCCCTGATAATATTCCAGCAATAGTACTGAAGGCTTGTACTACAGAACTTGCCTCGCACCTGGCCAAGCTGTTCCACTATAGATTATCAACTGGCATCTACCTGGCAATGTGGAAAATTGCCCAGGTATGTCCCATCCACAAAAAGCAGGACAAATCGAACCTGGCCAGTGATTGCCCCATCAGTCTATTCTCGATCATCAGTAAAGTGATGGAAGGGGTCATCAACAGTGCTATCAAGGGGCACTTGCTTAGCAATAACCTGCTCACTGACACTGAGTTTGGGTTCTGCCAGGGTCACTCAGCCCCTGACCTCATTACAGCCTTGGTTCAAACATGGACAAAAGAGCTGAACTCCTGAGGTGAGGTGAGAGCGACTACCCTTGGGATTGAGGCAGCATTTGACCGAGTGTGGCATCTAGGAGCCCTAGCAAAACTGGAGTCAATGGGAATCGGGGGAACAGTCTCCGCTGGTTGGAGTCATACCTGGAACAAAGGAAGATGGCTGTGGTTGTTGGACATCAATCATCTCAGTCCCAGGACATCAGTGCAGGAGGTCCTCAGGGTAACGTCCTCGGCCTAACCATCTTCAGCTGCTTCAAAAATGACCTCCCTTCCATCATAAGGTCAGAAGTGGGGATGTTCGCTGATGATTGCACAATGTTCAGCCCCATTCATGGCTCCTCAGATACCGAAGCAGTCCATGTCCAAATGCAGCAAGATCTGGACAACATCCAGGCTTGGGCTGACAAGTGGTAAGTAACATTCGTGTCACATAAGTGCCAGACAACAACCATCTCCAACAAGAGAGAATCTAACCATTGCCCCTTGATATTCAGTGGCATTACCATCACTGAATCCCCCACTATCAACATCCTGGGGGGGTTACCATTTGCCAGAAACTGAACTGGAATAGCCATATAAATGCTGTGGCTACGAGAACATGTCAGAGGCTAGGAATTCTGCAGCAAGTAACTCACCTCCTGACTCCCCAAAGCCTGTCCACCATCTACAAGGCACAAGTCAGGAGTGTGATGGAATACTCCCCACTTGCCTCATTGAGTGCAGCTCCAGCAACACTAAAGAAGCTCGACACCATTCAGGACAAATCAGCCTGCTTGATTGGTACCCCATCCACAAACATTCACTCCCTCCAGCACTGACGCACAGTAGCAGCAGTGTGTACCATCTGCAAGATGCACTGCAGGAACTCACCAAGGCTCCTTAGACAGCACCTTCCAAATGCACGACGGCTATCACCCAGAAGGACAAGGGCAGCATGCATGGGAACACCTGAAAGTTCCCCTCCAAGCCACGCACCATCCTGACTTGGAAATATATCGCCGTTCCTTCACTGTTGCTGGGTCAAAATCCTGGAACTCCCTCCCTAACAGCACTGTGGGTGCACCTACATCACGTGGCTGCAGTGGTTCAAGAAGGTAGCTCACCAACACCTTCTCAAGGGCAATTAGAAATGGCCAATAAATGCTGGTCTTGTCAGTGATGCTCACACTTCATGAAGGAATAAAAAAAACCTAAAAATTCTCAAAAGATTGAACTTTATGCGTGGTGGCACGTCTGCCTGCAATTTGGAACCAATCTCTTGGTTGGGGGGGTGCGCAAAACATATTTCTGTAGGGTCCTTGCTGGTGTCTGATAGCATTCAAGCCTTCATCCTTCCCCATCTCTGTAACCTCTTCCAGTCCTACAACCACACACACTATCACCGCTCCCCATTACTCCCCAAACTATCCAGACGTCTGACTCCGGCCTCTTGTGCACGTTCCTACCCTTTGTGTCACCACTGGTGACCAAGCCTTCAGCTGCCTAGGCCCATGCTCTGACATTACCTCCCTAAACCTCATCTACAACTTTTAAGATGGTGTTTTGAAACTCACCCCATCAAACAAGCTTTTGTTTATCCCTCTTAATCTCTCTCTTGGTCAGTGTAGTTTTTCCTTGGGGCTCTTTTTCTACAACACAGGTTTCTATAATATAAATATAAGTCATTGGGAATCCCACCCAGTTTTCTGCAACATGTTTTCTAATGTGGCTGAAGCCCCCATCTGCCCTCCTATGCACTACTTTGAAGGGCGAGAGTGTTCTCCCGGTCTCCTGTCAATATTTATCCCTCAGACAAAATCATAGAAACAAAGTTATCTGGTCATCGTTACTGTTTGTGGGAGCTTGCTGTGCATAACTGACTGCTGCATTTCCTACGTAAACACTGATTACACTTCAAAAGTACTTCATTGGCTGTGGAGTGATTTGGGACATTCTGATGTCATGAAAGGTGCTATATAAATGCAAGTCTTTGTCAGTATTGGAGCTAGGAACTAGCACAGAGACACCCTCGCATTCTCATGAGAAATAAAACTACTGTCTCCCCCAACCTCCATCACGTGGTCAGGCAAGGTCAGCGGCACTTACATGATACAGCAAAGAGAGCCTTGATTCGAACCATGTCGTTGCTGTCGCTGTTCAGAAGGTCCAGGAGTTTGGGCATTATGCCCAGGTTCAGCACATGCTCCTGGACGAAGGGGTTATTCTGGCTACACGTGCCAATGAGATGTGCCGTTCGCCATCGCAGCTCAGGGTCCGGGCATTCCAGGTAATTCTCCACCACCATCTGCATGCCAGCCAGCTTACAGAAATCTAAATAAAGCAAAGAGGGCACTAATGAGCCTGCCTCAGTTGAACCCAACGGAGAAAATCAGCCATGGTTTGTTTTTACTCCCTTTCATTCTCTACATTACAACAGTGACTACACTTCAAAAGAACTCCATTGGCTATGAAGCACTTTGGGATGACCCAAGGTTGTGAAAGGCACTATACAAATGCAAGCCTTTCTTTAAGTCTGAATAAAATGGAAAATGACTCCCAAGCCTCAAAGACAACATCAATTACCTCCTGCATTATCAAGGTTTTCGCACAAATCTGCCACAGTATCGAGTGCATTGTACCTCCTTCCATCCTCACTCAGGTCATCCTCGGATGTTTCATTCAGGATTTGGAGGCAATCCTTGATCTGTTTCAGTTCATCCAGTTGTCCATTAAAAACATCCGACAGTGCATCCTGCAGCCACTGTCTCCGCTGTGGGACAGAAAGCAAGAGGGGGAAGAGAGAGAGAGAAAAAGGAATTATTAAATGGCAGTAAAACACATACAGCATGGAGGAACATGCAGCCTCCGAATCATTGGAATGCTCCAGTAGTTCAGTTAGCAGAGCAGGATTTAACTGAGTGACGCAGGATTTAACTGAGTAACATAATCCTAAAGCTGCTCAGCCTGATTCCTGGTCTGTGCTGATCTTGGGGGTGAAAATAAAACCCAGGTAAGACTGCAGAGGTTGGAAGTATGAAAATTAGAAAGTAGAAGTAGGAAGCAAGTCTGTCAACATTTGAGAAGACAACTTAGTGTTACAGGCAGAGAAACTTTAGTTGAGTTACTGGAGACAACAAAACTTGCAGATCATCCAATTCTTCACATGTTTTCCCCCAGGATCTAAGATCTATTCACAGGCTACTAAACCCAATATCTACTGCTTCTAGAACTTGGTATCTGTTTTGGTGTGAGCCATGGCTCCAGGGGTCAAAATAATTCTTTACTGTGTTTTTTCTTGTGGTTTTCTCGAGGACTAATTTTTGATTTTTGGGGGCTACTTTTTGGTTTTCAGGAGCTCCTTAGATCTAAAGATTTAAGTTACAATAAAAATAGTTTTCGAAGTAGGAGTTTGCAAACACATCCTCCACCTTCATTCGAGAATATTAAAGAAACAAGAGACTTGGTGCTGAGCAAGTGGCCAAGAACTCAATTCTAGATTTGTCTTTGGAAAAGCAGCAAGAGCGGGAGAGGGGGAACCTATAATTGAAGGAGCTGGAGCAGCCAGCATAGGATGTTAACTGTAATAATTGTATATAAGGGAAGAATAAGTCTGAAACTTGTCTTTTACCTCAAGCAGGTTTACTCTTTAGACACCTCAGCCAAGTGACAGACTCCCAGTTCTTTTGCCCCGGAGCGTTACAGCCGTACCCATTTATAGGTGAGACAATGCCCATCACCTGTTTTAACAATGCAATTGTCTTAATAATGTAATTGCCAGCCAACAGGAAGATTGTATTGGACCATGACAATGTAATTACTGATACACTGACATGGGAGGCGCAGAATCTGTGATTGGAGGAGCAGCTCCTCACAGGTTTCATCTCCCATTCTCGCTGCTCCTTCAATCACAACTCTGTATTATTTTCCTGCTCTCAACAAGACACCTGCACCTGCAAATGTTTGGTCCCCGGGCCATTGAGAAACCATAGTATGAAATAATATTGCACGAGGGGGGAGGGGGAGCTTTCCTGAATGTTTCATTCCTGTCTTTGTTCTCTCACAGGCTACGTGTGATGTTGTGATGGCACATTCGCCACCCCACCACCCCCAAAACCCATATATTTTGAACACTGCTTAACTCAGTTGGTAGCACTTCCAACTCTCAAGTCAGAAGGTGGTGAGTTCAAATCCCACTCCAGAAACAGTTAAGGTTGACATTCCCAGCCGGAGGTGCCATTTTTAGATGAGATGTTAAGCCGAGGCTCTGTCCGCGCTCTCAGATAGGTGAATGTAGAAGACCCCATGGCATTATTTCGGAGAAGGGCAGAGGAGTTATCCCCAGTGGCCTGGTCACTATTTAATCCCTCAATCAACATCACGAAACAAAAACAGATTATCTGGTCATTATCACCTTACTGTCTCTGGGAGCTTGTTGTGTACCAATTGTCTGACCCGTTTTCTACATTATAACAGTGCCTCTTCTGCAAAAGTACTTCAGTGGCTATGAAGCACCTTGGGTGTTGGCTACAGTGGGCACACCTTGCAGTTGGTAACTGTGCTTTTTTATTCATTCACAGGATTTGAGCTTTGTTGGCTAGGCCAGCATCTATTGCCCATCCCTAATTGTCCTTGAGAAGGTGGTGGTGAGCCGCCTTCTTGAACCGCTGCAGTCCATGTGTTGTAGGTGCACCCACATAGCTGTTAGAGAGGGAGTGCCAGGGTTTTGACCCAGCAACAGTGAAGGAACGGTGATATAGTTCCAAGTCAGGATGGTGTATGGCTTGGAGAGAAGCTTGCAGGTGGTGATGTTCCTATGCACCTGCTGCCCTTGACGTTCTAGGTGGTAGATGACAGCACTTTCCAAACCCCCACTGGATCGTAGGAGTCGGCCATTCAGCCCTCTGAGCATCTCTGCCATTCAGTAAGATCATCGTTGATCTGGTTGTAGCTTCAACTCCACTTTGCTAACTGTCCCCCATAACTCTCGGCTCCCTTGTCTGTCAAAAATCTGTCTAACACTGTCTTGAATAAATACATATGTACATATGAACAAGGAGCAGCAGTAGGCTATTCGGCCCCATGAGTCTGATCTACCATTCAATAAGATTATGGCTGATCTGTTTGTGTTTTGAGTTCCACATTCCTATCTACCCCCGATAACCTTTGATTCCCTTGCCTAACAAGAATCTATATACTTCCACCTTAAAAATATTCAGTGACCCCGCCTCCACTGCTTTCTGATGCAGAGAGTTCCAAAGTTGCACAACCCTCAGAGAAAAAATGTTTCCTCATCTCTGTCCTATAAGGATGGCCTAATTTTAAAACAGTGTCCCCTAGTTCTGGACTCACCCACAAGAGGAAGCATCCTTTCCACATCCACTTTGTCAAGACCATTCAGGATCTTATATACTTCAATCAAGTCATCCCTCACTCTTCTAAACTCCAGTGGAAACAAGCCCAGCCTGTCCAACCTTTCTTCCTAAATAATCCCTCGAGCTGTATGTTTGACATGAAATAAATATTGTAAATATAAACGAGACACCTCAGAGTGTCATGTACTGTATTGAAATAAACTGATCTGTATCGCACTTTATGTAATGTCAACTTGAAACTGTTACGAAATGTACTTCTATAAATTTTATGAATACAGTATACTTTTGGAAGAAAATAAAGGCTGTGAAATACTTTGAGGGTATTATAAATGCAATTCTTTCATTTTATTTCATTTATGGTCACTCTCACACTTGCAAGCCTAACACACACACACACACACACACACACACAAAGAATGAACAGTAAATCTTGGAAACATTCAGCAAGTAAGGCTTCACTCTAATGGTCGCCTGAGCGATAACTTGCCACTTCTCTCCACAGTTGCAGTGCCTGTCTTGCTGTATTTTTGTTTTACTGCTACCCAGACTAACAGCAGCTAGCTCGGTAGAGGCCAGGGATCGAGTGCTAAGCCATCCGATCTGCCTAACTTTGCAATACCTTCTGAAAAGTGAACAATCGGGTGTGGTGTGGAAAGGGAGGTGGGTCAAGTAAAATCACACTCACTTCTTCTGGCATGGGATGCACTTCAGGGGCTGTGTCTCCCACTGACCCTGCCTCCACTGCAAGTCTCAGCAGACCCTGCAGATTGTTGGGATGCTGCCTGTTTCTCTCAGATCCACCTTCCGCCATTTTAAAGAAACCTCAATCTGGAAGAAAACAAAGATCAACAGTATAATTATTAAAACAACGTAGAAAATGCTGGAAATACTCAGGACGTGCGAATGGGAAAAGCAGAATCATCTCGTCTTTTTTTCCTCACTGCATCATGGGGAAATGGTGGTGTAGTGGTAATATCACTGGTAATCCAGAGGCCCAGGCCAATACTCTGGGGCCATGGGTTCAAATCCCACCATGGCAGCTGGTGGAATTGAAATTCAATTAATAAAATCTGAAATTGAAAGCTAGTCTTAGTGATGGTGACCATGACTCCAGAACCACAGCAATGTGGTTGACTCTGAAATGGCCTAGTAAGTCACTCAGTTCAGGGGCAATCAGAGATGGGCAACAAATGCTGGCCTCGCCAGCAACGCCCACATCCCATGAAAGAATAAACAAAATCATCTCCAACGAAAGATCATCAACCTGTTTCTCTCTCCACAGATGCTGTCTGACCTGCTAAGTATTTGCACTATTTTCTAATTTTTATTTCAGATTTCCAGCAGATTTTATTTTGGTGTTTCATTGAAGCAACCAGTGTACATGAGGAAAACATTGTGTTGCACCAAATTTGTTCCACCACTTTATTGAGGTGGGGTGGCCCATTGTTGTACAGGAATTGTCTCAGTTTTCATTAGTGAGTTAGTGTTACTGGCAGGCAGGGAGGGTGGCGCACGAGGGCTGTGCTGGCAAGTGAACACGGTGATGTCGATGGACATGATGGTCTTGTCTCATCTTTACTTTCCTATGCCCAGATACCCAAACAAACATTTACACAGGCATTGCAAGTAAAACAGCAATATACACAGCAGGTATGTTAGCAAACGTGAAGGCATGTCCACTGCATTGGAACAGCGTTGTACATCCGTAACATCATTACTTCTTTATAGAAAAAAGTGCAGGGCAATGACCATCTTCAACAACAGAGAATCCAACCATCTCCCCTTGACAATCAATGGCATTACCGTCGTCAAATCCCCAATATCAACATTCTGGGGGGTTGCCACTGATCAGAAACTGAGCTGGACCAGCCATTTGGCTACAAGGGCAGGTCAGAGGCTAAGAATCCTACAGCGAGTAACTCACCTCTTGACTCCCCAAAGCCTGTCCACAAGACACAAGGCTGGAGTATGACGGAACACACCCCACTTGCCTGGATGAGTGCAGTTCCAAAAACACTCAAGAAGCTCGACCCCATCCAGGACAAAACAGCCCGCTTGATTGGCACCACCGTAAACACCACTCCCTCCACCACTGATTCACAGTGGCAGCAGTGTGCATCACCTAAAAGATGCGCCGCAGCAACTCATCAAGGCTCCTTTGACAGCACCTTCCATACCTGTGACCTCTACCACCTAGAAGGACAAGGGCAGCAGATGCAGGGGAACACCACCACCTGCAAGCTTCCCTCCAAGCCACACACCACCCTGACTTGGAACCATATTACCACTCCTTCACTGTCACAGGATCAAAATCCTGGAACTCTCTTCCCCAATAGCATTGTGGCTGTACCTACACCATATGGACTGCAGCTGTTCAAGGCGGCGGCTCACCTTCTCAAGGGGCACTTAGGGATGGGCAACAAATGGTAGCCTTGCCAGTGACACCCACATCTGATAAAAGAAGAAATTTTGTTAAAACGCAGTGTGACCTGCTGTGTATTTCCAGCATTTTTGTCTCTATTTTGACCCACACGTGAAATGTTGAGTATGGAAAAAGCTACACCAAGAAGCAAGCCACGTAACTCTGAGGTGATCAAAGCACAGGAAACGCCATATAGGTTTCCTCCAATGATGGAACTGAAGTAGTTTTAACAGCTTTATGTGCCATTCTCTAAGTTTAAAGAATTGTGAACGAAGTAGATTGGTGGGGCGTTTGGTGGATGTGAAGAAAATTATAACACATTTAGATGAGACAGACAAAGAAAAATTCCCAACAGCTGATAGTACAAGGACTAGGGGACGCTAATTTATGGTTTTGGGTAAGAGATGTACTGGGGATGTGAGAAAGAAATTTTTTAGTGCAGCGAGTGGTAATTACCTGGAACTTGCTGCTTAGGAGGATGGTGGAAGCAGAGATAATTCAGTGATTTCAAAAGGCAATCAGGCACTTGAGGGGAATAAACTTGCAGAGCTACAGGGATAGAGTGGGGCAACAGGACTTACTGGACTTTTTAAAAAAAAAATCATTCATCGGATGTGGGCATCACTGGCTGGACCAGCATTTAATGCACATCCATAATTGATCTCAAGAAGATGATGGTGAGCCGCCACTTTGAACCGCTGCAGTCCATATAGTGTAGGTACACACACACAGTGTTGTTAGAGAGGAAACCCAGGATTTTGACCCAGTGACAGTGAAGGAACGGCGATATATTTCCAAGTCAGGATGGTCAGTGATTTGGAAACTTCCAGGTGGTGATGTTCCCATGTGTCTGCTGACCTTGTCCTTCTAGATGGTAGCGGTCGTGGATTTGGAAGTTGCTGTCTAAGGAGTCTTGGTGAGTTCCTTGTAGATGGTACACACTGCTGCGTCGGTGGTGGAGGGAGTGAATGTTTGCGGGTAGGGTGCCAATCAAGCAGGCTGCTTTGTCCTGGATAGTGTCAAGTTTCTTGAGTGTTGCTGGAGCTGCACTCATCCAAGTGGAGAGTATTGCATCACATTCCTTGCTAGGGCTCCTTGATACCATACTCAGTCAAATGCTGCCTTGATGTTAAAGGCAGTCACTCTTACCTCACTGCTGTACAGAGAGCTGCCATGGACTCAATGGGCAGAATGGCCACCTCTTGTCATAATAACTCTAAATACCGCAAGGAATATATTTCCAGGGTATAACACCAGAAGTCTCCCTTCCTCATCATCAAGGCACAGCAGATAAATTGCCTGGTATTACAGATCAGGTGTGTCCGAGTTCTGATCCCTAAACTACGGTCAGCAGAACGACATGAAAGGCACCAAAATTGTCTGGCAAGGTGGCAGGGGAGAAAAGAAACAGAGGCAGTGATGCTGTTGGAAGGTGCGCATGTCCCAATGTCAACTGGGATCAGGCTCAAGTTTCGCAGTGAGGCCCCTGTGCTCAAACAGCCTGCCAGTGCCAATAGCTTGGGTTCACACCTGCCACTTGGGCAAAGCAATGGAGGGCAACTGGTGGGTTAGTGGAACAGTAACCGGGTAAAGGAAGGGAGAAAACTGGCAAAAAAAATCATTTTCAATGTGAGCTGCACCGATGCCTAGATTTCAGAATGGTCCCGCTCACATTTACAAAATTTGTTTTGCTATTTTTAGCAAAACAAAAACACCCAGAAAATTACAAAGGTGACACAATAACATGCAGAATGAATAATATTCCCATTCTTATGCCTTCAGGTAAAAAAAGTCTCAATAAATGAAATCATGTGCAGAGAAGTAAGAACATAACATGTCAGGGTGTAATTCCTACCAGTGTTATTCTGAGTCTCAATTAACTTGGCTCCGTTGGTAACACTCATACCAGAAGATGACCAGTCCAAGCCCCAGTCTTAAGCGCATAATTTATCACAGTCCTTAGGAGACTGGGCACCAAACCAAGGCTCCATCTGCTTCGTCAGCTCATTCAGTGTGCACAGTAGGCTGCTCCAATTCCCTACACAGAACCAGGGCTATGCTTCGAAACTAACAGATTGACTGTTTGCACACTTTGGGTGCCTGTGGACATGACAAAGGGCTACATAAATGTAAACCACCTTTCTTAATATGGAGTCAATAATTTCAAACGCAGGTTCTCACATTGAGGTCCATGGAATCCTATGAGCTTCCGATACGTCCCATCACTCATCATTTCTGTTATTTTATGTCAATTGAACTGCTACCTTTGAACGCAGGAACAAGAAAAGGTCATTGATCCCCTCAGGGGTCAGGCTTGCTCCAACATTCAAATAGATTTTAACTGGTCTGTACCTCAAATTGATTTCCCCTCCATTTTTCTTGATGCCCTTACCTCAGCTTCTAGCACTCCAAAGCTTCTTGGGGGAGAGAGCTCCAGATTTCTACTACCTTCTGAGCTTTCTCTTAAATTGCCTAATAATGTTCTCTTGTCCTTGATTTCCCCAGAGAACCACAGAATCTTTAGAGTGTAGAAGGTGGTCATTTGGCCCATCGAATCTGCACTGGCTCTGAGTGAGCATTCCACCTCGCCCCCACTCCCCTGCCTTATCCCCGTAACCTTGCACATTCTCTCTTTTTAGGTAGGAGTCCAATTCCCTTTTCAATACCTTGATTGAACCTGCCTCCACCATCCTTTCAGAAAATTCGTTCCAGACTCCAACCACCTTCTGGTTGAAAAAGTTTTTCCTCACATCACATTTACTCCCTTTGCCAATTAATTTGAATCTGTGCCCTCTAGTTCTTGATGCTCTCTTGAGTGGGAACAGTTTCTCACTATCTACCCCTCAGGATCTTGAATACCGCTATCAAATCCCCTCTCAGCCTTCTTTTCTCCGAGGAAAACAGTTCCAACCTCTCCAATCTATCATCATAGCTACAGCGCTTTAACCCTGGAATCATTCTTGTGAATCTCCTCTGTACTCTCTCCAATGCCTTCACATCCTTCCTCAAGTATGGTGCCCAGAACTGGACGCAGTACTCCAGATGAGGCCTAGCTAATGTCTTATACAAGTTCAACATGACCTCCTTACTCTTGTACTCAATGCCGCTATTAATAAAGCCTAAGATACTGTATGCTTTAGTAACTGCTCTCTCAACATGCCCTGCCATCTTCAATGGCCTATGTACATATACACTGATGTCCCTCTGTTCCTGCACCTTCTTTAGAGGCTCTCCCTTTATTTTATACTGTACCACCATATTCTTCTTGCCAAAACGAATACCTCACACTTCTCTGCATTGAACTTCATCTGCCACTTGTCTGCCCAAGCCACCATCATGTTTATATCCTTTTGAAGTTGAAGAATATCCTCATTACAGTTGACATTTCCAATCTTCATATCAAAATTTGAAATCATGCCCTGCACACCACAGTTTAGATCATTAATATATATCAGGAAGAGCAAGGGTCCCAAGACTGGTCTCTGGGGAACTCCACTGCAAACCTTCCTCCAATCTGAAAAACCATAATTTATCACTACTCTATGTTTCCTGTCACTCAGCCAATTTCTTATCCAAGTGTCTACATTCCCTTTTATTCCATGACCTAGAATTTTGCTCACAAGTCTGTTGTGTGGCACAGTGTCAAATGCCTTTTGAAAATCCATATACACCGCATTGACACCATTTCTATCTACTCAATCGAATTGCTCTTCATCTTGAATACCTCGCTCAGTACATCTTTCAATCTTCAAAAGCAAGACCCTTATTTCTCAAAATTCTATCCATTGTTCCTTCTCAGCTTTAAGTACCCAGTCCTACACCGATTTCATCTTCTTTGAATCTTCTTGGCTCAAATCATGGGATAGGTTTTCATCTGTTTTGCCTGATCATTTAGCCTCCCATAGATAGAGCACAGAGAGGAGAAGATGCCTACTCCGGCTTGTGTGGAAAAAAATGCTTCCTGATTTCAAACAATGACAGTCTCAATTCAGGCTTCTCTCAGCCAATTGTTATACCTAGCCTCCTGAAATGGAATAGCTACATAAGAAATAAAAAGCAGGAGTAAGCCACTTGGCCCCTCAAGCCTTTCATTACCAATCATTAAGATCATGGATGATCTGATCATGGCCACAATTCCACTTTCCTGCCTTCCCTCCTTCCTCAATAATTCTTGACTCCCCTGTAGATCAAAAATCTGTCTATCTCAGCCCCAAACATATTCAATGCCCCAGCCTCCACTGCTCTCTGAGGAGAGTTCCAAAGACTAACGACTCTCAAAAGAAACTCTTCCTCATCTCTGTCTTAATTGGGAACCCTGTTATTTGTAAACTGTACCTCCTAGTTCTAGATTCCGCAGAGGAAACATCCTCTTAGCATCCAGCCTGTCAAGCCCCTTCAGAATCTTATATGCTTCAATAAGATCACCTCTCATTCTTCTAAACTCTAGTGAGCATAGGGCGAACCTGTTCAACCCTTCTTCATAAGACAACACCTTCACCCTAGCAATCAACTTAGTGAACCTTCTTCAAGCTGCCTCCAGTACAAGTATATCTCTCCTCCCCACCCCCACCCACATAAATGAGGCCAAAACTGTTCACAATACTCCAGGTGTGGTCCCACCAACACGCTGTACAGTTGGGGGCAAGACTCCCTGTTTTCATACACCACCCTCTCCCCTTGTTTTGAGCTTAGTTCCACCCCAACAAAAATAAAATCCATTTAGCTCAGGACAGTCCCCAGTGTAGAAGCAATATGCTGCTCTGACGCTTCTGATTATAATGAGAGGCCAACTTGTCAGAATGCACCTGTTTAATTTGCCTTCCCATTGGGGGGCGGGGGGGGGGTGGGGGAGGAGGATGGGGGGGGGGAATTGGCAGCGCTCTGTAAATAGCATTGCCAGTGATGTTTCCCCCACCCAGGCCGTTACTGAGCTGAGTTACCCGCATGCAAAAGCTGAAATGCCGGCCAACCAGCCACAATGGCACCTGCCATCAACAACATGCCTCAAAATGGCCGCCCCCCAGACCGTTACTGGTGGCAGCCCCGTTAAAAGCGCCGTTGCAGTTTATCGGCGCGCCCCTTACCCACTCGCCCGGACTCCCTCGCACGGTTTCCGTTCCGGCCGTACGGGCACTCGCCCCGCTATCACCCTCACCGAGGATTCTCCACCTTTCCAGATTCTTCTAGCGTTTTCAGACCATGGGCGCCACCATCTTGCCGGCAATTGCGTCGCACGGTGGGGGCGGGGGCGTTGTGACGTCAACATACCGGAAATGACACCATTGCGGGGCAATTGTCTGCGTGTGTTGCCATCGCTGCGCCGCCATCTTTGAAACCCCTTGCCCCTCAGGCCTTTATCTTAGTTAAGCCGTAAGGGGACACTGGGATGGAGTCCCAGTGTCATCAAAGACAGACAAAAAAAGCCCCCCGCCCCCTTTTTTTTAAAGATAGGCACTACTAATAAATAAACCATACAAGATTTGCATTTCTTTAGTGATTTTCAGTTTTTTTAACATCTCTGCTGCAGGGTTGACTGGATTGACAGTTCCCTCCAGGCCTTGTGCACAAAAACCAAGCCGACACTCCAGCACAGTACTGCGGGAGTGCAGCACTGTCAGAGGTGCTGTCTTTCAGATGAGGAATCAGACTGAGGCTCCATTTCTGCCTGCTTGGGTAAACGTAAAAGATCCCTTGGCACGATTTTGAGTTATTGCTCAGGAAGCCGGGACTGCATGTCACGTTCATGTCTATATCCTAAAACAAGTGCCTTATGATCCCAAAACAACATCCCATTTAAGGCAAGAGTGCTAAGGTTGCAGCATTGTCGCGTGCAAACATTGTGCTGCAACTGCCAATTGGTTCGGACATTAGTTATTCATTTTCTGCCTAGTGTGCTTTTGTGGTACCAGGGAGACTGACAGTCTTCCAGTGTCTTCACTACTTTGGCTATTGGTTTGAGCCTAGATGGTCACCGCCAGCAAACTGTCCAACATTACAGAGAGCATTACAGCCAACATTGTCATTTTCACCAGATGGATAATGTTCCAACTGAGATTAAATGTATTCCTGGCAGTTTCATCACATGACTTTCCCCCACATTCCAACCATTATTCAGTCAACACATCCATCCTTGTAATGCACTGCCTTCCTACGCCAATTGGAAGGCAAAAAGACTCATTGCCCAATTGGATATGATTGGCAATCAACCAAACAGCCTTTTTTGCCCCCCTCTTCAATATTTTATACCTGGTAGAGGAATGTTCGAAAAAAAAACCCCAAAAAAACCCAATCTTTTTTTAATGTCCCTGTGATTTTTCTCCCAGATTGCACAGCAATGTCCTGGAGATTCCAGGCCACTCCTGGTAGATTGGCAACTCTAGACTGGGACCCTGGTCGACTCTTCTTCTGTTTAGGAAGAATGACGCCAACTGTTATCCAAGCCAAGATCAGCCAACTCACCACAGATCAGCAATAAAACTTATCATCTGCACAGTCTGATGCTTTAAGGCAGTGCCTTAATTTATTGGGGCATAACGAGAAGAACCAGAGCAGCTTCTGGAATTATGGTAATGCCACCTGTTTTGCAGCTGAATCCACAGTGATTTCCGTGTGATCTTAATCTCGATACGGGAATGGCTTTTTCTCAAGCTTCTGATACCTAACTTTGGAGCAGGTCCACGATACCCTCAACCAGAGCCATGGATACACAACCCAAACGAGAAATTGAGTCATTTTTTTTTGTTTTCCAAATTTATTTTGGAGCACCTTGTCATCATCTATTGCGTGTGCACATACACACAGACACACACAAAGCTAATGAGAATTAAGACCACAGAGGCTTAAATCAACTATTGTGCAGACTAGCCCTTTTCCAGACATCAATTCTGTTTAATTGTTCAAATTTAGTTAGACAGAGAACTGGGAATAATTGATGAGGTAAATGTTGCTGGTCTTAACGAGATAGTCCCAATTACAAAAAGGCTTAATTCCTACTTTCCTGGTCTTTTTGGAAGGACTCTCGAACACCTGGCCCCTGCTGTTGCAGTCAACCCTCCTGAATATAGATCTAGACTAAACAATGGTTCGTTGCAGTTGGAAGGTTTACCTGCAATGTTGTAAGGCCAGCACAGGTAAGAGTCTGAATTGGACGGTATAATATCTGAGGCACGGCAGGTGCCAGTTTAAGGATTCGTACCTGGGATTATCAACATGGCATGTTCTTAATCTCAATTGTATTGGCATGAGGTGTAACGTATTTACTTTTTGATGGCAGGGGAGGAGTGGGGTGGAAAGTCAGAGGAAAAAAAAAATGAAAGGGCAGTGGCAGTCAGTCTATGGTGCTCTCGTATATCTCCTTGCACTGAACATTGGTCAGAGGACAGACCAACAACCTGGTCTGTAGGCGTAAAAAACAGAAAGTGCTGGAAATACTCAGCAGGCCTTGCAGCATCTGTAGAGGGAGAAACAGAGTTAACCTTGCGAGTTGAATATGACTATTCAGAACATTCAGAATGGTTCTGCAGAGTCATATTGACTATGTCCCAACCAGCAGAAATAGTTTCTATCTACCTCATCGTATTAACATTGATCAGATGTGAACCCTAGATGAACTCTCTCTCCCCCACCACACCATCCTCCACATCTAACCTCAAGCCCTCTCGTTGTCACGCTCCCAAGATTAAGTAACTCAGCAAAGACTGTGATCAAGCATGGTATGTTATTGACCTCTGGTCTGTTTAGCTAACTGAGGAACTTGCAGCTTTACAGTGAGGAGAAAGTTACTAATTCTCCCAAACAAGTGACTACATAGAAGTTACTGCACTGAAACAGGTCATTTAGTCCAACTGGTCTATTTTAAGCTTCTGTTCCACATGAGCTCACTACTACTTCACCTAACCATACCAGAATATTCTTCTATTCCTTTCTCCCACATGTACTTATCTAGCTTTCCCTTAAATACATCTATGCTATTCACCTCAACTACTCCCTGTTGTAGTGAGTTCCACATTCTTACCACTCTCTAAGTAAACAAGTTTCTCCTGAATTCCATATTGAATTTATTCATAAATATCATACTTGCGGCCTTTAGCAGACTGAGGAAAAGAGTATTTAAGAACTAGGATCTCAAACCCAAGACTAAAGTTATAGTTTACTGGGTTGTAAGGATTCCCATGCTCCTATATGTTTCGGAGACTTGGATGACCTACAGCAGGCACCTTGAGCACTGGAGACGTCCCACCAGCAGTGCCTTTGCAAGATCCTCCAAATCCGGTGGCAAGAATGGCAGTGCAACAATTGTGTCCTTTCCCAAGCCAACTTGCCCAGCATCAAGGTGCGAATCACTCAAAACCAGCTGCGCTGGACAGGACATGTCTACGGGACATGGCGGAACTGCTCTACTCGGAACTCGATTGCAGCAGAAGACTCCCAGGAAGACCATGGAAATGCTTTGGGGATGTCCTCAAAGCATCTCTGAAGAGGTCAAACATACCTGCCGACTCATGGGAGACCCTGGCTTGTGACTAACCAAAATGGTAAAGGCTCATCTTGGAAAGCACCAAACACATCGAGAGACTTCATCAGGAACTTGCTGAGGGTATGTCGAGGCATTGGAGGGAGTGTACAAACTCCAAATAACCCATTTATCCAACCCTTCAAGCCCCGCACGTGACGGAATCTGCAGATCGCACATTCGCCTTATCAGCCATTGAACTGGAGTGGAAGCAAGTCACCCCTGATTCCGAGGGATTGCATAAGGGGCTTGTGGCCCCTAGCTTTCAATTATAAAGTATCTTCTCTATGGAATGGCGTGTGGTGCGCAGGCAGGCCACAGAAAGGGAGAGAAGAACGAACATACACCTCGAAATCGGGACAGGTGGGTTGATATTTACAATGGCTGGATAAGTTGTGAGGAGGATAGAAAAGGATCTACAAAGGGATATTGATAGGTTATGAGTGGGCAAAGCTATGGCAGATGGAGTATGATGTAGGAAAATGTGAGGTTGTCCACTTTGGCGGAAAGAATAGAAAAGCAGAATATTATTTCAATGAGACTGCAGAATGCTGCAGTGCAGAGGGACCTGGGTGTCCTTGTACATGAATCACAAAAAGTCAGCATGCAGGTACAGCAAGAAATTTGGAAGGCAAATGGAATGTGGGGCTTTATTGCAAGGGGGATAGAGTATAAAAGTAGGGAAGTCTCGGTGTAACTGTATAGGGCACTGGTGAGATCACACCTAGAGTACTGTGTACAGTTTTGGTTTCCTTACTTAAGGATGTACTTGCATTGGGATCAGTTCAGAGAAGGTTTACTAAGCTGATTCCCAAGACAAAAGGAATGTCTTATGAGAAAGGGTTGAGCAGATTGGGCCTGTATCCATTGGAGTTTAGAAGAACAAGAGGTGATCTTATTGAAACATTTAAGATTCTGAGGGGGCCTTTGACAGGTTAGATGCTGAGAGGATGTTTCTCTGCATGGGAGAGTCCAGAACCAGGGGGCACAGTTTCAAAATAAGGGGTTTCCCATTCAAGATCGAGATGAGGAGGAATTTCCTCTCTCAGAGGGTCATTCGTCTTTGGAATTCTCTTCCACGGAGATGAGGGGGTCATTGAGGATGGGTCGTTGAATATATTCAAAGCTGAGTTAGATTTTTGAAATACAAGGCAGTCAAGGGTTATTGAGGTGGGGGGTGATGTGTTGGGCCAGGCAGGAAAGTGGAGTTAAGGCCACAATCTGATCAGCCATGATCTTACTGAATGGTGGAGCAGGCTGAAGGGCTGAATGACCTACTCCTGCTCCTAATTCTTATGATCTGACAAAAAAAGAGTATTTTATCAAATGTTTACTTGTGTTTGATAATTCAGTTCCTTCACACAGTCTGCCAATTCCCTGATTATGAAGCCAACATGTATAAAACAAAAATGCTAAAATAAAATCAGTAGCAATGGATACAAAATCAAAAGGATGCCAAATCTGATATCTGGGATAAACATTACCAAATTAGTCTCCCTCACTATCCAGTGGTCCTATCCTGTTTTTCTTAAAATTTGCTGTGTTGTCAGTTGAGAAGAGGATCAGGCTAGTCTGTGATGCCATCCATGGTTAAATAGCTTGCCAATAGGTTGTTGCTAGACTTATACATAAAGGATGAGTATTGGATGAGGGACTCGAAAGTAACTGGTGTCCGTGGAATTCCATCTTACTGGAGGTTAGTCTGTTCATAAAATGGGCCCCGACTTGAGTATTGTGGCCTATTCTGGGCACCACACTTTGGGAAGGATGTGAATACATTAGAGAGGATGCAGAAAATATTTACAAGAATGATTCCAGGGATGAGACATGTGGATATGTTACATGGATAGACTGGAGAAACTGGAGCTGTTCTTAGAGAAGATTGAGAGGAGAGTTGATACAGGTGATCAAAACCGTGACGGATCTGGACAGAATAGATAGAGAGAAACCGTTCTCAATGGCAGAAGAGTCAAGAACCAGAGGGCACCAATTTAAGGTGAGTGGCAAAAGAATGAAAGGAGAGACGGGGAAAATCATATGTATGCAGCAAGTATTTAGGATCCGGAATGCATTGACTGAGTGTGTGGGTGAGGTAGATTCAATCTTGACTTTCAAAAAGGTTTTAGATAATTATCTGAAGAGAAGAAAAATTGCAGGGCTTCGGGGAAAAGGCAGGGGGAGTGGGACTAGCTGATCTACTCTGGGTCTGACATGGCACTGACTTGTTGGACAGAATGGCCTTTTTTGGTGCAGTATCCATTCTATAATTCCACTCTCTTCTATGAAAATGATGCCAAATTTGATACCTGTGATAAACATTCCCAAATTAATTAGATTCATGAAAAAGGATATTTAATTACATCTTTAAAAATATTTAAAAAGGTGTTACTGCAGGTTTAGCTTCAATGGTAAATGCCATTGCTTCGTTATTCATTCCCAGACATCAGTACTTTTAAATTACTGTCCTCAAGTGAGAGAGAGAGATGACATACAGGTGAAGCAAGATTAACTGTACATTGCATAACAGACACTGCATTTATCTAACACCTTTAACAAAATAAAACACCAAAATTGCTTTGCAGAAGCTAGGTGAAGAAGAGTAATTTGAGAAAGGCATTACAGTCTCATAATAGGGGTTGGCCATTTAGGACTGAAATGAGGAGAAATTTCTTCAAAGAGCTGTGAATCTTTGGAATCCTCTACCCTAGGAAGATGCAGATGCTCAGTCAAAATATATTCAAACACTGAGATCGATAGATTTTTGGGTTCCAAAGGAATTGAGGGATATGAGGATTGGACGAGAATTGAGGTGGAAGAGATCAGCCATATTTTTACTGAATGGAGGTGCAGGCCCCAAGTGTTGAATGGTCTGCACCTGTTCCTATTTCTTATGTATTTATAAGTTATTGATGTGCCAAATTACTTGCCCCAGTTATTAGTTACATAGCCAGAGGTTTTTCTGGAGAGCAGGTAGGTAGCTTAAAAGTCCATGACATAACATACAACAAGATCCTGCTTTCACCGTAACTTGTTTCTATGGGAATCTCCTTAGCTGAACAGCATATTAAAAGAAGCAGCAATTTAACATCCTTATTTCATTCTTTCAGTCAGGCAGGTCCGAGACACAATTGCTTCTCCCGTCGAAGATCTTTAAAAATCCAACCTAGGCCAGGAGAGGGAGCACACGTACACAAACACACGTGCGCGCACACACACACACGTGCGCGCACACACACACACGTGCGCGCACACACACACACGTGCGCGCACACACACACGTGCGCGCGCGCACACACACACACGTGCGCGCGCACACACACGTGCGCGCACACACACACGTGCGCGCACACACACACACGTGCGCACACACACACACGTGCGCACACATACACATGTGCGCACACAAACACACTTCCATTTTGGTATATATAAACACACACACACACCATATTCTCACCCTATGTTCCAAGGTGTAGAGCCAGTGCTCTCACAAGGCCTATTTACTGCACTGATAACAAGAAGCTATGAAGAAAATACTTCAATGTTGTGCTTCGTGTGATATTCTTAAATCACATCAAATTACTCCCAACCCCAGTGACAGACATGTACCTAACTGCATGTCAGCTTAATTGTACATGGCCCAGACTATTCGCTATCATATTTGGACAATCTGAATTTATAATTGTACCACTGTTTTCCATAACACGCTTGTGTTTACACGTTACTGAAACAACACTTTATAATAAATGACAAAAGAACTGGGGAAGTAGGGAGATTTTTTTTAAAAACACAGTAAATTGTTATAAGAAGCAGATTCAACAGCAACTTTGAAAAGGGAATTGTGTACGGCTCTTTCAAAGAGCCGACAGAGGGACAACAGGCCAAGCGGCCTCTTTGTGTGCTGTATGATTCTAGGAATGCTAGTGACAAAACTGACCCTCAGACTTGTGTGAAATTTTCAAGATCTAGTTAAAACCATTTGAGAAAAAGACAACCTGTAAAACTCCTTGTAGACTTCAGACACAGAGAAGAAAAACTATACTTTAAAAAAAAAAACATTTTTACTTTTCTCATATGAGGAAGGATATCAAGCACATCAGCTGATCAATAAGCACCAAAAGTTGTTATCCTGAGGTTATACGAAGCTTTACATATTGTCCCTGGGACTGAGTCAAGAAGGTGTGAGAGAGTACTTCAAATTCTATTTGAAGAGGTACTTGAAGGAAAGCTCAAACTAATCTCACTTTCATAAGCTGTTCCTTATATGCTATGTGACTTGCCAGTTCATGAGCTATTTACTTTAAGAATCCACTGCCCAAACCAACCAGCAGGACAGACACAGCCACTTCCTAGTTTGCACAGCGATATATCTTTGTACCTTTAAGTCCCTCGACCCTCCCGTCCTCTCATGACTCCCGCAGATCCAGGACAATAGCAACTCTCTGGTACCTCAGTCGAGTGCCCTTGTTAACCCAGACACTGAACTGTTAAGCAGGCTGTTTGGCCCAAAGAGCATCCAGCTGATTCTGTTCTCACCAGGCTCTGAAGGTTGCCTTTTCCAGTAGAGATTGGCCGATTCCCTCCCCTCCTAATGACACTGCGGCCAACAACAGTGCCAAGCACCCTTGTTCCAGTTGAGATCAGGCGACATCTGCAAAGATGGGCTATCAACGCCCTTGGGCCTTCCAGTTGGGCTTGGCTCAGTCCCACTCTTGAGAGTGCAAAGTCGATGGCAAGCATAGCCCCACCATCTCAAAGTGGCAAAATCGTTGTGCAAACTGGGGAAACAGCTACAGTTCAATCACTGAGCTAACCAATAAAATAACACAGGAGGAGTGCATTTTAACATTATATCTCTCTAAATGCGAGGAGGAGTAGAAATAGAATTTCTTTGTCCATTTCGCAGAATCTCTCTTTACGATGGCGATTGGGTGGGGAGGGGGGAAGGGGTGGTGGAAAGAAACACTTCCTGGCCCAATGAAATACTCAGATAGAGTCTTCACTCGTTGAAGAGGAGATATCAAAGTCTATGGAACCGTGGCTGACGACCAGACGCAGGCGTTTGGATCTAGCGAATGGGGTGAAAGCCGTGGGTCTTTTGCCATCTTCCACTGAGGAAACAAAACAATTGTGGGACAGCATGCCCTCAGCGCACACCCTATCCTGTGATGGGCCCAGCCCTGTCACTTCCGCGCCACACATCCTTGTCTCCTGTGCGCAGTTCAGGAAACGCCTGGAACGCTTGCGCTGGGTTGCATTAAGCCACGGGTCGTTACTGGCTGCTGAGCTCAGTCCATTCGCCGTTTCTGTTCCCTCACCTTCCGGTACCTTCCTTTTGATGGCTTGTTTTGGTGACTGCAGACCGCCTGCTCTCTGTCCATTAGCTGTCCGCTTGTTTTGCCTCGCTGGCTTGCTCGCACGTGAACAAAGCTGAGCACAGTGCAAAGTCCTCAACGAACCGTCACCTACCGTTTGCTCAGCCCCCATTTTGGAATCCAGCAGGCTGCTCCCTCCCTCTTCTCCCATGCTCAGCCTTGCGGCCAACCTCCTCCTAACATACCACGTGCGAGTGGCAGACTCACAGATCTTTGAAACATCTTCCAGAACGACGCGGACATCTCGAATTTCCAATGAGCACGCAGCTCGACAGCTCTCGTCCGTTGAAAACCACGGGCCTTGACTGCAGTTTTGCTGAGGTGTTGTGTTGTCTTTTACTGAGCTCTGTGCTTTATTCTTGACACTGGTCATGAGGACAGCATCCTTGCTCAAATCAACTTTCACAAAATGGGTCAAACCAAATGCTCTTCTTGGCAGTATCTCTGGGCTTTGAGAGCTCTTTCTCTTTTTATTCAGCCTCCTTCTCAATGCCCTCTTCCGCCTCCTCCTCCTCCGTTTCCTGGTCAGGGTGCCACCAGATACCTTCTCGCTGGCAGTCTGTAAATGAACAGGAGGTGGGCCTGGAGAAAGGTCTCCGTTTGTGCTCTGTGGTTTGAATGGTGCTTGGTCCAGTGAGGGAAGGGTTACTTCAGTTGCGAAATCGGGAGCATTAAAATTCTTCAAAACTGGCTCTGATGACTTTCTCGGTTTGGGTTTAGATGCTAGGACTCCATTGGCGCTTGTAGGAGCTTTCTGACTGGACACTTCTTCTGGACATTGAGGGGCAACTGGGATTGGGTCTGCCTCTGGTTTGTCCCACAAATCTCTCCCATTTTTCCTTGTAGCTGCTTCATTCAAATTGGTCAACGGCCCAGCTAGATCTGCACAATCATATAAATCCACTCGCAGATCCTTTAGGAAGATGCCTTCTGGCATCAGGAATGTTGCTGGTGTTTCAGGATCAGTTTTCTTAGCTGTGGGCTGAAGTTGTAACGTAGAGGAATACCCAAACCCATAGTGAAGTCCTTCTGCCTCGCTCTTCTCCAATGCAGACTCCCTCCCACGATAAGCAGTCTGGCTCCCATTTGGCAGATACTCCACTGAGCTCCCATTGGTTGCCGCCTTCTCTCCTTTGCCAGCCCGAGTGTTCTGCAGCCGCAATGCCATTGATCGAAGTGCAGACGGTGACTTTGAGTGAGGGCTGCGTGGGGTCCGCCTTTTCCATTTCCCTTGTTTGCTCCTCCTCGAATTTAAAGAGAGCCTTCTGTCTGAAGCTGAAATTTAAAAATGAGAGAGAGAAAGATTTAACAAGCATGTTCAGCATCGTGTTTGGGACCTCACCTCCCCAATGTTTTTGTCCAATTTTGCACTGATGGCATTAATCTTGCTGCCATCTCACCTGTATGTCCACTCTTTATGTCTAAGAATTGGATGCCTATCAGGCCACGGAGGGCATCAGAGCCGAGGCGATTCTGCCCTCACTTCACATCTACACACACAATCCAATAAGATTCACTGCATATCAGTTAAACTGGATTATTTTACCCTCTCTACAAAAAGGACACTAGTGTCAATTATAGCACCTCCACTAGTGTTGCCATCGGGGTTATCTAACAAGCCCTTTTTTTTAAAAACTGGGGGTGGGGGGGGGGGGGGGTGGGGGGTAGGAGATACTTCAGGAAAGTTCCCCATTTACCTGTTATTATTTACAATCATTGTTCTTGGTCTGCTCGATCAGCAGTGAGGGGCATGCAGCCTGCTCCTGGGCTGTGCCAATGCCCCTAGTAGACACCTTATGACATGGTGGTCAGTCCACACCTTGAGGACTGTGTCCAGTTCTGGTAACCAAGAGACAAAGGAGAGATTCAAACATTGGAAAGCGCGCAAAATTCAGCAACAAGGCTGATCACTAGTGTGAGTATGAAGAAATATTGCAGCCTTGAGGAGAGACCAACGTAAAGTTGATCTTCTAGAGTAGTTTAAGAATGTAATGTTTTTAGTACAGAAAAGGCAAATCCAGAAAATTAAACTGGGAGTAAGAGAAGGGGGGCACAGATTAAAGTTAGTAAATGGAAAATCCAGGACTGATCAATGTAGGACTTTCAGGAAGAGAAGTGGAGGTGAAAACAATTTAAGAACCATGTGGATGAGCTAAGATGAGCCAAGTGATCTTCTTCATCCATAACTAACTTGTGACCGAAATAGTTTTTAAACTTACGAATTTTGATGTGCTCAACCATTGCTGAAAGAAGAATACGAATTCAGAGGACCCCTTGGAGTGTTGCACTGCCCACCCCCACCACAGCACCACAATCCAGATATCCCAACCCTTCCAATTGAAGTATAAGCTTCTTTTGTGATTGCACTCACTCTGCCACAAGGCCCTTTCTGCGGTTTTCTGATACAAATCAACACGTGCTCCCTTGGTCCGTCTTCCTTTGCCTTTCTGATTCATACGACTCAGGCGACTGTCGGTCTCTCTCAGCCCGTACTTACAGAGTGCGCCCACCTCAACGTCACGCTTCTTCATCCTGAAGGCTCCTTCTCCTCGCCTGGAAAGAGTAAAGATCAACTCCTTTTTTAGAAAAAGAAATCATATGGATTTTCACTCATGAATTTCTGATCATTCACTACTTCCCAGCCCTCCCACATTTCTACGTCCTCTCGAGAAGGTGTTGATTGTTTCTTGGTGCGTGCTTCAATAGGTACTGGCATAAAACGGACGTGACAGTAAAAGGCACTGCCTGCGATCGTGGTCTTCAAGTTGAAGTTATTAACATCGGATTAGGTGTTCCGGAGGAAACCCAGGGTTATTTTATTCCTACATCTTAACTGAGAAAAGTTAGAAACGCAATAGGTGGGTTGGACAAGGACAGAAGGTCTGTGATAGGGTGACAGAAAAGCTAACCTTTCAGGGCCAAAGGGAATGATGACGGGGCAAAGAAATAAACAAAGAAACAAAAAATAAAAACAAAGTGCTGGAAAAACTCAGCGTGTATGGAAACATCTATGGAGTGAGAAAGAGAGTTAATGTTTCTAGTCCAATATGACTGTTCTTCAGAAACAAAAAGATGTGCCGAAAGGGGAGGTGGTGGCATAGCGGTATTGTCACTGGACTAGTATTCCAGAGACCCAGGGTAATGCTCTGGGGACCTGGGTTCAAATCCCACCATGGCAGATGGTGAAATTTGAATCTAATAAAAATCTGGGATTAAAAGTCTGATGCTGATCATGAAACCATTGTAAAAAAAAAATCCATTTGGTTCACTAATGTCCTTTAGGGAAGGAAATCTGCTGTCCTTACCTACCTATAACTCCAGACCCACAGCAATGTGGTTGACTCTTAAATGCCCTCTGAACAAGGGCAATTAGGGATGGGCAATAAATGCTGGCCTAGCCAGCAATGTCCACATCCCATGAACGAATTTTTTTAAAAAGTGTGTGCCGCTGACTGCAAGCCAAAATCAAAAGAAAAACCAAAACATGCAAAGAAAAGGAAACAAAATGGGCACCGAGATTATGGTCTGAAATTGTTGAACACAATGTTGAGCCCCGAAGGCTGCAAAGTGCCTGATTCTGATTCTTCTGTCGTTCCTGTCTTTCACCCTATCACAGACCTTCCTTTTGTCCTTGTCCCATCCGCCCCTTGCTCAAAACCTAACTTTTCTAACATCTAAAAATCTAGCATTTCAATCTAAAATCTAGGATTTCTAACTTTTCCCAGTTCTGAAAAACAGACCTGAAACGTTAACTCTTTTTCTCTCCGCAGATGCTGCCATAACCTGGCGACTATGTCCTGCATTTCTGTTTTTGTTTCAGATTTCCAGCATCTGCAGTATTCTGCTTTTCGATTATTTTTATCCCTTACCTTTCACATGTGTAGCATTCGCACAGCTCGTTGTTTTCACCAAAAAAACTGTCACCATAGTAACAGGTGATCTCATCTCCGGGTTCAATGTCCCGAAGAACTTTGACACACGCCCGGTCGCCTTCGGTAGGAACAAACTGTGCAAGGAAGAAAAGGGAAAATATGAGACAAATCCCGATTCTTTTGCAGCCGATTTCGCAAACAGCAAGCGAATCACAGAACTAGCACTGTGGGTGTACCTAGACCACATGGGCTTCAGCAGTTCAAGGCGACAGCTCACCGCCACCTTCTCAAGGGCAATTAGGGATGGGCAATAAATGCTGACCCAGCTAGCGAAGCCCACATCCCGTAAAAGGATATATATTAAAAAAATGGCAGGCACTGCACTGAAGTACAGATATCCCAGGTTTCAGAGCAGTAGCACTCAGCTTCATGCTGTACACCATGGGTTTCCGCTCTTAGCTGTGCTGTCTTTGAAACTCCCTCCCTAAACCTTTTCCTCCTCCTTTAAAGCGCTCCTTAAAACAAAGCTCTTTGACCTAGCTTTTGGTCGCCTGTCCTGATATTCCCTTATGTGGCTCTGTTTCAAATTTTGTTTGATTAACACTCCCATAAAGCACCTTTGGACTGTGTAGAATATAAATGCAAATTGTTGCCGTTGTCACGAGGAGGTATGAAAGGTCAAGCCGTTTTCCCACAGGGAAGGAAGGGTCGGTAAACAGAAGGCTACTTTCACCCACTTCCTGCTTTCACAGCTGCTATGGCAGAAGCTGGGTAGGATGCCCGCCTCTCTTCCAGCCTTGCTCAGGTTTACACCGGTCCAGTTTCAGGGCTGGCCACTCTCTGGACAACAAAAGCCTGCTTTCTGACAGAGTTTAAAGGACAAATATGCCAGAAAATTGATGCACCTTTGGCAAAAATTCATTCATTTTCCTGTCATGCCAACCCACTACAGTCGCCAACCCACTACAGTCCCCACCTCCACAGCAACAGCAACAATGACTGGCCATTGTTATCTCCCAACTTCTGCCAAGGGCCTTCTCTGTGCCCACTTTTGGACTAGGCATACAGTAGCAATTCTACTGCCCTCTGAGCCAATGATGTCCTAATGGTCAAGAACGTGAACAGGGAGGGAAAAAAAAACATTTCTGGGAACAGCTCACTGACTATTATAAGTTATCTGAATTGTGAATAGAGGCACTGGCTGGTGTAACAATGAATTATGCGGAGCAGGAAAGTTTCACAGATTAATCTCCATCCTGTATCAATTTAGCACATCTCTCTCCAAGGGGCAGTTAGGGCACATTAATAAGACACTTGAACAATGTAAGGATAGGGGCTCCTAATTACAAGTGAACACGTAGGAAAATCAAGTGAGCAAAGAAAAGCTTGGGACCCACCAATAGCACAGTCAGTGAATTACTTTTGAAGAATTCCCTGTTGTAGCCAATTTCCCAAACAGCAAGTGAGATGAATGACCAGTAACTCAGTTTTGGTAGTGTTAGATGAGGAACAAATGCCGGCAAGGAATCGTACCACCTGAACTGGCAGATAGGGCCACAGTTTTACATCTCTTCCCAAAAAAGCAGCACGTCTGTCAATGCAGCACTCTGAGTGCCGCACCGATATATCAGCCTAGATTATCGCCTCAGGTCTATTGTAGGGTTGATTCAGAGCCAGGCTTACACTCCATTGTGAGTTGGTAGCTTCATGGGAGGAGAGGAAGAAAAACGAGTACGGTAATAGGAATTTGGGAATAGTTTTGAGCGTGGCATTGAAAGCCACAGGGCAAAGCCGCTGGTCCAACATGAGGTGGCAGCGACTACAATACAAAACCAGCTGAGAGAACATGAAAATGGTTGCTCTCTTACCTTACAGTTTGGCCTGCAGTCTTCAGGACACAGAGAAAAAAAAAGAGAAATATTAATTAATATAATTAAATTTATTCAACATGCACCTTTCAAAAAGATTTTAATTTTTGAACACAATATCTTCAGGAATATCTGTCTTAAAAGTAATCTTCCTATTGACCCTGATGGCACATGGACTGTTTGGAATAATAACAACATCAGAATCAAGTTCACCATTTTAATTCACCAAGCCTTGATTTGAAACAGTGAAACATTCTGTTGGTAGGAAGGGCTTCGGTATAAATGAGATGGAAGATGGGTAGTCTAAAGCGCTGAAGATAAATAAATCCCCGGGGATAGATGATATTTATCCCAGACTGCTGACAGAGGCCTAAGGTGGGATTTCAACGGCACCAAGGATCATCAAGAGGGAATCGATAGCCAGCAGGCTGGAAACATGCTAATGTGATGCTCAGAGTCAAAGAGGTGGACAAAACCAGCAACTACAAACCCGTCAGTCTCACTTCAATATCGTGCACAATAGTGGAACTGATTATCGGGAGTAAGGGTGAGGATAACCTGTGCGATAACCTAGTGAACAGCAGTCAACACGGATTCACAATGGGAAAGAGCCTGCCCGACCAAAACTCCTTGATGTTACATCCCAGGTGGACTGCAGGAAGTCCCATGATGCAGCTTACCCAGACTTCTGAAGAACTTTGCTAAAGCTTCAGATTAAATTCTTAATTGAACACAAAGCTGTAGGGATTCAGGGTAACCCTGGGAATGATTATGAAATTGGCTTAAGGGTAGCAAATGAGTACTTATTAGAGGAGCTGTGTAAGGCAAGGTGGGGTGGGGGTCAGAGGAGCATTGAATGGGGTAGCTCAGGGACCATCATTGTTTCTAACATAAATATGCAGAACAATGGCTGATGAAATTGAATACAGACAAATGTAAAATGTTGCACGTAAGTGACAGCTGAGTGAGCCTGCAACTTTAATACCAATTGGTGCCATTTTATCAATGAGTTTGTGATGTGGTCGCCCGCTCGTTGGGAACCGAATCGAGACTACTTCAAAAACAATCCTTGAGCAGAATCCTTAGAACCAGAGATAGGAGATTTCCATTGCATCCGATCAGGTTGGATTCAAATCCCAGTCCCAGGAGTGAAAAGATGTTGTGCTAACTGTATATATATATTTTTTAAACTTAAAGAATCTGTAAATTATCAGGCCAACATACCAGCAAGGATAGGATTTGGAGGGAAAGTCTGTTTTAAACATCCCTTAGCAGAACTCTAATGCTGGCTAAACTACATTTAACTGCAAGCTTAAGAGACAGGAATACAAAAGAACGTTAACAGATAAAATCTATCTGATAAGGCTGGCCAGTGTCCAAGGGCAAGGTTTTTATGGTACAGTTTTGAGATAAAAAAGAAAGACTTGTATTTATATAGCGCCTTCCACAACCTCAGGACTCCCAAAATGCTTCACTGCCAATGAAGTACTTGGGAGCGGAGTCAACGCTATAATGTAGGAAACGTGGCAGCCAATTTGCGCACAGCAGCTCCCACAAACAGTAATTCGACAATGTCTAGATAATTTCTTTTAGTGATGTTTGTTGAGGGACAAGTATTGGCCAGGATACCAGGGATAACTTCCCTGGCTTTCTACGAAATAAGGCCATGTAAACTTTTACATCAACCCAAGGGAGCAGACTGGGCCTCAGTTTAAAATCTAGTGCTGTGACACTAGCTGATATTGAGGTATTCTGGGGACTCTAGGTTAGCCCTGAGGACTGGGACAAAAGCTCATCCTCATTATTTCCAATGGAGCCACTTCAGAGCATCGTAGGTATTTCGCTGTAACACATCTCGGAGCAGGTGAACAGGGGCACCCGGAGCTGGTACATCTCCCCAAGACACTTTACATCTTAAAAAAGTCAGTGAAGATTTATCAAAGGGTATGATTATGTAAAATTAAAATGGTTGAATACTTTCGACTGAAAGTACCTACCCTCTGAGTCCCCCTTTAAAAAGGTCAGTTATCAGTCACATACCGTGGTTGATGAAGGAAGCAGGCCCCAGCCAGAGCTGAGCACATTTTTTGCGAGTTGAGTACATCACACTGAAGTCATTCTCCCCTGGGCGCAGGAGAGATTCCTCCTTCTCAGAAAGTTCTGCCAAGCAGCCAACAAGCAGTTCGATCTTATCATTCTCCTTCCTGTTCAATAAAAACCAAACTGCTGATTAGACCAGGGGGAAAAGGAAAGCTGCTGAAAGATATTACCGCATGTTACCAACATGACATGTTGGCCTTTAATGCATGGAGATTGGAGTATAGGAATAAACAAGTCTTGTTACAATTGTACAGAGCTTTGGCGAGACCACATCTGGAATAGTGTGCGTAGTTTTGGCCTCTACATTTAAGGAAGGATATATTTTCATTGGAGATGGTACAGTGAAGGTTCACTACGTTGGTCCCCGGAATGAGGGGGTTTGTTCTAAGGTGAGAGGCTGAGTAAATTGGGCTTATATTCCCTGGAGTTTAGAAGAATGAGAGGCAACTTCATTAAAACATATAAGGTTCTGAAGGGGCTTGATAGGGTAGACGCTAAGAGGTTGCTTATGCTGGTCGGGGAACCTAAAACTTGGGGGCACAGTCTCAGGATAAGGGGCCGATCATTTAGGACTGAGATGAAGAGAAATTACTTCACTCAAAGGGTTGAGTGTCTTTGAAATTGTCTATCCCTGAGGCTTGTGGATGCTCCTTTGTTGAAGATAAAGGCTGGGATAGACAAATTTTTGGTGCTTCAGGGAATCCAAGGATATGGGGGGTGGGCAGGAAAATGGAGTTGAAGCCCAAGATCAGCCACGATCATATAGAATGGTGGAGCAAGCTGAACGGACCATATGTTTGATTGGGATGATTGGGAATGGCACTGTTTTTAGCGGAAGCGAGCCTCACCAGACCAGGAAGTTCCCGAACCCTTTGGCAGACTTTGCTGAGTTAACTCATCCCAGCCAAGGATGTAGTAAGGGCTCTACAACTGGCCTCTTCACCTCAGGTGTCCTATGTATATCCTATATAAGAGAGAGGAAAACAACTCAGCACACATATGCCCCGGGTTCCTGCGGTGCCTGCTGGAAACCGCAATGATGTGGGGATGGATGTCAAGTGAAAAGTGGATAAGAATTGGCTCTGATGGACTACCCGGTTGTGTAGCCTGCCAAAACACACTGTCTAAACTCACATTCCATGGAAGTCCTTAGATTCTGGAAGTGTTCCAGTGGATTGGAAAATAGCTAATGAAATAACTTTAATTCAAGAAAGGAGGGAGACAGAAAGCAGGAAACTCTAGGCCAGTTAGCCTAACATCTGCTAGAATCCTTTATTAAGAATTATAATTTGGGAAAATGTGAACTTGTCCACTTTGGCAGGAAGGATAAAAAAGCAGCATACTATTTAAATGTGAAGAGATTGCACAATTCGACGAGACAGAGGGATCTGGGTGTCCTGGTACATGAATCACAAGAAGTTAGTATGCAGGTACAGCAAGTGATCAGCAAGGCAAATGGAGTGATAGCATTTAATGCAAGGGAAATGGGAAAGGGGGAATATAAAAGTAGGGAAGTTTTACTGCAGCTGTGCAGGGCCTTGATGAAACCACATCTGGAATACTGCGTACAGTTTGGTCTCCATATTTGAAAGAAGGAAATAATTGCGTTAGAAGCAGTTCAGAGAAGACTCACTCAACTGATTCCTGGGATTAGGGGCTTATCTTATGAAGAAAGGTTGAACAGGTTGGGCCTATACCCATTGGAGTTTAGAAAAACGAGAAGTGATCTTGTTGAAACGTAAGATTCCGAGGGGATACCGGGAGGATGGTGGAATAGCCTTGAAGCGCTGAATAATGGCCTACTCCTGCTCCTCGGTTCCTATGCTTCTATTTTGGCATGAGCCTCCAGGAGATGAATTAAGTCATTCTACCCTTACAGGAAGGTAACTTTACATAGTTAACATGATAGTTGTGGGCTCCTGGATTCCCTAACTTGCTTGAGGGTCTCTGCAACAAGCAACTAGGTATGAAAAGCAGCCTAGGATTAATTTGCTCTTCCACCAAAGGTGTGCCCTTGTTGCCACTTGGAAGCCTCATAAGTGGGGTCCAGCTGAATTGCTAACCCAAATCAGCAATTACAGATCACATCGATCACAACCTCAGATCGTCCCAAAGCATTTTTACAGGCAACGAAGTAGTTCTGAGGCGTAGTCATAGTTGTAACATAGGAAATGCATCAGCCAATTTTGCGCATAATGACCAGATTTTCTCTTTGAAGTTACCTTGGTTGAGGGATTAATATTGTCTAGGACACTGGGGCGAATTTCCCATTGCTCTTCTTCAAAATAGTGTCATGGGGTCATTTACTCACCTGTGAGGGCAGGCGGGGCCTCGGTTTAACTAATCATTTGAATGACTGCATCTCCAGCAGTGCAGCACTCCCTCAGAACATCAGCATAGATTTTGTGTTCAAACTTCTGAAGTACATCATCTAAACCTATCTCAGGCAGTTGCCTATATCATTGTCATTAGCAATCACAAAAGGCATCCTCATAACATTTTAAGGAGGGGATGTGTTTTGGCCAATTTAATAAACTTATCGCACTTCGTTAAAAGTGTTGCCAAACATTTGGATGAGCAGCTGAGTGTCCATTCCAGTTACCATTCTTAATGCCCTAGGAAGAGCTGACTGAAGCTGCCTGACGTCTGCACTCTTCGACTGCCCTGGTTGTTAACTGTGTGAACAACTGATGGAGATGTCAGGCAGCTGCAGCAGCTGATAGCTAAATACAAATAATCTGTTGGTTTTCATTTAAATAAATCCATTTTGGATCGATTGAGCAATTGCAGAACATAGCCATTGCCACTTTTTAATGAGATTAGGGATCCTAGATGTTTACCTCTTCAAAAGCTTATGCATTAGGGAGTCCAATGCATTTAGTGTCCAACACATATATTGGGCAAATCGCATTTGTATGAATATGCTTGCTATAAGAGGTGGGGATTCTTATGTAGGAATATTTTGTGCTCAAAGTTAAAGGATGTTAGTACTGAGGAAAGCTATTCCGAGATAACCATTGGTGCGAAATGAGAAACAGTTTGTGCTTGGGCCCACACTGACCAGAAACTGAAATGAGACTGTCCAGATTAATTTCATGTTACAACCCTTACACCCAACAGACTTTAAAAGAAAGAACTTGCATTCTTATAGCGCCTTTCATGTTTTCAGGTCTTTTGAAATTTAGTTCTTGATGCTGCTTTGGCATGTGCACACAGCAAAGTCCCACAAACAGCAATGAGATAAATGATAAGCACTGCTTTGGTGATGTTATTTGAAGGATGAATGTTGCACAGAAGGCTGGGAGATCTCCCTGCTCTTTTCTGAATTGCACCAGAGGGATCTTTTAGAGCCACTTGAACAGGCAGATGGGTCTTTCTTTTATATCATCCGAATGTGCTGCAGTCGTACTGAAGCACCAGCCAGGGCTTTGTGCTCAAGCCCGGGAGTGGGACTTGAACCTGTGATCTTCTGACTCATACGCTACCAACTGAGCCGAGCTAGCGCATTTATCACACTAGCCTGGGGGAACTTCAACCCGGGTTACAGAGGTAAAAGGGTGAGCATCTTATCCCACATCATCATCCACTCCACAACTTATATGTCATATTAAAGACAAAGAAACATACCATTTTCTCAAGGATACAATCTTGGCTCCATTGGATTCTGAAGAGTATCGATTACAAGGTAGAATTTCGAAGCCACTTTCAGGTAGGAATATTCGAAGATAACGGAATACCTAAATCAACACCAGAAATCCAGGAGTTTAACAAATAAAATATCTATCCTGAAAGGCACTTGCAGAGTAAATTCTACGTGTGTGAGTATGTGTGTGTGTGTTTGTGTATGTATGTATGTATATATGTATGTATTAGTGTGTGTGTGTGTGTGTATGTGTGTGTATATGTGTGTGTGTGTGTATATGTGTGTGTGTGTGTATATGTGTGTGTGTGTGTATATGTGTGTGTGTGTGTATATGTGTGTGTATGTGTGTGTGTGTATATGTGTGTGTGTGTGTATGTGTGTGTATGTGTGTGTGTGTGTGTATGTGTGTGTGTGTGTGTGTGTGTGTGTGTGTATGTGTGTGTGTGTATGTATATGCAGAGCACATGAATCAGACCACAAAACTAAAAACAAGATTAAAATACACGATTTAAATTTGCAATGGGTAAAACAATTTGATTCGTAAAAGGAGCTGTCCGGTGCAGCACTCACCTGAACAGACAAGCAGGTCCCAAAGCTTGTGCCTGCTTTGCAGTGAAATAACTAGTCTCAGCCGAGGCTGTTACAGCTGGGATCAATGCCTCAATCTGGGGCATGGAATAAGGGACGGGAGAAGCGTGAAGAGAAAAAAAAAAATCAGAGGTGTCTGATCCCATCCAATGAATACTGAAACTGTGTGGATGGTGGGCAAGGACAAAATCAGGGCTAATCTGTGACACCAATAGTGGGGTTACCTGTCAATCTTTACTTTCTGGACTTACACACAAGAATGAATACTTGGATAAGGCCCCAGAGGGCAGCCAATGCATGACGAGCTGCACTCCAGTGGAAGGCAGTGTCTTATGGAGATTGAGGCAGAGGAGCAGAATGGAATAATTTGCAAATGCACAATTTAGAATGGATAGCTTGATGCTTTATAACTGTTTCCTGCAAAACATATAAACCACACATTCCAGTCACCAGGCCAAGGTGATAACTGGATCCCAAGCCAGATGGTTAAGTATGAAACTGGACGCAATTCCTTTTCTTGATAATTTATTTACAGAATGCAGCATGACATATGTCTGCTTCCTATCTACTAACTCACTCAGTGTCACAACAGTACCTCTTTATATGTGCTCAAGATACTTAATCAATCAATACCCTCCACTTATTTATCCTCAACCTTAACAATGTAATTAACATAACATTAACACAAGGGACATTTTATACAATTCCACCCTGATGGCTTAGTCAGTATATACACTACATGGTACTGAGACAGACAAAGCTGCTGAGGATTGGCAGCACTCCACAGTTGGCCTCAGCATTCCTGCGTTTGGGATAAGGGAACAAAGAAAATCAGCCTTACATCCCTTCTTGCCTATCCTATTGTGCGCCGCAAAACGCACGTATGGACATTGGGTGAAGATGGGATGGGGCCCAGCAGTGATGATTTCCATAACTGTATAGCCTACAAGATTCTGTCTGGGTAAAAATTGGGTGCTCAGGCATGGTGACGAGGGCTGCCAACACCCTTACTACAGGAAGGTCTCAAGGAAAGGGAGAAAAACCGGCAAACAAATGATCCACCTGCTCACTCACCTGAGCTTTGAATATTTCTTCTGCGAGAGGAGTTTTGTGCAAGAAGTAATGCCAGGCCCAATCTCCTAATGTCAAGGCCCGATACACTGTCTCCAAGTCTCGTGACTTAAGAAACTTTTGTAGAATGTCCCTGAGGTATTGGTGTCTCCTTACAACGGGTCGATTGCTGGAATGAAAAAAATCACCACAGAACCATTGAGAATTAGACTTCTTACTAGACCCCTGTCAAACAAGAACAAGAGGTTCTTTCTATCCTCAAAGGCTTAAAAGTCAGCAGTTAAAATACCATCTGACCAAAAGTCAGCAAATAAGCCACTAAAAAAAGGCAAAGACCTGCATTCATAGAACACCTTTCACAACCTCAGGATGTACTAAAGTGTTTCACATTCAACAAAGTGCTTCAGAAGCGTAGTCACAATTGTAACTTAGCAAGCACGGAGGTCAATAATGAGAAAGGTGATGACAATCTATTTTAGTGATGATGGTTAAGGGATTAACACTGGCGAAGACACTGGGAAAACCCTATTAAAGGAGCAGGGATGTACTCTTAGAGATTGCTGAGGTAAAACAAATACCACCAAGTCACTACAGAAGCACAGAGAGCTAGACATTGACATGGGTAATGGGGGAGTGGGATGTTGTGAAGGTGAAGATGCTGGCTGTAGTATTCTGAATGAATCTTAACTTTGGCCAAATATTAGTGAAATTAAGTCTCAAGATGATAATGAACTGAGGTGCTTGTAGTGATGGGGAAGAGATGGGCGAGGTTCCAGAGGCAGAAGAAAACTGTTGGGTAACGGGGAGGATTGAGGGGTGGATAAAGCCTCACTCAGGGAATCGTGTAGCGTACCTCCATTTCAAGCCTTAAGGAACAGCGGGAAGGGCGAAAGAGTGAAGGCCAGAGGCAGTCAGGTGTTTATTTAAAGTGATGATTTTTGATTTTGTCGAAAAATGTGAAGAAAATTTCAGGTCATCCAAATCTTAATGTTAAACAGGTAGTTGTGTAGCAAACATCGCAGGACAGATGGAGTTAAGGAGAAGTCACATCTGTCGAAGCTCCATGCTTCCAGATGGTATTACCTGGGGTAGCTTATAAATCATCCAGGAGTGTTCACAACCTAATCAGACAAGATGAACTTAATGAAGGTTGGAAAAAAGTGGCACAGAAACTATTGAAAATAGAGTGGGTAGAGGCTCTATTAAGAAGTGGGCAGAAGGCAGAACTAGAAGCTCACAGGGAGAAAAGGAAAACAGTGGAGCAGGAGAAACAGTGGACATACTGGAAAAATAGGAACAGGAGAAGGCCATTTGGCCCCTTGATCCTGTTCCACCATTCAATCAGATCATGACTGATCTGAGACCTAACACCCTCCTTTGCCCCACATCCCTTAATACCTCTAGTTAACAAAAATCTATCAGTCTCAGTTTTAAAATTTCAAAGGACAGCAGAGTAGGAGAAACAGAGGCAATGAGGGGGACACAAGAACAAGACAAAGCCATTCTAGCCCTTGAACCTATTCTGTCATTCAGTTAGATCATGGCTGACGTATATTTTAATTCCAACTATCCTTCCTGGTTTTGTCATTCTTCACACCCTTGTCTGACACAAACTGGGCAGGAGGGTTCCAGGTTTCCACAACCCTGTGTGTGAAGAACTGCTTCCCGACCTCGTCCCTGAACAGCCTAGCTCTAGTTTTAAGGTTGGGCCCCCTTGATCTGCACTCCTCTTCTCTTCTCCCCTCCCCTACCCTGACGAAATAGTTTCTAAAAAAAATCCTTTAATCATCTTAAACAGCTCAAGCAGTTTAAATGTTTCTAGTGGAGGTTTGCATGACTGAGCTCAAACAGATTGGCTACAGCCAAGGAACAAAGAAAGTCTTGCATTTCACAACCTCAGGATGTCCCAAAGCACTTAACAGCCAATAAAGCTATTTTTGAAGTATAGTCAATTGTGCAATGTAGAAAATGCAGCCACTAATTTGCATACAGCAAGCTCCCACAAAGAACAATGTGGTAATGAGCAGCTAAACTGTTTCTCTGATGTTGATTGAGGGGTAAATATTGGTCAGAACACTGGGGAGAACTCCCCTGCTCTTCTTTGAAATAGTATCGTGGGATATTTCATGTTCACCTGAGTTGGCAGGCTGGGGTTCGGTTTAACATCTCATCTGAAAGACTGTGCCTCTGACAGTGCAGCATCCCCTCAGTACTGCACTGGCAGTGCCAGCCTGGGTTGCTCCGGGACGTCAACCCGCAACCTTGTCATAGAGTCTTACGGAGCAAAAGGAGGCTATTTGGCCCAATGAGTCCATGCCAGCTCTCCGTGGAGCAATCCTGTCAGTCCCATCCCTCCACTCTATCTCCATAACCCTGCATGTTTATGCCCAAGTGCCCATCTAATTTCCTTTTGCAATCATTGATCATCTCCGCTTCACCAGCCTTGTAGGCAGCGAGTTCCAGGTCATTACCACTCACAGTGTAAATAAGTTCTTCCTCACGTTCCTCCCGTATCTTTTGCCCGAAATCGTAAATCAGAGTCGTGTCTCAGAAACGAGAGTGCTACCCATTGAACTGTGGCTGACACTCGAAGAATAAAAATAACTGACTGAACTGTTGTACCTGATGTTCATTTTGTGGGTTTGAAAACCCAGGTAAGGATCCAGCACCAGGCTTGTTGCAAGGTCATCATATTCACATAGATCTCTAGCTGTCACACGTATGGATTCCATGGCCTGCAATCACCATACTGTTGTGTACTGCATTTGGAAAGAATACGTCAGAATAAACAACCACAAAGTAAGGATAACATGCCCTATAATTAAGAGTTGGAATGAAATCAAGATCTCCAAAGCTCTCCTCTCTTTCACCAGGCCTGGAAACTCAAAAACACTCAGCTCCAAAGCTCTGACAGCTCTTAAAACAAACTAACTCCTCATCACAAACAAACTGCTGTCAACAGTCAATTCCTCAGTTAAGGAAATGGTACTCTGGAGTCATGCAGAAAGCAAGGTCCCAGGTTCACTTCTCACTGTGTGTGGAGTTAATGGATCTCAGCCAAGAAAGCATGTAAGAGCACTACATAGCCTTAAATGTTCCTGTGGAACAAGGGGTGTGGGTCAGTGGTTGCTATGTGACCTGTCCTGCTTATTTATTCTTGCATGGGATGTGGGTGTCGCTGGTAAGGCCAGCATTTGTTGCCCATCCGTAATTGTTCCTGAACTCAATTGCTTGCTCGGCCATTTCAGAGGGCAGTCAAGAGTCAACAACATCTACTGTGGATACGGAGCCACAAGTAGGCCAGACCACACAAGATTTCCTTCGTTAAAGGGCATTAGTGAACCAGGTAGCTTTCAATTCCAGATTTTTTATGAATTGAATTTAAATTCAATTTGAACCCATGACCCCAGAGCATTAGCCTGGGCCTCTGGATTACTGGTCCAGTGACATTACCGCTTACCCCACTGTCTCCCCATTATTAAAGTTGGATAAGATTAGGCTTACTTGTGATGCCCCCAGTGGTCAAACAGCCTGTCAAAATTACTGAAGCTGAGGCAAGAATAATTCGCAATAGCCAATTAGATGACATTTTACTTCCGAGGCCAATACTTTGAGCACCTCGTAGGTGAGCCAGACACAAGTTTTAACCAACTGAAGCGGCTAAGAGATTGGCTAAGAAATTCCGGTGTGTGCCCACAATCTAAAGGAGCATCACAGCCACTTCTCGTATACATGTCTTGATATTGAGTACTGTCAGATTATTGTCCATGAGGGCAATACAGCAGAGCTGAATCATATCTGTACTTGATGCTACTGGTAACTGGATGGGAGTGCAAATGCTGGATGATTGTTTTCCCCCTACCCAGTGCAATTATAACATCTGTACCAACTAAATACTAGCTAGGTACAGAGCAGTGATCAAACTGATCTGAACTGTTTCACAGCTCACACCCACCAAGCTCTTAGGGCAAGTTTGTGACTTCCTTCATAACACTGTTTTTCTTCAGTTACTTTGTCCAAAGAAAGTCAGTGAGGCAACAACAGAAGCACCAAAAAGGGGCTTGGGTTAGGGAGCGGAAAACTGGTCAGATCTCCCACTTTTGAGGCTATCTAACAACAATAATTTGCAATTATATGGTGCCTTTAATGTAGAAAAGCATCTCAAGTGCTGCAGAGTCATGTGGAAAATGGCAGTGAACCAAAGGGACAAAGATTAGGAGGAGTAGCCACAGCTTGGGCCGGGGTACGGGGGCGCTGAGGTGGGTGGAGTAGTGACCACCAGTGGTTTGGGGAAGAATACATAGAGACTGTAGTCCAAGGAATGGAATATTGTGTGGTGGAGAAGGGGATTGAAAAGCTGGAAGACATTACTGAGGAGGAGGATTGAAGGACAAGAAACCAGCGTGTAGTGAGGGTGGAGTAACGGGTGTGGGGTTTGCTGCAGGGTCAGGCACAGGCAGCAAAATTTGGGACCAGCCACAGTTTATGGTAGGTGGGGGACGGAAGGCTGGCCAGGGAATGATCAAGTCTGGAGATGAGAAAGGTGCAGATGCATTGAATTACAGGAAATTTACTGGATGGAAACAGGCGTTCAGCAGAACTGGTCTCTATCAACGCTTATGCTCCACATGAGCCTCCTCCCGCTCTACTTCATCTCACTCTATCCACATAATCTTCTATTCATTTCTCTTCCATGTATTTAGCTAGCTTTCCCTCAAACGCGTATCTATGCTACTCACCTGAACCACTCCCTGTGGTAGCAAGCTCCACATTCCAATAGCAAAACAGAAGGAGTCACCCAGGAAATAGATTTCGGTGGCAGTTGAGCAAGATAAATGCGGGTTTGAGGGAGACAGTGTTAGGCTTTTCTGCAGCATTTCCCTTACAACTAATTAGCTCAGTGACATTCATTGCTTTCCTCTTAATCATTCAGCCTCGACGGTGAGCGGCTTCTCATCCTTGGCAATTGCCACTTTCATCTCAATTCGTCAGGCTCTCTCTCCTGTGTTCACCGCCCTCCATCATTCCTTAATATTTCTAGATATAAATTTTTGCACTGTATCAATCATCTTGGTTACTTCCTTGTATCTCTCACCACTCACATCTCCCTTCTCCATGACAATGCCAGTTCCTTTTGTGTCTGCCCCTTTGGCGGGGGGGGGGGGGGGGGGGGGGGGGGGGGGACTCTCCCTCACATCACTTACAACAGCACTTCCAAATGATCAACTATCTAGCCTTTGGCCCTCCATCCACCATGATATTTCTGCAGCTACCAAAGTCTCACCTCCACCTATGGTGCACTTGTCCACATTAAACTGTTAATGATCACCCTGGTCATTAATCCTGGTATGGCCCTCAACTCCAAGGAACGCAGACTTGATCATTTTACAGTAGACAACCAGTTCAGCCATTCATCACCAGGTCTGGACGGAGTCGCTTACGGTTTCAGGGCCATTTTGAAATGCAAAGAGATCCCTGGTCTCCACTCCACTACAACCCGTCTTCTCAAACTCCCTTCCTTTGCTCTCTCCACCTCCAACAAAGACTGAAGAAAAACTCTCCACCTGCCAGGAGGAGTGAAGCTCCAACAACACGCAAGATGTTTGACACCATCCAGGGCAAAGCAGCCCGCTTGACTGGCGCACCATCCATCACATTAAACATTCACTCCCTCCCCTGCCAGCGCAGTGGCTGCAGTTTGTAGCAGCAACAAGATGCACTGCAACAACCTGTCAAGGCTTCTTCAACAGCACCTCAGGACAAGGGCAGCAGGCACATGGGAACATCTTCTCAAGTCGCCCTCCTGGTCACACACCATCCTGACATGGAAATATATCACTGGTCCTGTATCATCACTGGGTCAAAATCATGGGAATTAGGGATGGGCAATAAATGCTGGCCTTGCCAGCAACTCCCACATCCAACGAATCAATCATAAAAATTGCTGCTAAACCCACTTCCATGCTTTTCTTTTGTCCAGACTTGATTATTCCAATACTCTCCTGGCCAACCTCCCACTTTACATCCTCCATTAACTTGAGCTCATCCAAAGCTCTGCTGCCTGTATCCTACCATAGAAAAGTCAAACATTTACAGCACAGGAGTCGGCCACTTGGCCCATCCTATCTGTGCTAGCGGAAAGAATTACCCAGCCGAATCCCACTTTCTAGCCCTTCAGCCATTGCCCTGAATTTATCGCACTTCAAGTGCGTCCAAATGCTTTTTAAATACATTGAGGGTTTCTAGCACCCTTTCAGGCAGTGAGTTCCAGACCCTCATCATCCTCTGAATGAAAAAAAAATTGTCTACAACTCCTCTCTAATACTTATTAATTGCATCAACTCCACTTTATCCATCACCCCTGTGCTTCCTCGACCCTAAGCTCTGGAATTACCTTCTTAAATCTCTCTCTGGGTGTCTCTCTCTCTCTCTTCCTTTAAAACCTACATCTTTAACCAAGCTTTTGGTCAGCTGTGCTAATCATATCATTGAATGGTTCCAGCACAGGAAGCAATTCAACCCAACATGTCTGTGCCCACTCTGCTGGACTCCCACTCTCCTGCCTCTTCCCCATAGCCCTGCAAATGTTCTCTTCAGATAATTATCCAATTCTCTCGTGAAAGCCTCGACTGAACTCGCCTCTACCACATTCTCAGGCCGTGCATTCCAGATCCTAACCACTCGTTGCATATAAAAGTATTTCCTCCTGTTGCCGCTTCATCACCTTTAACCGGTGCCCTCTGGTTCTTGACTCTGCCGCCAGCTGAAACGGGTTCTCCCTATCTATTCTGCAAAAACCACTCATGATTTTGAAATACGTGGCTCGGTGTCAAATTTTGTTCGATAACGCTCCTGCGAAACACCTTGGGATGCTTTTACTACGTTAAACGTGCTATATAAGTGCAAGTTGCTGTTTGTCTTGGCTCGTGGGAAATGGCCATTCACCTGGGATATGACCACTCACCTGGGGGGGACAGGTATCTGGGCGTGGAGGGGGGTTGCCCAGTACGCCTGATATCGCACCCAGCAGTGAACAGTACCCACCTGGGTGAAAACTAGTACAGAGGGAAGAAACATATTAGCAAAGTGAGCTGCTGCAATAACTCAAGAAGGACAATCAGTGTAAAAAGGGCTGAAACTGCTGGACATTTACAATGTATTTGTAAACAAAGAGCAAATAGCTTAGGTTTCCGTTTCCAGGCATTGAAATCATTTTTAAATGTCCAAAACATCCCCAGGCCCTAATTTACACTTTACAATTTTTTGGCATTTAAAAAAAAAAATTACTGATGCTACAAGCTTACCTTTAAACCACTGAGACAATCCCGAGGTGCCTCCGCACGCCACCCAAACCTGATGCCGGACCGGTCCCGCCTCCTCCGCCCCGCGATTGGCCGATCCCCGGGTATTACCTCACCGTCCTGCCTTCTGGTTGCTCGGCGTGCTGCCAGTCAATCCCCGCTTCCGCCTGCCAGCAGGTTGGGGTGTACCGGAAGTGCAGGCCGCCCTGAAGCCTACCTTGCGTTGCTAAGCGACTTTTCTCCCAACCCATTCTTTGTATCTTAAAAAAAAAATCGTTTTTTTTTTAGGAAAATAGGTGGAAACGATGGAGCCAAATTCAAGTTCTGATGCAATTGCCAGTCATTCGCTTGGCGAATCCTGAGTTTTATTGGAAAATAATTATTTACCTTTATGCCCTGGTTACAATTACCTTTCACTCTTAAATCAGCCTCTGACAGCAGCTTCAGCAGCCAAATGGGGTCAGGATTATGACAGCAGTTACAAACGTCCAGTTTTATTTGTCCTGTCACAGAGAAAACACACTGGGACAGGCAGAATGGCCGAGAGACAACAGCCACTGTTAATCAATGTGCTTTGCATATACTTCACATATAATTATGGAATGGCTACAGCATGGAAGGAGGCCACTCAGCCCGTCATGTCCCTGCCAGCTCCGTAAGAACTGCTCGGCCAGTCGCGTTTCCTTGTAGACCTGCGATTTCCTTTTGTCTCTTCGGATGAAAAAGGATCGAGGACAAAGGGGCGTATATTTAAAGTAATTAGTAAAAGAAGTTAAAAGTGATGCGAGGAGATATTTTTTTTCGCACAGCGGGTGTTAGGGTCCGGAATGCAATGCCTGCGAGCGTGGTGGAGGCAGGTTCAGCGGAAGCCTTCAAAAGGGAATTAGACTGTTATTTGAAAAGAATGTGCAGGGTTACGGGGAGTAGGCAAGGAAATGGAACTAGGTGAGTTGCTCATTTGGCAAAACAGGTGCAGACATAATGGGCCCATTAAATGGCGTCCCTCTGCGCTGTAACAATTCTATGATTCTGTGATAATTATCCTATTCCCTTTTGAAAGCTACTATTAAAGCTGCCTCCACCACTCTCCCGGGCAGTTTGGGGAGGCATTGGTGCTGGATTAATAATCTGGAGACCCAGGGTAATGTTCTGGGGACCTAGGTTCAAATTCCACCATGGCGGTGGCAGATGGTGGAATTTGAATTCAATAAGAATCTGGAATTAAAAGTCTAATGATGACCATGAAGCCATTGTCGATTGTCATAAAAACCCATCTGGTTCACTAATGTCCTTTAGGGAAGGAAATCTGCCATCCTTACCTGGTCTGGCCTACATGTGACTACAGATGTGACTTTAGACCCACAGCAATGTGGTTGACTCTTAAATGCCCTCGGGATGGGTAATAAGTGCTGGCCTGGCCAGTGACGCCCAGATCCCATGAATGAACAAAAAAATATCCTAACCACTCGCTGTGCAAAAAAGGAATTTCCTCACGTCATTTTTTGCCAATCAACTTAAATCGGTGTCCTGTGGCTCCTGACCCTTCTGCCAACAGCACCAGTTTCTTTCTATCTACTCTGATTTTTATCTCATGATTTTGAATACCTCCATCAAATCTCCTCTCAACCTTAGACTCAGCTTTGCCAATCTAACCGTGTAATTCAATTCTTGTTACATCACAAAACTAAAGGATATAGGTAAATATTTTTAAATTGGGGTTTCATTTGTAATCTGTGCCATTCCTGCTAATCTTTGATCACCACTCCTAACTATATGGTGGCCAAGTTGTTATCTGAAAATGGCACCAAACAAACTTCCCAACTGCTTGACCCTCACGGTGCTGGACATGCAACAATAACTACTTGTATTTATATAGCACCTTTAGCACAGTAAAACATCCCAAGGTGCTTCACAGGTGCATTACCAACAAAATTTATCATCGAGTCACGTAAGGAGATATTAGGATATCTTGACCAAAAGTTCGGTTGTTGGTAGATTTTATGGAGCATTTTTAAAAAGAAAAAAAAAGAGATGGAAACACGGGTTTTAGGGAGGGCATTTCAGAGCTTAGGGCTCAAACAGCTGAAGGCCCAGTTGACAATGGTGGAGCGATAAAAACCAGGGATGTGCAAGAATCCAGAATTGCAGGAGCGCAGATTTCTTGGAGGATTGCAAATATAGAGGGGTGAGGTCGTGGAGGAATTTGCAGAAGGGTCAACAGCCAGAGGACACCAATTTAAGTTGGTTGGCAAAAGACGACATGAGGAAAAACATTTTTTTACTGAGCAATTTAAAATTGAGGTCTTGCCAGACTGGAAAGTCAATATATGTCAGCGAGCTGGGAGTGATGAGTGAACATGCAAGTGTGTCAGTATGCCTCGGTGCAATCCCCATGCAATCACAATGTCCAATAGCTTTACAAAATGTATAGTTAAATAAAAATGAAAGCTGCTGGAAATCTGAAAGACAACAGGAAATACTGAAAATACACAGGACATCAACCAGCATCTGTAAAAGAAGACAGGCTTTGGCATTTTTCTTGTGTGCCTTTTGTTAGACCTGAAAGATAAATAGACATTCTAGTAAAGTGGAGTAAAAGAGGGACAGAAGGGAAGGGACAGAATTGACAGATAAGCCGATCACACAGGGAGACGTAGGTTGATGCTTGGAATAGAGAGTCTCTGTCAGGAAACTTGGGAGGAGTGTTTACTCCTTCGGTGTCAGCCTACTTTGTTTTGGGTTTTTGGATCCTGGCCTCTTTAAGTTATCTGATGTTTCCAATTGAGACCTGACCATTTCAACTACTCCAAAAGGCATTGTCTGTCTCATGTTTGTATTCAGTATGTTTCCAACTAACCTTCTTCTGTTTTTCTTGTAAGCACATTACCAATCTTCTGACTATATTTCCTCTCTTTTTGTTTTCCTCCCCACGTTAACCTCCCCTCTTTTCTGATTATTTAACATGGTTCATTTTGTTCAAAAAGAAAAAAATAAGAGCTGTAGTTACATATGGTGCTTTTCACGACAACTGGACATCTCAAAGCACTTTACAGGCAATGAAGCACTTTTGAAGCGTAATCACTGTTGTAATGTAGGAAATGCTACAGCCAATTTGCACACAGCAAGCTCCCGCAATCAATAATGTGATAATGGCCAGATAACATGTTTTAGTGACGTTGGTTGAGGGATAAATACTGGCCAGGACACCGGGGATAACTCCCCCGCTCTTCTTCGAAATGCGGGATCTTTTACCTCCACCTGACCAGTCAGCCAGAACCTCGATATAACATCTCATCTGAAAGATGGCATGCCTCCAACAGTGCAGCTCACCCTCAGCACAAAAGAGCTACCAGGGCAGCATCGTAGATACTTGTGCCTCGTTATCTCTGAAGAGACCACGACGACCCCCTGTGGGCTGCAGAGACCAAATTCAAAAGGAACTATACAGAGGCCATCTACACTTCGTAAGATAGGCCTGGCCAACCAAGGGCGATTCATCTGCAAGGACAAAAGACCCTGCAACCTCCCTTTAAGACTTAATGGTTGAAACATTAACAATCTCAAGGATCCAGAAAAAGGGATATACTTCATTTGTCAAAGCCAAAGTGGAGAGGCGGGAGTTGGTGGAACCAGTAACATTGCTTTATGGAGCTGCAAAGCTCAGTATGTCATTTTTCCATTTACCTAGCAGCAGCAAGGAAAAGGGGCTCTGTCCAGGTTTAAATGCCTGGCCCCATCTACATTGTTTCGACTGGAACTCCTGTAACATCGCCTACAAGACTGATTTATCTCTGCGAGTCTATCTCATTGAGGAAGTCAACTTTACCGGAAAAGTGAATTATCCAGCATCAGTTCAGCCTGCTGACCTCTGTGAAGGAATTCGCCATTGGACTTTGATGCTGGACTATGGACTCACATGAAGCAATAATTCTTTTCTCTGGTCTTCGTGCTGTAAATCTTTCTTTCTCTATCCCTCTTTTTTTGTATGAATGCACAGGGGACTACGTTGCGACCCCACCCCCCCCTCTTAACCACGTTTGAGTGTGTGCAGAATAAACTAACCATCTGAGTTTATCCTGTCTCGAGTTTGATGTGGGGTTGTTAATAGCAAATTGGACCACACCCAAGCTGAGGGTTTGGGAACCATGCCACCGCTTAGAAAGGAGGAAGCAAATCAAAACACCTTTCTGTTTATGGACGGGCGGTGAGAGGAGAAATCAGGGCTGTTTAAATTAACCCCCCTCCTGTCCGTAACATAAGCGACATCCACATTCCACGAAGGAGAAAAAAAACCTCTGTCAAAGAGCTGGCAGAGGCATATGGGACGAATGGACTTCTATGTTGTAAAATAAATTGCTCTCAGATGGTGGAGCAAAATGAGGGATATTGGATTGGCTGCCCAGCTACTACACAGCACCTGGTATTTAATTCCACTGACTGCAGTGGAACAAAGGAACCTCCTCACAGATTACTACATTTATTTGATTCAATTTCACAGCAGGCTAGGATAACCTCTGTGATACTTACCTAGTACCATAACCGCCAGGCTATTGTACCCTCGGACTGGTATTGTGGGTACATAACGGTAGATTTTGATTCCATTGAGAGAGAAAGAAATATGTGGATCGGATTTTACAATTTAGCACAGCAAATCAACGATGAACACATTTTAAAAAGATAGGTAGCATTGTAAGCAGTGTAGATGGAAGCATAACATTACAGAGGAATATTAATAGATTCCGTGAATGGGCAAAAGTGTGGATTTCAGTGCAGGCAACTGCGAGGTCTTGTAATTTGGACCAAAAAAGGATTAGCCAGGGCACTTTCTAAAGAGAAATATCCAGAAAGGACAGCAGAGGGAGTGGTGAGTCAACATAAAGACGGACAAAGTGTGCATAATCTGGTTTACGGTGAGCACTTAGAATAATTGTCACGGCCCAGCTAGAAAACGTATATAAATAAGGCTACGTTTAAGAAATATTCTACGTCCAAGTCTTTTTCTAGAAGAATCCATAATGCATGACAAATAAATAAATGATCTGATATGTTTTGGATCAACTTAAACCTCAATTATTTTTACTTTCCTTTGTACTTCAGATTAATCTCACAGGACTTTGGGAGTGTGTATCCTTGCCTTGGGGACCCAAGAAGCTTTCAGAATATGCTCACCAGGGAGGTGAACAGCAACAATGATAATAAAAACAGAAAACAGCAGGTCAGGCTGCAGCTGGAGAGATGAACGGAGTTAACATTTCAGGTTGCTGACCATCAGGATGTACAATAACTCCTGTTTACTAATTACATCTGGGTACTGGAGTGCCTCCTTCGTACATAAGCTGTAGGAGTGGTTGGGCCGTTAGGTCTCAGTCAGAAGATTGCACATTCAGTTTCAGAAACTTGAGCACAAAGTTCAGGCCAACACTCCCCGTGCAGCACTGAGTGGGTGCTGCACTGTCAGAGTGCTGCCTTTCAGATGAGATGTTAAACTGAGGCCCCATCTGCCCTCTCAGGTTTACTTTCTTCGTACTTGGGATGTAGGGCTTCGCTGGCAGGGACAGCATTTATTGCCCATCCCTAACTGCCCTGGAGAAGGTGGTGGTGAGCTGCCTTCTTGAACCTCTGCAGCCCCTGCGGTGTAGGTACACCCACAGTCCTGTGAGGGAGGATTTTGACCCAGCGGCAGTGAAGGAACGGCGATATAGTTCCAAGTCAGGATAGCGCGTGTGGCTTGGAGGGGAACTCCCAGATGGTGGTGTTCCCATCTATCTGCTGCCCTTGTCCTTCTAGATGGTGGTGGTTGTGGTTTGGAAGGTGCTGCCTGAGGAGGCTTGGTGAGTTTCTGCAGTGCACACAAAGATCCCATGGCACTATTTTAAAGAATGGCACGCGCGCGTCTTCCCAGGTGCATGCCTTGGCCAATATTTATCCTTCAAGCAAAAAGACTAAAACAGGTTATCGACTCATTATCATATTACGATTTGTGGGAGCTTGCTGATTGCAAGATGGCTGCTGCATTTCCTACATTGCAACAGTGACTACAATCTCAAAAGTACTTAATTGGCTGTAAAGCTCATCGGGGCATTTACGTGTTGAAGGCAATAACTATGAAGTTGGGGAGCAGTGGGTGGGGGGAAAGACGGTGGTGTAGTGGTAACGTAGTGAACTAATAATTCGGTAGGCCTAGGCTAATGCCTAGGGCCCATGGATTCAAATCCCACCACAGCAGCTGGTGGGGATTCAATGAATAAAATCTGGAATGTAAAGCTAGTCTCAGTAATGAAACTATCATTGATTGTTGTAAAACCCATCTGGTTCACTCATGCCCTTTAGGGGAGGAAATCTGCCATCCTTACCTGGTCTGACCTACACGTGACTCCAGATCCACAGCAATGTGGTTGACTCTTAACTGCCCACTTAGCTCAAGGGCAATTAGGGATGGGCAACAAATGCTGGCCTTGGCAGCAATGTCCACATCCCATGAAAGAATCAAAAAAAAAACCCAAATGTTTTATAAATGCTTTCTTGTAGAACTTTTAGTGGAACTCCTTAAATGGGAAATAACACGTCTCAGCTCTTGTCATTAGTTTATTATGTTATTTTTTATAGCCGCCTTCTGTAAACACAGTCTTTTGCTCTCTTATAATCTTTCTGACTACAGAAACTAGCTGGTCCACAGTATATTTTTCTTGTGAGGTTTCCAACTACTTACTCCCAGCCACTAGGAGTTTGCTGATGATGGGCCCACAGTTTAATGCCCTCCTCAATTCTTTGATATTTGATATTCTGGAACACATAGAGGTCAGTTCTGAATAGTGTGTGTGTGTGTGGTGGGGAGAGGTCGGAGGGGGTGGCATGGTGGTTATTTTGCTGGACGGGTAATCCAGAGGCCTTAGGGAGCAGAATCATCGGACGGCCGCCCATCGTGTCCTTGCCGGCTCTGCAAGAGCAACTCAGTTAGTCCCACTCCCTCGCCCATCCCGAGTTGCCCCGCAATTTTTTTTTCTTCAGATAATTATACAATTCCCTTTTGAAAGCCCGCAATTGAATCTGCCTCCACCACACGCTCAGGCAGTGCATTCCAGATCCTAACCACTCGCTGCGTAAAAAAAAAAAAGATTTTCCTCATGTCATCTCTTGTCCTTTTGCCAATCACCTTAAATCGGTGCCCTCTGGCTCTCAATCCTCTGCCAATGGGAACAGTTTCTCCCTATCTATTCGGTCCGGACCTGTCATGATTTTTGAACACATCTACCAAATTTCTCCTCAACCTTCTATGGTGTAAAGGGTTAATGTTAAATATGTAAATATATAGTCTACATAATCAGTGATATAAGATCACATGACAACAGAGTATGATGAGATATAGCTCTGTGTGACGCCTCATGCTAAGTCTGTACTGTATATAGTATAATGTTCAATAAAAGGTAACGTTTACCAGAGCTTAACCTCTAGCAGTCTCTATCAATCCTGACCAAGGACTGTGGTATAAAGGGTTAACAGATGGGAAATGCCAATGTATGACGTAGATGATGATGTAGTACTGATACTAGTCAGTCATGAGTTAGACTCTCACAAGAGAGAGGGTGGAATCATGTCTAAGAGCTACATGCCTACTATGTAACCTGCTTAGAAGTAATCCCAATAAACAAGTGTTAAGTAGATACCAGAATATGTCTACGGTCCGTCTAAGAACCAAGTCCCACATCTAGAGTTTAAGACAAAAGGGCCTAATCTCAGAACATGGTGGCAGCGGTGGAGACATCAATGTAAAAAGAGACATTGATGTTATCAAAGGGACCACAGAGTGGAGAAACCTTTGAAAGCAGCTCGAGGAATTTTAGCAGAAGAAGGAGTCACATAGGAGAGAGATAACGATGATCGTACCTGGTGAGCAGTCCCTGCCCTTGCTCTGCCTCGAGGGCCCACAGAAAAGCCAGCAGCGGGAGTTATGGAAACGTCATTTTCTCCAGTACCAAGCAGCATCAGGTCTTCATGAGAAAGAGCAAAAGCTTCAAGTTAGTTCCTTTCTTTATGCAGTACGTCCGGTAGCAGATAACGTTCTCCTAAGGCAGGATGTGCCGGAGTTTCCTGCAGATTTTGATTCCATTATTAAAACCTTTGACACCTATTTCAGCCTGAAGCAACATTTAGTAATTGAACGAGCATGTTTTAACCAGCGCTCACTATGACCTGGGTAATTGAATGAATTATTCCTAACTGACCTACATCGCCTAGCTAGTTCTTGCAGATACGAGGGGGGAGGGGGTTGGCAAGGACGAGCTAACCTGTGATCGCATAGTCGTGGGTGTCCAGGATGAAAAACTCTTCAACTTTCTGCAAACCAAAGGGGATCTTACATTGGACCGAGTTGTCCAGTGTCGACGCAGGCCAAGCATCGAGCATTTAATCAGGCTATAGTTCCCGGCAACTCCAAGGCTTCACATGACTCTGTAGAGTGGGCAGCGGCGCCACCCATAAGGAATCCCGCCAAACCAAGTGAAAAGGCGGGGAAATCCACGCCGGCAGCCATTTTGAGATGCTTGTGTTGTGGTGCGAAAACCCAGCCCGGACTGCCCAGCCTGCCTAGCAGGGAGCGTGGAACACTTCCAGTGTGGCAAAACTCAACATTTTTCAAGTGTTTCTTCAAATCCAGCAATTTTAATCAAAGTCCCTGACCAGCAAGTATTTATGAAACACATTCCTTCCAAGAAATGGAAAGTCCACAAAACGATGTCCTGACAGAATTCCTAGGGGAAGTAGATAGTCTTAATCCAGACTACTGGTCAGTTACAGTCCCAGTTCAAGGCACCTCGACTAACTTCACAAGGTTACCCTTTATCCATCAGATATCGGGTTACAAGTTCCAGGCAGCACAGACCTTCCAATCAGAGGCAGGATTATTGCTCCTCTTAGCTACAAGGGGTGACAGATCGTCAATTCGATGTTCTTCACAATCACCGTACATCCCTATTGAGTGGTGATGTCGGTATACATCTAGGAATCCTGGAAAAAGCAGATGATGCTCATCATTTGAACGACTCACTGCCTTCCCTGAAATAATCTTCAACCTTTTATTTCGGAGCAGTGGAAATTCAGCCCTTAGAAGCTGGGGAAGTTTATACACTCAGCAGCAAGCTCCTTTCTTTCACAGAGACATCATCCACTAGACCCAGGGCAGACAAGGAAGCTGTGAATCCTTCAGCCCTTCATGAAGTAAGGCCAGAGGTGATGGATACAGAAGGCATTGCAGTAGATGGTGACCATCCCCATGCAGACCTGCTGGACCTGAATTGTCACTTGCTAGAGAGTAATGAGGGGGAATCCCTTGCAGTACTTGAGTGATCCCTTGGAGGTTGAGATCCTAGAAAATGATTCATAGGGCTGAATTTTCCGTTCATCGGGCGGGCAGAGCTGACCCAATCGCAAGCTGCCATTTTGCGCGGGTGGGCCATTTAAGGCCCGCCCAGCGTGACATCCGCAGGGAAGCGCTATGCTAAAATCGAGAGTGCACTCTTTCGCGCATGTGCACGAAAAAGCGCACTCATCTCCCTGAGGCTAAGTGCTGCCTCAGGGAGATCGGCTCTACTTGCAACAATATTAAAAATAGAGAAAAAAAATTCCCTTACCTGTCCCCTCGTGACAATGTCACATGAGTTGGGACATTTTCATAGTTTCCATAACAACGTTATTAAAATTTTAAAAACCCTACATGAAACCTCATCCCGCCGGTGGATGAGGTTTCTTGTTTTCTCTGGTTGTCGCTGGGGCTCCTGGCCTGCCCGACAACCTTAAGGTTGGATGGGCAGGTCCTTTAATTGCTTAACTGATCCTGTCAATGGCCTCAATTGGCCATTGACAGGTCAGCGGGCCCGCAGCTGATTTTGCTGCGCTCCCGCCTTCCTGAAAATTTAAATGGGGCGGGGTGACGTCGGGGGTTCCGCCCAACATCATCCCGTGTCACTTTACGCGTCGGCGAGTGGGCACCGCCCCCACTTGCCGACAGTAAAATCCTGCCCATAGTTCCTGTTTATGGATGCACCTTATGATGTCTCTGTTGTCTTTTTAGAAAAATCAGATGTGCTTTCAGTGGTTGAGCAGCATTTAGATCTTAGCTCCATTGAATCTACTGATGTATGGCCTAGATTGTCTCCTGTTGCTTATGAGGAGTCTTCCACAGAATCACACTGCTCAAGAGCTGGTACCTTCCCAGGGTGAAAGTCAATTGCCCCCCCATACTTCAGTCTCAGCTGAATGCCTTCTCTTCAGAGTTGGAGGTCAGCACAGAAGCTGTGGCAGAGTTTTCAGCACTTCTGAAGCTGCAGAATCCTGTACAGCAATCTTGTCCCCGAGTTGATTGTCTACACGAAATTACAGAAGATGAGGTTGCCTTGTCTCCATATTCTCAGCAGTTCTCCCCATTCCCCAGGGCAGAACAACCTCACACAGAGAGAAGTGTGGGTCTCTTACCACTGCCAACAGAAATGAAACGGTCCTCCCGAAAAATTGGGCGATCATCCCTTCTTCTTTCCCTGACAGTGTTACAGGAATTGGGTCATATTTTCCTTTGCCACTTAAGTTCGTTGAAAGCTCAGCTCTTCAATACCTTTTCAGTCGCAGCATTTGATGATGCAGCTGTGATAGCCTTCCCAAAATTTGAAGATCTCTCCTCTTCTGAAACTTCTTCCCAGAGTCCTTCGAGGGAGCAACAAATCCCTCCGAGAGTCCTGAGTTCTTCTCTTCTAGTCCCAGAAGGTCCAAAGGTCCATTCTTCTCAAGTCTTCTCTTTTGGATCAATCTTTTGTTGCAAAGTCTTCGTTGTTCTTGTAGTTCAGTAAGTCTGCTACTGACACTTTGCTCCCCAGTAATGCTGGCAACAATGATGCTAAGGTGCTGCCCTATTCCGCATATGGTGATGTCCTAGCAAACGCAGAAGGGAACTCTCATGCCCCTAAGACTTCTTCACTAAGGGCCGAGAAAATTGAGGGAGATTGAATCCCCCAGAACTGTGACTTAGGGGAGGGAAGAGTAGGAGTTGGAGTTGGAGTTGTAGAGTCTGTAGTTGTAAAGGGAGTTACAGAAATCTAATGTAAATAGTTAAAGACATAGTTTCATGTTGTTAGAAAGTAGGAAAGCATACTCGGGGGCAGGTGTAATATAAAGGGTTAACAGGTGGGATACGCTAAGGTATGACATAGATGATGATGCATCACTGGCACTAGTTAGTCATGTGAAACAGGGCCTTGGTTAAACATCGCATCCAAAAAATGGCACCTCTGACTTTTCAGCATTCCCTCAGTACTGCACTGGCAGTGCCAGTGTAGATTATGTGCTCAAGTCTCTGTCGCAGGACTTGAACCCATGGCTTTCTAACGCAGAGTGAGCCACGCCTGACACTTTACAATACAAAGTGGAAATAGTGATCTCTATATTCAGAAGCTGACGGAGCTGCCATGCATTTTTGACATTTTTTGTGCGGTGGTGAGATATGTACCACGGAAGATATTCCATCCTCAATAAGCCAAGGTACAGCGTCGAAGTAGATTAAGGAATTTCATAAAGCCTATTTAGATTAGACAATTCAATTTTTAACCAAATTATATAGTTATTTATGTGTGTCTAAAAGCAACTAACATTCACCCATCTAAGTGCAACAGACATTCAGTGCGGATCTACAAGAATAGGATTCTTTTTTACAACATTTACACACTGAAGCCCCCAGAACTTTAAGATAAAAGCAAAATACTGTGAATGCTGGAAATCTGGAACAAAAACAGAAAATGCTGGATTATCTCAGCAGGTCTAACAGCATCTGTGGAGAGAAAGACGGAGTTAACGCTTCGAGTTCCGCACGGAGTCGAAACGTTAACTCTGTCTTTCTCTCCACAGATGCTGTTAGACCTGCTGAGTTTTTCCAGCACTTTCTGTTTTTGTTCCCTCAGAGCTTTATTTTAATTTTAGATTTTCAGCATTCACAGCTTTCTCCTTATAATCGCTCGAGAGTTATTAATGATTCACAGTTGGAATATCTTAGCAAATTCAAAACTTTAATAAGACGTCAAAGGAGCTAAATTAATCCTGGAAATGTGTGAATATATTATGTAACCCCTTGCACCTAGGCTTATCAAACAGTGCCTTAACAGTGAATGCTTTTTATGTTCAACATGTCCTTGGCATTAACCTCGGTTTGCTTTGGGGCCAAGCAGGATGTTGATGTTTATTTATCTACAGAAAGAGTGCTCAAAAGCTTCTTTATCACAGGGCTGTTCGCAGACTGAAGGGGATTCTTCCAGTCCTATCAGGGCAGCTTGTCCCTTCACAGCCGACTTCCACAGGTATGCAGAAGTTCATTTAAATATTGATTTATCCCCACCTTTTCCACTCACGCCTTTTTCCTTCCACAATGCTTCCCTCTGCATTTAAGGTTCAACACCACCCAATGCTGACTCGACAAATTGGCTGCGCTCAACACGCAGACTTGGCCCGAGGTTGGGGAAGGGTGAGTCAAACAGTTTTTACCCTCCCCCCCACCACTACCTTTCCATCTCGTAGGAACATAGGAATGGGAGTAGGCCATTCAGCCCGTCAAGCCTGCTCTGCGATTCAGTTAGATCATGGCTGATCATCTACCTCAATCCCACTTTCCCTTCAATGCCACCTTGCTGCAGCGCCTCCATGTCCCTCGATGTCACCAGCCTCCATCTATCGATTTCTGTCTTGAACATGCTCAACGACTGGTCTTCCGCAGCCCTCTGGGCTAGCGAATTCCAAAGATCCACCACCCCCTGAGAGAAGAAACTCCTCCTCGTCTCAGCCCTTATTCTGAGGCCATGTCCCCTGGTTCTAGATTCACCTGCCCAGGGGATCTCCAGATCAAACATCACAATCCAGGATCTCCCTGCCTCTCCAAGCCCAGCCAATTGCAAACAAAACGCTGCAGAACAGGCTGGAGGGGGTTCAAACAAAAAGCACTTCTGCCTTGGGGCAGTCACCAGAAGCTCTGCAAGTGCCCAACAGGTCAGCCAGCCTCTGCAGAGGGAATAGCCAAGCTAATGGTTCAAATGTGGATCCTTCTGCATAACTGGAAAAAAATAAAAGGTTGATAGGGCAGATAAAGGAGAGAAGGTTATGGGCCGAATGGCCTAATTTCTGCTCCTATGTCTTATGATAATAGAAGGACAGAGAGGAGTCATGAGAAAAAAAAGACTTTCATTTATATAGCGCCTTTCACAACCACTAAACGTCTCAAAGCGCTTTACAGCCAATGAAGTGCTTTTTGAAATGTTGTCACTATTGTAATGTAGGAAACGTGGCAGCCAATGTGTGCACAGCAAGCTCCCACAAACAGCAACGTGATAACCACCAGATAAGCCTGATATCGATTGAGTGGTAAATATTGGCCAGGACACCAGGGTGAACTCCCCTGCTCTTCTTCAAAGCAGTGCCGTAAACTGGGATTTAATTCTAGCGACAGCGGTCTGCTCCACCCCCCCCCCCACTCCCCTCACTGGTCTCACTCCCCCTGCCACCGGTTGGAAAATCAATGGGTGCCCCCATCACTTCTCTAGGATAGGGCCATGCTACTTAAATGCTCTCATGCACTTAACAGGTCAGCGCTGAGCCTTCCCCACAATCAAGCATGCCAATGGGGGTGTTGGGTGGGGGGGGGGGGGGGGGAGTGGTTGGTGGTGGGGTGAAATAGAGGCTGACCCTCGAGAGCTGCAGGTCAATTAGGGGCCGGTGGGAAGGGTGGCTGCTTCGGGTAATGCCCCCAGGCCCAGCCCGAGGATAAGCGCCACATCACTGGACACACCGAATGGTTAGGGATGAGGAGGTGGTTGCCAGAGAGAGCAGCGGAGGGGAAAACGCGATAGGGTTTGCCGGGTGGCCATCAGGAGTCACAGGAGAGCCGTGCGAGTTCCGTTTAATCCCTGAGCCACCACTCAATTCTGGTGGGCTCAGGGATAATTGCTGTCAAGTAGCTCATTAATGAGCATAATTGACATCCTGCTACTGGCGGGCAGGATTGCTGCATCGGGCCCTTTCCGACCCCAACTTAAGTGGGGGCAGTTTGCCCGATGCTGGCAATCTGAGGCGGGTACTCTTGCTCGATTGTCCCAGTTTCCCCACCACAAAGGTGGGGTGGGTTCAATTGAATTCCGTCTGTTGTACTGTTATAATATACATAAAGAGTTAGGAACTGATTGTTATGTGCACGTATACCCAGAGCGTCACATTCATTGTCGCATTGCAGTCAGGTGCTGAGCAACAATATATTAGTCCGCAGCACATGTGGAGATCTGTTCAACACACTTGATGAAAAGCTTCTGTAGTTGTGTCCTAAAATTGTGATTATTTCACACTTCTGGGAACCACAAAACATAACATGGTGGTAGCAGGTGTCTATGAGTAAAACGCAAATATTTTAAATGGGTTCAATGTTGAATTATATTGAGAAAAAGCAACCCAAATTAGTGCCAGTGAGAGAGGAAAAAAAGCTGAGCGAATCATGCAAAAATGAGATGGCCACTGTCGCAGCAATGAACGCACAGTTCGAGCTCAGGATGAATTGGGAGGATAATGTTGCTTTAGAGGCATTTGAAACTTTTAATCAAAAGTGCAGATTGATATTCAGTAGCTTTCTAAAAGGCACTAGTGAAGAGGAAAGGGTCAGCTGCATCCTTTTGTGAGCACGAGGGAAAGGGTTGCATTTGTTTATTAGCTGCGAGTCGAGTGAGGACAGCAATAAAAAACCAGACAAAGACATAGAATTTTGAAAAATTCAACACATATCTCCAGCCAAAGTCAAATCTTCAGATTCACCAATATGAATTCCAAAGGCTGAGGCAGGATCCAGGTGAGCCTGTTTACATTTCTTAACAAGATTGAAAAGTGCAGCCGGGAAACGGAAATTCAAGGAAACGGAAGAAAGGCTGGTAGATCAGCTCATTTGGTGCTCTACACAGATTTTTCTTGTAGATCTACTCTAGTGGATGATGATACTTTCCACGATGAATTTTCTCCCAGAGAGAAAATGTACGAACATACGAATTGGGAGCAGGAATGGCCCCTCGAGCCATTCAATAAGATTATGGCTGATCTAACTTGAACCTCAACTGCACGTTCCTGCCTACCCCAATAACCTTTCACACCTTTGCTTATCAAGAATCCATCTACCTCTGCCTAAAATATATTTAAGGACTCTGCCTCAATGACCTTTTGAGGAACAGAATTCCAAAGTCTCACAGCTTTCTGAGAGAAATTATTTTTCCTCATCTCTGTTCTAAATGGGGGGCCCCTTATTTTTAAACAGTGACCCCTAGTTCTAGATTCTCCCACAAGAGGAAACATCCTTTCCACATCAACCCTGTCAAGTCCACTCGGAATCTTATGTTTCAGTCAAGTTGCTTCTTACTCTTCTAAATTCCAGCGGATACAAGCCTAGCCCTTTTTGTATTCATTTATAGAATGTGGGCGTCACTGGCTGGGCCAGCATTTATTGCCCATCCTTAATTGCCTTTGAATAGGTGGTGGTGGGCTGCCTTCTTGAACTGCTGCAGTCCGTGTGCTGTGGGCACATCCACAGTGCTGTTAGGGAGGGAGTTCCAGGATTTTGATCCAGTGACAGTGAAGGAACGGCGATATATTCCCAAGTCAGGATGGCGAGTGTCTTGGAGGGGAACTTCCAGGTGGTGGGTGTTCCCATGTGTCTGCTGCCCTTGTCCTTCTAGATGGTAGTGGTCCTGGGTTTGGAAGGTGCTGCCTAAGGAGCCTGGGTGAGTTTCTGCAGTGCATCTTGTAGGTGGTACACACTGCTGCTACTGTGCGTCGGTTGGTGGTGGAGGGAGTGAATGTTTGTGGAAGGGGTGCCAATCAAGCTTGGATGGTGCCGTGCTTCTTGAGTGTTGTTGGAGCTGCACTCACCTGGGCAAGCGGGGAGGACTCCATCATACTCCTGAATTGTGCCTTGTAGATGGGGACAGGCTTTGGGGAGTCAGGAGGTGAGTTACTCGCCACAGTATTCCTAGCGTCTGACCTGCTCTATCCAGCCTTTCCTCATAAGACAACCCACCCATTCAGGTATTAATCTAGTAAACCATCTCTGAACTGCTTCCAACGCATTTACATCTTTCCTTAAATAAGAAGACCAGTGCTGTACGCAGTACTCAGTAATGCCCTGTATCACTGAATATGTGTGGAATTTGTCACAGCCATGCATGAATAAAAAGGCCTGATTGGAAAAGATAAGCTCACAATATCGCAGCTTGTGGACACTACCAGAGCACATGGAATCGTGACTCAACAAATGAAGACGCTGACTACCCAAACGGCTAGCCTTCAGTTAGGTTAAAGTAGAGGCAGTGGGGTCGATGCTGTGAAGCAGCTACAGAAGAACGTACACCAGACAGAGAGAAAGATGCGCTGGTGCTACGAATGAGCACGAGTTCACAAGAGGGCAGGAAATGTCCCACGCACGGATCAAACTGCAGGGCCAGTGGGAAGCCCAATCACTGGGAAAAGATGTGCAGAACAAAGATAGAAGATGGTAAACGAGTCATCAGGGACAGGGTAACAGGGCGAATGAGAAGGAAAAGAAACCAAAACGTCCATACCCCGGAAGGCGACGATGAGTTTGAGAACACAATTAGGCACAGGAACGATACAACTGCCTGAAATGGCTGAATACGACAGTTCTCAGAGAAAAGAAATTCGCGCATCCATTCAAATCAGGAAAAGGGTGACAGATAAGTCCACAACCATAATTCTGAAGCTGGAGCTTGATGGCAGAGCGCAGAGTAATATTATCCCGCTCGGACTATACCAGATATTTCCTGAAAATTTGAAAGAAAATGTGCACCCAAGGAAGGAAGATCTGCAACCGAGAAATGTCATGCTAACGACATACAGGGAAACTGAGACGCGACAGCTAGGAACAACCCAAATCAGGGGTAGGCACAAAGGAAAAAATTATAACTGTATGTTCTGCATCACTGAGACAGATAGTCCTGCTCTCCTGGGGTGGAGCGGTTGCAAAGAGCTGCAGCTTATCTGAGGTGAAGGAGGCGACACTAAAGGTAGCACTCATTGAAAAGGGGTCTCTGATCAAAAGCAAGGAAGATCTGGCACAAATGTATCAGTGAGTTTGATGAGATGGTTGGATGCTTTGAAGATTGAGTATCACATCACAATTGATCCAGCAATGAACCCAGGCGATCCATCCCCCACGTAAAATACCAACGGAACGAAAAGGAAAGCTTGAAAGAGCGCACCAAGAGATGGAAGAAAAGAATGTGATCACCAGAGTCACAGAGCCTACAGACTGGGTAAATCCCATGATGGTGAGAGGTTACTGAGTGCCAATGGTCAGAGTCACACGAGAAATTCTACAACAGAAAGAAAAACTGTCACTCTCAAAGTAGATGCTTCTTCAAAAGGTCTGTGAGTGGCCCTGGTGCAAGATGGAAAACTGATAGCATTCACATCCAAAGTCCTAGCGTCAGCTGAGACCAGATATGCCAACATAGAAAGAAAGCTTTTGGCGGCTGTGTATGGGTGTGAGAAGTTCCATACATACCTCTAAGGAGAGAAAGATCATAGTGAGAGTGATCATCACTCGCTGGAGCAGATCTACAGGAAAAATCTGTGTAGAGCACCAACAAAGACTGCAGAGGTGACTTTTGATGTTTCAGAGTTATGGTTTCACAGCCAGGAAAAGAAATGCAGCTTACAGATACTTGTCACTACAGTAGAAACATATTTGCCAGGAGTACAGAAACATACAGGAGAAAGAGGAGGTGATAGTTACTGAACTACCACCCAGACCACGTCAAACTGTGGGAGCCAGTTTATTCAAACACAATCAAGAATGGTATCTCATTGTTGTAAACTACTCCTCAAAGTTCCTTTTTAACCAGACAGGTGAAAGACTTGAGAGCTGCAATAATCATCTCAGTAATAGGAGTTCTCTTTACAGACCAAAGGATTCCTGAAAGAATAATACGAGGTAATGGAACCCAATCGCCTCCAAAGAGTTTAAGGAATTCACTGAATAGTATGGGTTCAACATACTATTGTCACCATCTTACCCTAGGGAACATGGGTTTACATGGGTTTATAGTAAGACACATACAGATGGTCAAGAAAACTCTCACAAAATGCCGAGAGACAAAGGAAGACCCAAACCTTGGCTTAAATAAAAACAGAAAATGGCTGGAAATACTCAGCTGGTCTGGCAGCGTCTGTGGAGAAAGAAACAGAGTTAATGTTCCGAGTCGAATATGACTCTTCTTCAAACCTTGCCTTATTGTCACTCCGATGTACACCTCTCAAGGCTAACATGAAATCATCTCCGGAACTATTGTATGGAAGAAAGTACAAGACTGCTCTGCCAAGCAAGGTACTCCCTCCAAGTGACCAGGAGGAAGTTAGACAACAACTGGCTGACGCACAAGTAGAAGGAGGTCAATACTGCAACAAGCATGTCAAATCCGTGCCTGAGCTGTTGAGATCACGTACAGGGTTCAATCGCAAAAACCTGGAGCCCAATATACATCAAATGTTGTTGGGTGAAGTGGAGACTCCAGGTTCATATATTGTTGAGGCTGAAACTCGCAAGCAAATGAGGAGGGACAGAGCCCATGTTCCACCAAGGCTACACCTGAGCTGGAAAAGCAGAAAAGATCATGAAAAGCACCAGCAACGTCGCTAACCAGCAGAGCTGCATCAACAATGTCACTAGCAAGTGACACAACAGGCGGAATTTAATCCAGGCGATGGAGGGGGGGGGTCCGTCCGCCAGCTGGAATGCCGGCAGGAGCTCCACGTCGCCTCTGTTGGGGAAGGCCCACCGGAATGAAGTGGCCCAGCTGGCAGCGTGGGGGCCTTCTCTGGGATTCGGATTAGAAATCCCACCCCCGACCACTGCCTCCCAATCGGAGGCCGGCAGCTCCCCCATTACAGGCAGCGCCGCTGGGAGCAATTCGCATAGCAGAGGCCTAGGGTCGGTGAGGTGCCCAAGCCACAGGTGAGTTGGGTGGGGATGGGGGTGACCGTGAGGTGTGGGGGACGGGAGGTCGCTGGCTGGTGGCGAGGGCCACCGGCCTCCCTTTCCTGATGCCGGGTCCCTCGATCAGGCACTGAGGACCTTTTGAGCCTTTGAACGAGGAACCCAATGCCTCCCCCCGGCCCTTTGGTTTGCTTCAGGGTCTCCTGGTGTGACGACCCATCTACCCACATTAATTGCCCACTTAAGCCCTGCCCTGGACTTAATCGGGCAGAGGCGAGAAGGTGCCAGCGTCCTCACCCCTGACCCTCCACTCCCCCCTCCCATCCAATAAAAATATGCCCCTCCACCTCCAAACTCACCACCAGGGGCTGGGGGGAGGGCATTAAATCCCACCCAACGTTAGCAACATCAGGCACAATTCTTACAACACCAGGAGCAACATCGCCAGTGCCGTGTGCCAACTCACCACCGAGAGCGATGAACGTCAAATCCACGAGAAGGAGGTGCTATCTAAATGATATCGTGAATTATGTTTTTAAGAAAAGAAAGCAAACAATAAAAGGGTCTTAAGCGTCCACTTTAATTATAAAAGTCGATTGTCAATCTTTATTAATTTAGATATAATATTAAAAAATGTACATGGTTGGAACAGTTATATTGATTGAGAGGCTTTTTGTTAAAAAAAAGGAAGTGGAAGGTTTTACTGTTATACTATTTGTAAGGAGTTAGGGACTGATTGTTATGAGAATGTGTACCCAGAGTGTCACATTCGTTGTTACACCGCTGTCAGGTATTCAGCAACAGTGTGTCAGGCCCTAGCACACGGAGAGATCTGCAAAAACAGACTTGGTGAAAAGCTTCTGCCTCTGTCTCTAAGAGCGTGATTATTTCGGACTTCTGGGACCCACAAGAAATCATACCGCGCGCGGGATCTTCCGCATCCACCCGAGCAAGCAGATGGCGCTCCAGTTTAACATCTCATGCAAAAGACGACACAGCCGACAGTGCAGCACTCCCTCACCACCGCACTGGGAGCGTCAGCTTTGATTTTTGTACTTAAGTCCTGAAGTGGGACTTGGGACCCAGAACCTTTGGACTCAAAGGCAAGTGTTACCTAACGAACCACACGCTGACATTGGAGGAATGATGGTAATTTGGAGTTGGCTGCTCAACTACAGGAAGCAAACAGACCACTCAAAATATTGACTCCCTGCATTATTAATTTATACTTCTGTCCCCTTTAGATATTGGGTGTCAGTTAGCTCAGGTGGCTAGAGTGTGATGCAGAATGATGCCAACAGTGCGGGTTCAATCTCCCTATCAGCCGCGGTAGTTTTTTAAAAATTCTTTCAAAGGATGTGAGTGTCGCTGGCTAGGCCAGTATTTACTGCCCAACCCTAATTGTTCCTTGAGAAGGTGGTGGTGAGCTGCCTTCTTGAACCACTGCAGTCCATGTGGTGTAGGTACACCCACGGTGCTGGTAGGGAAGGAGTTCCAGGATTTTGACCCAGCGACAGTGAAGGAACAGCGATATATTTCCAAGTCAGGATGGTGAGTGGCTTGGAAGGGAACTTGCAGGTGGTGGTGTTACCATGCGTCTGCTGCCCTTGTCCTTCTAGGCGGTAGAGGCCGTGGGTTTGGAAAGTGCTGTCGAAGGAGCCTTGGTGAGTTGCTTCATGGAACCCTGGCTCCTTGGCCCACACTTGCAGAGTGATGCCCCTCCCTTGTGGCAAATTAGCTACCTCTTAGATTCCTCCCTCCCCTAAGCATCAAATACCATTCACTGACAGACCTGCCTGGACTAAGGGTGGCACCTCTGAATGTGGCAAGTGTTAAAAGATCACAGGCAGGATTTTGAGTTTGGCCTGCGGACGCCGTCGGTGGGCGGGCCCAGGAGTGACCGGGAGACTGGCCGCCATCCGTGATCGGCCCCTGACCACGACTTCACGCTGACAGAAAGCTCCCCGAAGGCAGAGAGCTGCCTCAGGGAGCTGAAGAATCCAAAAGCCACAAATAAAGATTTTCAGATGCCGAAGACAATGTCCACGCATCAGGATCAGTCACCTGAACATGCGGCTGATGTCATTTTTGTCCAAACATTTTAATCTGTTTTTCAATTAATATTGGAAACCTCTTACTGCCCCTTGGATGAGGTTTCCTCTAAACGGCGAAGGCCGCTTGGCCGATTTGCCCGCCCGCCAACTGTAATGTTGGATGGGAAACGAAAACTCACCGTTGATTACTACGTTAATGGTCTTAACAGGCCTCTTAATTGTCGGAGGGGCAGGATGCTGACTCACGCACGCGCCCGCCGACCAAAATATCGCGCTGGTGTTTGATGACGTCAGGATGCTTGCCCAAACCCCCGTCGACCCACTATTTCATGCTCGAGTGGGTCGGGCAGGCAGGCACCCACACGCCAAGCGAAAAATTCTACCCCAGAAGTGCTCAGTGCCTATTCTGCAGCAATGGTTCCCCACTTCTTCAGCGCAGTTTTAGTTTTCATACTGGCAGCTGTCTTCAGTCTGATCATATCACTAATTCCTTTTTATTAAATCACTCAAGAGGTTTATTTAATCACCCCCCTACCCCCCGCACCCTTAATTTAAGCCCCCAATTTCTGCTTCATTCTCTCATGAATGTGAACCACACTCTATTCCCTATCATCCACTACATGATTGTACATGTCAAGTAACGCTATGTAACACAATATTCCCAAAGACCACCCACTTCCAGTGCCTCTCGAACTTCAGGCTTGTAAACCACCTACACAGGGAGTACCTGAGGGCGTAGTGGAGGCAGATTCAGTTGTGGCTCTCAAAAGGGAATCGGATAATTATCTGGAGAGAAAACATTTGCCGGGCTACGGGTAAGGAGAATGAGACTAGCTAAACTGCTCTTCCAGAGAGCTGGACGGGCTGAATGTCCTCCTTTGGCACAGTACTCATTCTCTGATTCTACCTGTTCATGATATTTTTATACATTTGTTGTGGGTTATGGGTTGTGGGCATCACTGGCAAGGCCGGCATTTATTGCCTGCCCTTAGTTGCCCTGAGAAGGCAGTAGTGGGTGTTGTCTTTGAACCGCTGCATTCCATGTGCTGACGATACTCCCTTAATGGTGTTAGGAAGGGATTTTACCCCCGTGATGTTGAACGTCAGTTTACAGATACAGAATTTACAGGTCATTCAGCCCAACAAGTCCATGCTGGTGTTAATGCTCCTCATGAACCTCCTCTTCATAGGAGCAGGAGTAGGCCATTCAGCCCATCAAGCCTACTCCACCATTCAATACGCTCATGGCTGATCATCCACCTCAATGCCTTTTTCTCCACATCCCTTACGTCATTGGGTGTTGTTTTTAGACAGGAGGTGGTTTAATTTAGACAAACCCCGATTTCTCCTCTTACCACCCGTCCGTAAACAGGAAGGTGTTTTAATGTAAATCGGACTTAAGGATCAAAGTCAAATTGACTACCAACTGGAATACAGTTAACACTTGAGATGTCATTTGTCACATGCCTAAAGGATGTTGAGGTAATGTGTCAAAAACAAGGAAGATAATGATATCATTATCATTGCTCATGATATCATTACAACAGTTTCATTCACAATCAAAACAACCCAACACAAACTGCATTCAGTTAAGTATAATTTATATTATTGTCATGGACAGGAGGGGGTTGAGTTTAAACAGCCCTGATTTCTTCTCTCACCACCCGTCTGTTAACAGAAAGGTGTTTTTGATTCCGATTTCCCCCTTTATAAACAGTGGCGTATTTTCCCAACCTCTCAGTTTTGGTGTGATCCAATTTCTATTAATAACCCCACAGCAAACTCAGTGGGTTAGTTTACTCGCGCACACTCAAAAGGCGGGAGGCGGTGTCGCTATGCAGCCCCCTATGCATTCACACAATAAACGAGGGGTAGGGAAAGAAGAATTTACAGGGTAAAGAACACGGAGCAAAGAATTATTGTTTCGCATGAGCCCAGAGTCCAGAATCAGGAGTCCAATGGTGAATTCCTTCACAGAGGTCGGCAGGCTGAACTGATGCTGGATAATTCACTTTTCCAGTAGAGTTGACTTCCACGATGTGATCGACACGCAGAGATGCATTAGTCTTGTCGGCAATGGTATAGAAGTTTAGAAGTTCCAGCAGAAACAGTGTAGATGGGGGCCAGGCGTTCAAAGCTTATCTGTGCTGCTGCTCGGTCTGCCATATTCTATCTACCAAGCAGCCGCACAGAAAAGGGGCTCTGTCCACGTTTGAAGGCCAGGCCCCCATCCACACTGTTTCTACTGGAACTTCTGAACTTCTATACCATCGCCGACAAGACTAATTCACCTCTGCGTGCCTATCACATTGTGGAACCCATCTGCATAATCTTCTATCCCTCACCTCCTCATGTGTTTATCTAGCTTCCCCTTAAATGCATCTATGCTATCCGCCGTAACTATTCCGCGGGGCATTAAGTTCCACATTCTCAGCACCCTTTTATATAAGGACACAAGTGATTTGGAGTGGAACTTGGAGATGATGGTGTTAATACAGCAGTGGTAGGAGATTGACACCATAAAATCAATCCTAAAATCGTGGGAGTATAATCTACTGGAGAAAGGTAGCATTTTAATTGAAAAAAAAGGATATTGATATATTTTAATTCATGATTCTAAACTAACCCTGGTGACTTTGATTTTTCCATTAGGGCAACTTATATACTCTGTAGGCTTATACCTGAGTATATACGGTAACTCTCTGAATGAAATTCAAGGTTTTCTAAATGGAAACTCTCTCTGCACACGTGTCGTGGTAAAGTTCACTCAAGGGATTGGTTCTATTACTTTCAGTTGGAAGGAGGTGAGTGAGCTATATTTTAAATATATATAAATATATATAAACAGCAAATTAAACAGGAAATGAGACTTTAAAAATAAATTCAAGGAGCCCTGTTCTGGAAAATGCTAGTTGGCCAAAAGCAATGCTGAACCAAGAGTTGCAGACCCGGGTCTGTGCTATGTAAACCGGCCTCAGCTGAAGTGGATGTAGGATTGCCGCAATATTCCCAGCTCTCCCGCATTAGGCAGAGGGGGAGGAATACTAAAGAAAAAGGAAAGTATCAGCCGGGATTCCTGGTCCCGATTGACATAAAGGCTGGATCAGTTTTCCCGATGAAGCCCCACACGGTTGAACATGCCAACTTATATATGAATCTTTAATCACTTGAGTGAGGCATTGGAATATTCCTCTGCTACTCAACGCCATCAGGCAGAGTATTGGTAAGTAAAATAACCAATTTAAAAAAGCAATGTCTTTTTTTAAAATTAGATATATTCATTACTCTTATCACAAACTGTTCTAATATTTTAAGAATATGTGATTTTGTCAACGACTTCATCTCATAACTTGATTTTTGGAGTTAACCCCTTGTGAACTGAATGTAACTTCATTCATTCATTCATTCATAAAACAACAGCAAAATATAAGCTTGAGTTAACGTTTCGAGTCCGTGTGACTCTTCTTCAGAGTCATACGGACTCGAAACTTTAACTCTGTTTCTCTCTCCACAGATGATGCCAGAGCTGCTGAGTTTTTCCGGCACTTTTTGTTTTTATTTCAGATTTCCAGCATCCGCGATATTTTGCTTTCATCAAAGTATAAATTAACTCCTCCATAAATCCGTTGTTTTTTTACCTTTCATGGGATGTGGGCATCGCTGGCAAGGCCGGCACTTGTTGCCCATCCCTAATTGCCCTTGAACTGAGTGGCTTGATATGTCATTTCAGAGCCAACCACATTGCTGTGCGTCTGGAGTCACATGTAGGCCAGAAGACTCCCTTCCCTAAAGGACATTACGATGATTGATGGAGTGGATGTGGGATTGCTGCAATATTCTTAGCTCTCGCTCACATTTATTAACTGAATTTAACTTCCACCAGCCATGGTGGGATTTGAACCCACATTGCCAGAGCATTAGACTTGGGGGGGGTGGGGGGGGGGGTCACTGGATCACTAGCCCAAAAACATTACCACTACTCCATCACCTTCCTTGTAGATGAGTAAAGAAAAATGTGGGAGAACCTCATAAACCTACAGGATTAACTGGGGCCTCTAAACCTTTTCAGTCACTTGGCCTTTCATATGGAATGATAGGGAAGACAAGGTACAATCTTCTCCCATAGTTACCGTGCAAAGTTGCTTGCCAAGAACTTAGTGACTGCAACAGCAAATATCTTAGACTTTCTTTCATCTTTTTTTCTAAAGAAACAGGCTTGTCCACATGCTGTGTAAGGTTGCTGTTTGTTCTCTTTAAGCATCCCTTGGTCCATGGATGATGGTGGTGCAGTGGTGATGTCACTCGCCTAGCAATCCTGAGGCCCAGACGAATGCCCTGGGGACACGGGTTTAAATCCAACCACGGCAGCTGGTGAAATTTTAAATTCAATTAATGAAATAATATGGAATTAAAAGCTCGTCTCAGTAACGGTGACCACGGAATTATCATTGATTATCATTAAAAACCTTTCTTGTTCACCCATATCCAAGGGAAGGAAATCTGCCACCCTTACCTGGTCTGGTCTATATGTGACTCCGGAGCCACAGCAATGCGGTTGACTCTTAACTGCCCTCTGAAATGGCCTAGCAAACCACTCAGTTCAAGAGCATTTAGGAATGGGCAACAAAGGCTGGCCTTGCCACCGATGCCCACATCCATGAAAGAATAACAAAAATATATTTTTGCTTCTCTATAATATTACATCGGTCAATAAATTTAACCACCTAATCTTAGCCTGTGAGCACTGATCTGGTGGTGTGTTCCTTTCTGTTGTTGGACATAAAATGGGAATGATATACTTTGTGGGCATCCCCTGTATTTTGCAGTAAGAGATATGGAACAAAAATATGTCAAAACTGGACACGGTAATTATAAGAGGGGGGAGAAGTGTTGATGCAAGTGTTGGTTCATGATGGAATCTCTGCTTGTAGAGATTATATTCCAGCCATGAACAGAAGAGGACTTGTTGGAGAAAGCTTCTGTGTTCCCATGGAGAGAGATTGACTGAGCTGTGCCAAAGGATAAATATACAAATTATGGTCAAGTAAATATTTAGTGATTATAAATAGTTAATATCCTGCATATGAACTTCTATAGGGAACCACATTGACACAGACATCCTCTCGGCTAGTTCCTGGTAGAGTACAGAAGACAAGTAAGCTATGTGGGATTTAGTGGGAAAGAGTGGGGAATAAAAATATAAAAATTATGATATACTTATACAAACTTTGCTTGAAAGCCACAATTTATGATGTATGGCGGTTTAGTAAGCAGGGAATGTACATGCAACATTTTGTCTGAAACGATTTAGTGCAAGAAACGAAGTCTGTGGGATTAATGGTCCCTTTGAATTGCCACTTCCTCCCCTCTCACCTCCTTTCCAGAAGGTTCAGATTCTGTTCAGTACATGATAGTGTCGGACTATTCAACTATGTAGGGCATTGCACTAGAGAATGTCCACATCCTCCCTAAGTCAAATTGTCCTTTCCAGTTGTGAGGTAGCTGCCCCTTCAATGGAGTCCGACTGATTCAACAGAGACCAGAGGTTAAAATTGCAACCATCTTGGTTTGGTACAGAAGGTGGGGTGGTTACTTACTAAACCGTCAGTGCAGCCCTTAAGGATTAGTAACCAGCCATAGCATCGGATTGAATGCCTTGTGGATGTAATATTCACTATTGAATGCCTTGTGGATGTAATATTCACACAGAATCTCCTTACCCAGTGGCAGTGCAACAAAGGTTCACTAGGCTACTTTGTGGCATGAGGGGAGATTGAGTAGGCCAGGCCTATATTACTTGGAGTTTAGAAAAAAACAAGAGATGATTGAATTGAACCATTTGAAATTCTTAAGGAGCTTGACAGGGTAGATGCTGAGGAAAGGTTTTCCCAGGCTGGGGAATCTAGAACCTGGGGTTCCAGCCTGAGAAGAAAAAGGGGGCGGCCATTTAGGACTGAGGCGAGGAGAAATTTCTTCACTCCAAAGGGTTGCGAATCTTTGAAATTCTCTACCCCAGAGGGTTGTGGATTCTCTGTCATTGAGTATATTCAAGCCACAGGTCGATAGCTTTCTTTGGGGTACTAAGGGTACAGGACATTTTGGTTATTAAGACATTTGGAAAGTGGGAAGTGTGGGAAGTGGAGTTAAGGTAGAAGATCAGCCATGAATGATGGAGTATCCTTGAAGGACCAAATGGTCTACTCCAGCTTGTCTTTCTTCTGTTCTTATGGCTCCACCTGGTGAGATTCACCATTAAACCCAAACACTTGAACAATAGACAAGTATGCAAAGCTGCTGAAGGAATTTCTTGGAACTGTATTTTCATTTAGGGGGCAACACCTTCAGGAGAGAAGAGAAAGAGAGGAAATTGGCAGAGAAAAGGCAAGGGATCAGTGCCCCAAATGACTTGACAGATAGCACCATGTTTTCATTGTCACTGGAACCCCCTACCTAACAGCATTGAGGCTGGACCTTCACCAAAGGGACTGCAGTGGTTCAAGAAGATAGCGCATCACTACCTTCTCAAGGGACAATTAGGGATAGGCAATAAATACTGGCCTAGCCAGTGCCGCCCATTATCCTGTGAATGAATAAATAAACTGTCCCTGCCCACCCCGTGCTGCTCTATTGAAAGACAATCTGTACAAAGAGAAAACAATAAATGCCGTATGATTATGAAGATAACCATTTGGACTTGAACCTTGATCAGAGAAAACACTTCCTCAGCACCTACCCTGCGGAACTCCTTAAGAATTTCGTATGTTACCGTTTTTCATGGCTAAAACTGGACAAAAGACAGGATTGTGGCTTGAGTTGTGACATTGATTTTACTGAAGAAGACTCAGCAGAAACCTTAACAATCTCAATCTGTCTGCAAAACGCACAACAGTGAATGGACAAATGAACTTACTTTAAACACTGGGTTTGGGTTAAAATCTAGAGGTACCTCTAATACCAGCCAAAAGCTCATCTACAAGCAGACACTGGCTATCTTAGTAAAGAGGCCACTGCCTGTGACGATACCTTGTGACAAGGTACACAGATGATTGCTTGAGGAATGTTTTATGGTATAGCATTGGGTAACGTTATGTTTCAGAGTAACCACTGATTTGCAACTTGTTCCAGATCGTGAAGGATGTGGGCATGGTGTCTACTCCCCATCTTGCTGGCAGTCACTGCTGTAGGAGGCTGCTGGGCTGTGTAAGTATGCATTGAGCACTTGTGCATGTCATGTTTATGGACGTCGCCGTGACAACCTAGTTAGATTACTCTCGGTTCCAGGCCAGGTCAATGATCAGCGAATGAGGTTCCAATTCACCAATCTATCCCCTTCCCAATTCATTCTCCGTATACAGATAAAACAACAAGCCACTACGTTGCTATAACAGCCCAAGTCGTTCTCTACTTCTAGTATGGTCTACATGTGCCTCCAGCCCCATATTTTGAGCTCAAATCTTAATGCATTCCCTGTAACTAGGGATGGGCAATAAATATGCTCTCTCCAATGTTACCCAAGTGCCAAGGACAAATTATATCTGAAGGAACTTTCCTAATACATTCCTCTTCTACAATAGACCAAATCTCTTCCCATCATCCTCCTTATTCTAATAACAACAAGTTGCATTTGGATAGAACCTTTAACATAAGAAAACCCTCAAAGGCGTTTCACAGAAACTGGGACATAGAAGGAGATATTAGGATGGGTAACTAAAAGCTTGGGTAAAGCTATTTGTTTCAGCTAGTGTCCTAAAAGAGAGAAGGAGGCAGAGAAGTTTAGATAGGGAATTCTGGTATTGTAAAACTTACAAAATTCTTAAGGGGCCAGACAGAGTAGATTCAGAAAGGATGTTTCCCTTGGCAGGGCGGGTCTAGAACCAGGGTACACAATCTCAGAATAAAGGGCAAGCCATTTAGGACTGAATTTCCTCACTCAGAGGATGGTGAATCTATGGAATTCTCTACCCCAGAGGGCTGTGGAGGCTCAGTCATTGAGTATGTTCAAGACTGAGATCGATAGATTTCTAGATACTAATGACGTCGAGGGATAGCGCGGGAAAATGGGATTGAGGTAGACGATCAGCCATGATCTAGTTGAATGGCAGAGCAGGCTCGAGGGGCCGAATGGCCTACTCCCGCTCCGATGTTGCTACGCAGGCTGAAAAAGCTGAAGGCACGGCTGCCGCTGGTGGGGTAAATGGAGAGGGGAATGTATAAAAAGGCAGATTCAGAAGAACAGAGAGTTCATTGTAGGACTGGATGTTACTGAGATAGAGAAAGACGAGGCCACAAATACAGTAATGCAATGAAAGAATCAGTCTAGTCTGTGTGCTCAATCTCAGAACAAGGTAATCTTCAGATTCTGAGTGAGTGCACTACCTCTAATGAAAGGCTGAAAATTAAGGCTGTTAGTAGTTTGTTAGTAGCCTATGAGAATTTCAAAGAAAACTTGTTTTATGTCTTTATAGAGTTAAAAATAAATAAGTGTTTTGTGACTCAGAAGACGCGTGGCCAAGAACAATGAATATTTCTATATTCTATGGCAATACCTTGACAGTGGGAGGAGGAAAGTGCTCAAGCTTAACCTGAACACAACAATTTCCCTTCAGCCTGCTGTTCATTAACCAGCTCATACCCTACCTATGCCATGGCCCGATGGGTGGGGACCTGGTTATCGCTTGAAGCCCAGGAAGAGATGAGAAGAAGGATCTGGTAGGATTTGCTGCAAGAATATGGGCAACATGGCTCGGGTAGCCCCCAATCTTGGGGCAAGCGCTGATCATAGCCAGATAACGGTAATGATACTGTGATCCACTGCAGTGCACAAGGGGAGCAGAAGGTAACATTCCTGCCCTTTATCACTATCTTGGTGGAGTTAAGCTCGGGAAACATGCCAACTTCCAATGTCCAGGCTTTCACATAAAGAGTTCCCATTTGGGGAGGTAACTGTGGAATTGCAACTGATCTTTATTCAGGAGAGGAGGGGCGCTACGGGAATAAGAGACAGACATAAAGCTAGGCTAAGAGCAGGCACGTCTCAGAGAAATTGGAGGAACCCCATCCACCATATTTGAAGTATTGTGCTCAGTTCTAGCCACAAAACTAGAGAAGGGTTCAGAGAGAACAATGAGACTGGTCCCATTAAAATGCTCTTCCTTGTTTTCAAATCCCTCCATGGTCTCGCCCCCTCCCTATCTCTGTAACCTCCTCCAGCTGCACAACCCTCCGAGATCTCTGCGCTCCTCCAATTCTGGCCTCTTGTACATCCCCGAGTTTATTTGCTCCATTGGCGGCTGTGCCTTCATTCGTCTCAGCCCTAAGCTCTGGAATTCCCTCTATAAACCTCTCCACTTCTCTCTCCTCATTTAAGAGCCTCTTTAAAATGTAGATCTTTGACCAAGCTTTTGGTCACCTGTCCTATCACATCGCCTTATGTGGTTCAGTGTCCAATTTAGTTTGATAGCCCACCTCTGAAGTGCTTTGGGATATTTTACTGCATTAAAGATGCTATATAAATGCAAGTTGTTGTTAAGGCTATGAACTATGAGGTAAGCTTTAGCTGTATGGGTCTAATTGGATGCTGACGATTAGGTATGGGGTAGAAATGTTGAAGCATACAAAATGTTAAACTGTACAGAGAAGATAAGACTCGCATTTATGTAGCGCATTTCACCTCACATCTCAAAGTGCTTTAAAACCAATGAAATACTTTTTGAAGTCTAGTCACTGTTGTAATGTAGAAAACACATCAGCAAGTTTGTGCACAGCAAGCTCCCACAAACAGCAATGTTTTAATGACCAGGGGGAGGCATAGTGATTTTGTCACTGGCCAGAGACCCAGGGTTAATGCTCTGGGGACCTGGGTTCAAATCCTACCATGGCAGATGTTAATATCTGGAATTAAATGCCTAATGATAACCATGAAATTGTCATAAAAACCCATCTGGTTCACTAATGTCCTTTAGGGAAGGAACTCTGCTGGCCTACACGTGACTCCATACCCAAAGCAATGTGGTTGACTCTTTAAAAAAAAAAAAATGCCCTCTGAACAAGGGCAATAAATACTGGCCTTGCCAGTGACACCCACACACGTCCATGAACAAATAAAATAAAATAACCTGTTTTGTGATGTTGATTGAGGGATATATTGCCCAGGACACTGGGGAGAATTCCCCTGCTCTTCTTCACAATAGTGCCAGGGGATCTTATATATCCATTCACACAGGCAGATGAAGCTTTGGTTTAATGTCTCATTCAGAAGGCAGCACTCCGACAGCGCAGCACTCCCGACAGTGCAGCACTCCCGACAGCGCAGCACTCCCGACAGTGCAGCACTCCCGACAGCGCAGCACTCCCGACAGTGTCAGCCTTGATTTTTGTGCTCAAGCCCTGGAGTGGGACATGAATCCAGAACCTCGTGAGGCAAGAGAGCTACCAACTGCGGCAGGGCTGACTTGGGACAGAATATTACTTTAAAGTAAGATTAGAGATCACACGTTTGAATAAGTGAGAAATAATTTCAGATCAAATACTAAGAAGAGATGCCTTTCTCGAAGAACGAGACATGTTTGGCGCAATCTGCTTGGTACAAGGAAGGTGAGGCAAATAGGTTCATTCCACTGAGGGTGGATACTTTACTGAGTGAGCTAGGATGCTGGAGTGATGAGCTGAAATGAGCTGAATGGACTATCTGATTCTTAGTGTGCACATTTGCTGCCATATGTCACAGCACTTTGCTCTAAGTGATTCATCGTGCTAAGAACTTTGAAACGATGAACCCTGATAAAGCGTCATATAAAATGTCGAAATTCATATTGCTTCGGGAGTTATACAGGATGCCAGATTTAGCTCATCCTTTATCACCCAATGTCAATTGGACTAAAGGATCAAAGTCAAATTGACTGCCAGCTGGAATACGGTTAACACTTGAGATGTCATTTATCACATGCCTAACGGATGTTGAGTTAATGTGTCAAAAACAAGGAAGATAATATCATTCACGATATCGTTACAACAGTTTCACTCACAATCACAGCAGCCTAACACAACCTAGATTCAGTTAAATATAATTTATATTATTGTTACAGATCGGGGAGGGAGTTCAATTTAAACAGCCCGATTTCTTCTCTCACCACCCGTCCGTAAACAGAAAGTGGCTTTGATTTGGATTTCCTCCTTCAGAAGCAGTGGTGTACTTCCCAACTCCCTCAGTTTTGGTGTGATCTAATTTCTATTAATAACCCCACAGCAAACTGGAGATAGGGTAAACTCAGAAGGTTAGTTTATTCGCACATGCTCAAAACGTTGCCGGGGGGGGAGGCGTTGCTACGTAGCCCCCTATGCGTTCATACAATAAATGGGGGATACGAAAAGAAGGATTTACAGGGCAAAGACCAAAGTAGAAACAGTGTAGATGGGGGTCAGGCATTCAAACTGGGACAGACCCCCTTTTCTCTGCTGCTGCAGGTAGATGGAAGCTGGCAGATCGATTTGCAGTATAGCAAGATAGTATAACTGGTTCTCCCAGCTAGGGGGGGTCATGTCACATGACTCCAACCTCTCCACTTTGGCTTTGACAAAGGATGTATATTCCTTTGTCTGGGTTCCTGAGATTGTTAATGTTCTAACCATTAAGAATTTGAAAGGAAGGTTGCAGGTCTTTTTGTCCTAGTAGACAACTTGGCTTTGGTTGGCCAGGCCTGCCCTATGAAATATAGATGGCCTTCGTATGATTCCCTTTGAATTTGGTCTCTGCAGTCCACAGGGTTCGTTAGGGTAGAGATAATGAGGCGCAAGCTGCTGCAATACTGTCAAATAGCTTATTGTTTGAGGGTCACAGCCTGACATGGCTTCAGCCATTTTAAAAGGTCATTATCCAGTTTTAAAATTTTATATATTAGCCATGAGGGTATATACATATAAATATTTTATAAAAATATAAGTGCATCTTAGCCCTGTTGCATTATGGATTCAAAATTAAAATACCGGAACAAATATTGCAGAGGTTATTTGATTGCAAAGCAAGATTATAAGATCATAAGAAATAGGAGCAGAAGTAGGCCATTCGGCCCATAGAGTCTGCCCCGCTATTCAGTGAATTCATGGCTAATCTAATTGTGGCCTTAACTCCACTTTCCTGCCTACCCCCCATAACCCTTGACTCCCTTTTCAATCAAAAATCTGTCTAACTCAGCCTTGAATATATTCAATGACCCAGGCCCCACTGCTCTCTGGGGAAGAGAATTCCAAAGATTAACCAGCTCACACCCTACGTATGGCATGCACAATTGGCAGAGACCTGGTTATCGCTTGAAGCCCAGGAAGAGATGAGAAGAAGGATCTGGTAGGATTTGCTGCAAGAATATGGGCAACATGGCCTGAAAAATCTTAGGCCCAGGTAGCCCCAATCTTGGGGCAAATGCTGATCATAGCCAGATAACGGTAATGATACCATGATCCACCGCAGTGCACAAGGGAAGCAGAAAGTAACATTCCTGCCCTTTATCATTATCTTGATGGAGTTAAGCTCGGGAAGCCTGCCAATTTCTAATGTTCAGATCCTCTGAGAGATGAAATTCCTCCTCATCCCCATCTTAAATGGAAGACCCCTTATTTTGAAACTGTGCCCCCTAGTTCTTGATTCCCCCATGAGGGGAAACATCCCCTCAGCAACGACCCTGTCAAGCACCCCACCCCCTCAGAATCCTTTACGTTTCAATAAGCTCACCTCTCATTCTTCTGAACTCCAATGAGAGTATAGCCCAATCTGCTCAACCTCTTCTCAGAAGACAACCCCTTCATTCCAGGAATTAGCCGAGTGAATCTCTGAACTGCCTCCAATGCAAATATATCCTTCCTTAAATAAGGAGAGCAAAGCACAGAATTCTAGGTCCAGTCTCACCAATGCCTTGTACAGTTGTAGCAAGACCTTTCTACTTTTATACTCCATCCCCCTTGCAGTAAAGACTAAAATTCCATTTACCTTCCTAATCACTTGCTGCACCTGCATACTAACATTTTGTGGTTCATGTACAAGGACACCCAGATCCCTCTGTACTGCAGCAACTCTCTCTATTTAAATAATATTCTGCTTTTCTATTCTTCCTGCCAAAGTGGACAACCTCACACTTTCTCACATTATACGCCACCGACCAAATTTTGCCCACTCACTTAACCTATTACTATACCTTTGCAGATTCTTTGTATCCTCCTCACAGCTTGCTTTCCGACCTATCTTTGTATTCTCTAGAAATTTGGCTATAATACAGTCAGTCCCTTCATCCAAGTCATTAATGTAGATTGTATATAGTTGAGGCCCCAGCGCTGATCCTTGTGGCACTCCACTAGTTACAGTTTACTGAGCTGGAAATGACTCGCTTATGCCGAATCTCTTGTTTCCTGTTAGTTGACCAATCCTCTTTCCATGCTAATGAATCATCCCCAACACCATGATTTCTTATCTTGTGCAGTAATCTTTTATGTGGCACCTTATTGAATGCCCACCACATCTCAAAGTCTCCCATGAGGCAGATCCCATTGTGGTTTGAAGCCTCACAATTCTTTTCTCTGACTGCTGAGAACTCCTCTTGCGTTACTGTGTTTCATATACTCTGAGAGCCTGGGCTACTCTTAGATTACTCTTATCCTGCAGCTCCACTTGCTCTGAACCAGAAGGTTGTTGATTCAAGTCCCATTCCAGGACTTGGGCACAGAGATTCTGTGTAAATTAACTGCCCACTTTTCCTCCTTTCAAACATGACTACACTTCAAAAGCACTTTGGGATACCCTGAGGTTGTGACGGGTGCTATATAAATGCAAGTTTTTCTTTTAAAGCAGCATCAGTTTCTTCGTCCTTTTTTGGGAGGCCTGCATTTCTATTTATTCAGGCATGCCCAAATATTTTTTTGATGGTAATTTAACAATTGTTAAGTTTGGACTTGTGTTGACTCTTTGCCAACACATTACACCCGATACGCGATTATGTCATTGTGAAGTTTAGTAACTCTTTTACAGTTGGCAACTCTGTCAAATATCAGTTTACAGTTTAATGCTATCTTGCCTGGTTCATTTATTGTGTTGTTTTATGTGGTCATGTGTTAACATTAACCAATCCATTTCACACCAAACTTACTTTCTTGTAAATTTCCTGCAGGTTTGGAATAGCGATGGTAAATGGCTCTGTGAACATCACCGTGCAATTCCCCTACATCAGGTAATTTAGGAATTGCTGGCAGATGTACTCTGCAAATCTTACAAGATATTGCGTTATTTCCCGCACTTAATAGTGTAGAAATGCAAGGTGTGTCAGACTAGGTGTCAGCATGACTGCCGCATTGCTTCCCAATATCCCCACTCTGCACAGCCAGTGGTGTTCCAGTTAATGTTTTCAAGCCTTAGGGATCATCTTCTTTCACCTCTCTCCCACTTTCTCCCCTCCTCTCTTGGAGACACTCACTTTTGCTTCGAAACGATTCCAGAGGCACCTGAATCCTGTACCATCATGGCCAACTAACCAGTCTCAACATGCGAGCTCACACTGAGGGTGTCAACAGTGCCGTGTTTCCCTGTTTGTTGTACATTTTATATATTTGATTTTCCTCAGAGCAATGCAGAGGTGACACTAGCGTCTAAGTGTGAAACAGGTTCATTTACAATGCTTTGAAATATCTCTGCAATCACAAAATGTCCGCATTCATGCTTCTCCCAGCTCTAGCTTCTTCTAGCAGCTTCTGTGGTGTCTGTTTACTTTGCTCTGAGTCAAAACCCAGACTTAACCAATCAAGTACAGTGAGCATAGATCAGTTACCAGACTTTCATAAGCGAACACTGAACAACTGAACACCACAAACAGGGTATTATACCATGTGAATGAGCAAATGCTACAACTTTTGTCATTGATCAAAGTACAAATGTCAATGGGAGCTAGTTTATAGTATTGGAGATCAGGAAGGCCCAGGCATAATCTTCAACTGAAGTTTCCTTTCCCCCTAGCCCAGTGACACTGAAGTCAGTTGTTCCTCACAGCTGTCACAATTGTGACAGCAAACTTAGTGTTGACCTTCCTGTTCAGTACAAATCATTCAAAGTATGGAATTCTGCAGCAACTCACCTCCTGACTCCCAAACCCTGTCCACCAGCTACAAGGCACAAGTAAGGAGAATGATGGAATACTCTCCACTTGGCTGGATGAATGCAACTCCAGCAACACTCAAAGAAGCTTGATTGACACCCCATCCACCACCTTCAACATTCACTCCCTCCACCACCAACGCACAGTAACAGCAGTGTGTACCATCTATAAGATGCACTGCAACAACTCACCAAAGCTCCTTCAACTGCACCTTCCAAACCTGAAACCTCTACCACCTAGAAGGACAAGGGCAGCAGATGTATGGGAACACCACCACCTGCAAATTCCCCTCCAAGTCACTCACCATCCTAACTTGAAACTAGACTGCCATTCCTTCACTATCGCTGGGTCAAAACCTTTGAACTCCCTTCCTTACAGCACTGTGGGTGTAACGACACCACATAGACTGCAGCAGTTCAAGAAGGCAGCTCACCACCACCTTCTCAAGGGCAATTAGGGATGGGCAATAAATGCTGGCCAAGCCAGCGAAGCCCACATCCCATGAAAGAATAAATTCAAAAAAAGTGGCAATGGAGGTTAACAAAGCCAGAAAAAGTGCAAACAAAACACATAGGAACGTAGGACTTGGGAGCAGGAGGAGGCCATTCAGCCCTTTGAGCCTGCTCCACCATTCAATAAGATCATGGCTGATCTGGTTGTGTTTCAAGCCACTTTGCTGTCTGACCTCCCATAACCCTCGACTCCCTTGTCTATCAAAAGTCTGTCTAACTTAGCCTTGAATAAATCCATTGACCTGACTTCCACTGCTCTCTGGGGAAGAGAATTCTACAGACTAATGACCCTTTAAGAAAAATAAATTTTCCTCATCTCTGTCTTAAATGATAGACCTCTTATTCTTAAGCCGTGTCCCCTGCTTCAAGTCTTTCCCACAAGTGGAAGCATCCTCCTGATATCTACCCTATCAAATCCCCTCAGGATCTTATATGTTTCAATAAGGTCAACTCTCATTCTTCTAAGCTCTAATGGGTATAGGCCCAACCTGTTCAACCTTTCTTTATAAGATAAGTTCCTCATCCCAAGAATGAGTTGAGTGAACTGCTTCTAATGCAATTATGTCTTTTTTCAAATAAAGAGACCAAAACTGTACACAGTACTCCAGCTGTGGTCTCACCAAGGCCCTGTACAGCTACAGTAAAACTTCCCTACTTTTATATTCCGTTCCTCTTGCAATAAATGACAACATTCCATTTGCCTTCCTAATCACTTGCTGTACCTCCATATTGATTTTTTGTGATTCAAGAAACACTGGAGTTTGTTTCTGGAGAAATAGAATTCAAAACCAAAGAACTTATCTTAAACTTATATAGAGCCTTGGTTACATCTCACTTTGAGTACTGTGCACATTTCTGGTCTCCATGTTACAAAAAGAATGTAGGAACAGTGGAGAAATTTCAGAAAGGATTTACCAGAGCTGGGAGAGTACAACCATCAGGAAAGACTGAACAGGTTGGGACTCTTTTGTCTAGAAAATAAACGGCTGGTCTGCTAGAGATCATTAAAATATGATCAATCGGGTACATACATACGAACATAAGAATTAGGAGCAGGAGTAGGCCACTCGGCCCCTCGAGCCTGCTCTGCCATTCAATACGATCATGGCTGATCTGATTGTAACCTCAACACCACATTCCCGCCTACCTCCGATAACCTTTTACCCTCTAGCTTATTAAGAGTCTATCCCAGCTCAGCCTTAAAAATATTCAAAGACTCTGCTTCCACCGCCTTTTGAGGAAGAGAGTTCCAAAGACTCACGACCCTCAGAGAAAAACATTTCTGCTCATCTCTGTCTTAAATGGGCGACCCCTTATTTTTAAACCGTGACCCCTGATTCTAGATTCACCTCCCCCTGAGGAAACATCCTCTCCAAATCCACCCTATCAAGACCCCTCAGGATAAAATAACGTATGTACGAGTTGCCAGAATTGGAGGAGTGCAGAAGCATTGGCAGCATAGTTAACTGTGCCAAAGGTTGTGGACAAGTCAACAAGAGTTGCTTGGGGGGATTAAACTAGCCTGGCAGGGGTTGGACACCTAAGCATAAATTCATAAGGAACAGAAGCAAAGTTGGAATTTGAAGGCAGCAAATTAGCAGGTGAGTTTGGAAGGCCGGGTAAACAAAGGCTAGAAAATAGACAAAGGAGTTGTTAGTGATCAGTACAATACAAGGAGCCCGGTGAATAAGACTAGGGCACAGATGAAAGTATGATAGCATAATCTATTATTGAAATACAGCTGCAAGGGCAGGAAAGGCGTGCCAGCATTGCCAGCATAGCCGGTCAGAGGGTTTCCGACAGCAATATTGCAACATTGGTTAAAGGAACAACTACAGCTGCGAGGATGGATAATATGCTGGAAGGATCATCGAATGAGGCTATGTGGGTTGAAGTGAAGATCAGAAAAGGGGAAATTACACCGCTAGGAGTGCACTACAGCCACCAAAACAGAGGGAGATGGAAGAGCAAATATGTAGACAAAGTGCAGAGAAATGCAGAAGCAATAGGCCAGCAGTAGTAGGGGATTTCAACTATCCTAATATTAACCGGAATAATATCAGTGTAAAAGGTATAGAGGATGCAGAATTCTTAAAATGCATTCAGGAGAACTTTTTTTAACCAATACATAATAAGTCCGAGAAGAAGTGGAAATTCTGGACTTAGTTTTAGGCAATGAAACTGGGGAGGTGAAACTGGTATCAGTTAGAGAGCATTTTGGTGGTAGTGGTAATAATTCCGTTAGATATAGTATAGTCTAGTTATAGGAAGGAATAAAGATAGACCAAGAGTAATCGCCCCAAATCAGGGAAAGAACAATTTTACTGAGCAGAGATGCGACTCGTCAAAAGTGGACTTGAAATAGCTATTTGAAACGTCAGAGCCGTGAGAAGCATTTAAGGAGGATCAGTCTTCACAAAAGAGGTGGACGATGCAGTCATTAGACTGAAGGGTGTTTGTGAAATATTGGATGGGATAAACATAGCGAGGGGCAAATATTAAGGGGTTTAGCATCTTTGAAAGTGGATAAGCCACCAGGCCCATGTGAAACATATCCCAGGCTGCCAAGGGAGGAAATAGCAGAGGCTGCGACCATCATTTCCCCAACTTCTAGCTCCAGGTACTGCTAATATTATACCGTGGTTTAATAAGGGGGGGGAAGGGATAGCCCTAGTAGGGAAGGGACAGTTCCCTGAGGAACTGGTGGGAAGAAGGGTCATACAGACTCGAAATGTTAACTCTGTTTCTTTCTCCACCGATGCTGAGTGTTTCCAGCGTTTTCTGTTTCTTACTTCGCATTTCCAGCTTCCGCAGTATTTTGCTTTCATCTTAGGGAAGGGTCGGCCCTGAATTACAGGACATTCGACCCGTGTTGGAGTTGTTGAAAAAAATTCTGAGACGAGACATAGAGAAGTTTCTTCCTGCAGGGGAGTCCAAAATTAACCGCCATAAATATAAGATAGTCACCAACAAACCCAGTAAAGAATTCAGGAGAAACGTCTTCACTGAGAGTGTGGAACTCGCTACCACAGGGAGTAGTTGAGGTGAATAGCACAGATGCGTTTAAGGGAAAGTTGAATAAATACAAGAGGGAGAAAGGAATAGAATGATATGCTGATAGGGTTAGATGAAGTAGGCGTGAAGGAGATATGTTTGGAACAACCACTGGCATTGACCTGTTGGGCCAAATGGCCTGTTTCTGTGCTGTAAATTCTAGTAATGTAAGTTACTGTGAGCTGGTTGAGTGATAAACGTTTCACCTTTGACTTCCTGTTTCCTCCTCAGTGTCTGTGGGGCTGAACCTCCCCAGAGCTGCATTTTTGGCCAAATCATGAACATCGGGGCTTTTCTGGGTGAGTAGGTCTCGGATGAGATCTTCAATTGGATCTTCTTTGAGAGAAGTATTTCAATCATACCTCATGAAGACAAGTTATTGATCCAGGGTTTAGTGAGTAAATCCCCTGCTTGCATAAAGAGCACAGGATAAATCGCTGGTCGGTGCCAGGTTACCCAATGATAAAGAGGGAATGGCCTGGCTGGGGTTGCCAACTCTACTTGGATGTATCACTGGAGGTTTCATCACATGACCTCTTGCCTCCAACTGCCCCACCCCTAGGCTACTGCTATTGGTCACTTGACATGTCTATCATTGCCGCATCCTGCTTCCCTAAACCAATTGGAAATCGAAAGGACGTCATTCCCTGGTGGTGCTTGACTGTCAGTCAAAAAGCCTTTTTTCCCTTTCTCTAATATTTTTATAACTTATAGACAGAATTAGTCAAAAAAAAATGAAAAACAACACTACTTTTTAAACCACCCTATGATTTGCCTCCAGGGTTTGCTTACAGGGATTAATCTTGGAGAGTCCAGGACAATCCAGGTTGGGTGCCACAGTTCCCCTCAAGTGGTGGGGGATGGGATGGGATGGGAGGGTGAGGGGGTGGTTCGTCTTCACTAGGGACAGGTGCCATAGCTTAGAAAACTCATGTCTTCTAAGCCATGCAAGATAGTCATGCAAGATAGTCACCACGAAATCCAATAGGGAATTCAGAAGAAACTTCTTAGGCCAAGGAGTGGTGAGGATGTGGAACTCGCTACCATAGGGAGTGGCTGAAGCAAATAGTATAGATGCATTTAAGGGGAAACTAGACAAGCATTTTGAGGGAGAAGGGAATAGAGGTTCGCGATGATAGATTTGGATGATCAAACTTGAGTGGAGCATTGACGCTAGCATGGACTGGCTGAATGGCCATATATCCCATGTAATCCTATGTAATAATACAGAAAAGAGACACAAATGTTGGAAAGAAATCTGAGGGATTCATCATAAAGGAAGACTAGAAAGATCTTACATTTATGTAGCACCTTCCATGACCTCAGGATGTCCCAATGTGCTTTACAGCCAATGGAGTACTCTTGAAGTGTTTTCACTGTTGTAATGTGGGTAATGTGGCAGCCATTTTGCGCATAGCAAGCCCCCACAAACAGCAATGTGAGAACAGCTGGATCATCTGTCTTCGGCGTTGTATCACTCATGACCTAAAAGAGGTTACGTTGCAAACAATCTATGATTGGGAAAGGCTGTTTGTCTTTTTTAAGCTGCTCTTTCTCATTCTTTGCAGTCACTTGGGTTTGTGTCATCCGGTACCAGCAAGTGGTAGACTACGGATACCAGTCCTCCCTGAACATTGTCAGTCTGGTGGCCGGGTGTTTGTGTGCAGTTGGAGGCTCTTTGGTGGGGAATTTTCAGGTAACTCGTGGGCCAGGATTTTTCAGTCGGCGTGCTGGGGCGGGCCCGACAGGCCAGAACGTAAAATGACGCGCGGTGACATCAGGCGTGCGTCCCGACGCCATCGCGCTGTCTCGCGACGCTTCGTTTGGCGGGCGCGCGCCGGAGTCTCATTATTGGCTAGTCGCACAATGTTACTTCAAGTAATTCAATGCAGGCGGAGAAGAGACAATAAGAAACACAAATTCAAGCAGAGGAACTAACCTCTCCATTTATTTTCTCAATAGACCGTCAACCAGATTCACGTGCACCTAATTGGGGCCTTTCTCACCTTCTTTATTGGGAACCTCTACTTCTGGCTCCAGGTGGCACTCACCTACAAGATACAACCAAGGCATGGAGGGAAGTGGATTGGCCCTGTCCGGATAATCTGCTGCCTTGTATGCACAGTCTGCCTCATCCTGTGTATCCTTTAGCCAGAAGGCAATATATTGATTAACATTGTCAACGCGCACAAAGACTGTGTGACTGCATCACCTTCGTTCAAATCCGACCCAGGATAAGAAGGGATGGTGAAAAGAATGGTTCCAGGGAGGAACTTCAGTTACATTGATAGCTTGGAGAAGCTGGGGCTGTTTTCCTTGGAGAAGAGAAGGCTGAGAGGAGATTTGATAGAGGTGTTCAAAATCATGAGGGGTTTGGACAGTAGATGGGGAGAAACTGGTGGAAGGATTGAGAATGAGAGGGCACAGATTGAAGTTAATTGGTGAAAGAAGCAATGGAGACGTGAGGAGAAACTTTTTCACACAGCGAGTGGTTAGGATGTGGAATGCGCTGCCTCAGAGCGTGGTGGAGGCAGGTTCCATCACGTTAGGGAATTGAAGAGAGAATTGGATTATTATCTGAAAAGAAAGAATGTGCAGGGTTACGAGGAATGGCACTAGTTGCATTGCTCATTCGGAGAGCCAACACCTCATGATGGGCAGAAAGGCCTCCTTCTGTGCTGTGCTGTGATTTTGTGAAGATCCCATTCTCTGAAGAGGTTCAGTGAGCCAGAAAGACATTTCTTCTCAGGGACCCGATCAAATTGGCACTCTCAGCTCCCTCGGGCGCTTTAGTGTTGGTAGGCCCCGGAGACCAGAAGGCCTCAGGCTCTATTCCTGCTTTTCGGTGGTGCAGCAGGTACTGACACTTTGGTTGTCCTCTGGGCCCTGGGACTAGATGGAGAATCCGGGGTCAGGTGGGACGGGGTAAAATCAACCTGAATTCTTGCTCACTATGGAATGTCAGCCAGTTGGGATAGATACTGGAGGCGAGCCAGCATTTGGGGAATAGTCACTTCATGACAAGTTAGGAGACTCAATAAGACAGATCAGGAGAGAAAGTCCTTCACCTCATAGGCGGTATTCTGGAACTAAACCACCATCTTTGAGCCTGTTTCCTTGACCATTCCACCAGTGGTGCTGCTGCACAATTTGAAGAGAAGAACAGCTGCGGCGATATGTGAATGGATTGCTGGGATGGTTCTCCTCCTGCTCTTTGGCCTCTTTGCTGTGGATTTTCGGCACATTAACGGTCAATACTTCCACGTCATGCTGGACAAGACCAGAATTCAAAACTCAACCACCACATTGGAGTTATAGCAGGAGCCACATTGAACTGCAATGCCTATTCTTTTTTAAGAGAAAAATAACATTTTATAGAGTTTGACTGGTCTCTTTTGCTGCTCTGTGGGGCTGGGAAGACTGTGGGATGATTCATCACACGCCCGTGATGTGGCCTGGGATGTTTTATTGCATTAAAGGTGCTACAGGAATTAGGGGAAAAAGGAAATCACCATTATGATCAATATCCTTCTGCTTGTTTTTACCCAGTTTGATTAATCTGTGTTCGCCAAATCTAGTAATCTCTGTATGGCATTAAGATAGATGTCACCATGATCCATTGAAGCCAGGAACAAGCTGGATGGGCTGAATGGCCTCCTCCTATTCCTACCAATCAACTCATGGAATTGTTATGGCGAATTAACTGTGCCTGACCATTTCAGGGCACTGGATTAACAGCAATACAGATACAAAGGCATTTCTATGCCACCTTTTTATAATCTCAGGATGTGCCAAAGTGCTTTACAACCATTGAAGTATTTGCACTCACTGTTGGAATGGTAGGAAGTACAGCAACAACAACTTAGATTTATATACCACCTGGAATTTAGTGGAACAGTCCAAGGCGCTTCACAGGAGAGATTATCAAATAAAATTTGACACCGAGCCACCTAAGGAGATATTGGGGCAATTTACTGAAATTTTAGACAATGGAATAGGCTTTAACCTGAGTCTAAAGGAGGAGGGTAAGACAGGAAGAGAGGTTTAGAGAGGGAATTGCAGAGTTTAGGGACTTGGCCATTCGAGGCACGGCCGCCAATGTCGGAAAGATAACAATCGGGAGTGAGCAAAATGCCAGATTTGGAGGAGTGCAGAGATCTCGGAGGGTTGTAGAGCTGGAGGAGATGACGGAGAGTGGGAGAGGCGAGGCTGGTAAAAACAAGCATGAGGATTTTAAAATTGTGGGTTAGCGAACATAGGGATGATGGATAAACGACAATCAATTTGTCCATAGCAAGCTCCCACTAACAATGTGATAATGACCAGGTAAGCTGTCTATGTGATGTTGATTAAGGGATCAATATTGACCAGGTCACTGGGGAGAACCCCCCCTGCCCTTCTTCGAAGCAGTGCTGTGACATCTTTTACTTCCGCCTGTGAAGGCAAACGGGGCCTCGCGATGTTAGCATCTCATCTGAAAGATGTCACCTCAGCCCTGCAACTGGAATGTTATCTTGTGTAGAGATACAGACAACAGCACAGGAAACCAGACGGGAGGGTCATTGAGCCCACAGCGTGAGAACTTGATGAGAGAGAGAGAGAGAGACACTGCCGGAAAGCTTGATTAATGTCATACCGTCACTGAGCTGGGTTCATCGGTCTTCTGCTTGTTACCTCACATCCTTCTTAATGTCAAAGTTCAATGACTCCTTTTGTCCAGTTGATTGGAGTTAGCAACACACTCCATTTATTGACATTTAGTAATATGAGCAGATATATAGGGAGCAATTAAGTTCAATGATGTTTGTTAGCAGTATGACTTCTAATGATGTGAAGACTGGCCGTGTGCCTGTACATTAGCAATCGTCACCCAGACACCCCACCCCTCCCACAGGTTAATCCACAATATCGAGCAGTGTGGGGAGATAGTGGCATAATGGTATTGTCACTGGACTAGTATTCCAGCAACCCACCATCATGCTCAGGGGACCCTGAGTTCAAACCTCACCACTGAAGATGGTGAAATTTAAATTCAATAAAAATCTGGAATTAAAAGTCTAATGATGAAACCGTTGCTGATTTTTTTGTAAAAACCCATCTGGTTCCCTAATGTCCTTGAGGGAAGGAAATCTGCTGTCCTTACCTGGTCTGGCCTACATGTGACTCTAGACTCAAAGCAATGTGGTTGTCTCTTAAAACAAAATGCCCTGTAAATGAGGGCAGGTAGGGGTGGGTAATAAATGCTGGCCTAGACAGCGATGCCCACATCCCATGAATGAATAAAAAAAAGTAGAGGTACTAATATTATACTTAGCAAAGATCACGTTCTCTAGGAGAGGGACATTTCTGTATAATTATATTACATACAAGATTCTAGAACAAAGGGAAGAAAAGAAACTGGAAAAGAGGTTGATCATTGTATTTATTTAATTTATATGTTGTCCAATGGCTTGTAATGAATTCTGATGAACAACGGAAACTGCATGATTTGTACATTGACAGACTGGAATTTAAACCCAGCCATGGAATCAGAGGCTTGGTCTTATTTCAGCAGAACGTGGCCTTTTGTAGAAGAATGCAGTATAGAAGGAGGCCATTTGGCCCACTGGGTCTGCACTAGCTTTTTTGAAGAGGATCTCAGTCCTACTGCCAGGCTCCTTCCGCATAATCTTGCATTTTTTTTCCTCTTCAAGTTCGGTCCCACCTTCTGCTGGGAAATGATCATAAGATCATTAGTTCATAAAAAATAGGAGCAGGAGGAAGCCATTCAGCCCCTTGAGCCTGCACCACCATTCAATGAAACCATGGCTGATCTGATTGTGGCCTCAGCTCCACCTTCCTGCCTGTTCCCCCATACCCTTGATTCCTCTGTCAATCAAAAATCTGTCTCACTCAGCCTTAATATATTCAGCCTCCATTGCTCTCTGGGGAAGAGAATTCCAAAGATTATTGACCCTCTGAGAGAAGAAATTCCTTCTCATCTCAGTCTTAAATTGGAGACCCCTTATCTTTAAATTGTGACCCCTAGTTCTAGATCCCTCCATGAGAGGAAACATCCTCTCAGCATCTACCCTGTCAAGCCCCCTCAGAATCTTACATGTTTCAATAAAATCACCTCTCATTTTTCTAAACTCCAATGAGTACAGGCCCAACCTGCTCAACCTTTCCCATAAGATAACCCCTTCATCCCACGAATCAGCCTGGTGAACCTTCTCTGAATTGCTTCCAATTCAAGTATATCCTTTCTTAAGTAAGGAGACCAAAACTGTACACAGCACTCCAGGTGTGGTCTCACCAATGTCCTCTACAGTTGTAGCTAGACTTCCCTAATTTTATACTCCCATCCCCCTTGCAATAATGGCCAATATTCCATTTACCTTCCTAATTAATTGCTGTACCTGCATGTTGACATTTTGTGATTCATGTACAAAGACATCCAGATCCCTTTGAACTGCAGCTTTTTGCAGTCTTAGGATGACCAAACATTTAGTAAGTGGTGCCTGACAGGGACGCACCACAGGGAAGGGAGAGCATAGTCTTCACCTTCAACCATCTCCAGTAGTAAGGCTGAGACTGGGTTATCACTGCCGTGGGAAATCACTCATGCTTAACCAACCCAGTAGTATCCAGTAACATGTATTTCTTTACCGTGTCTCAGGGAAGAAATGATTATGCCACAAAAGACTTTTTCCAACATTGAGTTCCGATGTCAACATGATCTTTTTTTTCTGATTGTAGTGTTTTTTATTTTACACATTTATATGGTGGAACTGCTTTGCGCAGGGATGAATTACCTGTCTCCTTTGTATTCTGACATTCAAGCCCTCGGAGCCCTAGCGACTCAGGTCTTTCTGCACAATTTCAAATTTAAAAAGACTGTTCTTAGTGCTGTTGTCTCATTGGCGAATAAACACTAATTCTGTATTGACAAATTGAGATATCTGCAAATGAACAGCAACATGGACTTAAAGTATTCTGTAATAAAGAGAATCGATTCCAGTTCAGTTTTTTGACCAGCCACATAAACACAATGGCTACAAAAGCAGGCCTGGCTCTGGTTATACTGTGAGTGACTCACCTCCTGACTCTCCAGAGTCCTCCTCAGCAAGAGTGAAGTGAAGAGTGTGATGGAGTACTCTCCACTTGCCTAGATGAGTGCAGTTCTAACACTCAAGAAGCTTAGCATCACCCAGGTTAAAGCAGCCCCCTTGATCGACACCCCATCCAGCACCTTAAACATACACTCCCTCCACCATCAGACTACCATGGCTACAGAGTACAAGATGCACAGCAGCAACTTGCCAAAGCTGCTTTGACATCACTTTCTAGACTTGCAACCTTTCTCATCTAGAAGATGAAGGGCAGCAAATGCATCGGAAAACCACCACCTCCGAGCCCCCCCATCCCATCCCCAAGTCACTCACCATCCTGACTTGGAACCATATCAGTGTTACCTCACTGTCGCCGGGTCAAAATCCTGGAACTCCCTCCCTAACAGCACAGTGGGTGTATCTACACCACATGGACTGCAGCGGTTCAAGAAGGCGGCTCACCACCACCTTCTCAAGGGCAATAAATGCTGGCCTTGCTAGTGATGCCCACAGCCCAAGATTAAGTTTTAAAAAAAGGACAAGGGGCGTAACATTAATATTAGAGTTAGGCTATTCAGGGGTGATGTCAGGAAGCACTTCACAAAAAGGGTGGGGGAAATTTGGAACTTCCACTCAAACAGTTGCTGAGGCTGGAGGGTGATCAATGAAAATGTCAAATCTGATATTGATAGATTGAACTTTGGCAAGGTTATTAAGCGTTATGGAACTAAGATGGGTAAATTGAATTAAGATACAGAGTTGCTGTAATCTAATTAAATGGCAAAGCAGATATGAGGGGCTGAATGGCCTCCTCCAGTGCCTATGCCCCTTCCTAAGAGACCTGGGTAACACATGAACACACCCCTACATAGTACAAAAAGTCAAAGGTTTGACAAGTCCTAACATAGCTCACTAGCACAGGAGGACACTTTAGTCATCCTCTGGAATAAGCCTACAAAATAGAGTTGTAGGGTGGCTGAGTTGTGCTGTTAATGATTGAGTTGATCTGCAGACACTTCTTGACTGGAAACATTAAGTTTATTTACAATATACTTAGCAGCAACTACACGTGTGCTTTCAACTCCAACTCCACCGTTAGACTGACTGCTGAGGTGGCCCGCACTACTCTCCTATTGGTTACTACAGATCCTGTGATCTTCCTTAACCAGTATTATTCTTAAAGGTACATTGCACACTAAATAAAACCATAATTACTACAAGTCGTCAAGCTTCCCGACATATTCCAAGAGAACTCATCACATGACCTTTCACCTCCAACTCCTGCCCCCACATTCCTGCCATTGATCACCTGATCTAGCCATCCTTGTGATGCCCCATTTCCCACGCCAGTTGGAAAGCAAATAGACTCTCCCAAGGATCTTCCCCAGATCTCCAATAGTTTGTGTAACTAAATGAAAGCGTTCAAAGAAAATGATTTTGTTTGGACCATGATTTATCTCCCAGTTTTGCCAACAGCAATATACAAGCGATTAACATTTAATTCTTGGAAACCCTGGGGTAATCCTGGAGAGTTGGCAAGCCCACCCTTCACTATGGCACAGCATCATTGCCAGTACCCGCAGGACATCTGATTGATGTAATCTGCAATTATTCAAATTGTTCTTTTTTAAAAATTAAGTGCCATAACTTCTGATAGAGTGGCAATTGAGTCGGATTGAGCCTGAAAATCCAGCTGATCTTATCACGCTCGACCTTCCGACTCAGGCCAGGCGAGATCTGGGCAGTGCAGCGCGTCCCCGGGCCTAGCGTCGAGGGCTGTAGAGGCGAAGGTAAGTAAACCACGCCCCCTTTTTTACAGCACCAGCTGCTGTAAACCAGGTAAGGTTAAAGGTCCAGCCAAGTTTTAAGGTCTTTGACAAGGAAAGTGCACTTAAGGTAAGTGGGTAGGATTTGAGGGGTGGGGTGGCTGGGTTGGGTTGGGTCAGGCCTTGGTGGAGGTGGGGTGGGTGAGTCCCACAGTGGAGGGGGTTGTGGGAGTCCCAGGGGGAGGGAGGAGGTCCCATGGAGGGGGGGAATCGTGTGGATGAGGAGTCCTATCGGGGGTGGGGGGAGTAGTTAGGGGGTGGGAGGAGTCTCCTGGGGGCTTGGGATTCGAGGGGTATCCCTTTGGGGGGAGTGGGTGTGGGTCTGTACAATAATTATCCAGAAACTGGAAGTGATTTTAATTCTTCGAACTTTTTCTGGCTAACTGTTGATGTAATATAGTTGGAACCATCTGAAGTTTGCGATTTACATTGCAATTTTCAGATGGTTACCAGTGCAAAGTAATTACCCGTGGGAAGGTGCCCTGGAGCTTGGAGTAATCAGATATTGTACTTTGTTGAGTGTGAGTGGTTGGATTAGTGTCTCTGGGTCTTCAGACCCAACAGAACTGCACAAAACGTTTACTGGGTCCACATTTCTAATTACGAACAAGCTTCAAATTGACAATAGATGAGTAATCGGAGAGATCGGGATCTCCGGGGATGGTCAGTTCTGTGACCACTACCCCACTACTACTCCATACTCCTCCTGCTCCCAAATACATTGTACTTCAAGTTAAGATTAAGGGGTGATGTTATATTGAGGTGTTTAAGATGATTAAAGGGTTTGATAGTTTTGCCCTATTTCCATGAGTCCTGAACAAGGGGGCAGAACCTTAGAGCTTGGACAGTCAGGGTTGATGTCCAGAAAACAGTTCTACACATATAGGACAGTGGAAATCTGGAGCTCCCTGTGCTCCAACACCCAACTCAAAAAAACTGAGGCTGACACCAATGACATTTCAAAGTTAAAATGGGTAGTGTCTTGGTAGGCAGGGCTATTAAGCCTTGTGGAACCAGGATGGGCATAAGATACAGATCAGCTATGAATTAATTCAATGGCAGAACAAGAACATAAATAGGAGCAGGAGTAGGCCATTCAGCTCTTCAAGTCTGCTCCGCCATTCAATGAGATCATGGTTCATCTTCTACTTCAACACTATTTTCCTGCATTATCCCCCATATCACTCAATGTTATTAATACATAGAAATCTATCAATCTCAGTCTTGACAAAGTCAAGGGGCTAAATGGCCTACACTGAGCCTTCTAGCCAATTGTGTGGCTGACCACAAACTTTGATTTGAAAGTGACAGCAGTAGTGGTGAGAACAGAATTGGATGTGTTCCTGAATTCTCATTTTGGGTATCTGAGAATCACATTTTGTTGCTTCAGCAGGAAATAACATCATGTCCTTTGCTGCAAACGTTTGTCTAAACTCCAGGCTATGGGGGGCCTATTTGGATTGACTAATTCCCAGATAGAAAACAACTTAAAAGTTGTAGATGATATGGCATCTAGGATGTGTTTTTTTGGGGGAAACTAGAAAAGATGGAATCTTAATCTTCCTTTCACCAAAAAAAAATCTCTGCTCATTTAAAAGACAATTGCATGATCATAGAGAGCTTAGACTCAAATGTATTCTCATTAGCACTGAGGCTGTCTGGAGGAAAAGGTGGTGGGAATGGGGAGCTTGCTTTAATTGAATTGATTTCCCTCTGGTTTTTGAAGGCTACATGGAACATTGGTGTCCAATGAAGGTTTGTCACACCCCAACATTCCTGCCTCACATTTCCATTGTAGGACTGCATCCCAACCTAAGAGAACTCTTGTTGATGATGTCAGCTCAGGAGGAGCCCATCAAGGAGACATGGACAATTGTTCACCACCCTCCCGATCTGAAGGGGAGCCCAGTGGAAGACCCACAGTCTATCAATGTTGTGTCTAGGTAAGCCAGGCAGTACTTCAAGCTACCATTAGCTCCAAGGTAGAAATTAAAGCAATTGTCAATCAAAAGATTTTTATTTCAATTCATGTGGCACAGCAATTCAATACTACAAGTTCTTTCTTCCTGGAGAAAGCCAAATTGTCCAGGTCTAGTTGGAAACATCACATACAAGCAAAGTAATCTACAATCAGATACTAGATGCCACGTTAACTGGTCTCCTCTAGTGAGAGCTTGTCAAACAGGTACTCTCCCATCCCATTCTTAGGAGCTCCCAGACGCTTCAGGTTGGTGATGTAGTCCCCAAGTTGCTTAATGGCCTTGACCTGCTCATCCAAAAAGTGAGTCTCCAGGAAGTCACACAGCTGGAAGAAAAAGAAACATTGCAACACAGTCAAAATGTGAAGACCAGGTCCTCTGCAGCCAATTCTCCTCACTCCTGCTTCTCATAGGGAGATGGCTTTCAGGAAGTTATTTGCTGCATGTTATGCTCAAGAAAAGCATCTTTTGATGAAACATAGTGCTCCATTAATGGTAAATCTTCAGGTCATGAAAGGAGCTACATAACAGAGACTGGCATTGCATATCTCAAGCACCTTCAAAGTGAAGCAGACAGTTGTGATAGCTGACTGAGACAGTTTGTGATGTCGATCAACAGATTGGATATTGGCCAGGACAATGGGGATAATACCAGTGCTGACACAGACACTAGAGACACTGATCCAGGACATTGACTCAAGGAAGTGCTACCAATAGAGCCACTGCTAAGTTGAAAAGCAAGTTCTTATTTTTTCCAGTTTTTAGTCAATTGCAGTTTGCAATGTTGCTCACTTCAGATCAGTGAGCATGGATATACTAGAATGTAGTCATTCAGGACAATGTGGTGTTGGGTCTAATTGGTTGATCATTTCAAAGGCAACAAAACTGTACAAAGTCTACCAGTGATCAGAATTAGGATGAAGTGAAGCTTACATGAGGGTCAGTCTCAGTGGTGGCAAGTTGGTGTAGATCCAGCAGACTCTGGTTCACCTTCTTCTCCAGATCCAGGGCAATCTGCATTGCCTCTAGACTGTTGCCCCACTCATCCCTCTCTGGTTTCTAAAATGGAGAAAGACAGGTCAGTTATTGCAGGGTGCTTTCATCATATCCATTTGTTCTATTATAGACTGAGCCAGTAGTGAGAGATCAGACAAGTGAAACTAAGTGAAGGAACACCTCTCTCTTTGTCAATCTAATGAATTGAAGCCACATCATTAAAAGTGGCCATTTCCCCAATTCCAACCTTAACATCCTTGAAGAGGATGTATCCTCCACGCTGGCTCTGGAATTTAATCAGCTTCTCTACATGTTCCTGCTTCTCCTCAGACTGATGTTTGAAGAACTGGGAGAAATGGTCGAGGGCGACATCATCCTGGTCAAAGAAAGACACCTGAAAGAACAATTCAAATTCCATTAACACCACTGACCCCAATTCTAATCCTCAAAGTAGAGGAAGTCCTCTTCCAGCTTTCAAACCATACTAACTATTCAATGTGAAGTCACATTAAATTCTGCCCCTTCCTCAGGTATATTGAACGGTCTTTAAAACCAACTACTTTCCAATTGTGAAGATTAGCCAGGTAGGGAACAAACCACCCAGCACTAGTTGAATGTTTGAAGGAAATGCAGTTTTGATAAAAATTCCCATTTCAGCCCTAATAAATCAGTTTGCACTTAATGAAATTGGATTAACATCTACTCAATTCAACATTAATGAATTATTGAAACAGTAACAACTAACCACTGGAAAAATATGAACTAATGTTATAGGTAATGAAAGTGGGAATTTAAAAAGTCATAATCTTGCCAGAAAGCTGTTAGACTTCATTAGGACAGTGAGAATTTAATAAATTGCTCCCATTTTCTTCCTATAGGGAATGTTAGTTGCATAGAGCATCTTTAACTACAAGATGACATTAGTTCAGCAGTGAGGTTACAGGACCAGTAACCCAGAGAACATGTTCTCAGGCAGTCTAAACATTTAAAATAAGTAAAAGAGTAAACTTCATACAATATCAGAAAAAGTAACCATGAAGCAGTCAAATTATTTAAAACACAACTAGCCCACCCATGAAAGCTGCTGTCTTTACCCAGTCTGGCCTACAAACAACACTGTTCCCACACTAATATTGATGACTCAACTCCCTTTTGAAGTAACCAAAGCCATGCAATTGTGGCAATTAAGGGGATGGGCAATAAATACCAGTCACATCCTGAGGATAAATATTCAAAGGTTAACATAGTATAAATAGCCAACAGATGGCATACACTAATGTATGGTGTAGATGATGTACCCCCTGACCCTAGTCAGTCATGGGTTAGACTTGAGAGAGGGGGATTGGAATCATGCCTGGGAGTAACATGCCTGCTCCATACTACATCTGAACAGGTTACAAACATTAAACAGACATGTCTAAGAATTAAATCACACACCTGGAGTCCAAGGTAGGACTCATCTCAGCATACTAGTTGCTTTTGGACATCACTAATTCAAATTTGGGGTTGAATTGACATTAGTTAGAACAGCAACAAAACTCCAAACACACAATGCATCAAGTTAGGTTGAAATGGGGAAAGGGTTTATTTCAGCATTTAAACCAACAGAGACAATACTCACCATGGAAAGATAAAGATAGGAGGCAGTGAGCTCCATGTTAATTTGTTGGTTGACAGCAACTTCACAATCCGGGTGATAGTTTTGACAAACCTGGTATTCCATTTTGTAAATACAGGCTTCTTTTCCTTAATTTTCACCAAAACACAAACCCTATCACAAATTTAGGATGAACACCAACAATACCTAAAACTTCACTTAACAGACTTAGATTTATACTCCAGAGCCACAGCCTCATTTTATTAAGCAGGAAGTGACAACATCAATGATGGGCAGCCACCTTGTTAACCAATCAAACAGCTGCCAGGTCCAATTGGGTTCCAATCAGCGCAGGGTCGGATTTGGGACACAGGAGCCAATCAGAATGTTAAAGGAGGGGCTCTATTGATTGACAATTCAACCATGATGAAATTGCTGATTGATCATTGATCATCTTAGAGTCATAGAGTCATAGAGGTCTACAGCACAGAAAAAGGCTTGAAAAAAGCTTCAAATTGACAATAGATGAGTAATCGGTGAGATTGTGATCACCGGGGATGGTCAGTTCTGTGACCACTACCCCACCCCCCCACCACTAGTCCATACTGCTTTTGCTCCAGTTCCTCTTGCTTCCAAATACATTGTAATCCCTCAAGTTAAGATTAAGGGGTGATCTTATATTGAGGCGTTTATGATGATTAAAGGATTTGATAGTTTCACCCTATTTCCTTGAGTCCTGACCAAGGGGGCAGAACCTTAGAGCTTGGACAGTCAGGGTTGATGTCCAGAAAACAGTTCTACACATAGAGGGCAGTGGAAATCTGGAGCTCTCTGTGCTCCAACACCCAACTCAAAAAAACTGAGGCTGACACCAATGACATTTCAAAGTTAAAATGGGTAGTGTCTTGTTAGGCAGGGATATTAAGCCTTGTGGAACCAGGATGGCATAAGTTAATATACAGATCAGCTACAAATTAATTCAATGGCAGAATAGGAACATAAATAGGAGCAGGAGTAGGCCATTCAGCTCTTCAAGCCTGCTCCGCCATTCAATGAGATCATGGCTCATCTTCTACTTCAACACTATTTTCCTGCATTATCCCCGTATCGCTCAATGTTTGTAATACATAGAAATCTATCAATCTCAGTCTTGAGAAGGTCGAGGGGCTAAGTGGCCTACACTGAGCCTTCTAGTCCTGCAAGCTAATTGTGTGGTAGATCACACACTTCGATTTGAAAGCGACAGCAGTAGTGGTGTGAACAGAATTGGATGTGTTCCTGAATTCTCACTTTGGGTATCTTAGAATCAGAAAAAAGGACACATTTTGTTCCTTCAGGAAATAACATAATGTCCTTTGCTGTACGCGTTTGTCTAAACTTCAGTATTGGGTTGTTGGAGGCCTATTTAGATTGGCTAATATATAAAGAGTTCCTGGCTACAGGCTTTAATTTATATTACCACAAGTTTTGGTTGAATTTTTCTACATCATTATCTAATGTTAACAATTATGTGAACAGCCTGTTTTAACGACAAAAGCAAAATATGGCGGATGTTGGAAATCTGAAACCAAGAACGTAAATGCTGGAAATAGTCAGCAGATCAGGCAGCATCTGTGGAGAGGGAAACAGAGTAAATGGACTGGATTTTACACTCCTCGTGGGATGAGGGAGGCTGAATGGAAACTGAGTGGTCCCAAGGGAAAAGGCACTGTGTGGTAAAAATTACTGGAATTCTAAAGATTTTCGAATCTATAAGGATAGTTGCTGAACAGAAAAGGGGACGGTTAGCTCTGCGGGTAGCGGAGTTAAGAACTTGTGGAACTGTTTTAAAGCACTGTTTACTGTGTAAAGCCATCCTTGTGTTTAAGTGTAATTATGTTTCTTTCCCCTTATTCTTTTAATGAAAGTTTAGTTTACTATAAAATCATCACAAGTAGTTGGGGACATCGTTTCCTGATTTCAGAACCTCTCCTCATACTGTACAAATTGCCAAAACCATTTTGGCAGCTGTTTCAAGTTTCCCTCTGGGATTTGGGCAGCTCGGCACATACCATCAGCTGTGCCATAGTATATGCTTCAGTTCTATAAGGCATAGGTGAGATTACATCTGGAGTACTGTGTGCAGCATTGGTCTCCTTATTTAAGGAAGGATGTAAATGCATTGGAAGCAGTTCAGAGAAGGTTTACAAGGCTGATACCTGGATTGGGCAGGTTGCCTTATGAGGAAAGATTGGGCAGACTAGGCTTGTACCCACTGGAGTTTAGAAGAGTAAGAGGCGACTTGATTGAAACATGTAAGATCCTGAGGGATCTTGACAGGGTCGATGTGGAGAGGGTGTTTCCTCTTGTGGGAGAAGCTAGTACTAAGGGCCACTGTTTAAAAATAAGGGGTCGCCCATTTAGAACAGAGATGAGAATTTTTTTCTCTCAATGGGTTATGATCTTTGGAACTCTCTTCCTCCAAAGGCAGTGGAAGCAGAAACGAAATATTTTTAAAGCAGAGGCAGATATATTTTTGATAAGCAAGGGGGTGAAAGGTTAACAAGGGTAGGCGGGAATAATTTTTTTATTCATTCATGGGATATGGCTGTGGCTGGGCCAGCATTTATTACCCATCCCTAATTGCCCCTGAGAAGGTGGTGGCGAGCTGCCTTCTTGAACCGCTTGCAGTCCTTGTGTTGTAGGTACACTCACAGTGCTGTTAGGGAAGGATTTCCAGGATTTCAACCCAGCGACAGTGAAGGAACGGCGATATATTTCCAAATCAAGAGTTGAGGTTAAAATGAGATCAGCCATGATCTTATTGAATGGCGAAGCAGGCTCGAGGGGCCGAGTGGCCTATTGCTGCTCCTAATTCGTATGTCCGCATGTCACATGGCAGAGCGAATAGGAAGTCGGTCAAGGGTAGAATTATAAAGACCCCCCCTGCTCTCTGAATCAGTCTTTAGGTCGGGCGTGATAGGATCAGCTGGATTTTCAGGCTCAATCCGACTCAATTGCCACTCCATCGGAAGTTATGGCCCTTAATTTTTAAAAAAAGAACAATTTGAATTATTGCAGATTACATCAAACAGATGTCCTGCGGGTACTGGCAATGATGCTGTGCCATAGTGAAGGGTGGGCTTACCAACTCTCCAGGTTTACCCCGCGGGTTTCCAAGAATTAAATGTTAATCGCTTGGATGTTGCTGTTGGCAAAACTGGGAGATAAATCATGGTCCAAACAAAATCATTTTCTTTGAACACTTTCATTTAGTTACACAAACTATTGGAGATCTGGGGAAGATCCTTGGGAGAGTCTATTTGCTTTCCAATTGGCGTGGGAAATGGGGCACCACAAGGATGGCTAGATCAGGTGATCAATGGCAGGAATGTGGGGGCAGGAGTTGGAGGTGAAAGGCCATGTGGTGAGTTCTCTTGGAATATGTCGGGAAGCTTGACGACTTGTAGTAATTATGGTTTTATTTAGTGTGCAATGTATCTTTAAGAATAATACTTGTTAAGGAAGATCACAGGATCTGTAGTAACCAATAGGAGAGTAGTGCGGGCCACCTCAGCAGTCAGTCTAATGGTGGAGGTGGAGTTGAAAGCACACGTGTAGTTGCTGCTAAGTATATTGTAAATAAACTTAATGTTTCCAGTCAAGAAGTGTCTGCAGATCAACTCAATCATTAACAGCACAACTCAGCCACCCTACAATACAACTCTATTTTGTAGGCTTATTATAGAGGATGACTAAAGTGTGCTCCTGTGCTAGTGAGCTATGTTAGGACTTGTCAAACCTTTGACTTTGTGTACTATGTAGGGGTGTGTTCACGTGATACCCAGGACTCATAGGAAGGGGCATAGGCACTGGAGGAGGCCATTCAGCCCCTCGTATCTGCTTTGTCATTTAATTAGATTACAGCACCTCTGTATCTTAACTCAATTTACCCATCTTAGTTCCATAATGCTTAATAACCTTGCCAAAGTTCAATCTATCAATATCAGATTTGACATTTTCATTGATCACCCTCCAGCCTCAGCAACTGTTTGAGTGGAAGTTCCAAATTTCCTCCACCCTTTTTGTGAAGTGCTTCCTGACATCACCCCTGAATAGCCTAACTCTAATTTTGATGTTACACCCCTTGTCCTTTTTTTAAAACTTAATCTTGGGCTGTGGGCATCACTAGCAAGGCCAGCATTTATTGCCCTTGAGAAGGTGGTGGTGAGCCGCCTTCCTGAACCACTGCAGTCCATGTGGTGTAGGTACACCCACTGTGCTGTTAGGGAGTGAGTTCCAGGATTTTGACCCGGCGACAGTGAGGTAACACTGATATGGTTCCAAGTCAGGATGGTGAGTGACTTGGGGATGGGACAAGGGGCTCGGAGGTGGTGGTTTTCCCTTGCATTTGCTGCCCTTCATCTTCTAGATGAGAAAGGTCGCAAGTCTAGAAAGTGATGTCAAAGCAGCTTTGACAAGTTGCTGCTGTGCATCTTGTACTCTGTAGCCACGGTAGTCTGATGGTGGAGGGGTGTATATTTAAGGTGCTGGATGGGGTGTCGATCAAGGGGGCTGCCTTAGCCTGGGCGATGCTGAGCTTCTTGAGTGTTAGAACTGCACTCATCTAGGCAAGTGGAGAGTACTCCATCACACTCTTGACTTAACTCTTGCTGATGGTGGAAGGGCTCTGGAGAGTCAGGAGGTGAGTCACTCACAGTATAACCAGAGCCAGGCCTGCTTTTGTAGCCATTGTGTTTATGTGGCTGGTCAAAAAACTGAACTGGAATCGATTCTCTTTATTACAGAATACTTTAAGTCCACGTTGCTGTTCATTTGCAGATATCTCAATTTGTCAATACAGAATTAATGTTTATTCGCCAATGAGACAACAGCGCTAAGAACAGTCTTTTTAAATTTGAAATTGTGCAGAAAGACCTGAGTCGCTAGGGCTCCGAGGGCTTGAATGTCAGGATACAAAGGAGACAGGTAATTCATCCCTACACAAAGCAGTTCCACCATATAAATGTGTAAAATAAAACACTACAATCAGAAAAAAACAGATCATGTTGACATCGGAACTCAATTTTGGAAAAAGTCTTTGGGAAAAAATCATTTCTTCCCTGAGACACGGTAAAGAAATACATGTGACTGGATACTACTGGGTTGGTTAAGCATGAGTGATTTCCCACGGCAGTGATAACCCAGTCTCAGCCTTACTACTGGAGATGGTTGAAGGTGAAGACTATGCTCTCCCTTCCCTGTGGTGTAGCCCTGTTAGGCACCACTTACTAAATAAAAACAAAAAGCTAAAAGCTACTGCGGATTCTGGAAATCCAAAACAAAAACAGAATTACCTGGAAAAACTCAGCAGGTCTGGCAGCATCGGTGGAGAAGAAATCAGTTAACGTTTCGAGCCTTCACGACCCTTCGGCAGAACTGAGTTACTAAATGTTTGGTCATCCTAAGACTGCAAAAAGCTGCAGTTCAGAGGGATCTGGATGTCTTTGTACATGAATCACAAAATGTCAACATGCAGGTACAGCAATTAATTAGGAAGGTAAATGGAATATTGGCCATTATTGCAAGGGGGATGGGAGTATAAAATTAGGGAAGTCTAGCTACAACTGTAGAGGACATTGGTGAGACCACACCTGGAGTGCTGTGTACAGTTTTGGTCTCCTTACTTAAGAAAGGATATACTTGAATTGGAAGCAATTCAGAGAAGGTTCACCAGGCTGATTCGTGGGATGAAGGGGTTATCTTATGGGAAAGGTTGAGCAGGTTGGGCCTGTACTCATTGGAGTTTAGAAAAATGAGAGGTGATTTTATTGAAACATATAAGGTTCTGAGGGGGCTTGACAGGGTAGATGCTGAGAGGATGATTCCTCTCATGGAGGGATCTAGAACTAGGGGTCACAATTTAAAGATAAGGGGTCTCCAATTTAAGACTGAGATGAGAAGGAATTTCTTCTCTCAGAGGCTTGATAATCTTTGGAATTCTCACCCCAGAGAGCAATGGAGGCTGAATACATTAAGGATGAGTGAGACAGATTTTTGATTGACAGAGGAATCAAGGGTATGGGGGAACAGGCAGGAAGGTGGAGCTGAGGCCACAATCAGATCAGCCATGGTCTCATTGAATGGTGAAGCAGGCTCGAGGGGCTGAATGGCTTCCTCCTGCTCCTATTTTTTATGAACTAATGATCTTATGATCATTTCCCAGCAGAAGGTGGGACCGAACTTGAAGCGGAAAAAAAATTGCAAGATTATGGGGAAAGAGCCTGGCAGTAGGACTGAGATCCTCTTCAAAAAAGCTAGTGCAGACCCAGTGGGCCAAATGGCCTCCTTCTATACTGCATTCTTCTACGAAAGGCCACGTTCTGCTGAAATAAGACCAAGCCTCTGATTCCATGGCTGGGTTTAAATTCCAGTCTGTCAATGTACAAATCATGCAGTTTCCGTTGTTCATCAGAATTCATCACAAGCCATTGGACAACATATAAATTAAATAAATACAATGATCAACCTCTTTTCCAGTTTCTTTTCTTTGAAAACATACTTACTTGCCTTTGTTTTAGAATCTTGTATGTAATATAATTATACACAAATTTCCCTCTCCTAGAGAACGTGATCTTTGCTAAGTATAATATTAGTACCTCTACTTTTTTTAATTCATTCATGGGATGTGGGCATCGCTGTCTAGGCCAGCATTTATTGCCCACCCCTACCTGCCCTCATTTAGAGGGCGTTTTGTTTTAAGAGTCAACCACATTGCTTTGGGTCTAGAGTCACATGTAGGCCAGACCAGGTAAGGACAGCAGATTTCTTTCCCTAAAGGACATTAGGGAACCAGATGGGTTTTTACAAAAATCAGCAATGGTTTCATCATTAGACTTTTAATTCCAGATTTTTATTGAATTTAAATTTCACCATTTTCAGTAGTGAGGTTTGAACCCAGGGTCCCCTGAGCATGATGGTGGGTTAGCTGGAATACTAGTCCAGTGACAATACCATTATGCCACTACCTCCCCACACTGCTCGATATTGTGGATTAACCTGTGGGAGGGGTGGGGTGTCTGGGTGACGATTGCTAATGTACAGGCACACGGCCAGTCTTCACATCATTAGAAGAAGTCATACTGCTAACAAACATCATTGAACTTAATTGCTCTCTATATATCTGCTCATATTACTAAATGTCAATAAATGGAGTGTGTTGCTAACTCCAATGAACTGGATAAAAGGACTCATTGAACTTTGATATTAAGAAGGATGTGAGGTAACAAGCAGAAGACCGATGAACCCAGCTCAGTGACGGTATGACATTAATCAAGCTTTCCGGCAGTGTCTCTCTCTCTCTCTCTCATCAAGTTCTCACGCTGTGGGCTCAATGACCCTCCCGTCTGGTTTCCTGTGCTGTTGTCTGTATCTCTACACAAGATAACATTCCAGTTGCAGTGCTGAGGTGGCATCTTTCAGATGAGATGCTAACATCGCGAGACCCCGTTTGCCTTCACAGGCAGACGTAAAAGATATCACAGCACTGCTTCGAAGAAGGGCAGAGGGGGTTCTCCCCAGTGACCTGGTCAATATTGATCCCTTAATCAACATCACATAGACAGCTTACCTGGTCATTATCACATTGTTAGTGGGAGCTTGCTGTGGACAAATTGATTGTTGTTTATCCATCATCCCTATGTTCGCTAACCCACAACGGCACCTCTTTCATTTTAAAAATCCTCATGCTTGTTTTTACCAGCCTCGCCTCTCCCACTCTCCGTCATCTCCTCCAGCTCTACAACCCTCCGAGATCTCTGCACTCCTCCCAATCCGGCATTTTGCTCATTCCCGATTGTTATCTTTCCGACATTGGCGGCCGTGCCTCGAATGGCCAAGTCCCTAAACTCTGCAATTCCCTCTCGAAACCTCTCTTCCTGTCTTGCCCTCCTCCATTAGACTCAGTTTAAAGCCTACTTCATTGTCTAAACTTTCGGTAAGTTGCCCCAATATCTCCTTAGGTGGCTCGGTGTCAAATTTTATTTTTCTTCTGTGAAGCGCCTTGGACTGTTCCACTAAATTCCAGGTGGTATAGAAATCTAAGTTGTTGTTGATGTACTTCCTACCATTCCAACAGTGAGTGCAAGTACTTCAATGGTTCTAAAGCACTTTGGCACCTCCTGAGATTATAAAAAGGTGGCATAGAAATGCCTTTGTATCTGTATTGCTGTTAATCCAGTGCCCTGAAATGGTCCGGCACAGTCAGTTCGCCATAACAATTCCATGAGTTGATTGGTAGGAACAGGAGGAGACCACTCAGCCCATCCAGCTTGTTCCTGGCTTCAATGGATCATGGTGACATCTATCTTAATGCCATACAGAGATGACTAGATTTGGTGAACACAGATTAATCAAGCTGGGTAAAAACAAGCAGAAGGATATTGATCATAACGGTGATTTCCTTTTTCCCCTAATTCTGAGCTCCCTCAAATGACTGGGATTGACCGATGCCTTGCACTCATTTTTACACTACAACAACCTGCATTCCTGTAGCACCTTTAATGCAATAAAACATCCCAGGCCACGTCACGGGCGTGTGATGAATCATCCCACAGTCTTCCCAGCCCCACAGAGCAGCAAAAGAGACCAGTCAAACTCTATAAAATGTTATTTTTCTCTTAAAAAAGAATAGGCATTGCAGTTCAATATGGCTCCTGCTATAACTCCAATGTGGTGGTTGAGTTTTGAATTCTGGTCTTGTCCAGCATGACGTGGAAGTATTGACCGTTAATGTGCCGAAAATCCACAGCAAAGAGGCCAAAGAGCAGGAGGAGAACCATCCCAGCAATCCATTCACATATCGCCGCAGCTGTTCTTCTCTTCAAATTGTGCAGCAGCACCACTGGTGGAATGGTCAAGGAAACAGGCTCAAAGATGGTGGTTTAGTTCCAGAATACCGCCTATGAGGTGAAGGACTTTCTCTCCTGATCTGTCTTATTGAGTCTCCTAACTTATCATGAAGTGACTATTCCCCAAATGCTGGCTCCCCTCCAGTATCTATCCCAACTGGCTGACATTCCATAGTGAGCAAGAATTCAGGTTGATTTTACTCCGCCCCACCTGACCCCGGATTCTCCATCTAGTCCCAGGGCCCAGAGGACAATCAAAGTGTCAGTACCTGCCGAACCACCGAAAAGCAGGAATAGAGCCTGAGGCCTTCTGGTCTCCGGGGCCTACCAACACTAAAGCGCCCGAGGGAGCTGAGAGTGCCAATTTGATCGGGTCCCTGAGAAGAAATGTCTTTCTGGCTCACTGAACCTCTTCAGAGAATGGGATCTTCACAAAATCACAGCACAGCACAGAAGGAGGCCTTTCTGCCCATCATGAGGTGCTGGCTCTCCGAATGAGCAATGCAACTAGTGCCATTCCTCGTAACCCTGCACATTCTTTCTTTTCAGATAATAATCCAATTCTCTCTTCAATTCCCTAACGTGATGGAACCTGCCTCCACCACGCTCTGAGGCAGCGCATTCCACATCCTAACCACTCGCTGTGTGAAAAAGTTTCTCCTCACGTCTCCATTGCTTCTTTCACCAACCAACTTCAATCTGTGCCCTCTCATTCTCAATCCTTCCACCAGTTTCTCCCCATCTACTGTCCAAACCCCTCATGATTTTGAACACCTCTATCAAATCTCCTCTCAGCCTTCTCTTCTCCAAGGAAAACAGCCCCAGCTTCTCCAAGCTATCAATGTAACCGACGTTCCTCCCTGGAACCATTCTTTTCACCATCCCTTCTTATCCTGGGTCGGATTTGAACGAAGGTGATGCAGTCACACAGTCTTTGTGCGCGTTGATAATGTTAATCAATATATTGCCTTCTGGCTAAAGGATACACAGGATGAGGCAGACTGTGCATACAAGGCAGCAGATTATCCGGACAGGGCCAATCCACTTCCCTCCATGCCTTGGTTGTATCTTGTAGGTGAGTGCCACCTGGAGCCAGAAGTAGAGGTTCCCAATAAAGAAGGTGAGAAAGGCCCCAATTAGGTGCACGTGAATCTGGTTGACGGTCTATTGAGAAAATAAATGGAGAGGTTAGTTCCTCTGCTTGAATTTGTGTTTCTTATTGTCTCCTCTCCGCCTGCATTGAATTACTTGAAGTAACATTGTGCGACTAGCCAATAATTAGCTGTGTAGTCTCTTGGTAGTAGCGAACTTGAGAATTGCTGAAAAAAGAGACATGCTATCAAAGATTTTCACCTTGCACTCACCAGGACAGATGCAAGAATGCCAAATTTCAAAGGGAACAAAAATTAAACTCCATGAGAAAAAGGTGCTGATTGGTTGACAAGTTGACTCTGATTGGTTGAGGCATTGCCGTGGAGGATGCATTTTTGAATTGAACAAAAGCTTGAGGGACAATAGCTCCCTGGTGCATTCTCCATGGTAATGCCTTGACCAACCAGAACCGACTTACCAACCAATCACCACCCTTTTCTCATGCATTATAACCCGTTGCTCCTTTTGAAATTTGGCATTTTTGCATCTGTCCTGATGAGATCAAGATGAAAAGCTTCAGCATCATGTCTCTTTTTTTTCAGCAATTAATTATGTAGAAGCACCCAGTTATGCTAAACAAAAGACCACCTGTCACTTTCTGGATTCAATTGGATTAGTCCCAGGATAGAAAATGATGGAAAACAAGAAACTGGACCCAAGATAAAAGTCCAAGGAAAGGGGAAGTGCACTTATGAGCCCATCATGGGTGGTAGCATAAGGGTTATGTTATGGAGCTAGTTGTCCAGGGGAGCACGGACATAAATGGCGTTGCTGGTTTGCCAGCAACATCTCGACGCTGGGCCATTTTCACAAGGCGGGATCTGCACTGGAAGAGCTACTGGAATTTTCCAGTCATCCTGCAGCCCCCTACCCCACCATGGTGCGGGAACCAGGCTACCAGCTTGCAGGCCTTCCAGCCCTTCTGTTGCCAATACCCTCACCAGGAACATGGTGGGGATGGTGCCAGCAGCATGTAATTTGTACCTTCCCCTCCCTTGTCCCCCATATAGGAGCAAAAAAACCTGCCCTATGTGCAGGAGAGGACGGGAAGGTGGGGGTCAAGTGAGTTTTCCCTTCATAGATTTTGCAGCAGCGTTTTTGGTTTTTATTAAGTACGTGCTGAAAGAACAGGACTTACTTCAGGGTATTTTGCTGAAACGAAGACAGCAATTTGTTCACCGTCACCTTCGCAAACGCAATTAGGGATGGGCAATAAATGCCGGCTTTTCCGGTGTTGCCCACACTCATGCTCCGGACATCATGAGTGTGGGACAGGCTTGATGGTTGATGGTCTTTTTGGGCCTGTCTGTTTTGGATGTGTGCAGTTATTATTCATGCTTGGCCGCAGAAAATGGCGGCTGAGATTGAAACCGTAACCCAGCGAGACTCGGGGCCCTTCAACCAAAACTACTCCCCTACTGCAATCTACCTCCCCACTTCGGATGCTGATCTGGAGTCTGATACAAAGACCTGAATTGTTCCCACGTTGGGCAGGCTCGGGGGAACGGGCAGGGACGGTCACAGAGCTGACCAATTGGCTCCGCGCCGCCATTTTCCGCGGGCGGGTCAATTCAAATCGCTGAGTTTTCCATAGGAACTGCCTTTCTGGATATGATCTATTTGCTATGGCAGTGTTTTAACTATGGCAATCATTTTACTTATGTTGATCCGCATTCTTAATTATTTGTCTGTAATTAGCATCTTAAATTTTCCATTAATGGTGTTAGTTTTTGTACATTAATACCTCCAATCAAATGTCAAAATAAGGTTTGAGAGTATATTCTGTTGTCACTTTTTAGGTAGAGATACTTTCAGAGTTTGCATTTGTGAATACTTAAGAAGTATTTGGATGTGCACTTGCGATGCCATAACATACAAGGCTATGGGCCTAGTGCTGAAAAATGGGATTGGAATAGTTAGGTACTTGTTTGAGCAGCGCAGACTCGATGGGCCGAAGGGCCTTTTTCTGTGCTGTAGACCTCTATGACTCTATGACTCTAAGATGGTCAAAGATCAATCAGCAATTCCATCATGGTTGAATTGTCAATCAATGGAGCCCCTCCTTTAACATTCTGATTGGCTCCTGTGTCCCAAATCCTACCCTGCGCTGATTGGAACCCAATTGGACCTGGCAGCTGTTTGATTGGTTAACAAGAATGGCTGCCCATCATTGATGTTGTCACTTCCTGCTTAATAAAATGAGGCTGTGGCCCTGGAGTATAAATCTAAGTCTGATAAGTGAAGTTTTAGGTATTGTTGGTGTTCATCCTAAATTTGTGATAGGGTTTGTGTTTTGGTGAAAATTAAGGAAAAGAAGCCTGCATTTACAAAATGGAATACCAGGTTTGTCAAAACTATCACCCGGATTGTGAAGTTGCTGTCAACAATCAGATTAACATGGAGCTCACTGCCTCCTATCTTTATCTTTCCATGGTGAGTATTGTCTCTGTTGGTTTAAATGCTGAAATAAACCCTTTCCCCATTTCAACCTAACTTGATGTATTGGGTGTTTGGAGTTTTGTTGCTGTTCTAACTAATGTCAATTCAACCCCAAATTTGGCAGTAATATTGTTGCAATAGTGATATGTTAGTGATGTCCAAAAGCAACTAGTATGCTGAGATGAGTCCTACCTTGGACTCCAGGTGTGAGATTTGATTCTTAGACATGTCTGTTTAATGTTTGTAACCTGTTCAGATGTAGTATGGAGCAGGCATGTTACTCCCAGGCATGATTCCAATCCCCCCCCTCAAGTCTAACCCATGACTGACTAGGGTCAGGGGGTACATCATCTACACCATATATTAGCATATGCCACCTGTTGGCCACTTATACTATGTTAATCTTTGAATATTTATCCTCAGGATGTGACTGGTATTTATTGCCCATCCCTGTAATTGCCACAATTGCATGGCTTTGGTTATTTCAAAAGGGAGTTGAGTCATCAATATTAGTGTGGGAACAGAGTTGTTTGTAGGCCAGACTGGGTAAAGACAGCAGCTTTCATTGGTGGACTAGTTGTGTTTTAAATAATTTGACTGCTTCATGGTTACTTTTTCTGATATTGTATTACTAGTTTTCCTTATTACTTATTTTAAATGTTTGGACTGCCTGAGACTTGACCATGTTCTCTGGGTTACTGGTCCTGTAACCTCACTGCTGAGCTAATGTCATCTTGTAGTTAAAGATGCTCTATGCAACTAACATTCCCTGTAGGAAGGAAATGGGAGCAATTTATTAAATTCTCACTGTCCTAATGAAGGTTGACAACTATCTGGCAAGATTGTTACTTTTTAAATTCCCACTTTCATTACCTATAACATCAATTCATATTTTTTTTTTTAGTGGTTAGTTGTTCCTGTTTCAATAATTCATTAATGCTGGATTGAGTAGATGTTAATCCAAATTAATAAGTGCAAACTGATTTTATTAGGACTGAAATGGGAATTTTTATCAAAACTGCATTTCCTTCAAATATTCAACTAGTGCTGGGTGGTTTGTTCCCTACCTGGCTAATCTTCACAATTGGAAACTAGTTGGTTTTAAAGACCGTTCAATATACCTGAGGAAGGGGCAGAATTTAATGTGACTTCACATTGAATAGTTAGTATGGTTGGAAAGCTGGAAGAGGACTTCCTCTACTTTGAGGATTAGAATTGGGGTCAGTGGTGTTAATGGAATTTGAATTGTTCTTTCAGGTGTCTTTCTTTGACCAGGATGATGTCGCCCTCAACCATTTCTCCCAGTTCTTCAAACATCAGTCTGAGGAGAAGCAGGAACATGTAGAGAAGCTGATTAAATTCCAGAGCCAGCGTGGAGGATACATCCTCTTCAAGGATGTTAAGGTTGGAATTGGAAATGGCCACTTTTAATGATGTGGCTTCAATTCATTAGATTGACAAAGAGAGAGGTGTTCCTTCACTTAGTTTCACTTGTCTGAACTCTCACTACTGGCTCAGTCTATAATAGAACAAATGGATATGATGAAAGCACCCTGCAATAACTGACCTGTCTTTCTCCATTTTAGAAACCAGAGAGGGATGAGTGGGGCAACAGTCTAGAGGCAATGCAGATTGCCCTGGATCTGGAGAAGAAGATGAACCAGAGTCTGCTGGATCTACACCAACTCGCCACCACTGAGACTGACCCTCATGTAAGCTTCACTTCATCCTAATTCTGATCACTGGTAGACTTTATACTGTTTTGTTGCCTTTGAAATGATCAACCAATTAGACCCAACACCACATTGTCCTGAATGACTACATTCTAGTATATCCATGCTCACTGATCTGAAGTGAGCAATATTGCAAACTGCAATTGACTAAAATCTGGACAAAATAAGAACTTGCTTTTCAACTTAGCAGTGGCTCTATTGGTAGCACTTCCTTGAGTCAATGTCCTGGATCAGTGTCTCTAGTGTCTGTGTCAGCACTGGTATTATCCCCATTGTCCTGGCCAATATCCAATCTGTTGATCGACATCACAAACTGTCTCAGTCAGCTATCACAACTGTCTGCTTCACTTCGAAGGTGCTTGGGATATGCAATGCCAGTCTCTGTTATATAGCTCCTTTCATGGCCTGAAGATTTACCATTAATGGAGCACTATGTTTCATCAAAAGATGCTTTTCTTGAGCATAACATGCAGCAAGTAACTTCCTGAAAGCTGTATCGCTATGAGAAGCAGGAGTGAGGAGAATTGGCTGCAGAGGGTCTGATCTTCACATTTTGACTGTTGCAATGTTTCTTTTTCTTCCAGCTGTGTGACTTCCTGGAGACTCACTTTTTGGATGAGCAGGTCAAGGCCATTAAGCAACTTGGGGACTACATCACCAACCTGAAGCGTCTGGGAGCTCCTAAGAATGGGATGGGAGAGTACCTGTTTGACAAGCTCTCACTAGAGGAGACCAGTTAACGTGGCATCTAGTATCTGATTGTAGATTACTTTGCTTGTATGTGATGTTTCCAACTAGACCTGGACAATTTGGCTTTCTCCAGGAAGAAAGAACTTGTAGCATTGAATTGCTGTGCCACATGAATTGAAATAAAAATCTTTTGATTGACAATTGCTTTAATTTCTACCTTGGAGCTAATGGTAGCTTGAAGTACTGCCTGGCTTACCTAGACACAACATTGATAGACCGTGGGTCTTCCACTGGGCTCCCCTTCAGATCGGGAGGGTGGTGAACAATTGTCCATGTCTCCTTGATGTGCTCCTCCTGAGCTGACATCATCAACAAGAGTTCTCATAGGCTGGGATGCAGTCCTACAATGGAAATGTGAGGAAGGAGTGTGGGATGTGACAAACCTTCATTGGACACCAATGTTCCATGTAGCCTTCAAAGACTAGAGGGAAATTAATTCAATTAAAGCAAGCTTCCCCCTTCCCACGACCTTTTCCTCCAGACAGCCTCAGACTCAAATGTATTCTCATTAGCACTGAGTTCTCTATGATCATGCAATTGTCTTTTAAATGAGTAGAGATTTTTTTTTTGGCGAAAGGAAGATTAAGATTCCATCTGTTCCAGTTGTAGTTTCCCAAAAAAAAAAGCACATCCTAGATGCCATATCATCTAAACTTTTAAGATGGGAATTAGCCAATCTAAATAGACCTCCAACAACCCAATACTGGAGTTTAGACAAATGGGTGCAGCAAAGGACATGATGTTATTTCCTGCTGAAGGAACAAAATGTGTCCTTTTGTGATTCTAGGATACCCAAAATGAGAATTCAGGAACACATCCAATTCTGTTCGCACCACTACTGCTGTCGCTTTCAAATCAAAGTTTGTGATCTGCCACACAATTGGCTAGAAGGCTCAGTGTAGGCCATTTAGCCCCTTGACTTTGTCAAGACTGAGATCGATAGATTTCTATGTATTAATAACATTGAGTAATATGGGGATAATGCAGGAAAATAGTGTTGAAGTAGAAGATGAACCAAGATCTCATTGAATGGCGGAGCAGGCTTGAAGAGCTGAATGGCCTGCTCCTATTTATGTTCTTGTTCTGCCATTGAATTAATTCATAGCTGATCTGTATCTTAACTTATGCCCATCCTGGTTCCACAAGACTTAATATCCCTGCCTAACAAGACACTACCCATTTTAACTTTGAAATGTCATTTCTCTCAGCCTCAGTTTTTTGAGTTGGGTGTTGGAGCACAGAGAGCTCCAGATTTCCTCTTCCCTCTGTGTAGAACTGTTTTCTGGACATCAACCCTGACTGTCCAAGCTCTAAGGTTCTGCCCCCTTGTTCAGGACTCAGGGAAATAGGGTGAAACTATCAAATCCTTTAATCATCAACACCTCAATATAAGATCACACCTTAATCTTAACTTGAGGAAGTACAATGTATTTGGAAGCAAGAGGAACTGGAGCAAAAGCAGTATGGAGTAGTGGGGTAGGGGAGTGGAGTGGGGTGGGGGGTGGGGGGGGAGAGAGTGGGGTGGGGGTGGGGGGAAAGAGTGGGGTGGGGGTGGGGGGAAAGAGTGGGGTGGGGGTGGGGGGAAAGAGTGGGGTGGGGGTGGGGGGAAAGAGTGGGGTGGGGGTGGGGGGAAAGAGTGGGGTGGGGGTGGGGGGAAAGAGTGGGGTGGGGGTGGGGGGAAAGAGTGGGGTGGGGGTGGGGGGAAAGAGTGGGGTGGGGGTGGGGGGAAAGAGTGGGGTGGGGGTGGGGGGAAAGAGTGGGGTGGGGGTGGGGGGAAAGAGTGGGGTGGGGGTGGGGGGAAAGAGTGGGGTGGGGGTGGGGGGAAAGAGTGGGGTGGGGGTGGGGGGAAAGAGTGGGGTGGGGGTGGGGGGAAAGAGTGGGGTGGGGTGGGGGGAAGAGTGGAGTGGGGTGGGGGTGGGGGTGGGGGGAGGAGTGGGGTGTTGGGTGGGGGGGGAGAGTGGGGTGGGGGGGGGAGGAGAGTGGGGTGGGGGGGGGAGGAGAGTGGGGTGGGGGGGGGAGGAGAGTGGGGTGGGTGGGGGGGAGGAGAGTGGGGTGGTGGGGGGGAGGAGAGTGGGGTGGGGGGGGGAGGAGAGTGGGGTGGGGGGGGGGAGGAGAGTGGGGTGGGGTGGGGGAGGAGAGTGGGGTGGGGGGGGGGGAGGAGAGTGGGGGGGGGGGAGGAGAGTGGGGGGGGAGGAGAGAGTGGGGGGGGGGGGAGGAGAGTGGGGTGGGGGGGAGGAGAGTGGGGTGGGGGGGTGGGGGAGGAGAGTGGGGTGGGGGGGGAGGAGAGTGGGGTGGGGGGGGGGGGGGAGGAGTGGGGTGGGGGGGAGTGGGGTGGGTGGTGGGTGGGATAGTGGTCACAGAACCGACGATCCCCGGTGATCACAATCTCACCGATTACTCATCTATTGTCAATTTGAAGCTTGTTCGTAATTAGAAATGTGGACCCAGTAAACATTTTGTGCAGTTCTGTTGGGTCTAAAGACCCAGAGACTCTAATCCAACCACTCACACTCAACGAAGCACAATATCTGATTATTCTGGAACTGGCAGTAAAAGTAAATCATGATTTTTGGCACCAAAAAGCTGTTTATAAACATGAAGTTCATCTCGATATCACAAATTCTCCATTATTGCTGGGTTAAAATGCACGTTGCCTGAGCCAGTGTCTATTGGATCTATACACCCAGACTGACCCTCATTTAAAATTTGTATCATTATGCTCTGCAAGGCTTTTAAAGCAATGGAATGAGTACCTTTTCCATCGTTGAGTATGAGTGGTTGGATTAGTGTCTCTGGGTCTTCAGACCCAACAGAACTGCACACCATGTTTACTGGGTCCACATTTCTAATTACAAACAAGTTTCAAATTGACAATAGACGAGTAATCGGTGAGATTGTGATCACCGGGGATGGTCAGTTCTGTGACCACTACCCTACCCTCCCACCACTACTCCATACTGCTTTTGCTCCAGTTCCTCTTGCTTCCAAATACATTGTAATCCCTCAAATTAAGATTAAGGGGTGATCTTATATTGAAGTGTTTAAGATGATTAAAGGATTTGATAGTTTCACCCTATTTCCCAGAGTCCTGAACAAGGGGCAGAACCTTAGAGCTTGAACAGTCAGGGTTGATGTCCAGAAAACAGTTCTACACATAGAGGACAGTGGAAATCTGGAGCTCTGTGCGCTCCAACACCCAACTCAAAAAAACTGAGGCTGACACCAATGACATTTCAAAGTTAAAATGGGTAGTGTCTTGTTAGGCAGGGACATTAAGCCGTGTGGAACCAGGATGGGCATAAGTTAAGATACAGATCAGCTATGAATTAATTCAATGGCAGAACAAGAACATAAATAGGAGCAGGAGCAGGCCATTCAGCTCTTCAAGCCTGCTCTGCCATTCAATGAGATCATGGCTCATCTTCTACTTCAACACTATTTTCCTGCATTATCCCCCATATCGCTCAATGTTTTTAATACATAGAAATCTATCGATCTCAGTTTTGACAAAGTCAAGGGGCTAAATGGCCTACACTGAGCCTTCTAGCCAATTGTGTGGCTGACCACAAACTTTGATTTGAAAGCGACAGCAGTAGTGGTGTGAACAGAATTGGATGTGTTCCTGAATTCTCATTTTGGGTATCTTGGAATCACAATAAAGGACACATTTTGTTCCTTCAGCAGGAAATAACATCATGTCCTTTGCTGCACACATTTGTCTAAACTCCAGGCTATGGGGGGCCTATTTGGATTGACTAATTCCCAGAGAGAAAACAACTTAAAAGTTGTAGATGATATGGCATCTAGGATGTTTTTTTGGGGGAAACCAGAACAGATGGAATCTTAATCTTCCTTTCACCAAAAAAAATCTCTACTCATTTAAAAGACAATTGCATGATCATAGAGAACTCAGTGCTAATGAGAATACATTTGAGTCTGAGGCGGTCTGGAGGAAAAGGTGGTGGGAAGGGGGGAAGCTTGCTTCAATTGAATTGATTTCCCTCTGGTCTTTGAAGGCTACATGGAACATTGGTGTCCAATGAAGATTTGTCACACCCCCACATTCCTGCCTCACATTTCCATTGTAGGACTGCATCCCAGCCTATGAGCACTCTTGTTGATGATGTCAGCTCAGGAGGAGCCCATCAAGGAGACACGGACAATTGTTCACCACCCTCCCGATCTGAAGGGGAGCCCAGTGGAAGACCCACGGTCTATCAATGTTGTGTCTAGGTAAGCCGGGCAGTACTCCAAGCTACCATTAGCTCCAAGGTAGAAATTAAAGCAATTGTCAATCAAAAGATTTTTATTTCAATTCATGTGGCACAGCAATTTAATTCTTTGCTACAAGTTCTTTCTTCCTGGAGAAAGCCAAATTGTCCAGGTCTAGTTGGAAACATCACATACAAGCAAAGTAATCTACAATCAGATACTAGATGCCACGTTAACTGGTCTCCTCTAGGGAGAGCTTGTCAAACAGGTACTCTCCCATCCCATTCTTAGGAGCTCCCAGACGCTTCAGGTTGGTGATGTAGTCCCCAAGTTGCTTAATGGCCTTGACCTGCTCATCCAAAAAGTGAGTCTCCAGGAAGTCACACAGCTGGAAGAAAAAGAAACATTGCAACACAGTCAAAATGTGAAGATCAGACCCTCTGCAGCCAATTCTCCTCACTCCTGCTCCTCATAGGGAGATGGCTTTCAGGAAGTACTTGCTGCATGTTATGCTCAAGAAAAGCATCTTTTGATGAAACATAGTGCTCCATTAATGGTAAATCTTCAGGTCATGAAAGGAGCTATATAACAGAGACTGGCATTGCATGTCCCAAGCACCTTCGAAGTGAAGCAGACAGTTGTGATAGCTGACTGAGACAGTTTGTGATGTCAATCAACAGATTGGATATTGGCTAGGACAATGGGGATAATACCAGTACTGACACAGACACTAGAGACACTGATCCAGGACATTGACTCAAGGGAGTGCTACCAATAGAGCCACTGCTAAGTTGAAAAGCAAGTTCTTATTTTGTCCAGATTTTAGTCAATTGCAGTTTGCAATGTTGCTCACTGCAGATCAGTGAGCATGGATATACTAGAATGTAGTCATTCAGGACAATGTGGTGTTGGGTCTAATTGGTTGATCATTTCAAAAGGCAACAAAACAGTATAAAGTCTACCAGAGATCAGAATTAGGGTGAAGTGAAGCTTACATGAGGGTCAGTCTCAGTGGTGGCGAGTTGGTGTAGATCCAGCAGACTCTGGTTCACCTTCTTCTCCAGATCCAGGGCAATCTGCATTGCCTCTAGACTGTTACCCCACTCATCCCTCTCTGGTTTCTAAAATGGAGAAAGACAGGTCAGTTATTGCAGGGTGCTTTCATCATATCCATTTGTTCTATTATAGACTGAGCCAGTAGTGAGAGATCAGACAAGTGAAACTAAGTGAAGGAACACCTCTCTCTTTGTCAATCTAATGAATTGAAGCCACATCATTAAAAGTGGCCATTTCCCCAATTCTAACCTTAACATCCTTGAAGAGGATGTATCCTCCACGCTGGCTCTGGAATTTAATCAGCTTCTCTACATGTTCCTGCTTCTCCTCAGACTGATGTTTGAAGAACTGGGAGAAATGGTTGAGGGCGACATCATCCTGGTCAAAGAAAGACACCTGAAAGAACAATTCAAATTCCATTAACACCACTGACCCCAATTCTAATCCTCAAAGTAGAGGAAGTCCTCTTCCAGCTTTCCAACCATACTAACTATTCAATGTGAAGTCACATTAAATTCTGCCCCTTCCTCAGGTATATTGAACGGTCTATAAACCAACTAGTTTCCAATTGTGAAGATTAGCCAGGTAGGGAACAAACCACCCAGCACTAGTTGAATATTTGAAGGAAATGCAGTTTTGATAAAAATTCCCATTTCAGTCCTAATAAATCAGTTTGCACTTAATGAAATTGGATTAACATCTACTCAATTCAACATTAATGAATTATTGAAACAGTAACAACTAACCACTGGAAAAATATGAATAGATGTTATAGGTAATGAAAGTGGGAATTTAAAAAGTCACAATCTTGCCAGAAGGTTGTTAGACTTCATTAGGACAGTGAGAATTTAATAAATTGCTCCCATTTTCTTCCTATAGGGAATGTTAGTTGCATAGAGCATCTTTAACTACAAGATGACATTAGCTCAGCAGTGAGGTTACAGGACCAGTAACCCAGAGAACATGTTCTCAGGCAGTCTGAACATTAGAAATAAGTAATAAAGAAAACTAGTAATACAATATCAGAAAAAGTAACCATGAAGCAGTCAAATTATTTAAAACACAACTAGTTCACCAATGAAAGCTGCTGTCTTTAACTAGTCTGGCCTACAAACAACTCTGTTCCCACACTAATATTGATGACTCAACTCCCTTTTGAAATAACCAAAGCCATGCAATTGTGGCAATTACAGGGATGGGCAATAAATACCAGTCACATCCTGAGGATAAATATTCAAAGGTTAACATAGTATAAATGGCCAACAGATGGCATATGCTAATGTATGGTGTAGATGATGTACCCCCTGACACTAGTCAATCATGGGTTAGACTTGAGAGAGGGGGATTGGAATCATGCCTGGGAGTAACATGCCTGCTCCATACTACATCTGAACAGGTTACAAACATTAAACAGACATGTCTAAGAATTAAATCACACACCCAGAGTCCAAGGTAGGACTCATCTCAGCATACTAGTTGCTTTTGGACATCACTAACATATCACTATTGCAACAATATTACTGCCAAATTTGGGGTTGAATTGACATTAGTTAGAACAGCAACAAAACTCCAAACACCCAATACATCAAGTTAGGTTGAAATGGGGAAAGGGTTTATTTCAGCATTTAAACCAACAGAGACAATACTCACCATGGAAAGATAAAGATAGGAGGCAGTGAGCTCCATGTTAATCTGATTGTTGACAGCAACTTCACAATCCGGGTGATAGTTTTGACAAACCTGGTATTCCATTTTGTAAATGCAGGCTTCTTTTCCTTAATTTTCACCAAAACACAAACCCTATCACAAATTTAGGATGAACACCAACAATACCTAAAACTTCACTTATCAGACTTAGATTTATACTCCAGGGCCACAGCCTCATTTTATTAAGCAGGAAGTGACAACATCAATGATGGGCAGCCATTCTTGTTAACCAATCAAACAGCTGCCAGGTCCAATTGGGTTCCAATCAGCGCAGGGTAGGATTTGGGACACAGGAGCCAATCAGAATGTTAAAGGAGGGGCTCCATTGATTGACAATTCAACCATGATGGAATTGCTGATTGATCTTTGACCATCTTAGAGTCATAGAGTCATAGAGGTCTACAGCACAGAAAAAGGCCCTTCGGCCCATCGAGTCTGCGCTGCTCAAACAAGTACCTAACTATTCCAATCCCATTTTTCAGCACTAGGCCCATAGCCTTGTATATTATGGCATTGCAAGTGCACATCCAAATACTTCTTAAGTATTCACAAATGCAAACTCTGAAAGTATCTCTACCTAAAAAGTGACAACAGAATATACTCTCAAACCTTATTTTGACATTTGATTGGAGGTATTAATGTAAAAAATCTAACACCATTAATGGAAAATTTAAGATGCTAATTACAGACAAATAATTAAGAATGCGGATCAACATAAGTAAAAACATTGCCATAGTTAAAACACTGCCATAGCAAATGGATCATATCCAGAAAGGCAGTTCCTATGGAAAACTCAGGTATTCAGAAGTGAAGTCCTTGGGAGGCAGCTAACTAGACAATCCAACTGTATTTTCAGACAGTAATGTCTGATGCACATAGCCCACACAAATTCTTAAATTGAGAAGCTTAATTGATAACCTTGTTTTTGTCAAAGAACTTGTTTTTTCCTAAGTGTTTTTGTCAAAAGACAAAGAACAATGCATAATGGAAGTCATTTTTATTCTCTGCTGAAGGTCTCTTTAAAATGTTTGACAATTCGCTTAGGCAGTCAGTCTGCCATCTATACAGGCATTGGTAAGTCTTGGCCTAGCTGGGCCTCCCTATATTTGAGACCAAGGCACTCCAGATTAAAGGAAAATTATGCTAGATTATGAGTATAAATGTCTTCAATTAATATTTGTTTATCAAAATAAAACTGTTTATTACAGTGGATCTAAAAATTGCATCAATTTTGAAACATTATTGGCGCGTTATGATTATCTTTAGTTACCATCTCTAACCCTAATGTATAAGCTGCAATCCATAATTGGTTTGAATAATAAAAATAGATTAACTAAGTATAGAATAGCTGTGGTCTCATCTACATTCTCTTGAGAGCCGACATATAAAGTAACAATATTAGAGGTCTTTAAGGTAGAATCCTAAGAGCTGATATTGGGAAACTCTAAAGTTGTTCATTGTTATAATATACCTCAATGTATGTTCTATCCTAAGATGATTTTGTTAGGTTGGGGACTCCTGGGAGAGAGGATCTTTTATTTTAGGGCCCAGTCTCTAGTTGGTCTAACAGATTATGTTCCTTTCATGATTGGAAATTTTTATCAGTTGAGATTCAAAGCTAGAACCTTGCTGCCAGGAGGCGGGGTTAAAGGTAGTAGAACCATTAACATTAAGACAGGTTTGATTCAGCCCCGCAGAGTTACGTTAGTTTGTTCCTCTGAGGAACCCTTTTTTCTAACCTTTGAGTGACAGTGTTGGAAAACTATTAGAAAATAGAGACATGGTTTGCAGAAAATGTTTTCCTGCTGGTTTAGAGCAACAGAAACAATATCCAGTATACTGACCTTTTTTTTTTATTCATGGGACGTGGGCATCACTGGCCAGCATGTATTGCCTAATCACCCTTGTTCAGATTTAAGAGTCAACCACATTGCTGTGGGTCTGGAGTCACATGTAGGCCAGATCAGGTAAAGATAGCAGATTTCCCTTCCCTAAAGGATATTAGTGAACCAGGTGGGTTTTTACAACAATCATTTCTGATGAAGAGTCATACGGACTCAATTCTGAGGAAGAGTCATACGGACTCGAAACGTTAACTGTGTTCCTCTCCGCAGATGCTGTCAGACCTGCTGAGTTTTTCCCCAGCTATTTTTGTTTTAGATTTCCAGCATCTGCAGTATTTTGCTTTTATCTATAGTTTCACGGTCATCATTAGACTTTCAATTCCAGATTTTTATTGAATTCATCTGCCGTGGTGGGATTCGATCCCAGGTCCCCAGAGCATTACCCGAGGTCTCTGGATTACTAGTCCAGCAACGATACCATGACACCATCACCTCTCCGCTGATCTGATGATAGATTGACAAATTATGACAGTGTGCAACCATCCTGAACCTTCTGTGGTCACCTTGAGAATTCTCTGGGTCGCAGGAGCCCAGTTTGAAAATCAATGTCCTAGTGTACTGAGTGCCTCAGCTACATGGTAGACCTCAGGTCTCCATGTCTAATTTCCCCAGGAATTAGTTGCTGGAAGCATATTGTGTGCCTACCATTGTATTATCCCTATATTCAGTTTTTAATTGATTCAAAGACAACCATGTATTGTCAAGAACATTTCTGACGAGATATTTTCTGCTACTGTTTGGATGGAATTACATTGAATGTACGACACAGAAACTGGTCACTCAGCCTAATTCTTTCCTGCTGGCACTTATGTCTCCACAATGTCTCCCCACCCAACAATTGATTCAGTTAAACAAACTGAAACTAAGTATAATAGACACCAATAACAGATTGGTAGCCTGTGTTGAAGTGGAAAATTGAAGATTCCCACTCAATTAAAGGGTATGATCAAACCCTTGACATAAAGATTGGTGGAAGTAAGTTACTTTTGTTCAATAGTTGCTTCAAATGCCAAGTTGCAGTTTAACCCAATCTTATTAGGTTCACTTACAAATTTGGATATTACACCAGAAACTGAACTGGACTAGCTATATAAATATTGTGGCTACAAGAGGCCAGTGGCTGGGAATTCTGCGGAGAGTAACTCACCTCCTGACTCCCCAAATCTTGTCCACCATCTACAAGGCACAAGTCAGGGGTGCAATGGAATCCTCTCCAGTTGCCTGGATGAGTGCAGTTCTAACAACACACGAGAAGCTCAACACCATCCAGGACCGAAGCAGCCCACTTGATTGGCACCCCATCCAATATGTGGAACATTCACTCCCTCCAGCCCTGATGCAAGTGGCAGAAGTGTGTACACCTACAAGATACGCTGTAGCAACTTGTCAAGGCTCCTTCAACAGCACCTTCCAAACATGTGACCTAGACTATCCAGAAGGACAAGGGCAGTAGATGCTTAAGAACAGCACAGCCTGCAAATTTCCATTCAAGCCTCTCACCATCCTCACTTGGAACTACATCTCACGCAGTCAAAATCCTGGAACTCCCTCTCTAACAGCACTCTGGTTGTTCTCGTCCCAGATGACTGCAGTAGTTCAAGAAGGTGGCTCACCACCACCTTCCGAAGTGCAATTGGGGGTGGGCAACAAATGTAGCCTAGCCATTGATGCTCACATCCCAACATCAGATATATAAAACACATGCTGTGTAAGATTACACAATAAGAATCTATTCATTTGTCTGGTACTTTAGTGAATGCATGAAGTAGCTTAAAATAAAATGGATTAACTTGGGGGACAAAACAACATATCAAGTGGCTTAAAGTTCAATTCACTTCACAAAGGCTGCAGTGAGTATCATTTTTAGGATTCGCTGTAGCAACTTGTCAGGGCTTCTTCGACAGCCCCTCCCTTACCCGTGACATCCACCATTGAGAAGGACAAAGGAAGCAGGTGCATGGGAACACCACCACCTCTAAGTTTCCTCTCTGAATTACACACCACCCTGATTTGGACAGAGATCACTGCTCTTTCATCATTGCTGGGTCAAATCCTTGAAACTCCCTTTCTAACAGCGCTGTGGCAGCACCTTCACCACATACAGCACTCAAGGCAGCAGCTCTAGAACACTAACTTCGCAAAGACAAATGCTTACCTTGCCATTGAATCTCCTGAATAAATTTCTTACCCACTAATATATATGAACATGGTGCAGGAGTAGGCCCCTCGAGTCTGCTCCACCATTAAGTAAGATCATAGCTGATCTGATTGTAACGTCAACCCCACATTCCTGACTACCCCTGATAACGTTTCACCCCCTTATCAAGAATCTATCCAGCTCTCCCTTAAAAGTATTCAAAGACTCTGCTTTCGCTGCCTTTTGAGGAAGAGTTCCAAAGACTCAATCCTCAAAATTTCACCTCATCGGTCTTAAATGAGCAACCCCTTATTTTTAAGCAGTGACCCCTAGTTCTAGATTCTCCCACAAGGGGAAAAATCCTCTCCACATCCAACCTGTCAAGACCCCTCAGGATCTTAAAGGTTTCGATCAAGTCGCCTCTTACTCTTCTAAACTCAGTGGATACAGGCCTAGCCTGTCCAACCTTTCCTCATTAGACAACCCACCCATTCCAGGTATTCATCTAGTAAACCTTTTCTGAGCTGCTTCTAACACATTTAGATCTTTCATAAAATGAGAATACTGTACATGATACTCCAGATGTGGTCTCACCAGTGCCCTGTACAACCGAAGCATAACCTCCCTACTTTTGCATTCGAATCCCCTCTCAATAAATGATAATATTCTATTAGCTTTCCTAATGACTTGTTTCACACTAACCTTTTGTGATTCATGCAGTTATTTCCGGGCCATTTTGCTTTGTTCTCTTCACCAACAGTGAGCTCCATTGAAACAAAATGGTGTAATCCAATGCTCGGCATCAATTAAAAAGGGTTTTGAGCTCAGTTCCTAGAATATTGCCGATTTTCCCCCCTGCCCTGGGGCAGCTGGCATGAGTGTCCAGGAAAATAGCACATCAGGATGGTCCAACAATGAATTCCCACCTCTAGGGGAGAATTCCGATGTGGATTGAGAGAGGTGAACACCCGGAAGCTATGCATTTGGTTAGATGTGCATTTCAGGCAGGTCGTGACCTGGGACACGAATGTCACATACTCTGCCTCCAAATCCTGATTTGGATTAACTTTTCACATGAAAAATCAACACCTTTTCGTGCCTTCCCCTCCCAGCCACCTGATAGGCAACAACTTCACTGTATGAGCATGGAATCAAGGGTTGAGGCTTGTTTACAGGACAGGAAGAGATGGGTGGTGTAACCTTCCTTCCCCAAAGTCACCTTTAAAATTACATTCCTGTACGGGTGCTAAACCTATAAGGAGAGGGCATTCACATGTGAAGCTGGGTAGCAGGTGGAAGGGCACACTTCAATTGTAGTCTTGAAAGGCCAAAAAAAAAAAGCACTTAATGCTACGTAGGATAGAAATTCTTGCTCAAGATTTGCCACCCTCCCCTCACCAAATTAGCACCTCAAATCGGAATGCTTGTTGGGAATGACAAACTCATGGGTCACCACATAAAAGAGAAACGAGAAGGTGCTGGGAAGTAAAGCATGGTCAGTGTAAGATTTCACAACAGCAATATCCCAGGAACTGAGCTCAAAAACACTTTTTCCCCACCATCCTCCCCTAATTCGAAGGGAAATCTAGCAGGGGATCCGGCCTAATCACTATTTTAATTCGTGACTAAATTATTCTGTGACTTCACAAGCTACTTTGAATGCAAAGTGTAAGATTAAAGGATCAGTGGTCTGAATGACAGATAAAGGCAAGATCAATGAAAGATTTATTTCCGTTCATGGGACACAGCAATTTAATTCTTTGCCACAAGTTGTTTCTTCCTGGAGAAAACCAAATTGTCCAGGTCTAGTTGGAAACACATCACATACAAGCAAATTAATCTACAATCAGATACTAGATGCCACGCTAACTGGTCTCCTCTAGTGAGAGCTTGTCAAACAGGTACTCTCCCATCCCATTCTCAGGGACTCCCAGACGCTTCAGGTTGGTGATGTAGTCCCCAAGTTGCTTGATGGCCTTGACCTGCTTGTCCAAATAGTGAGTCTCCAGGAAGTCACACAGCTGGAAGAGAGAGAAACATTGCAACACTGTCAAAATGTGAAGATCAGACCCTCTGCAGCCAATTCTCCTCACTCCTGCTCCTCATAGGGAGATAGCTTTCAGGAAATGATTTGTGGTTTACTGCATTATGCCACACAACCAAAACACCTTTTCCCAAAACATCGTAGTACTGCACTGATAGCAAGTCTGTTTGGGATATCTGCAGGTCAGGAACGGTGTTATAGAAATAAGAGCCGGGCATTTACTGCCTGTCCCAAAGCCCCTTTACATCCAATCAAGTAGTTTTGAAGTGCAGTCACTGTCGTGATGACATCACATATGCACAGCAAGCTCCCACAGACAACAGCGTGATAATGACAGAGTTTGTGTGATGTCAAAGATTAGATATTGGCCAGGACAAGGAAGATAACACCCCTGCTCTTCAAAATAGCACCGACTTTTTACATCCACCTGTGAGAGGCAGAGTCCAAGTTTAGTATCTGATCCGATTGTCCTGCACTGAACAGATTTTTTTTTCTTCTTTTAATTAAATAATTCAAGTTCTGGAGTTGGTCTTCAACCCAGAACATTCTAGAGTCACTGCTGAAGTGAAGTTCAAATTTTATCCAGATTCTAGCCAATTGCAGTTTGTAACATGGCTCACTTCAGGTCCATGCCCATGGCTACACCAGAATGTAGTCATTCAGGACAATGTGGCGTTGGGTCTAATTGGTCGATCATTTCAAAGGCAATGAAACAGTACAAAGTCTACCAGTGATCAGAATTAGGATGAAGTGAAGCTTACGCGAGGGTCAGTCTCAGTGGTGGCGAGTTGGTGTAGATCCAGCAGACTCTGGTTCACATTCTTCTCCAGATCCAGGGCAACCTGCATTGCCTGTAGACTGTTACCCCACTCATCCCTCTCTGGTTTCTAAAGTAGAGAAATGGAGAAAGACAGGTCAGTTATTGCAGGGTGCATTCATCATATCCATTTGTACATTCATTAAGGAAGGAGTTCAGGAACAGGTCAACACTCCCCCAGTTTTGTTCAGGGCTAGGCGACTAATGTGCACAAAGAAGTCAAAACTCCTTGTAGATCAGGGTACATCTCTGCTACAGCTCAGTCCCCACACAGGAAGATTCAAACATTGGTCTATTCTGTGTAAACTTAAGTTTCTGATCAGTCTACATGGCTAAGCAAAGAATCACTTCACTCCCCCTTCAGGGAAAATTCTGTCAGTGATGAATTGAAGCCACATCATTAAAGCAGCCATTTCCACCCTCCAATTCCAACCTTCACATCCCGGAGGAGGATGTGGCCTCCGCGCTGGTTCTGGAATTTCATCAGCTTCTCTGCACGTTCCCGCTTCTCCTCGGAATGATGTTTGAAGAACCGGGAGAAATGGTTGAGGGCAACATCATCCCGGTCAAAGAAAGACACCTGAAAGAGAACCAATGAAATTCCATTAACACACCACTGACCAATTCTAAGCCTCAAAGTAGAACAAGTCCTCTTCCAGCTTTCGAACCAAACCAACTATTCAGTATGAAGCCACATTAAATTCTCCTCGCCATCCTTCAGTATATTGAATGGTCTAACCACAATTGGAAAAAGACATTGGAAGCTTATCCTGGTAGAAAATGGAACAAAATGACCATCCAACACCAGCTGAAAATTTGAAGGAAACGCAGTTTTGATAAATGATTCCCATTTCAATTTGATAAATCAGTTTGCACTTAATAAAATTCAAGCTTTTTTTGCATTGATTCAGCATGTACTCTCAATGAATGAAGTAATAAAGTGTGGAAACAGTAACCAGAACACAACTGATCACTAGAAAAATAAAGTTGGAAAGGATGATTATGGACACTATGGAGTTGGGAATCAAGGCATTACAAATGCAATTGTTTCATTTCTTCCAGAAAATTAATGCCTTTATTAGGGCTAGAGTGAAGATTCTATAAATTTCCATTACAGAGCATCTTCAAATATAACAAAACATTGGTGTACTAATGATGCCACAGGCAAGTAACCCAGAGAACATGTTCAAACCTCAGGTAGTCTGAAAACATCTGGAAGTAAAGCTGTGTTGTAGGGTGGTTGAGTTGTGCTATTAATGATAAAAGTTGATCTGCAGACATTTGTGTGGAAACATTAATTTTACATACAACATACTCAGCAGCAACTACACGTGTGCTTTCAACTCCAACTCTACACTGACTGAAGTAGCCCATGCTTTCCTATTGGTTACTACAGATTGTGATCTTCCTTAAGTATTATTCTTAAAGATACATTACACACTAAATAAAACTGTAATTACTACAAGCTGGTATCAGGGAAGTGACTATGAAGCTGTCAAATTATTAAAAATCCAACTGGTTCACCAATAAAAGCTGCTGCCTTTACCCAGTCTGGCCCACAGGTGACTCCATTCCCACACCAACATTGCCGACTCAACTCCCTTCTGAAATAACCAAGAAAGCCACTCAGTTGGGGCCAGGCAGTAATTGCCAATCACGTACTGATATAAATACTCAAGGATTAACCATAAGACCATTTTAGCTCTATGCATATCAGTCATTGAGCAGTGAATTAACACATCAGTTGATGTTGAACATCACTACTATATTTCATGACTGTAGTAATATTACTACCAAATTTGGGTTGAGCTGACATTGAGTTAGGACAGCAACATAACTTGATAAAATAGGTGACAAATCAAGTTCGGTTGAAATGAGGGGGAAAAGAACCTATTGTGTTGAAATAAACTCTACTTTAAACCAACAGAAACAACACTCACCAAAGAAAGGTAAAGATAGGAGGTAGTGAGCTCCACGTTAATCTGCTTGTTGACAGCAGCTTCACAATCCTGGTGATAGTTTTGACAAACCTGAGTCCATTTTGTGACTGCATGCTTTTTTTTTGCTAACTCCCACCAAAACTCAAACCTTACCACAAATTTAGGATCAACACCAGCTACAGCTAAACTTCATGGCCATAAACACTTGAATTTATACTCTAGGAATACAGCATCATATTATTAAGCAGGATATTACATAATCAGCAATGGCCAACCTATCTTGTTAACCAATCAATCAGTTGGCATGTCTAATTGGATTCCAATCAGCACAGGATTGGATGTGGGACCCAGGAATCGATCAGAACGTTAAATGAGAGTCTCATGTGATTGATAATTCAACCATGATAGAATTGCTGATTGATCTTAAAATGAAGCTTAAAGTATCTCTATCTGAAAATGTTAATAAAATATACTCTAAAACCTCATTATGTCATTTGAGTGAAGGTATGAAGAGAATTGACGCAGTCCCGCAGAGTTGCATTAGTTTGTTACTGCGCAGGACTCTTTTATTCTAATTTTTGAATGATAGTGTAGGGAGCCCATTGGGAAATAGAGATACCCCAGGGTTTGGACAAAGGGAAAAGTCAGATGCTGCAATGCTCCCTTCACAGCTAACTGGCTCACTGATATTTACACAAATGGAGATACCAATAGCAAACAATATTTTCCTCTTAGCTTATAGTAACAGAAAGAATATGCTGTGGTCATCCAATATGTGGATGTGATGATAGATTGACAATTGATGGCATTGTGGACCCATTCTGAATCTCTTGAGGAATCTCTAGAGGATTCCCTGGGTCACAGGAAAGCCAGCTTGAGAATTAATGCCGTAGCAATGTGCTGAGCCCCTCAGCTACATGGTAGGCCTCAGGCCTCCATGTGTAGTTTCCCCAGGATTCAGTTGCGTATTGTCTGCCCACCATTGTATTATCTCAATCTTTAGTTTTTTTATTGTTCCAAGGACAACCATCCACTCTCAAGAATGTTTCCGAAGAGATATTTTCTGCTACTGTTTAGATAAAATTACATTGAAGGTACAGCACAGAAATTGGCCACTCGGTCCAACAGCTTCATGCTGGCATTTATGTCTTCGTGATGTCCACCCACCCTACAATTGATTCCGTTAAACTGAGGCAACTTTCAACAATGGCTTGGTGGCCTGTGTGGAAGTGGAGAATTGAAGATTCCCACTCAATTAAAGGGTATGATCAAAGTCTTGACATATAGATTGGTGGAAGTAAGTTACTTTTGTTCAATAGTTGCTTCAAATGCCAAGTTGCAGTTTAGCCCAATCTTGTTGAATTCACTTACAAATTTGGATATTACACCAGAAACCTTACTGGCCGCCCATATTAATACTGTGGCTACAGGAGCAAGTCAGGGGCTGGGAATTCTCGCCTCAAAACCTTTCCACCATCTACAAGGCACAAACCAAGAGTGTGATGGAACACTCTCCACTTGCCTGGATCCTACATAAATACTTTTTGAGCTGACATCTGAATGAATTAATGGCAAAGCCAGCACATGTTGTCTTTGAGACATTAGTGTGCTAAGCTGCCGCCTTGGGGCACTTTAGTCCATGTAAGTGCTCCAGGATTTTGACCCCCAGCGATGACCCTGCTTCAACAACACTCAAGAACCTTGACACCATCCAGGACAAAGAAGCTGATTGGTTTGGCACCCCTTCCAATTTGTGAAACATTCACTCCACCCCTGACGCACAGTGGCGGCAGTGTGTACCATCTACAAGATACACTGCAGCATCTCGCCAAGGCTCCTTCAGCAGCACCTTTCAAATTCGCAACCTCTACTATCTAGAAGGACAAGGGCAGTAGGTGCTTAAGAACACCACCAACTGCAACTTCCCATCCTAGTCTCTCACCATCCTGACTTGGAACCATATTACCATTCAGCTAAAATTCTGAAACTCCCTCTCTAACAGCACCCTGGTTGTTCCCACACCAGATGGACTGCAGTGGTTCAAGAAAGTGACTCATCACCACCTTCTCAGGTGTAATTGTGGATGGGCAATAAATGTAGCCTAGCCATTTGCACTCATGGCCGAAATGAGATCGTATTGAATGGCGGGGCTGAATTGCCTGCTCCTAGTTCTTATATCCCAACATCAAATATATAAAAAAAACATGCTGTGCAATATTACACAATAAGAATTAACTCCTTTGTCTGGTACTTTAGTGAATACATGAAGTAGCTTAAAATAAATGGACTAACTTGGGAGTGGACAAAACAACACATCAAGTGGCTTAAAATTCCACTTACTTTGCCAAGGCTGCAGCATGTACCATCTATAGGATGCACTGTAGCAACTTGTCAAGGCTTCTTGAATAGCCCCTGCTGACCCATGACCTCCACTGTCCAGAAGGACAAAGGAAGCAGGTGCATGGGAAAACCACCACCCCCAAACTTCCCCTCGGAGTTACACACGATCTGGATTTGGACAGAAATCACCGCTCCGTCATCGCTGGGGGTCAAGATCCTGGGGCACTTACATGGACTAAAGTGCCCCAAGGCAGCAGCTTAGCGCACTAATGTCTCAAAGACAACAAGTGCTGGCTTTGCCACTAATTCATTCAGACGTCAGCTCAAAAAGTATTTACTCAGTGACACTACAGTATTACTTCCAGGCCACCATTCTTCTCCAACAGTGGATGGCATTTAAAGTAAACTGCATAATCCAAAGCAGTTCAGGTCAGCGTTAATTAAAAGGAGTGTGTGGGTTTTTGAGATCAGTTCCTGGAACATTGCTGCTATGAAATCTTGTGTGGATTGTTCCCCAGCCCAGGAGTGGCTGAGAAAAACAGGGAACCACATCAGGTCAGCTCACCACTGCATTCCTGCTAAAGTGGGTGGGGGAGGGGGGGTGGGTGGGGGGGAGAAGAGAATTCACAGGGAGAATTGAGATAAATATCTATTTCCCATCGAATGGAAGTGGGCAACTCATTTGAATATTTAAAGGATCTAATAGGGAACACCCAGATTTGACCTGGGACCACCAGAGGATTGTTTACATGTCCATTTCTGGTTTTAAACACAATTACTGTTAACTTTCACATAAGAAAACACTTGTATCTGCCCCTCAGCCAACTGACAGGAACAAAGTTAAAAATTGTACAAGCCTGGAATCCAAGCATGGAGGATGGCTTTCAGAAGAGGAAGAGGTGGTGATATAATCTTCCCAAAGTCTCCTTGTAAACATATTCTTGTGAACTAAACCTATAAAAGGTGAAGGCATTCAAAGTAGAGGCTAGGTAAGGAGGTCAAGAACTTGCTTTAATTGTAGCCTTGAAACACAACAAGCACTTAGTGTTGATGTGGAACAGAAATTCTTGTTCAACATTTGCCACATATCATCAAATTTCCAACATTAGGTCTGCAGCACCTCACATCTGAATTCTGGTTGGGGGATGACAATCTCTAGGCCACCAACCAACCATCATAACAAGGGACAAGAAAAGGTACTGGCATGTGGAAGTCTGGTCATTTGCTCACCACTTTCCATGATCTGACATAAAGTCCAGGGGAGGAACAACAGTCTAATCACTAACTAACTATCAAATTACAATAATGATTCCTGACTAGCTGCTTTGGAGGTGCTAAAGGTGTCAAACTAATGCAGGTATCAGTGATCTGAATGATGAGCAATAGGCAAGGTCAATGAAAGATTTTTATTTCAGTTCATGTGACACAGCAATTTAATTCAATGCTACAAGTTCTTTCTTCCTGGAGAAAGCCAAATTGTCCAGGTCTAGTTGGAAACATCACATACAAGCAAAGTAATCTACAATCAGATGCCACATTAACTGCTCTCTAGTGCAGCTTGTCAAACAGGTACTCTCCCATCCCATTCTCAGGAGCTCCCAGACGCTTCAGGTTGGTGATGTAGTCCCCAAGTTGCTTGATGGCCTTGACCTGCTCGTCCAAATAGTGAGTCTCCAGGAAGCCACACAGCTGGAAGAGAAAGAAACATTGCGACACAGTCAAAATGTCAGTTCCTCTACAGCCAATTCTCCTCACTCCTGTTTATAGCAGATGGCTCAGGAAACAATTGGTCTTTTACTGCATTATGCCACACACCCAAACATCTTTGGATTAAAAACTTCAAAATACTATACAAATAAGACTAGAATTTACTGTGGCAGTGGAAGGTGCTTTGGGACAATCAAGTGCATTCACTGTTGTGATATAGTAAACACAGCAGCCAATGTGCACAGCAAGCTCCCACAGAATGTGAAAACAGAGACACAGTTTGAGAGATGTTGATCAAGGATTGGATATCATCCAGGACAGGGACAACACCCCTGCTCTTCAATAGAGCCTCAGGACCCTTCGTATCCACTTTAAACAGAGTGCAAGTTAACATCTGATCGGAAGGTCCTGCACAAGACTGTCAGCTTTTAAAAAAATTCAAGTCCTGGAGTTGGTCTTCAACTTGGAACATTCTAGAGTTACTGCTAAAGTCAAGTTAATTTTATCCAGATTTTTGCAGTTTGTAATGTGGCTCACTTGGATGCCCTTGGCTACACTAGAACACGGTGATTCAGGACAATGATGTGTTGGGTTTCCAATTGGTCTCTTGGTTGATCACTTCAAAGGCAACAAAACAGTATAAAGTCCACCTGTGATCAGAATTAGGATGAAGTGAAACTTACATGAGGGTCAGTCCAAGTGGTGGCGAGTTGGTGTAGATCCAGTAGACTCTGGTTCACAATCTTCTCCAGATCCAGGGCAATTTGCATTGCCTGTAGACTGTTGCCCTACTCATCCCTCTCTGGTTTCTAAAATGGAGAAAGACAAGTCAGTTATTGCAGAGCACTTTCATCATACCCATTTTTACATTCATTAAGGAATGAGTTCAGGAACAGATCAACACTTTCCCTGTTTTATTCAGAGCTATGGGACTAATGTACACAAAGAAGTCAAAACTCCTTGTAGATCAGGGTACATCTCTGCTACATCTCAGTCCTCACACAGGAAGATTCAAACATTGGTCTATTCTGTGTATAGACTTAGCCATATACATCGTGAGAGATCAGAAACTAAAATAACCATTTCACTCTCCCTTCAGGATTTGAACATTCTGTCAACGTGACATCATTTAAGCAGCCATTTCCCTCCCCAATTCCAACCTTCACATCCTGGAGGATGATGTGGCCTCCACGCTGGTTCTGGAATTTCATCAGCTTCTCTGCATGTTCCTGCTTCTCCTCGGAATGATGTTTGAGGAACTGGGAGAAATGGTTGAGAGTGACATCATCCCGGTCAAAGAAAGACACCTGAAAGAACAATTCAAATTCCATTAACACCACTGACCCCAATTCTAATCCTCAAAAGTTAGATGAAGTCCTCTTCCAGCTTTCTAATCAAATTTGAGGCAATACAAAGTCACATCAAATTCTCTTTGCCTTCCTCGTGCATATTCAATGTTCTGTAACCCAGTTTCAAATTGTGAAGATTAGTCTGGTAAAAGTAGGACAAATGACCATCCAACACCAGTAGAATATTTGAAGGAAGTGCAGTTTTGCTACATCAGTTAAGACTCCCATTTCAGTCTGATAACTCAGATTACACTTATTCAATGAAATTCGAACATTTTGCATTGGCTTAACATCTACCCTCAATTCAACAGTAACAAAATGTGGAAACTGTAACCAGAACACAACTGACCACCAGAAAAATAAATTGGAAGAGTATGAATTGGCATTATAGACATCATGCAAATGGGAATTTAAAAAAAGTAACTTCTACTGTATGTTAATTTCCAGAAAATGGCAAGACTTCCACTAGGAATAGTCAATATTGACTAAATTGTTTCCATTTCAGACTCAAAGCACAAGACAACTTTGATGTACTAGTGATCCAGAGAACACATTTTCAAGTCTCAAGCAGTCTGAAAACAACATTGAGTAAAGCTGCTAACAGAGAAACTGATCATGAAGTAGTCAAATTATTAAAAATCTAACTGGTTGGCCAATGAAAGTGGCTGTCTTTACCTGGCCTGACCTACAGGTGATTCCATTCCCAAACCAACATAGCTAACTCAACTCCTTTCTGAAGTAACCAAGAAATGCATTCAGTTGTGGCAACTAAGGGAATGGGCAGTTAAATGCCAGTCACAGAATATTTATTCTGATATTAACTCTCACTTTTGCTCTTCATATGTCACTAAGAGCAGTGAATTAATACATCAGTTAATGTTGGACATCACTACCAGATCTCACTGTTGCAGTATTATAACCAAAAATTAGTTGGACAGCAACAAAACTGAATAAAACAAGTCATAAGTCAAGTTTTGTTGAAATGCAGAGGTGGGTGGGCAGCAGGTGAAGAAATCGTTTACTTCAACATAATAGATATTTTAAACTAATAGAGACAACACTCACCAAAGAAAGATAAAGATAGGAGGCGGTGAGCTCCATGTTAATCTGCTTGTTGACAGCAACTTCACAATCCTGGTGATAGTTTTGACAAACCTGGGAGTCCATTTTGTGAATATGGGCTTCTTTTCCCTAATTTTCACCAAAACTCAAACCCTATCACAAATTTAGGATCAACACCAACTAAACCTAAAATATCGCTGCTATAGAACTTGAACTTATACTCCTGGAGCACAACCCCATTTTATTAAACAGGGATGACATCATCAATACAAAAACAGAAATACCTGGAAAAACTCAGCAGGTCTGGCAGCATCGGCGGAGAAGAGCAAAGTTGACGTTTCGAGTCCTCATGACCCTTCAACAGAACTAAGTAGAAATAGGAAAGGGGTGAAATATAAGCTGGTTTAAGGTGTGGGGTGGGGGCGGGGGGGTTGTTGGGACAAGCAAGCAGTGATAGGAGGAAATAACCAAAAGATGTCACAGACAAAAGAACAAAGAGGTGTTGAAAGTGGTGATATTATCTAAAAGAATATGCTAATTAAGAGTGGAGAACAAGACAAGCAAGGTAGCTCTAGTGGGGGTGGGGTGAAATAAGTGATGGGGGGAATACATTTAAAAATAATGGAAATAGGTGGGAAAAGAAAAATCTATATAAATTATTGGAAAAAAACAAAAGGGAGAGGGAAGAAACGGAAAGGGGGTAGGGATGGAGGAGGGAGTTCAAGATCTAAAGTTGTTGAACTCAATATTCAGTCCGGAAGGCTGTAAAGTGCCTAGTCGAAAGATGAGGTGCTGTTCCTCCAGTTTGCGTTGAGCTTCACTGGAACAATGCAGCAAGCCAAGGACAGACATGTGGGCAAGAGAGCAGGGTGGAGTGTTAAAATGGCAAGCGACAGGGATGTCTGGGTAATGCTTGCGGACAGACCGAAGGTGTTCTGCAAAGACATCATCAATGATGGCCAACTACTCTTGTTAACCAACCAAACAGCTGCCATGTCCAATTGGATTCCAATTAGCACAGGGTAGGATTTGGGACACAGGAACCAATCAGAATGTTAAGGGAGAGGCTCAATTGATTGACAACTCAACCATGATAGAATTGCTGATTAAGTTTGTATTTGTGAAGACGGTCAAAATCAAAGTGTCTCTGCCTGAAAATTATAATAAAATATCCTCTAAAATCTTATTTTGACATTTGAGTAGAGGTGTTGACAAGCTTGATGCAGGTCCACTAAGTCACATTAGTTTATTACTCTGATAGACTCTCTTTTTCTTAACTTTTGAATGACAGTGTTGGAAACCTATTGGAAAATAGAGGCATCATTTGCAGCAAATGTTTTCTTATTATTTTACAGCGGCAGAAACAATGTGCCTTGGATCATCCAATATATTGATCTGCTAACAGAAAAAGTGATCACGAAGTAGTCAAATTATTAAAGATCCAATGAAAGTGGCTGTCTTTACCTAGACTATCCTACAGGTGACTCCATTTCCACACCAACATAGCTGACTCAACTCCTTTCTGAAGCAACCAAGAAATCCAATATACTGATCTGATGATAGATTGACAAATGATGAGTTTGTTGACCCATTCTGAATCTCCTGTGATCACCTTGAGGATTCCATGCGTTGTAGGAAACCCAGTTTGAAAAATAATGCCGTAATGTGCTGAGCACCTCAGCTACAAGGTAGGCCCCAGGCCTCCGTGTCTAATTTCCCCTGGAATCAATTGCTTGAAGCATATAATATCGTATTACCCCTGTATTCAGTTTTTGATTGTTTCAAGGGCAATCATCTACTCTCAAGAACATTTCCGATTAGATATTTTCTGCTAATGTTCGGATAGAATTACATTAAGTGTACAGCATAGAAACTGGCCACTTGGCCCAACAGCTTCATGCAGCCATTTAAGTCTCCACGATGTCTTCCCACTCAACAGTTGGTTCTCTTAACCAAATTGAAACAGCCTTCAATAACAGATTGGTGCCCTGTGTGGAAGTGGCGAATTGAAGATTCCCACTCAATTAAAGGGTATGATCAAAGCCTTGACATATAGGTTGATGGAAGTAAGTTACTTTTGTTCAATAGTTGCTTCAAATGCCAGGTAGCAGTTTAGCCCAATCTTGTTGAATTCACTTACAAATTTGGATATTACACCAGAGAAGTTACTGGACCAACCGTATAAACACCGTGGCTACCAAGAGCAGGTCAGAGGCTGGGAATTCTGTGACGCGTAACTCATCTCCTGTCTCGCCAAAGCCTGTCCACCATCTACAAGACAAGAAGGGAGTGTGATGGAATACTCCACTTGCCTGGTTGAGTGCAGCTCCAACAACACTCAAGAAACCTGACACCATCCAGGACAAAGAAGCTGACTTGATCGTCACCCCATCCAATGTGTGAAACATTCGCTCTACCCCCGATGCACGGTGGCATCAGTGGGTGCTGTCCACAAGATATACTGCAGCATCTTGTCAAGGCCCCTCCAACAGCACCTTCCAAACCTGCGACCTCGACTATCTAGAAGGATGAGGGTGGTGGATACTGAAGAACACAGCCTGTAAGTTTCCATTCAATTCTCTCACCATCCTGACTTGGAACTATATCGTCACTCAGTCAAAATCCTGGAACTCCTTATCAAACAACATTCTGTTCATTTTGCATCAGATGGTTTGCAGCAGTTTAAGAAATCCACTCACCGCCACATTCTTAAGTTTAATTGGGCAAAATCTATCCTAGCCATCGACACTCACATCCCAAGTTCAAATATATGAAAAAAATATGCTGTGCAATATTGCACAATAAGAACCTATTCATTTTCTTTTTATCATTCATCCTCAGGATGTGGGCGTCACTGGCTAGACCAGCATTTATTGCTCATTCCTAATTGCCCTTGAGAAGATAGTGGTGAGCTGCCTTCTTGAACTGCTGCAGTACCTGTGGTGTAGGTACACCCAAAGTAGTTATTTTACTGTCTGGTGCTTTAGTGAATACATGAGCTAGTTTGAAATAAATGGATTAACTCAGGGGCACAAAAGATCACGTCAATTGGCTTCAATTTCCACACCCTCTGCCAAGGCTGCAGTGTGTCCCATCTACAAGATGCACTGCAGTAACTCGCCAAGACTTCTCCAACAGCCCCTCCCTATCCAGTGACCTCCACCACCGAGGACAGAGGAAGCAGGTGCATGGGAACACCACCACCTCCAGTTTCCCCTGGGAATTACACACCACCCTGACTTGGACAGAAATCACCACTCCTTCATTGTGATAAAAGCAAAATACTGCGGATGCTTGAAATCTGAAACAAAAACTGGAAAAACTCAGTGGGTCTGACAGCATCTGCAGAAAGGAATACAGTTAATGTTTCGAGTCCGTATGACTCTTCATCAGAGCATACGGACTTGAAACGTTAACTGTATTCCTCTCTGCAGATGCTGTCAGGCCTGCTGAGTTTTTCCAGCTATTTTTGTTTTATTCCTTCATTGTTGTCAGGTCAAGACCCTGGAACTCCCTACCTAACAGCATTGCGGGAGCACCTTCACATGGACTACAGCACTTCCAGGCAACAGCTCAGCACATTAACTTTGCAAAGCCAACAAGTGCCGGCTCTGCCACTAATTGAGATGCCAGCGCAAAAATCACTGATATTGCAGTGTTACTTCCAGGCAAGTGCTCTTTCCCCAACAGTAGGTAGCATTGAAAGAAAACTGTAACCCAATACAGCTGAGTGTCAAATAAACAAAGCTTTTTTTACTGCTGCAAAATCTTGGGCTGATTTGTCCCCAGCCCTGGGTGGCTGACTTGGCAGTGTGGGAGAAGCAGAAGGGAGCTACATGGTGATGGCTTGTCAATGCCACTGGTGAACATTCCCACGATGGATTAAGCAATGTATTGGTTGCCTGGAATGGAGGTGGGAAATCAATCTGAATAATTAAAGTCTAAGTGAACCCCCAGCTTTTTGGCCCAGGAACAAAAGGAAGAGTTTTATCTGTCCATTTCAGGCAGGGGAACTTCGTATCAAAAATAAGCACCTGCTACACATTGTGGAATCCTCACCACCTCAGGTTTTCAAGTCAGATGGCTGACAAAAAAAAAAGTTAAAACTCTAGGGGAATCCAAGAGTTGGAACTTGTTTACAGAACTGGAACAGACAGGTGGTCTAGTCATTTCCTGAAAAGTCACCTTTAAATTATATTCCTGTAGTACAGGAAATAACTAAACCCTGTTTTAGTATGCTAAGGGATAGCAGCAGGCCATCACTGGAAAGGCAGTGCGTCAAGTGATCATTTCACTTTAGCTTTTGAGCAGCATACACTTTGCTGCTGACATGCGGACGAAAATAGGCGAGATTAAAGACATGTGCCTAGTTTCAATAAATGAACCAACATATTTACCCAATCGCTTATGAGTGATTGGTGCCTTGATATTATCTAAACATGACAAACCTAATAAGACATACAAATGAGGTTAAGCAGGGGACAGAACTTGCTTTAATTGCAATGCTAGTCTTGAAGACCATAACATGCACTTATGTTAACATTGAATAGAATTTCTTGTTCAACACTTCCCAGTTCCTTCCTTTAAATTTCCTCCATAAGCACCTCGACTCCTGAATTTTTGTTGGGGGTGACAAGCTCATATGTCACTGGGATGTAGAAACCTGAACATCATTCTGCACCCTCCCCCAAATTAAGATTCACAGTCCAATCACTGTTGTAATTTTGTAAAGCGGTCAGTAAACATTGTAACTTAAGCTACTGCTCACTAAGGTGTCAAATTAAAACAAGTATCAGGTGGTCTGAATGTCAGGCACTAGACAAGATCAAAGATATTTTTTAAAATTTCATTTCATGGGACACAGCAATTCAATTCAATGCTACAAGTTCTTCCTGGAGAAAGCCAAATTGTCCAGGTCTAGTTGGAAACATCACATACAAGCAAAGTAATCTACAATCAGATACTAGATGCCACGTTAACTGGTCTCCTCTAGGGAGAGCTTGTCAAACAGGTACTCTCCCATCCCATTCTTAGGAGCTCCCAGACACTTCAGGTTGGTGATGTAGTCCCCAAGTTGCTTGATGGCCTTGACCTGCACATCCAAATAGTGAGTCTCCAGGAAGTTACACAGCTGGAAGAGAAAGAAACATTGCGACACAGTCAAAATGTGAAGATCAGGCTTTCACTCCTGCTTCTCAGAGGGAGATTGCTTTCAGCAAATGTGTTTTGCTGCATTATGTCACAACCAAAACATCTTTTGCAGAAACTTCACTGAAAGGAAATCTGTTTGGGATTATCTGCAGGTTAGGAAAGGTGCTATACAGACTGGAACCCTTGCAGTCAGTCAATCAAGCAGTTTAAAGTGAAGTCACTTATGATATAGGAAACAACAGCTATGTGCACAGTAAGATCTCACAGCAATAACTGAATTTGGGATTTGTTCTGGCCACCTCACCTGTTAGCCTTTTTAAAAAGTCCTAGAGTGAGACTTCAATCCAGAACATTCTGACTGAAGAGAAAGTGCTACCAATAGAGCCACAGCTAGAGTCAAGTTGAAATGAAATTTCTTATTTTATCTAGATCTTAAACCAACTGCTAACTAGTTGGTAATGTTGCTCACTTCAGATCCATGCCTATGGCTACGCTAGAATATGGTGGTTAAGGACAATGTCATGTTGGGTCTCCAAGTGGTCTCATTGAAATGATTAACCAAAGTCAACCAATGGTCAGAATTAGGATGAAGTGAAGCTTACATGAGGGTCAGTCTGAGTGGTGGCAAGTTGGTGTAGATCCAGCCGACTCTGGTTCACATTCTTCTCCAGGTCCAGGGCAACTTGCATTGCCTGTGGACTGTTGCCCCACTCATCCCTCTCTGGTTTCTAAAATGGAGAAAGACAGGTCAGTTATTGCAGGGTGCTTTCATCATATCCATTTGTACATTCATTAAAGGAAGGAGTTCAGGAACAGGTCAACACTTTCCCTGTTGCGTTCAGAGCTATGGGACTAAGGTGCACAAAGAAGTCAAAACTCCTTGTAGATCAGGGTACATCCCTGCGACAGCTCAGCTCTGACACACAAAGATTGAAACACTCTGTATAGACTGAGCCAGTCGAGGTCAGATCAGACAGGTGAAGCTGAGAAACTCTTCACTCAGGATTTGCAAATACTCTCAATCGAGTTGAAGCCAAATCATTAAGCAGCCATTCCCCTCCCCCCCGCCGTCCAAATTCCAACCTTCGCATCCTGTAGGAGGATGCGGCCTTCACGCTGGTTCTGGAATTTCATCAGCTTCTCTGCATGTTCCCGCTTCTCCTCAGACTTTGAAGAACCGGGAGAAATGGTCAAGGGCGATGTCATCCCGGTCAAAGAAAGACACCTGAAAAACAATTCGAATTCCATGAATACACCACTGACCCCAATTCTAATCCTCAAAAAAGTTAGGAGTCTTCTTACAGCTTCCTAAATCAAACTGACTATTCAGTACGAAGTCACATTAAATTCTCTGCCTTCCTTCAATATATTGAATTGTCTACAACAGGATTTCCCGAACAGTGGGGGGTCACTAGCTCCAAGGGAGCAGCCGTCCAGTGGAACCTGAATACCAACAGCTGCCAGGCCCCTTGAAACCCTCACTTTCCAATGGTGCACATTTGGCCTAACAGATCTTGGAGGTTCGATTCCTCCTGCAAAAGGCAGCTACTCCTTTGGAAAAAATACCCTAATTTAAACATTCCCACTGTGCTCAACCTCACCTCCCCCTTTCTCAACACACCCCCACTCAGCAGAAGGCACTCAACTCTTGTATCACCCACCAATTCCCCAAAAACATTCTGAGTGCACATGATGTAGGGTCACCAGGATAAGCTTGGGAAGCACTGGTCTATCACACAATCTCCACTGTTCTAATTTTGAAGATTAGCCTATTTAGACATAGAAGTGACTATCCATCTCCAGCAGAATATTGCACCTTCCTTCAGTGGGAAGATTCTCAGTCTGGTAAATCAAATCATTTTGCACCATCTATTCACAATTCAACAGTTAATTTGAAGTTGAAATAACCAGAATACAACTGGCGACAAGAAAAATACATTGAAAAGGGAAAATTGGCAACTTAGTTACCATGAAAGTGGAATTAAAATAAATTGCTAATATAATTACCACATTTCTGCCAAATTATTGCAAGACATCCATTAGCACTACAGCTCAGATTGTTACTCTTTCATTCCTCTAACCAATTTATTCAATGCTACCTGCATCAGAGCCTTCAAATTTAACAAGATGTTCACGCACTAATTATGTTACTGGACTAATAACCCCAGGAACACATGTTCCAGTCCCCGACAGACATTCTGCCAATTGAAGTTATAGAAAGCTCAAAACACAAAGCTGGTATCAGGGGACAAAGTGAGCACAGGAGTAGGCCACTCGGCCCCTCGAGCCTGCTCTGTCATTCAATAAGATTATGGCTGACCTGATTGTAACCTCAACCCCACATTCCTGCCTACCCCCGATAACCTTTCACCCTTTGCTTCAAGAATCTAGCTTTTTCAAAGACTCTGCTTCCACCATCTTTTGATGACAAGAATTCCAAAGACTCAAACATTTGTCTTAAATTAGCAACTTTTTAAAAAAAAGTGGCCCTTAGTATTAAATTCTCCCACAAGAGGAAACATCATCTCCACAATAGCCCCGTCAGACCCCTCAGAATCTTAAATCAAGTTATTTATTCTTCTTAACTCCAGCAGATACAAACCTCACCTTTCCTCATAAGGCAACTCACCCATTCCAGGCATTAGTCTAGTAAACCTTCTCTGAACTGCTTCCAACGCATTCACATCTTTCCTCAAAAAAAGGAGAGCAATACTGTACAAAGTACTCCAGATGCAGTCTCACCAATGTCCTGTATAACAGAAGCACAACCTCCCTACTTTCATATTCAAAGCAGTCAAATTTCTAGAATGCTAATTGATTCAGTACTAAAAGCTGCTGTCTTTACCTAGTCCAACCTCCCCCTCACCAACATGGTGAAGGCAACTGGCTTCTCATATTGCCTCATAAGCCACTCCATTAGGCAGTAATTGCCACATATCCAGAGACTAAATATTAAAGATCAAATCCAATTTATAAGGATAAATCTCTCTGCATATCCCTCAGAGCAGCCATGAAGCCAACCAGTTGATGGTGGACATCATCGCATCTCACTAAGTGCAGTGACAACAGAGGTAAAATTAGGTTGAATTGACATTTAATTGAGTACAGGTCAAGATCCAATAAACATACAATATGTCAAGTTATATTGTAAATGCAGGAAAGAGAATCTACTTCAACATAATAGATTTTATTTTAAACCCACAAAGACAAAACTTACCAAAGAAAGTTAAAGATAGGAGGCAGTGAGCTCCACATTAATCTGCTTGTTGACAGCAGCTTCACAATCCTGGTGATGGTTTTGACAAACTTGGGAGTCCATCTTCTGTGTCTAACAATTTTTTTTCCTAACTTGCAGCAAAACACAAACCCTCACAAATGTAGGACCCTACAACAACTACACCTAAAATATCACTACCAAATGACTTGAACTTATACTCCAGGAATTGATGCACCCTCATTTGATTAAGCAGGCAATGACATCGCCAATGATGGCCAACCACTCCTATTAACTGATCAAACAGCTGACATGTCTAATTGGATTCCAATTAGCACAGGATAGGATTTGGGACCCAGGAGAAAAATCCAAATGTTAAAGGAGAGGCTCCATTGATTGACAACTCAACCTTGATAGAATTGCTGACTGAACTTTAACCTCAGTCTCTACCTGAAAAGGCCAATACTCTAAAAGCACACTTTGACATGTGAGCAGAGGTATTAAGAGAAGCTTGATGCAGACTCGTAGAGTCACATCAATCTGAGAGATTTTTTCCCCTAATTTTTGTGTAGGGAGCTCGTTGGAAGTGGAAAACATTTTCCTGTTAGTTTACAGCAACAGAAACAATGTGTGGTGGGGCATCCAGTATAGGCATCTGATGATAGATTGACGAATAATGACTTTGTAGCCCCATTCTGAACCTCCTGTGATCTCCTTAAAGATTCCCTGAGTTGCAGGAAACCCAGTTTGATAAGCAATGCTTGTGCTGAGCATCTCAGCTGCATGCCCAGAAGGAAAAAAAGCAAAAACTGGAAAATAAGAATACTGGTCCGAACTGGTCTTGTGTACCTTAAAATGGAACATCAGTGAAACTGGGAAATAAGAGTACTGGTCTGAACTGTTTTCCCCTTCTGGGTGGTAGGCCTCAGGCCTCTATGTCTAATTTCCACTTACTAGATACATATTGTGTGGTTGCCATTATATTATCTCTATATTTTGTTGTTAATTGTCACAATAACAACCACCCACTCTCAAGAATGTTTCTGTCAAGATATTTTCTGGTACTGTTTATGTAGAGTTACATAGAATGTACAGCACAGAAATGGGCACTTGGCCCACCTGGTCTATGTCAACGTTTATCCTCCACATAAACCTCCTCCTATCCTCCAATTGATAGTGTTAAATAAGACAAACTGAAACAGCCTTCAATAATGAGATTGTGGCCTGTGTGGAAATCGAGGATTGAAGATAAACCATTCAAAGGGTGTGATCGAAGGCTTGACAGACAGATTGATGGAAGAAAGATGCTTTTGCCCAACAGTTGTTTGAAATGCCAGGTTGTAGAGAATTCTCATCTTATTGGTTTCATGTACAATTTTGGGTCTTTTACTGTACAATACTATAAGAACACGTTCCTTTTGTCCTTTAGTGAAGACATGAACTGGTTAACATAAGTGGATTTATTTGGCAGAATAAAACAGAAGGTCAAGTAGCTTAAAGCTCCACTTCCTCTGCCAAGGCTGCAGTGTGTACTATCCACAAGATGTACTGCAACAACTTGTTCTCCGACAGCCTTTCCCTAACACATCCACCACCTAGAAGGACAAAAAGCAGACACACAGGAACAACAACGCCACCTCCAAGTTTCCCCTCCGAATCATAGCATCCTGACTTGGAGATAAATTGCCATTCTTTCATCATCGCTGGGTCAAAGTCCTGGAACTTCCTGTCTAACAGAACTGAGGAAACACCTTCATGTTCAAGAAGGCAGCCTGCTCCCACCTCTCAAGGGCAGTTGGGCACAGGCAATGAATGCTGGCATTGCCAGTACATCCTCAACTCAAGAATAAATTAAACAGAAGTATTTGTCCAGTCATATTGCAGTACCATTTTCCTACATGTTCACTACATTAACAGAATGCAGCATTAAAGGCAAACTATAACATAAGAGAGCTCCCCAATGTAGTCCGATTGCCAGGGAAATTTCCCCATATTAGATTTGGGGCATAGATTGGTTTTTTGTTCAAAGGTAGGCAGCTGTAATGTGAAAAATTAAAACCCAACAGGGAGCAGCATCTTTTTGAGCCCGGAAGTATGGAGGAATGGTGATATGTCTAATTAAGGGTGGCTGAGATATGCAGAGGGACTTCAATGTCATGTGCACCCCAAATCACTGGCGTAGGCTTTGTTCAAAAAACAGACCCTCGTTGTACCCTGTGGAAGCCTGTTCTTCTCCGCCTCAGCCATCTAATAGCAAACAACTTAAAAGCACTTCCTTCCCCCAAAAAGCTGTTTTAAACAATGTTCTTGCACTACACTAAAAAGCAAAATCCAATAAAACAGTCACATCTGCAGTTAGGTAGAGGGGATCTGAGAATTGCACCTTGTATTGCTTTCATAACCTTCAAAAGGCTATTTCATTCTGGTGTGAAATTCAATATTCCTGCCTCACCTCTCCCCAGGTCCAAATTTGCACCATTTGGATTGTACTGCCTCATGTGAATGACTTAAGCTCCTTGATCAAACGATCAGAAGTCACTGGGAAGTAAAACCTGGATATTCGTTCTCCACCCTCCCTGATCTAAAGCAAAGTCCCATGAAGACCCACAGTTTAATCACTATTGTAATGTGATTTAAAAATGTGTCAGTAATCACTAACTTCACTAAGCTACTGTGAACACCAAGGTGTCAAACTAATGCAAGTATCAGTGATCTGAATGGAGGACAATAGGCAAGGTCAATGAAAGATCTTTATTTCGATTCATGTGGCACAGCAATTTAGTTCTTTGCTACAATTTCTTTCTTCCTGGAGAAAACCAAATTGTCCAGGTCTAGTTGGAAACACACCACATACAAGCAAAGTAATCTACAATCAGATACTAGATGCCACGTTAACTGGTCTCCTCTAGTGAGAGCTTGTCAAACAGGTACTCTCCCATTTCCCCTAACTTAGTCTACTGCATTCGTTGCTCCCAATGTGGTCTCCTCTACATTGGAGAGACCAAACGCAAACTGGGCGACCGCTTTGCAGAACACCTGCGGTCTGTCCGCAAGAAAGACCCAAACCTCCCTGTCACTTGCCATTTTAACACTCCACCCTGCTCTCTTGCCCACATGTCTGTCCTTGGCTTGCTGCATTGTTCCAGTGAAGCCCAACGCAAACTGGAGGAACAGCACCTCATCTTCCGACTAGGCACTTTACAGCCTTCCGGACTGAATATTGAGTTCAACAATTTTAGATCTTGAACTCCCTCCTCCATCCCCACCCCCTTTCTGTTTCTTCCCCCCCTCCCTTTTGTTTTTTCCAAAAATTTATATAGATTTTTCTTTTTTCTTTTCCTACCTATTTCCATTATTTTTAAATCTATACCTGTAATGCCCTGTCAGTCTTTCCACCCCACCCCCACTAGAGCTGTACCTTGAGTGTCCTGCCATCCATTCTTAATTAGCACATTCTCTTAGATAATATCACCACCTTCAACACCTCTTTGTTCCTTTGTCTGTGACATTTTTTGATTATCTGCTCCTGTCACTGCTTGCTTGTCCCTACTACCACACCACCCCCCCCAACTTCTCTCCCCCCACCCCCTTAAACCAGCTTATATTTCACCCCTCTCCTAACTTTACTCAGTTCTGTTGAAGGGTCATGAGGACTCGAAACGTCAACTCTTTTCTTCTCCGCCAATGCTGCCAGACCTGCTGAGTTTTTCCAGGTAATTCTGTTCTTGTTTTGGATTTCCAGCATCCGCAGTAGTTTTTTTGTTTTTATCTTTGGTACTCTCCCATCTCATTCTTAGGAGCTCCCAGACGCTTCAGGTTGGTGATGTAGTCCCCAAGTTGCTTGATGGCCTTGACCTGCTCATCCAAATAGTGAGTCTCCAGGAAGTTACACAGCTGGAAGAGAAAGAAACATTGCAACACAGTCAAAATGTCAGTTTGTCTACAGCCAATTCTCCTCACTCCTGTTGAGATGGCTTTCAGGAAACAATTGTTTCACAGCATTATGCCACACCCAAAACATCTTTTGCTGAAACTTCACTGATGGTAAAGCTTTTTGGGATGGCTACAAGTCACAAAAGGCACTATATTAATAAGAGCCATGCATTTATCGCATGTCACAAAGCACCAAGTGTTGTCACTTGTGAGATGGGAAATGCAACAGCTAATGTTCACAACAAATCCCATAGTGGGAAGGGAGTTTGTGGGATTTAGGTCAGATTAGATATCGGCCACCTCAGCTGATGGTCCTGAATTGCACTGTCAGCTTTAAACCTAACAAATAGAGTGGGACTTCAATCTGGAACATTGACTCAAATGGCAGTGCTACTAAAAGCCACAGCTAAAGTCAAACTGAAGTGAAACTTCTCATTTTGTCCAGGTTTTAGCCAATGACAGTTTGCAATGTTGCTCACTTCAGATCCTTGCCCATGGCTACACCAGGATGTAGTCATTCAGGACAATGTGGTGTTGAGTCTAATTGGTCGATCGTTTCAAAGGCAACAACACAGTACAAAGTGATCAGAATTAGGATGAAGTGAAGTTTACATGAGGGTCAGTCTCAGTGGTGGCAAGTTGGTGTAGATCCAGCAGACTCTGGTTCACATTCTTCTCCAGATCCAGGGCAACTTGCATTGCCTGTGGACTGTTGCCCCACTCATCCCTCTCTGGTTTGTCAGTTATTGCAGGGTGCTTTCATCATATCCATTTGTACGGTCATTAAGGAAGGAGTTCAGGAAGAAGTCACCACTGACTAACAAACAAATTCAAAACTTCTTGTACAGTAAGTATCTGATGCAGCTCAGCTACACAGCAAGATTGTATACAGAGGAGAAGAATGTCTGAGCCAGTACTGAGAGATCAGGCAGATTAAGCAAAGAAACCTCACTCTCCCTTCACAATTTGTGAAATGTCATATGACTTGAAGCCATATCATTAAAGCAGCCATCCCCACAACCACCACCACCACCACCCCCCACACCACACAATTCCAACCTTCATATCTTGTAAGAGGATGCAGCCTCCACGCTGGTTCTGGAATTTCATCAGCTTCTCTGCATGTTCCTGCTTCTCCTCAGACTGATGTTTGAAAAAACTGGGAGAAATAGTTGAGAGTGACATCATCCCAGTCAAAGAAAGATACCTGAAAGAACCATTCAAATTCCAATAACACATCACTGACCCCAATTCTGATCCTCAAAAGTAGAGGAAGTCCTCTTCCAACTTTCTAATCAAATTAGCTATTCAATATGAATTGACATTAAATTCTCTGCCTTCCTCAACTATATTGAATGGTCTATAACAAGGTTTCCTCAAAATGGAGGTGGGGTCCACAAGCTCTTACTGAATGCCAAAAGCTGCAATGCCTCAAAATTCTCACTTCTAATAGCGTACATTTAGCCTATTGGACAAATCTTTGAGGCCTTTTCCTGCTAAAAAAGGCTGAATAGTTAGGTGCTCCTTTCTTAAAAAATTCTTTGGCTTAAACATTTCTCACCATGCTCACCCCCACTCAACAGCTGAAGACACACAACTCAAGAGCACACCCCCATCCTCTCGGTGCAAAGTGAGGAAATAAAATGGAGTCACTAGGAAAAATGTTTAGGGAGCACTGGTCTATAGTACAATGTACTCAATTCCCAATTGTGAAGATTAGCCAGTGGGAAATGGAACAAGTGACCATCCAACACCAATAGGATATCTGAAGAAATGGTAGCCTGCGTGATAAGGGGAAGATTCTCGATCTGGTAAGTGACTGGAGCATTTTGCATCATCTATTCACAATTCAACTTTAGAATTTGAAATATAACTGACCAAGGAAACAATGTTGGAAAGGGTGTATTGGGAACTTTGGACACCATGTGTGAATTAAAGTAATTATTTCTAATGCAATCACACCTGTCAAATTATTTCAAGACATCCATTAGCATCAGTTAGAAGGAAATAGCAGCAATTTATTCAATGTTAGCTGTAATAGAGGACATCCAAATTTAACAAAAGACATTCATGCACTAATTATGTTACAGGAATAGTAACCCTAGGAACACATTCAAGTCCCATAGACATTCTGCCAAATAAAGTTCTGGGGAAAAAAAAGGGAAACAAAGCAGGTATCAGAAAAAAAGTGATTACATCCAATTTGAAAGGAAACTTATTCCCACACATCTGAGCAGCCACCAAGCCAACCAGTTGTTAGTGGACATTGCTGCATCTCAATGACAGAGGTATAATTTGGTGAACTTAACATTGTGCACATCAAAACTCAATAAACAGGTCAAGTTACACTGAAACAGGGAAAAGAGAGTCTACTTCAACTTAATAGATTCTTTTGTAAATCCACAAAGTCAAAACTCGCCATGGAAAGATAAAGGTAGGAGGTAGTGAGCTCCACATTAATCTGCTTGTTGACAGCAGTTTCACAATCTTAATGATAGTTTTGACAAACCTGGGAGCCCATTTTGTAAGTATATTACTTATTTTTACAACTTGTACCAAAGCACCACCCTCACAAACACAGAATCGACATCAACTATACCTAAAACTGCATTGCTAAAGGGATTGGATTTACACTCTAGGAACCAACCCCGTTACATTAAGCAGGAAATGACATCAAGGATGGCCAACCACTCCTGTTAACCAATTAAACAGTTGCCATGTATAATTGGATTCCAATCAGCACAGGATAGGATTTGGGACCCAGGAACCAATCCGAATGTTAAAGGAGAGGATCCATTGATTGACAACTCAACCTTGATAGAATTTCTGATTGAACTTTGACCTCAGTCTCTACCTGAAAATGCCAATACACTAAAAGCTCATTTTGACATTTGAGGGGAGGTATTAAGAGAAGCTTGATGCAGACTCATAGAGTTACTTTAGTTTGTTACTTTGAGGGATTCTTTTATCCCTAATTTTTGAATGATAGCACTGGGAGCCAATATTGGAACATTTTCCTCTTAATATACAGCCACAGAAACAATGTGTTGGGCGCATCCAGTTTGGTATTTGTTGATAGATTGACAAATGATGACATTGTGGACTCATTCTGACTCTCCTGTGATCACTTTGAGGTTTGGTTGGAGTCATACCTAGCACAAAGGAGGATGGTTGGGGTAATTGGAGGTAAATCACCTCAATCCCAGGACATCACTGCAGGAATTCCTTAGGGTTGTGTCCTAGGCCCAACCATCTTTAGTTGCTTCATCAATGACTTTCCCTCCATCATAAGGTCAGGAGTGGGGATGTTCGCTGATGATTGCAGAATGTTCAGCACCATTCACGACTCCTCAGATACTGAAGCAGTCCATGTCCAAATGCAGCAAGACTTGGACAATATCCAGGCTTGGGCTGAGAAACTGGCAAGTAATATTCATGCCACACAAGTTCCAGGAAATGACCATCTCCAACAAGAGAAAGTCCAACCATCTTTCCTTGACATTCAATAGCATTACCATCGCTGAATCCCCCACTATCAACATCCTGGGGTTACCACTGACCAGAAACTGAGCTGGACCAGCCATATAAATGCTGTGGCTACAAGAGCAGGTCAGAGGCTGGGAATTCTGCAGAGAGTTATTCACCTCCTGACTCCCCAAAGCCTGTCCACCATCTACAAGGCACAAGTCAGGAGTATGATGGAAGTCTCTCCACTTGCCTGGATGAATGCAGCTTCCAACACATTCAAGAAGCTTGGCACCAACAAGGAGAAACCTTGATTGGCACCCCATCCACCACCTTCAACATTCACTCCCTCCACCACCGATGCACAGTGGCAGCAGTGTGTACCATCTACAAGATGCACTGCAGCAACTCACCAAGGCTCCTTCAACAGCACTTTCCAAACATGTGACCTGTACCACCTAGAAGGACAAGGGCAGCAGACACATGGGAACATCACCACCACCTGCAAGCTCCCCTCCAATCCACACTCCATCCTGACTTGGAAATATATCACTGTTCCTTTACTGTTACTGGGTCAAAATCCTGGAACTCCCTCCCTAACAGCACTGTGGCTGTACCTATACTATACATGGACTGCCGCGGCTCAAGAAGGTAGCTCACGACCACCTTCTCAAGGACAATTAGGGGTGGGCAATAAATGCTGGTCTAGTCAATGATGCCCACATCCCATGAAAGAAATTTTAAAAATTCCCAGGGTTGCAGTAAGCCCAGTTTGAAAACCAATTCTATAATTGGCTGAGCACCTCAGCTATATGGTGGGCCTCAGGCCTCTGTCTAATTCCCAATTGCAGGAGGCATATTGTGTGACTGCCATTTTATTAGGTAACTTTCTTCCATCAACCTATCTGTCAAGCTTTTGATCAGGTCCTTTAACTGAATGGTAATCTTCAATTCTCAAGTGCCACGCAGGTCACAATCCATCATTGAAAGCTGTTCCATTATCACTATATTTGGTTATTAATTGTTACAGTAACAACCATCCACTCAAGAATCTTTGCATTGAGGTATTTTCTGCTATTGTTTTCATAGAATTACATAGAATGTAGAGCCCAGAAATTGGCCACTCGGCCCATCTGGCCTATGCCAACATTTATCCTCCACACAAACCTCCTCCTACCCTAACATTGATAGTGTTAAATAAGACAAACTGAAACAGCCTTCAATAATGAGATTGTGGCCTGTGTGGACATAGAGGATTGAAGATAAACCATTCAGTTAAAGGGTGTGATCGAAGGCTTGACAGACAGATTGGTGGAAGAAAGATGCTTTTGCCCAACAGTTGTTTGAAATGCCAGGTTGTAGAGAATTCTCATCTTATTGGTTTCATGTACATTTTTGGGTCTTTCACTGTACAATACTAAGAACATGTTATTTTGGTCCTTTAGTGAAGGCATGAACTGGTTAACATAAGTGGATTTATTTGGCAGAATAAAACAGAAGATCAAGTGGCCTAAAGCTCCACTTTCTCTGCCAAGGCTGCAGTGTGTACTATCTACAAGATGCACTGCAACAACTTGTTCTCTGACTGCCTTTCCCTCACAAGCCACATCCACCACCCAGACGGACGAAGAAAGTAGACGCATAGGAACAACACCACCTCCAAGTTTCCACTCAGCAACCTGACTTGGAGATAAATTACCTTCATCACTGGGTCAAAGTCCTGGAACTCCCTGTCTAACAGAACTGAGGAAGCAGTCACCTTTAACAGCTCACTCCCACCCCTCAAGAGCAACTGGGCATAGGCAATGAATGCTGGCTTTGCCAGTGTCCCCGTCTCAGGAATAAATTAAACAAAAGTATTTGTCTAGTAATGTTGTAGTGCCATTTCCCTACATGCTCACATCACCAACATGAGGTAGTGTTGAATGCAAACCATAACACCACAGTCCAGGCTAGCATCAATTCAAAGTAGACTTTTTTTGAGCTCAGTTTCTGGAATGTTGTTGCTGTGAAATCTGGATGTCAGGAGGCAGTGTGGTAAAATGCAGAAACCACCCAGGGACAACTCTGCAATGTATTCCTGCTGCCAGGAAAGTTTACCCAAGCTGGACTGTGATGCAGATTAGTTAGTGCATAATCATTCTGTAACTCAATTCCAAACACGTGAGCTTTAAAACAAGTATCAGCGGTCTGAATAATGAGCAATAGGCAAGATCAATGAAAGACTTTATTTCAATTTGTGGGGTGGCACAGCAATTTAATTCTTTGCTACAAGTTCTTTCTTCCTGGAGAAAGCCAAATTGTCCAGGTCTAATTGGAAACATCACATACAAGCAAAGTAACCTACAATCAGATACTAGATGCCACGTCTCCTCTAGTGAGAGCTTGTCAAACAGGTTCTCTCCCATCCCATTCTCAGGAGCTCCCAGACACTTCAGGTTGGTGATGTAGTCCCCAAGTTGCTTGATGGCCTTGACCTGCTCATCCAAATAGTGAGTCTCCAGGAAGTCACACAGCTAGAAGAGAGAAACATTGCGACACAGTCAAAATGTGAAGATCAGATCTTTTGCAGCCAATTCTCCTCATGCTCCTGCTTCTCATAGGGAGATGGTTTTCAGGAAATCATTTGCAGTTCAGTGCATTATGCTACACAACCAAAACATCTTGCTGAAACTTTGCAGCGCTCCATTGATCGGCAAGTTAGTTTGGTCAGGAAAGGTGCAAAATAAGAATTTACTGTATTTCCCAAAGCACCTTAACCAAAGCTCATGGTGTGGGCCAGGGGTAACATTAGCCTAGATAGAGGATGGGCTGGCAGAAAACAGTATACATGAATGGGTCTTTGCCAGTTGGCAGGATATGACAAGTGGAGTCCCACAGGGGCCTGGTCTGGGGCCTAAACCTTTTACATCAATGACTTAGATGAGGGGAATGAAGGCATGGTAGCCAAATTTGCAGATGACACAGATAGCTAGGAAAATATGTTGTGAAGAGTTTGCAGACATATGGGCAAAAATCTGACAGACAGAGTATAATGTGGTAAAACGTGAAGTTATTCACTTTGGCAGGAAGAATAAAGGCAAAGTATTACTTAAACAGAACTGCAGAATTCAGAGATCCAGAGGATCTAGTGTTCTTGTGCAGGAGTCAAAGTTAGCATGCAGGTACAGCACGAAATAAAGGCAGCTAATGGAATGCTCCCCTTGAGGGGAATTGAACATAAAGATGTTATTCTTCAGTTATACAGGGCATTGGTGAGACCATCTCAAAAAACTGTGCAGTTTTGGTCTCCTTATTTAAAAGGACGGATGTAAATCTGTTGGAGGAAGTTCAGGGGAGGTTTACTAGATTGATACCTGGAATGAGCAGGTTGCCTGATAGGTTGGACAGACTGGGGTTGTTTCCACTGGAGTTAAGAGCGAGGGGGCAACTCCTCTTGGAGGATCTCAGAACTGGGGGCACAGTTAAAATTAGGGGTCACCCTTATGAGAAAGGGATGAGGAGAAATTCTCAAGAGGGTTGAGACACTTTGGAACTCTACCTCAGAAAGTGGCAGAGGTGGGGGTCATTGAGTATTTTTAAGGCAGAGGTAGATAGATTGTTAGGCAAGGGAGTTGACAGTCATCAGGGGTGGATGAGAATGTGGAACTCAACACAAATCAGCCATGAGGGCAACTAAAAGCCTAGGCAGCAAATTCTAGTCATGGAACAAGACTAAATCTTCAAAAAAAACTCAACCTAGTTACAAAACTCAATAAAATATGCAAGTCAGGTTGAAATGGAGGGAAAAGAGTTTATTTCAATATGATAGATTTTCATCAAACCCACAAACACTCACCATGGAAAGATAAAGATAGGAGGCAGTGAGCTCCATGTTAATCTGCCTGTTGACAGCAGCTTCGCAATCCGGGTGATAGTTTTGACAAACCTGGGAGTCCATTTTGTAAATGTTAAGTGTTCTTTTTTTTCTCTAATTTATACCAAAACACATTCCTATCACAAACTAACTTACAGCAAATATCTAAAACATCACTGGCATAGGACATGAATTTATAATCCAGGATCCAACCCATTTGATTAAGCAGGAAATGACATCATCCATGATGCCAACCATTCTTGTTAGCCAATCGAACAGCTGCCATTTCCAATCAGCACAGGATAGGATTTGGGACCCAGGAGCCAATTAAAATGTTAAAGGAAAGGCTGCTTTGATTGACAACTCAACCTTGATGGAATTGCTGATTGATCTTTGACTTTCTTCACCAGTGCAAACTCTGAAAGTGTCTCTACCTGAAAATGACAAGGAAATATGCTCTAAAACCTTATTTTGACATTTGACCAGACGTACTAAGACAAGCTTGACACAGACTTGCAGAGTTACATTAGTTTCCCAACTTTGGAATGAGAGTGTTGGGGAGCCCATTGGAAGGAAGAGACATTGTTTGCAGATAGCAACAGAAATAATGCGCTAGTGGGCCATCCAATATAGGCATCTGATGGTAGATTGACAAATGATGACATTGTGGACACATTCTGGACCCGCTATGATCACCTTGAGGACCCCTGGTGGTAAGAAGCGCCTCATCTACATGGTAGGCCTCAGGTCTTTGTGTCTAATTTCCAGTTACTGGATGCATATTGTATGGCTGCCATTGTGTTATCTCTAGTTTCAACAACAACTATCTACTCTCAAGAATATTTCCGATGAAATATTTTCTGGTAATATTTGTACAGAATTACATAGAATGTACAGCACTGAAACTGGCCACTCAGCCCATCTGGCCAATGCCAACATTTATCCTCCACCCAAACCTCCTCCTACCCTACAGTTGATAGTGTTAAAAAAGACAAACTGAAACAGTATTCAATAATGAAATTGTGGCCTATGCAGCACTCAAGAATTGAAGATAACCATTCAGTTAAAGGGCATGATTATAGGCTTGACAGATAGCTTGGTGAAAGAAAGATACTTTTGCCCAATAGTTATTTGAAATGTCAGGTTGCAGTTTAGTTTTATCCTGTTGGATTCATGGACAGTTTTGGATCTTATACCGTGCAATATTCTTCCGTAAGAACGTGTTCCTTTGGTACTTTAATGAAGGCAAGGATGGGTTAAAATAAGTGGATTAACTTGGGGGACTAAACAATATATTAAGGGGCTTCAAGGTCCAGTCCCTCCATCAAGGCAGTGATGTGTATCATCTATAGGATGCACTGCAACAACTAGCTAAGGCTTCTCTGGCAGTCTGTCCCTAACCTGCAACCTCCACCAACTAGAAAGACAAAGGAAGTTGGTGCATGGGAATGCCACCACCTCCAAGTTCCCCTCTGAGTCATGTCATTCCGAGTTGCACATATATCAATGTTTCTACCTCTTTGTTAAAATCCTGTCTCTTGCTGCCTAACAGCACTGTGAAAGCATCTTCACCACATGGACTTTAGCAATTCAAGAAGGCTGCTCACCTCACCACTACCTTCTCAAGGGCAATTGGGATTGGCAATAAATGCTGGCCTTGCTAGTGGGTCCCCCATATCAAGAATAAATTAAATGAAAGTGTTTACCCAGTAATATTGCAGCGTCATTTCCAGGCCACCTCCTCCATGTTCGCTGACACCAACAGTAGCTGACAGCGACAGCAAGCTGTGTAATCCAGCGCAGTTCAGCTCAGTGCCAGTTAAAAAGAGAATTGATTGAGCCCAGTTCCTGGAATATTGCTGCTGTTAAATCTTGGGATGAATTTTCCCAGCCCTGGGCTGACAGGCTTGGAGGTCAGAGTGGGGAATTCAGAAAGGGGGAGACGGTGGCATAGTGGTAATATCGCTGGACTAGTCACCCAGAGACCCAGCTACTGATCTGGGGACATGGGTTTAAATCCAATGCTAGCTGGTGTAGTTTAAATTCAGTTAATAAATCTGGAATAAAAAATTAGCCTCAGTAATGGTGACCATAACAACTATTGTCGATTGTTGTAAAATCCCATCTGGTTCACTAATGTCCTTTAGGGAAAGAAATCTGCCCAACCTGTTCAATCTTTCTTCATAAGACAACCCCTTCATCCCAGGAATGAGTTCAGTGAGCCTTCTCTGAACTGCTTCTAAAGCAATTATATTTGTTTTTAAATAAGGAGACTAAATGTGTGCACGGTACTCCAGATGTGGTCTCACTAAGCCCCTGTACAGCTGTAGTAAAATTTCCCTACTTTTGTATTCCATTCCTCTTGCAATAAATGCTAACATTCAGTTTGCTTTCCTAAGCACTTACTGTACCTGCATACTAACTTATGTGATTCATGTATCAGGACACCTAGATCCCTCTGTACCATTGAGTTCTGCCATCTTTCTCCATTTAAATAGTATACTGCTTGCCAATCTGAAAAAGATCTATTTATCTCTACTCTGCTTCCTGTTAGCCAATCAACCCTTTATCCACGCTAATATGTTACCCCTTACACCCATGTGCTCTCATCTTGTGTAGTAACCTTTGATGCTTATCAAATGTCTTTTGGAAATCCAAGTACACCACATCTACTGGTTCTCCTTTATCCACCTTGGATGTTACTTCATCAAAAAACTCTAACAAATTAGTTAAACATGATTTCCCTTTCACAGAGCCATGTTAACTTTGTCTGATCAAATTGTGAATTTCTAAGTATCCTGCTATAACCTTAATAATAGATTCTCGCACTTTCCCTATGACAGATAGTATCCTGCTATAACCTTAATAATAGATTCTCGCACTTTCCCTATGACAGATAGTATCCTGCTATAACCTTAATAATAGATTCTCGCACTTTCCCTATGACAGATGTTATGCTAACTGGCCTATATTTCCTGCTTTCTGCATCCCTCCTTTCTTGAAAAAAGTTGTTACATTAGCTAATTTCCAATCCACTGGAACCTTTCCAGAATCTGTCGAATTTTGGAAGATTATAACCAATGCATCTGCTATCTGTGTTGCCACTCCTTTTAAGACCCTAGGATGCAGGCCATCCAGTCCTAGGGTTTTGTCAGCGTTTAGGTCAATAGTTTTCCTAGCACCCTATCCCTGGTGATGGTGATTGTATTAAGTTCATCCCTTCCTATCATCTTTTGACTTTCAAGAATCTTTGGGAAGTTTTCTAAGTCCTCTACCAAAATACCTGTTCAACACCTCTGCCATTTCCTTGTTTTCCATTATCAATTCCCCAGACTCACTATCAAGGGGACCAAAACTAGCTTTAGTTATTCTTTTCCTATTCAAATACTTGTAGAAACTTTACTCTCTGTTTTTATATTATGAGCTAGCTTTTTATCAATACTCTGTTTTCTGCCTCTTTATTATCTTTTTAGTCATTCTTTGCTGGTTCTTAAAATCTGTCCAGTCCTCTGACCCACCACTAATACTTGCAGATTTGCAATCCTTAACTCCATTATTCAGCCACAGATGATGCATCCTTCTCAAAGAGTCTTTCTCACTTACTGGGATAAATCTTTTCTTATTAAATATCTCCTTAAAAGTCTGTCACTTCCACTTTACTGTGCTGCCTTTTAACCCCAGTTTTGCTTCCCCCTCACCTTCCCAGCCATCTGATGGCAAAGAACTTAAAACTGTGGAGGAACTCAGAATCTGAGATGACTGGTCTTACTCTTCCTTTCCTCCAAAAGGGCTCTTCGAAAATATATTCTTCACTATGGCAAACAGCAAAACCTAATTCAGGTCTGAGGCTAGGTACGGGGCAGAGAACTTGCATTGCTTGGAGATATCACCTTCAAAGGCCACAAAAAACATCGCATTTTGATATGGAATAGAAATTCTGGTTTAATTTTCCCTCCCTCTCCAAATTTCCAGCATTACGACCTCAGTACCTGAACCTGAGTGTTGCTGAAAAAAAAGAGAGACATGCTGTCTTACATTCATCAGGACAGATGCAAGAATGCCAAATTTCAAAGGAAGCAACAATTTGTATTGCTGATAGTTGTTTGGTAGTTCAGAGCTTGAGTATTGCTGGACAAAGAAAGAGACATGTTGTCAAAGCTTTTTGTCTTGCACTCAAGACAATTTCATAAGTATACCAGTTGTAGAGGGAACAACAATTAATACTGCATGAGAAGAGAGTGCAGATTGGTTGGCAAGCAGGCTGTGGTAGAGGCGTTACCATGGAGAATGGCACCAGTGAACAGTTAACTGCCAAGCATTTGTTTAAGCTCAAACCAGGCAGGTTGACTGGGCAAGGCATGGTCATGGGGGGAATGAACCAGTGAATTACTGTCCCCCTAGCTTCTGTTTACTTGAAGCAGGTGCAATGTGTGGACATGCACCTTCTGTCCACAAAAGGACGGCCCCATGTGTGAATAGATGTAGCTTCTACCACGCTTAAGTGAGACACACTGCAAGTCCGACTGAATCTTGAATCGGTTGTTTAGGCAAGTGCTGCCTATACTTGAAAATCTATCCTGATGTGTGAAAGATGAAAAGCTTTGACAACATGTCTCTTTTCCCAGCAATTTATACTGCATGAGAAAAGGGTGCTGATTGGCTGGCAGGTCAGCTGGTTGGTGAAGACCTTGCCATGGAGAATGTACCAGGGGGATCTATTATCATTTCAAAATTGTGTTTAATTCAACAAGAGATGCAATACCAGGAAACGTTCCCTCAAACCCTTGAATTCTTGTAAATGGCTTGAACTGATGTGTCACCTCACAACGTAATGAAGGAAGTCACTGGGAAGTAGGAGCTTGGATATCTGTTCACCACCCTCCCCTGATCTGAAGCAAAGTCCAGCGGAGGATCCACTGTCTAACCGTTATAGTAATTTGATAAGCCAGTTAGCAATCGTCCTGTAACTGAACAGCTTAGTTCATGGTCGCTTGAAGTCAAATTAAAGCAAATAGGATGGTCTGAATGATGGGCAATAGGCAAGATCAATGAAATATTTTTATTTCAATTCATTTTGCACAGCAATTTGACTCTTTGCTACAAGTTCTTTCTTCCAGGAGAAAGCCAAATTGTCCAGGTCTAGTTGGAAATGCACATCACATACAAGCAAAGTAATCTACAATCAGATACTAGATGCCACGTTAACTGGTCTCCTCTAGTGAGAGCTTGTCAAACAGGTACTCTCCCATCCCATTCTCAGGAGCTCCCAGACGCTTCAGGTTGGTGATGTAGTCCCCAAGTTGCTTGATGGCCTTGACCTGCTCATCCAAATAGTGAGTCTCCAGGAAGTCACACAACTGGGAGAGAAAGAAATATTGCGACACAGTCAAAACGTGAAGATCAGATCCCCTGCAGCCAATTCTCCTCATATTCCTGCTTCTTGTAGAGCGATTGCCAGTTTGCTGTATTACGCCACAAGCAACCGAAACCTCTCCTGCTGAAACTTCAATGTAAATCATTGGCGATAAACCCAGAGTTTTTAAAAATGAGACTGGCATTTACAGTAGTTTGTCAAAGACCTAGCCAATGCATTACGTTTGGAATGTAGTCACTATTGTAATGTAAGACATAGCAGTCAATGTCTGGTCTTTGTGCACAGCAAGCTCCCAATCTGTTTGCAGTCAGCCAATGAGAGATTAAATATTGGCTCGGACAAGAGGATAACTCCCCGTGCTCTTTAATACCCTGGGCTCCTCTACGCCCACCTGAGACAGGAAATGGGGGCTACAGTTTAACATCTCATCTGAAAGATGGCACCTCTGGGCAGTCCACAGCAGTAGAGGGAGTGCTGCACTGGCGGCTTTGTGCACTCAAGTCTTGCAGTGACACTTGAATCCACAGCCTATTTCCTCAAGCAAATAAAAAAATGCAGCACATAGAGGCACAGCTAAAGTCACGTTAAAATGCAAGTTCCTATTTTATCTAGATTTTAACCAACTGCTAAGCAGCGTGTAATGTGTCTAACTTGGATGCCTATGGCTACACTAGAATGTGGTGATTCAGGACAATGTTGTATTGGGCTTGCCAATTGGTTGATCATTTCAAAGGCAATGAAACTGTACAAAGTCTACCAGTGATCAGAATTAGGATGGAGTGAAGCTTACATGAGGGTCAGTCTCAGTGGTGGCGAGTTGGTGTAGATCCAGCAGACTCTGGTTCACATTCTTCTCCAGATCCAGGGCAACTTGCATTGCCTGTAGACTGTTGCCCCACTCATCCCTCTCTGGTTTCTGAAATGAAATAAAGACCGTCAAATTTCAATTGATTTACGGGATTTGGGTGTCTCTGGCTAGGCCGACATTTATTGCCCATCCCTAATTGCCCTTGAGAAGGTGGTGGTGAGCTGCCTTCTTGAACTGCTGCAGTCACTGTGGTGTAGGTACACCCACTGTGCTGGTAGGGAGGGGGTTCCAGTGACAATGAATGAACGGTGACATAATTCCAGGTCAGGATGGTGAGCGGCTTAGAGGGGAACTTCCAGGTGGTAGTGTTCCCATGTGTCTGCTGCCCTTGTCCTTCTAGGTGGTAGCGGTTGTGGGTTTGGATGGTGCTGTTTAAGGAGCCTTGGTGAGTTCCTGCAGTGCATCTTGTAGATGGTACACACTGCTGCTACTGTGTGCCAGTGGCAGAGGGAGTGAATGTTTATGGATGGGGTGCTAATTAAGTGGGCTGCTTTGTCCTGGATGGTGTCAAGCTTCTGAGTACTGTTGGAGCTGCACTCATCCAGGCAAATGGAGAGTATTCCATCACACTCCTGACTTGGGCCTTGTAGATGGTGGAAGGCCTTGGGTAGTGAGGTGGCAAGTTACTCTCTGCAGAATTCCTAACCTCTGACCTGCTTTTGCAACCACAGTATTCACCTGGCTGGTCCAGCTCAGTTTCAGGTCAATGATAACCCCCAGGATATTGATAGTGGGGGATTCAGTGATGGTGATGCCATTGAATGTCAAGGAACAATAGTTGGATTCTCTCTTGTTGGAGATGGTCATTGCCTGGCACTTTGTGGCATGTATGTTACTTGCCTGCCCAAGCCTGGATATTGTCCAGATCTTGCTGCATTTGGACATGGGCTGCTTCATAACAGCACAACTATCAGGCATTGCATGGTTGCTTTCACTTTGCTATTTATACTTGATCTCACTGAAGCGTGAAGGTCAGGAACAGGTCGACACATACATTACGGGGTTAACTCCTTGGGCGGTATTTCACAGCCCCATCACATTGGGGGCGGAGCCACAGAATGCAGCAAGTTGGTCAAAATTCCGCTGACTTCAGCAGGACTGGAAAATCCCGCCGGCAGAAGGGGCTGGAAAATTCCTGCCTTTGAACTTGAGGGTACATCTTAAAGATTGATACAGATTTGAAACCTTGGCATCTGTGGAGAGAGAAACAGAGTCGTCAGACCTGTTGAGTTTTTCCAGCATTTTCTGTTTTAACATCTTGTTACTGCTTGGTCAGGTCCACGGCAAGATTGAGATATTGTTCTGCCCTGTGTAGAGTTGCTGGTAGCCTGAGATCAGACAGTGAAACGGATATGTTTGAAATTCCTTGGTTAGTTTGGAGTTGGTGAATCTTAAGGTTATGAGCATGAGGAGCTCTTTGAATTCAGAAAGGCAGGAGAGAGAAAGAATATGGGAAAGGGAATTAGAAATGGCAAGGTTAGAAAAGGAAGAAAGAGAAAAACAGAGAGAGAGAGAGAATTCTAGCTTAAAGTGCTGGCAGTTAGAAACGAAATGAAGGACTTATTTCCAAATCAGAACCCAGTGGGGAGGTGTTTAAATTTGTACAAGCTCTTCCAAAGTTTGAGGAAAAAGATGTTGAAGCATTCTTTATTTCATTTGGGAAGATCGCTAAACACATGAAATGGCCACAGGAAAACTGGACATTGTTGTTACAATCCAGGTTGGTGGGTAGAGCACATGAGGTTTTTGCTTCATTGTCAGAAGAAATGTCGGTGAACTGTAATGTGGTAAACAAGGCTATTTTGAGTGCATATGAGTTAGTTCTTGAGGTATACAGGCAGAAATTTAGGAATATGAGAAAACAGCCTGGGCAAACTTATATTGAGCTTGAAAGAGTAAAACAAAGTAATTTTTACTGGTGGATACGGACATTAGAGGTAGAGATAACATGTGCAGCTCTTAAAGAAGTAATTCGTTTGGAGCATTTAAAGATTCAATTCCTTCGGTATTGAGCATTCATGTGGAGAAACAGAGGGTTGAAATGGTAAGACAAGCAGCAGAGATAGCTGATGATTATGAGATAGTTCATAGAGCTAAACCTTTTTTTCGTCACCCTTTTAAATCAGAAAAGGATAGAAAGCGGGAAGGTGAAAGGAAGGTAGGTAGTCAGGGAAGAGAAGGAAGAGAAGAGTAGGTGGAAATTCCCAGGAAGATTTTTCTCAGAATAAAAAGGAAGGTGCTGAGGGTGGAAGTGACATTTGAAAGTTGAGGTGTTTTCATTGTAATGAAGTTGTACAGACAAAATCCGTGTGTTGGAAATTGTATGGAAGATCTGTTGCGATTATTGGGGTGCAGAAAAGTTCTGGAAGTAAAAGTACTGTGGGTTCTGAGGTTCAGGCACAGGAAAACCCAGTGGTCTGTGTACAGATGAAGCAGGAAGAATCAGTGATAGGTAAAGAAGTGGGAGTGTGTTCACAATTTACCCAAGAGAGTTCTGAGGAGCAGGTTGCAGAAGCGTTTAAAGATTTTGTACGTGAAGGGAAAGCCTTTCCACGTGTACAGGGTGGAGTAGGTAAAGATAAAGGTAAAATTTTAAGAGACACAGGGGCTAGTCAATCCTTAATGTTGTGGGACGGTGACATTTGTTGTTCAGAGGGAGTATTGCAGGAACAGGTGATGAGAATGTTTATCTATAAATGTTGCAGTGTTGTTTCCAGGCCACCATTTGCCTCACTACACCAGCAGTAGGTGGTGTTGAAAGAAAACTGTGTGATCCAGTGCAGTTCAGGTCAGTATCAATTAAAAGGAGAATTTTTTTCTTTTTGAATTTAGTTCCGGGCATATTGCTGCAGTGAAATCTTGTGCTGAATTTTCCCAGCCCTGGGGTGATTGGTTTGGATGCGGGGAGCAGGACCAGAAAACCAGCAGGGAACCCTGTTGGGATGGCTCCCTGATGCATTCCTGCCATCAGGAAAGTTTCCCAGTGGCGGGTTGGGATGAGGATCCGCTGCCCGCTCAATGGAGCCAGACAGCCAATTTGAATAATTAAGGCCCCAGTTAGGGCTGACTTTTCCGGCATGGCATCACAAGGGTGAGACCCCCCCACCCAGCTCCAGCTCCATGGAGACATCCTCACTGTGGCACACATGGTGGGCCATCGGAGCGGAGGCTCCCTCCCCCATGACCGGATCCACCAGAAGCAAAGGCTGCAATGGGACACAAATATTGCCGCAAGAGGGGATTCCCCTCCACCCCAAGGGTCCTGCCTGCTTGGCCCCTCCAAATATATGGCTTAAATTTATGCCGCCAAGGGTGCCTCCATTTCTCCTACCCTCCTCAGCAGCACCCACCTCCCTTTGTGAGACTTCCATGGCTCCAGAGCTCATAATAGGGTGGCGATGCAGAGGTGCAGAGGTGGCCAACTGAGAGCTGATCCCCTCAAGGAAAGTAGCGCTGCCCAGTTCCCCCCTTCGCCGCCCCCACCCCCCCCAACGGCTCCTGGTAACTGCAGGCTTGGGTCTCGTAAAGTGGCGGTGTGTCCCCGATCGGGGGCGCCGATCCGGTTGACGCCCGCCCCGGCACAACACCCACCCCCCCCAACGACGGGGGTTTGGTGGGGGGAAATTTTTCCCATGGAGTTGCTGACTGCAGTTTCCCGCCCGTGTCCTGGTGTGAAATGTGAAACAAGTTGCTCAGCCGAAAGTCATAGGCGGGGGCATTTTGTGTCAGAAACTGATGGATGACACCGCACTTCCCCTCAGCTCCATTTCGAGAGAGCAGCTCATCCTCACTAACCTCATTGACCACATGTCTGACAACTCTGCTCATCATCGGACACAGCTGCAGGGGCCTTTAAAGTCATGTTCTATTTTCAAAACCAGCAAGCGTTCTTAGAGGAAACATCTCCTCATCTTTAATTTAATTTTACGATCAACGGCTTCCTTTCAAAGTTGACCTCACTGCCAGGAATACCTTTGAGGAGATGTTAGGTTAGGGCTCGGGCAATGAGCTGGGTTTTAAAGGAGGAGAGAGTGAGGTTTAAGAAAGGAATTCTGGAATGTCAGGGCCTAAACGGTGGGGCAAAGTAAATCAGGGATGTGCAAGAGGTCAGAATTGGAGGAAAGCAGAGTACTTTGAGGGCTGTACGCTCCACCATGTAATATGTAAAGGGAGAGGTTGGAGACTGTCACAGCTTATGGAGAGAAGGTTGCACCTGAAAATGCACAATTTTATCTCACGGGCAGGTCTGTGCAGAAGAGGAAAGTGTAGGCAGTTTACATCATCATCACCATTAACATCATCATCAACATTATCAACAAAATCATCATCTTTATTATAATTATTGTCATTATCATTATCCATCACTTGTGTTAATGTTGGAGACAAAATGACTGACCATAAAGTCTGAACTTGCTCATTTTCTTAGCAACCTCCTGAAAGCATGGGGCTGAAAATTCCTGGGCTGGGAGGTGTCACGTTTTTAGAATGATATAGCAGCACCAATCATTCATAAGGGATTGTGTACACATTGTGTGTTCATTTATTTAAACTAGCCACATGGGAACATATGTACAAGGATAGAAAACGTGAAGACATCAGGAACAGTGTGTGTGTGTGTGCTCTGAGCAGGCCAAAGTGAAACTGAGGCTGGAATGCATGACAAACTTCCCCTCTAGTGATGGCATGCTGCTATCCCTTAAAGACATATTGCAATAGGAGGTGGCTATAAGAACATAAGTTGGACAAGGAGTGAAATGGAGTGGACATGGTTCCCTCCAAGTCTCCATCCATCTGTTTTGTTGACTAGGCATTCTGATGGAGCTTGGGGGAGGGGGAGAGGTGTGGGGGTAGGGTGGTGGTCCAGCTTTTGATGAAGATTGATGTGTTAGAAGCAGTTCAGAGAAGGTTTACTAGACTAATACCAGCAATGTGCAGGTTGTCTTATGAGGAAAGGCTGGGCAGGTTAGGCTTGTATCCACTGGAATTTAGAAGAGGAAGAGGTGACTCAATTGAAACCTTTAAAATCCTGAGGGATCCTGACAGGGTGGGTGTGGAGAGGATGTTTCCTCTTGTGGGAGGATCTAGATCTAAGGGTCATTGTTTAAAAAGAAGGGATCGCTCATTTAAGACAGAGATGAGAATTTTTTTCTCTCAGAGGGTTGTGAGTCTTTGGAATTCTCTTCCTCAAAAGGCAGTGGAAGCAGAGACTTTGAATATTTTTAAGGCAGAGCTAGATAGATTCTTGATTAACAAGGGGGTGAAAGGCTATCGGGGATAGGCAGGAATGTGGGATTGAGGTTACAATCAGATCAGCCATGATCGTATTGAATGGCAGAGCAGGCTTGAGGGGCCGAGTGGCCTACTGCTTCTAATTCATATGTTCGTATGTAAAAGGCAGGGCTGGCTGGATGCTGCCACCCATCGGAACCCCTGACAATTTCACTTCACCAACCCTCCGAATACCACATCCCTCCCCATTGCAAAGTATGTCTGTGGGTGTGTTCTAAAATTGAGGGCGTGGGGGGCAGGGGGTTGGTGGGTTGGTGGGGGGGTGGGTGTGGGGATGGGTGGCCACAGTTATTATTTGCAACAGTGAGCGATGGAGCTTTTGAACCAGGAGAGGCTTCCCTAATGCTACCACTTCTAGATTTCTAGTGCCCTCAGAGTGGATACATGGCAAACACCAGGTATGGCACTGGTCTCTGAGCCTTCATGTGAAGGGCCCTGGCACAGCGATTTGGGACAGGGTCAGGGCCATGGTCATTTGGATGTCCCACCACACATGAGATGATGGAATGCGACTCTAGGAATTGAGGGGGGGTCACAGTTTACAGTATTGTTACACTAGAAATTATTGTTATGGTGTTGCTACTATTAACCATTGTGGCCAGGCAAAATAGACATCTGAAGAGCCCAAGAGGGACCCTTTGCCTTTAAAACAAATACAGGCACCTTTCAAATGCAATCACCTGCCCTTAACCAACACATCACGCCGATGAACATTAATGGTTCAGGATATACCTTCACATTTATACCTAATATCAATTGGAAATCCCAATTCCGTTAGTGTGTGAGGGAGGAGCGATGTCACAGGGAATATCCAGTTCATCAAACAACGTGTAATTTGATTATTTTCTGAATTAATGTTTTTTAATGAAACACGGAACCATAAATAAATGAAGGGAGAAATTGTGGTTTTCCAAGGAAGTGCTTTGCATATCTTCCAGTTGACACAACCATAATTTTATATATATATATATATAATATATATATATATATATATATAAATCTTATGGCTCTATCTATTTCCTGTCTGCAGAATCTTACTTCTTACTTCATGTTTCTGTCACAATTTTATGTCAACTTTCCCATTATCATTCCCTATTTCCATATTAGTTGATTTTCCATGGCTTTGTGTAGGAAGTCAACACCAAGTGTGGTGCTCTTTTTGCCTCCGCCACTAAGGTTTTTTGCCCCTCAGTCTGTTTGTCTGTAAACAGTATATCTCCAAAAACTAATGGGTGGATTTCACCAAAACTTTTGGTACACAGATAAGGTGTGGCCCAAGGAAGAAGTGTTTCGTTTTTGGCAAAGATGCAAATCTGGATCCTGGAAATTTTTAAAGGATCCATCTGTTAGCATTGGGAGATAGGGCGAAGTCACTTTTTATTTTTAGGAAGCTGCGGATTGTTGATTTAGAATGTTGCTGATTGTCTCAGCTGCTGTATGGAGTTTGTCACCCGCTGTCAAAATGTGAGCAGAGTTTTCAGAGCAGGTTGTTGGATGTGGGATGGCTTGAAGCCTCCTCAGTAAGAGTGGAAGCCCTTAATAATAAAAAAAATTACTTTTGTTTATCTTTGTAGTTATAGAGCATCAACCAGGCAGGGAAAATCCTCAGGGAAGAGCTGTGTAATTGTAATAACTTTGAGTTAACACAATGTGGCGGAGGTATGCGCTCTGCTGAGTGCCCTCTTCACTTGTTTTAGTATTCATTCCTGGGATGCGGGCATTGCAGGCAAGGCCAGCTTTTATTGCCCCTCCCTAATTGCCCCTGAGGAAGATGGTGGTGAGCCACCTTCTTGAACCGCTGCAATCCATGTGATGTAGGCACACCCACACCGCTGTTAGAAAGGGAGTTCCAGGACTTCGATCCAGTGACAATGAGGGAATGGAGATATATTTCCAAGTCAGGATGGTGTGTGGCTTGGAGTGGAACTTGCAGGTGGCGGTGTTCCCATGTGTTTGCTGCCCCTGTCCTTCTAGGTGGTAGAGTTTGCGGGTTTGGAAGGTGCTGTTGAAGGAGCCTTGGTGAGTTGCTGTAGTGCATCGTACACACTGCTGCCACTGCTCACCTATAGTGGTGGGAGTGAATTTTTAAGGTGGAAAATGGAGTGCCAACAAAATGGAACGAGGGAGATGGTTGCTCCAGGGGGTGTGCATGCATGATTCCGTCCTTATTTTATATCCTATTCTGTGCCAAGTTCATGCCACCCATCACCCCTGTTCCTGCAGACTGACATTGGCTTTGGATCCTCTCCAATGCCTTGCATTTGAAATTCTCACCAATGTGTTTAACATTGACATGTTCACCCCTCCCTACCTTTGTAACCTCCTCCAGCCCTACAACACCCCCCATTAACCGAGCAAACTTTCCTATGGCCTAATTGTCAACCCTTGTGCAGGCATTTTCCCTTCACCCCACTTGGAAGAAGTTGGACAGGAAGTGGGCAATCTCCATGGCACCACTGGGGGAGATGGTGACATAGTAGTAATGTCACTGAAGTAGCAATCCAAAGGGCCAGGCTAATACCCTGGGGACATGGGTTCAAATCCCACCATGGCAGCTGGTGGAACTTAAAACTCAATTAATGAAGAAATCTGGAATATAAAGATAGTCTTAGTAGTGGTGACCATGAAAGCTATCATCCATTGTCATTAAAACCAACCTGGTTCACTAAGGCCCTTTAGGGAAGGAAATCTGCCATCCTTACCTGCTCTGACCTACATGTGACCCCAGCACCACAGCAATGTGGTTGACTCTTAACTGCCCTCTGAAATGGCCGAGCAAGCCACTCAGTTCAAGGGCAATTAGGGATGGGTAACAAACGCTGGCCTTGCCAGCGACACCCGCATCTCATGAAAGAATGAAGGTTAAAAAAAAGAAAATTCCCTGCTAACAGCTGGAGGGAAAGGGGGCATAGGAAAATCTCATATTCTTTTACCGAACTATTTCAGTGGCAGAGAGGAAGCCACTTGGGTCTTTTTTTTCTGAAACTCAGTTCCTGAAACCACTTCAGTTTCTCCTTTTCTTTAAACTCATTTGGCTTAGGTACCGTAATTCTTTGAATAAATGCACACATTTCAGTGCATATTTTGGAACCATCTCGCTCTGAACTGTTCCACCAAGTTTGAGATGGCAGGGCTCCAGTGTTCCCTGGTCCCTTTAGTCCGTTGAGATTGTACCCTTAAGTCTCTGTAACTGGCAGGGGCAGGAGTGTGGTGAGGCCGGGGGGAGCGCCGATGGCCAGCTGTCCACGTCTGGAAACCCTGGGCATGACACCCACAATGTTGTGCCCATTGAAATTGGTAGATGGCACATTGGGAAACCCACCTGCTGAGTGAGACTACTCACCAAGTCCATAACACTGTGACATGATGGGGATTTCTTAACACCTAGTAACACGGGGCTAGGTGCAGATGGTGGAATAGATTGATTCCCTGAACAGAACACCGGAGAGAAACTGGTTGCCATCCTGCTCATAGCTTCCAAGTGGAATTCAGTTTTGAACACATAGAATGCATACAGGTAGAGCAAGCAATTAGGAAGGCATCTGGTATGTTAACCCTTATTGCAAAGGTGTTGGAGAATAAGAGTAAGGAAGTCTTTCTGCAATTATATGGGATTTTGGTGAGGCCGCATCAAGAGTATTGTCTGACTAGGTGGTAGAGGTCGAGGGTTTGGAAGCTGCTGTAGAAACAGCCTTACAGTGTATCTTGTAGACAGTACAAGCAGTGGACAAGCCAACAGACACGTGGGAACACCACCACCTGCAAGTTCCCCTCCAAGTCACACTTTACCCTGACTTGGAAATATATTGCCGTTCCTTCACTGTCGCTGTATCAAAATCCTGGAACTCCCTCCCTAACAGCACTGTGGGTGTAGCTACACAAGATGGACTGCAGTGGTTCAAGAAGGCAGCTCACCATCAGCTTCTGAAGGGCAGTTAGGGATGGGCAATAAATGCTGTGCATCGGTGGTGGAGACAATGAATATTTAAGGTGGTGGAAGGGATGCCAATCAAGCGGGCTACTTTGTCCTGGATGGTGTCGAGCTTCTTGGGTGTTGTGGGAGCTGCACTCATCCAGGCAAGTGGGGAGTATTCCATCACACTCCTGACTTTTGCCTTGTAGATGGTGGACAGGCTTTGGGGAGTCAGAAGGTGACTGGCAGCTAAAATGGATGAAAGCAAGTTGGCACTTCATTAACTTCAACAGAATTAAAACCAGGGGAGATGTAAAACAGGGCAGCTTGCCATTTTACACTATTGAACAAAGTCAAGATCAACCCCAGAGGAAGGCATGAGCTCACGAGAGAGAGAGAGAAAGTAGACTGGGAAGAGAGAGAGAGAGATAAAGAAATATAAACGTGGGTGAGAGAGAAGAGAAATGAAATAATTGGAGAGCGACTAATTGATTGGAAAACCAGGGAGACAAGCAAATCATGGGAGAGGGAGAGAAATTAGAGTTAGCGGAAAAAGAGTCAGTGACACAGAAATGTGGGCCAGGATTTTATGGCCCCTCCCACCCGGTGAGATATTACAGTCCCGCTGAACTGAATGGAGATTTAAATGGCTCCTTGCATCCACCGGGAGGAGAGACACCACGCCGGGGCAGTAAAATCCTGGCTGTTATATTCACAATGCTCAAAACAGCTATCTCCAGAGAGACGGTACTAACTGAGGTTAGAGACAAAACTTACACAAAGCCAACAATCATCAGGAGTGTTTGGTTGTGGTGAGCGTCTCCGGCAAAACCAGAATTTGTTGCCCGTCCCTAATTGCCTTTGAACTGAGTGGTTTGCTAGGCCATTTCAGAGGACAGTTAAGAGTCAACCACATTGCTGTGGGTCAAGAGTCAAGTGGGTAGGCCAGACCAGATAAGGACGGCAGATTTCCATCCTTAAAGGACATTAGTGACCCAGATGGGTTTTATGACAGTGTTGCTATGTTCACCGTTACTGAGACTAGCTTTCAATTCCAGATTTATTAAATTAATTATTAAATTCCACCAGCTGGCTTTATGGGATTTGAGCTTGTGTTCCCCGTCTATGAGCCTATGACATTACCGCTACGCTACTATCTCCACCTGGGTGGGGGCAGCCAACTATGATTCAAGAGGAGGTTCTGACTGACAAAGCTCCTTCGGGGAGACCTTTCTCTTCCCTGACTTGGCGGTAATCTGGCAATATGGACTTCACGCCTGATTGTCACTTAATTGATTTCCGCAGCTTCAATAAATGTTGAGTGATCGTCCCCAGCCAGATTCTCACTCAGACCGTGAGCATGGGATGTCAAGCGGACGTTACAAAGGCCTTCGATAACATACTTGTACTTCTTAAAAGCTTTTGATAAAGTCTCACATGAAGGGTTGCAAGAAGATATTGCAGATGCTAAAAGCTACCTCATCTTTCAACTGGGCACACTACAGCCTCCTGGACTCAACACTGAGTTCAACAATTTTAGATCCTAACCGGTGGCCCCATTTTATTTGGTCCTTCTTTGCTGGCCTAGCTTTTCTACTCTTGTTCCTCTCTTAGTTCCTTTGCTTTCAGATGGGAGCTTTTCAGGATCCTGCCATTCGCACCTCCTCTATACATGGATTTTGTTTCTCTACTTGTTCCATTACCACTTCTTCTTTGCTGGCTTAACTTTTCCTGGTTCCTCACTCTTTCCTGGTTCCTCGCTCTTAGCTCTTCCTGGTTCACATGCTTTCCTGGTCCCTCACTCTTAGCTCTTCCTGGTTCCTCACTCATTCCTGGTTCCTCACTCTTAGCTCTTCCTGATTTCTCACTCATTCCTAATTCCTCACTCTAAGCTCTTCCTAGTTCCTCACTCATTCCTGGTTCCTCACTCTTAGCTTTTCCTGGTTCCTCACTTTTTCCTAGTTCCTCACTCTTAGCTCTTCCTGGTTCCTCACTTTTTCCTAGTTCCTCACTCTTAGCTCTTCCTGGTTCCACATGCTTTCCTGGTTCCTCATTCTTAGCTTTGCCTGGTTCCTCACTCATTCCTGGTTCCTCACTCTTAGCTCTTCCTAGTTCCTCACTCATTCCTGGTTCCTCACTCTTACCTCTTCTTGGTTCCTCACTCATTCCTGGTTCCTCACTCTTACCTCTTCCTGGTTCCTCACTCATTCCTGGTTCCTCACTCTTAGCTCTTCCTAGTTCCTCACTCATTCCTGGTCCCTCACTCTTGGTTCTTCCTGGTTCCTCACTCATTCCTGGTTCCTCACTCTTAGCTCTTCCTGGTTCCTCACTCTTATTTTTTTCTGGTTCTTCTTTGCTGGCTTAGCTTTTCCTCCCTTGTTTCTCTCTTATTTCCTTTGCTTTTGGCCATTCATACCTCCTCTAGATGCAGCTTTTGTTTCTTTATTTGTCCAATTACAACTCCCAATGGCCATTGCAACATGAAATGTTTTGTCATTTAATTGCGCGATCACAGACTTTCCCTTTTGTCTCTCTTCTCATCCTGTTCTTCGAAATTTCTTACATTTCTAACACTTCCCAGTTCTGATGAAAAGCCACTGACCTTAAACTCTGTTTTTCTCTCTCTACAGATGCGGCCAGTCCTGTTCAGTATCTTCAGCATTTCCTCTGTTTCATTTCCGACCTCTGGCATTTCCTTTTGTGACTGAATCTACCTCACTGTCTTCCTAGGGGCTTGAACAATACGTCTTCTTAGTATTGCACCAATAAATCCTGGAACTCTGTCCCTAACAGCACTGTGGGTGTACCTACACCACATGGACTGCAGCAGTTCAAGAAGGCAGCTCACCACCACCTCAAGGGCAATTAGGGATGGGCAATAAATGCTGGCCCAGCCAGCGATGCCCACAACCCATAAAAGAAAAAAAAAGGAATTAAATATGGGATAGTATTGTCTTTTTACCCAACATTTTCTCCATTCAATTATTTTCATGGAACTATTCCATGTCCGAATATTCCTCTCAAAGATGCCTCTTCAACCTGGGACTGAGAACAGTTTGATTCTTAGAATCCTGGAGTGATATAGCACAGAAAGAGACCATTTGGCCCTTTATACCTGCAAGGTTTTTTGAATGATCTATTCAATTAGCCCCACTCCATTGTCTAATCATATTTTTTCCTCATATCTCCACAGGTTATTTTACCAATTCCTCTGATTACCAATCCTCCTGCCTCTGAAAACAGTTCCTTCTTATTTACTCTATCAAAACCCCTTTGAAATGATTTTGAACACCTCTATCGCTCTGCTCCGAGGAAAACAACCCCAGTGTCTCTGACCTGATTGAAGTCTTCAATCCCTGGCACCATTCTCATAAATCTCATCTGCATTCTTGCTAAGGGTGAGAGTGATGGATGACAGAGTGATGGATGATGGGGTGATGGGTGACAGAGTGATGAGTGACAGAGTGATGGATGACGGGGTGATGGGTGACAGACTGATGGATGATGGGGTGATGGTGACAGAGTGATGGATGATGGGGTGATGGGTGACAGAGTGATGGATGATTGGGTGATGGGTGACAGAGTGATGGGTGACAGAGTGATGGATGATGGGGTGATGGGTGACAGAGTGATGGATGATTGGGTGATGGGTGACAGAGTGATGGGTGACAGAATGATGGATGATGGGGTGATGGGTGACAGGGTGATGGATGATGGGGTGATGGGTGACAGAGTGATGGATGATGGGGTGATGGGTGACAGGGTGATGGATGATGGGGTGATGGGTGACAGAGTGATGGAGGATGGGGTGATGGGTGACAGAGTGATGGACGATGGGGTGATGGGTGACAGAGTGATGGATGACGGGGTGATGGGTGACAGGGTGATGGATGACGGGGTGATGGGTGACAGAGTGATGGGTGACAGAGTGATGGGTGACAGAGTGATGGATGACGGGGTGATGGGTGACAGAGTGATGGATGACGGGGTGATGGGTGACAGAGTGATGGATGACGGGGTGATGGATGACGGGGTGATGGGTGACAGAGTGATGGGTGACAGAGTGATGGGTGACAGAGTGATGGGTGACAGAGTGATGGGTGACGGGGTGATGGGTGACAGAGTGATGGATGACGGGGTGATGGGTGACAGAGTGATGGATGACGGGGTGATGGGTGACAGAGTGATGGATGACGGGGTGATGGGTGACAGAGTGATGGATGACGGGGTGATGGGTGACAGAGTGATGGATGACGGGGTGATGGGTGACAGAGTGATGGATGACGGGGTGATGGGTGACAGAGTGATGGATGACGGGGTGATGGGTGACAGAGTGATGGATGACGGGGTGATGGGTGACAGAGTGATGGATGACGGGGTGATGGGTGACAGAGTGATGGATGACGGGGTGATGGGTGACAGAGTGATGGATGATGGGGTGATGGGTGACAGAGTGATGGATGATGGGGTGATGGGTGACAGAGTGATGGATGATGGGGTGATGGATGATGAATTTTGGGGAAAGCTGCCCAAAAATGTTGATAACAGATGGCAAAAATGGAAAGTCATCAGAGATTCATGGAGTCATAGACCTAAATTTTCCGATCCCGTCTGGCGTAGGAATTGTTGGCGGGATGGATAATTTGACAGTCCATTGACTTTGGCCAGGAATTTCTGGTCCTGTGGTGGGTGGGACCAGAAAATCCCCCCCATAGTGTTATAATGGCACAGAAGGAGGCCATTCAACCCATCGAGTTGATGTCAGCTCTCTATTGAGAAATCCAGTCATTTCCCTGTTCTATCCTGTATTCCCATAAGTTTATTTCCCTCAAGCACCCATCCAATTTCTTTTGGAGCTCACTCACCATCTCCTCTTCCATCACCCTCATAGGCAGGGAGCTCCAAGCCAATATCACTCACTGCATAAAAAAATACCTCCTCGCATCCCCTGCCTCTCTTGCCCAAAACCTAAACCTGTTCCCTGAGCCCTTGTACCATCAGTTAATAGGAATGGCTGTTCTTTGTCTACCTTATTTAAACCTGTCATGATCTTGTGCACCTCTATCAAATCTGCATGGTCACTAGGCAGTGGCATAGTGGTATTGTCACTAGGTTGATAATCCAGAAACCCAGAGTAATGTTCTAGGGACCTGGGTTCAAATCCCACCATAGCCAATTTGAATTCAATAATAAAAAAATAAAGTCTATCAACTCTGCCCTCAATCTCCTTTGCTCCAAGGAGAACAACCCCAGCTTCTCCAAGCTAACCTTGCAGCTACAAAATCCCTCATCCCTGGGGACCTTCTGGTAAATCTCTTCTGCACCCCCCCTCAACACTTTGAGTTGAATTCAGCCTGGTCCTGCTTTAACCCAGCTGTGGTTCTCTTTGCACAGCTCCTTGTTAAACGGCTGACAGTACTGCCACCCATACTCAGCTCGATTCAAAGATTTATGGTAATTGTTGAAATAAAAGAGGCCAGAGCTTTAACAGCTTGAGAGGAAGTGGCTGTGATCTGAGAGCTGAGGGACAGTGCATGCCAAACCTTGAAACACACAAGGAGAGATTCCGAGCACTCTGTCACAGACAGTGTCGCACAGAGTTTCCGCACCTATTCCAGTCGGTCTCTCCTCCACATCGCCACACATTAGCACAAGACTGAGAGGTGAGCAATTTTACAGGGAAGCTGAGCCGGCCATGGAGGATAACCGAGAGGGTAAGTGAAACGTTATTTTTCTTTTGGCCGCTGACTGCTGCTTCTTATTGCTGGTCGGGTTGCTTAAGTGTTCTGCCCTGAGGCTGCGCGAAGACAGGCAGCCCAGAGAGATCCCAAGTTCAATGCCTGGGGCTGTCCTTCCCTCAAACAGCAGCTGCGACTGACCTCCGCGAGCTAAGGCTTCCCATTCCTGATCATTATCCCGCAGCCTCCTGCTGGAAGGCTTGCCCGTGGGGACATCAGGCGGGGGAACAGGATGACTCCCAGCTGCGATGCATCATGCGGTTGAAAAGCCATCCAAGACTGCTGGCAGAGAACGGCTGTTTGGGTGAGGTACCAGGTAGCTGGGGTCCATTCTGCGCCTGGGGATTGGGGAGAAGATTGAAGTGGGGTGAGGGTGGGGGGGGTGGGGGTTATCTGTGTGCCACGTTTCAAGATGCAAATTATTTAGAAACTGCGTTACTCCCCAGCTGCTCCAGGTTTTCTTTCAGCTTTGCAATTTTGGCGTTTGTGTGCGCGAGGTTCTAAGAAGAGGCTCGGCAAGTGGGGAGGCGTTGTGAAGACATCCTACGAATCGCCTCTGAATGTGTGGGTCAGGGATCTAAGCTGTGGGCCAAAGCGAGAGGAGCTTTGCACGTCTTCCAGACAGCTCACACTGGCAGTTCTTTTTTATTCATTCACGGGATGTGGGCTTCGCTGGCTGGGCCAGCATTTATTGCCCATCCCTAATTGCCCTTGAGAAGGTGGTGGTGAGCTGTCTTCTTGAACCGCTGCAGTCCTTGTGGTGTAGGTACACCCACAATGCTGTTAGGGAGGGAGTTCCAGGATCTTGACCCAGCGACAGTGAAGGAACGGCGATATATTTCCAAGTCAGGATGGTGAGTGGCTTGGAGGGGAACTTGCAGGCGGTGGTGTTCCCATGCGTCTGCTGCCCTTGTCCTTCTAGGTGGTAGAGGCCGTGGGCTTGGAAGGTGCTGTCGAAGGAGCCTTGGTGAGTTGCTGCAGCGCATCTTGTAGATGGTACACACACTGCTGCTACTGTGCGTCGGTGGTGGAGGGAGTGAATGTTTGAAGGTGGTGGTTGGGGTGCCAATCAAGCGAGTGTTGTGGGAGCTGCACTCATCCAGGCAAGTGGAGAGTATTCCATCACACTCCTGACTTGTGTCCTGTAGATGGTGGACAGGCTTTGGGGAGCCTGGAGATAAGTTACTCTCTACAGAATTCCCAGTTGTTCAGTCTGGTGAAAAACATTCAGAATATCAGCAGACACAATAAAACAGACCTTGCATTGATACAGAGCTCATCACAGCATCCAAATGTACTTCACAAGCAACTGTTGAAATGCAATTGCTGTTGGAAACACGGCAGCCATTTTGAGTGCAGCACGGTCCCAAAAACAACAGATAAATGGTCAACTAGCCTGTTTCAGACAGATCGGGTAGATACATAACTGTTGGGCAGATGGGGTGGTGGTGTGGGAGGAAGGGTAGGTGGAGGGTGGGGGTATGTCTTCTTTGACATTTAGCACAGTATCTTTTACATCCACCAAAGACAGCAGACAGGGCCCTGCTTTAACATCGCATGGCACCTCTGACAGTGCAGCCTTCCCTCAGTGCAGCACTGGGAGTAGCTGCCCAGGTTACGTGCGCAACTCCTAGATTGAACCTACAGCCGTGTGACTCAGAGGTGAGAGTCTTACCAATAAGCCCAGGCTCACATCCTCTTCCATTGGGGAAGTGAAGAGTTAAGGGCAACGTTTTCACCTAAAGGGAAACTGAAAGAGGTTCGTAGGGAAAGTCAGTGTAGCAAGTGGGATGCCTGGATTTAAAAGATCTTTCAGGACGGTGAAGGGATTGAGGGATGTGGTGAGGAGGCTGGGAAATGGGCCAGATCGCTAAAGCTGGTCAAGCTGGTTTCTATGCGCCTCTGTCTAGAATGCACAGAGCAAACTTGAAGCTTTGAGGGTTAGGCCTCTCCCTATCGGAATTTAGAAGAATGAGAGGTGATCTTATTGAAACATATAAGATCCTGAGGGGACTTGATAAGGTGGATGCCCCACCCAAAACCAAAAAAAAAACAGTAAAAACTGGGAAATAAGAATATTGGTCCGAACTGGTCTTGTGTACCTTAAAATGGAACTAAGTGGCGGAAGAAGTGTATTCGTAGGTTGAAGTGTAAAAGGTGAAAGATAAGACAGAGGTCCAGGTGAACAACTGCTGAAGATGCGGCACTGATCAGGCTTTGTTGAATTTTACATGGCAACTGGACTCTGACGTTTCTGTTTATACATCTTTTTCTAAGGCCAACAATTCAGATGCTGGTCATGGGAAGATCTTGTACATTGGTCAGTTGTGGTGCTGTGCCTTTATGTACAGTAGTTGCAAAATAAAATGTGTAAACTCAAAAGAAATAAGAGTACGGGTCGGAACTATTTTCCCCTTCTGGGTGAGGATGTTTCCTCTTGTGGTGGGGGCGGGGGGAGACTAAAACTAGGGGACATAGTTTAAAAATAAGAGGTTTCCCTTTTAAGACAGAGATAGGGAGAAAGTTTTTTCTCCCCAAGGGAGGTTGGTCTGTGGAATTCTCTTCCCCAGAAAGTAGTGGAGCCTGAGTCTTTGAATTTATTCAAGGCTGAGTTAGACCGATTTTTGTTAGGCAAGGGAGTCAAGGGTTATGGGGGGGGGGTTGCAGACAGGAAAGTGGAGCTGAGACCACAACCTAAATCAGTCATGATCTTCTTGAATGGTGGAGCAGGCTCGAAGGGCTGAATGGCCTACTCCTGCTCCTATGTTCCTTTGTTACCGAGTCTGTTACAATGTCGATCTGTTGCGTAAGTTGAATCCTTGCGCCAGAATTGGCTTCATTCTTCCCTCAATCTCTTTGGCCTGAGAGATACTTCTGGTATCGATTGGCTTATTTATAAGGTGGGCGACTGATGTTTGCGCAATGCTGAGTTCCGGGAATAGCCTGTTCAGTAAATGCTGCTTAAATTTGACCACTGGTGCACAAGAGACCTCGCAGGATCTTTGAAGATTTTCTAACTTTGGCTTACGATCTGTAGCAGCAGCAAACAGGGAACACCAAGTGCCATTGTCATTCCGTCAATCTTCTCACAGACAAACGTCTACACGGGCCTGAATCTCTCGCTGGTCGGGCACGTGCGATCAGCGGGCCCAGGGAACGGTCGAGGAACGAGCCCCCAACCGCAATTTTACGCCAGCTGGCTAATTAACGGCGAAACGCGCGCCGAAATACTCAGCGCTGCCGGGACGGGGGGTTGGGAAGAGTGCGGCCGGTGACATCACCGGGGGAACGCGGGTGAGCGCTTTGAGAGGCAGACCTGCAAATAATAAAAAAAAAGGCACAAAAACGCTGCACAAAATGTCCATAGAGCACCTGAAAGCGTATCTCATAAAAATGCTGGCCCCCCCCCAGATATTTATGTTTAATTTTATTCCCTCGCGGAGATTTCATCCGGCCCTTGGGATGAGGTTTCGTGAAAAATGTGAAGGCCGCCCGGCCGATTGGCCTGTCCGCCAACCCTAAGGTTGGAGGAGTCGCATTCGATTGTGCCGTTAATGGGCTTAGTTGCCCGCTTCACTGTCGGCGGGCGCGCTTTCGACTGCCACGTATGCCCGCCGAGCGAAATATCGCGCGAGTGCGAGATGATGGTGGGACGCTTGCCCGACATCATCTCGCGCACTTTTATGCCCAATCAGGTTGGGCGCGCGCCTGCCACGGGATGTAAAATTCTGCCTGTAGAGTTATATCGAAAGGGCAGCGCTCAAACAGGCCACTTCGTCCAATTGCTCCAAGTTGGTTTTCTGATCTGTGCAAACCTCCTCACTCTAATCTCTCTTTTCCACCCGGTATCCCTTGACGGAGCAGTCTCGAGGGACCGAGTGGCCTACTTCTGCTCCTATTTCTTATGTTCTCCGCCATATCTGCATCAAGCCTTCCCTCGGATCTGTCTCAAACTCTCCATGTGCCAGCAAAATCCACGTTCCCACTTCAGTGTCTGAGGAGTCGTGAATGGTGCTGAACATTGTGCAATCATCAGTGAACATCCCCACTTCTGACCTTGTGATGGAAGAAAGGTCATTGATAGAAGCAGCTGAAGATGGTTGGGCCGAGGACACTACCCTGAGGAACTCCTGCGCTGATGTCCTGGAGCTGAGATGATTGGACTCCAACAACCACAACCATCTTCCTTTGTGCTGGGTGTGACTCCAACCAGCGGAGAGTTTTCCCCCAATTCCCATTGACTCCAGTTTTGCTGGGGCTCCTTGATGCCACACTCAGTCAAATGCAGCCTTGATGTCAAGGGCAGTCACTCTCACCTCACCTCTGGTGTTCAGCTCCTTTGTCCATCTTTGGACCAAGGCTGTAATAAGGTCAGGAGCTGAGTGGCTCTGGTGGAACCCAAACTGAGCATCAGCAAGCAGCTTATTGCTGAGTAAGTGCTGCTTCACAGCACAGTTGACAACACCTTCCATCACTTTGTCGATGGCTGAGAGTAGACTGATGGGGCGGTAATTGGCCGGATAGGTTTTGTCCTGCTTTTTGTGGACAGGACAAACCTGGACAATTTCCCCCATAGCTGGGTAGATGCCAGTATTGTAGCTGTACTGGGACAGCTTGGCTAGGGGCGCGGCAAGTTCTGGAGCACAAACCTTCAGTACTATTGCTGGAATGTTGTCAGGGCCCATAGCCTTTTGTTGCTTTTAACGGCTGACCCCCATTTCCTGCTGTCATATCTTAAGGGGGCCTGACAGTTTTAATTTACCGTTCCCCATTTAGCTTCTGTTGCTCAAAATACTCTCTACTCAGTCGCCTCCTTGCAAAGCTGAGGAACCTCATTTCCTGCAGTCCAGGCCCCAAGATTAGTCCTCCAGTTGTAGTGAGTCAATCATGTGACCCGAAACTCTCCCCTCTGGGTCTCTGTGACCAGAAATAGCCATACATTAAACTGCTGTGCATGAAAATAGATGTGCTGGAGGTCGCAGCAGACTATCCCATCTACCTTTTTCAAACCAGTCGCTACAAGTTACCCCGCAGATTAACAAGGCCCATACAAAAAGCAAAGCAAATGCTAGGCTTCATTTCTAGAGGGATGGAATTGATAATTAGGGAAGTTATGGTAAACCTGTACCGATGTTGGTTAGACCTCGCTTAGGAGAACTGTGTGTGCTGTTCTGGCCGCCATATTATCAAAAAGATATAGAGGCACAGGAGAGGGCGCAGAGAAGATTTACAGAGATGATCCCAGGAATGCATGGGTTTACATATCGGGAAAGGATTGACAGGCTGGGTCTCTTTTCCCTTGAAAAAAGGGAGGCTGAGGGGTGACCTAATCGAGGTCTTTAAAACGATGAAAGGTTTCGGTAGAGTGGATACGGAGAGAATGTTTCCTCTTGTGGGGAAGAGCAGAACTAGAGGCCGTCAATATAGGACAGTCAGCAAGAAACCCCAATTGGGAATTCAGAAGAAATGTCTTTACCCGGGGAGTGGTGAGAATGTGGAACTCGCTACCACAGGGAGTGGTTGAAGTGAATAATATTGATGCGTTTTAAGAGGAGTTAGAATTTGAGAGAGAAAGGAATAGAGGGTGAGAATGATAGATTTAGATGAGGAAAGATGGGAGGAGACTCAAGTGGAGTGTAAACGCTGGCGTGGACTGGTTAGGCCGAATGGTCTGTTTCTGTCCTGTTTTCCTACGGAATCCTATGTAATTTTCAGAGGAACATAGGCTGGGATTTTCACTCTGGGTCCAAGAACCATGGGGGGTGGTGGGTGGGAAGTGAGAGTGTTGTCTGGCGTGGAGCCCAGTGGGAAATCTTGCCAAATCCCGCAATTCCAGGCTCATTAATTATGCAGTTTCCTGACACTGTTTGCATGGGGGAGGGTGGGGTAGTGGGCAGGAAGTTGCGCATCCCGCTTTACCGCGCTCTTAACTATGGACCAGAACGTGGAACGCAGAACGAGAGGAGCACCGACACCCAGATTCAGTGATGCTTCGCTGGAGGCACTGCTGAATGCGGCGTAGGAGAGGAGGGACGTCCTCTACCTGAGGGATGGAAGGAGGAGGCCCACCTGGCTCACCAACCCTGCGTGGGAGGCTGTCGCCAGGGTGCTGAGTGCCAACTGCACCAGAGGACAGTTCTGCAGTGCAGGAAGAGGGTGATTGACCTCATCCGCAATGCCAGGGTAAGGGAACCCTCTACTCCCGCCCCACCCTCCATACTCACCTCACTGAACGGGAACTGGGACATGGGCCTCAGTGGCAAGGTCACCATCTGAGCTGCCCATGCATAAAAGCGCGTCTCCACATGGTGCGGTGATGCCTCACAGCCCCACTGCAGTCCATGTCGTCCGCAGGAAGCGAGGTGACTGCGGGTCTTCGACCGTGTCACACGGAGAGCTCGTATTGTGTGGGGGAGGTTGGCACAGAGGGCACCAGCATTCACCGCTGATGCCATGGCCTCTGTCGGCCTTAACCTCCTATCTGCATGAGCTCACTGCTCTGGAGGGCGGTGCCGAAGAACTCTTGTGGACGCGCTGCAGAGCGTCTTGCGCATTGAACACTACAGCACAGAAAAACAGGCCATTCAGCCCTTCTAGTCTGTGCCGAAATATTATTCCGCTAGTCCCATTGGCACACTGTTACCGGTGGATTGTTGGTGAAGACTGGCACCATGCGAACGCCATCTGCATCCCAATTGTTCTCAAACCATCTGCCCCAGCTCGTGCAGGACAAGTTGACGCCCAGCGAGTGACCCTGTCGGGAAACCAGTTTCTCAGCTCCCCGATGTATTATCCGTCCCCCCTGCCCGCCACGAACCCTGGCGGGAGGGGACACGATTCCGCCACAGGAAGAGCAGTTATAACCGTTCACCCCTTAAGCCTGTTCCACCTTTTTTTTCCCCCTGACTTCTCAAATCTCCCCACTTGACCCGCCAAACTGCAGGGAACCACACTCACATCAACGTAGGGGGGAAAATAGGCCTCGAAATAGGCCACGAACAGGGATGTCCGTGTTAAAAACAAAAAACTGTGGATGCTGGAAATCCAAAACAAAAACAGAAACAGAAATACCTGGAAAAACTCAGCAGGTCTGGCAGCATCGGCGGAGAAGAGCACAGTTGACGTTTTGAGTCCTCATGACCCTTCAACAGAACTAAGTAAAAATAGGAAAGGGGTGAAATCTAAGCTGGTTTAAGGGAGGGGGGGGAAAGGGGGGGGTGGGTGGGACAAGCAGCCAGTGATAGGTGGAGATAACCAAAAGATGTCACAGACAAAAGAACAAAGAGGTGTTGAAGGTGGTGATATTATCTAAAGGAATGTGCTAATTAAGAGTGGATGGCAGGACACTCAAGGTACAGATAGCTCTAGTGGGGGTGGGGTGAAATAAGACTAAAAGGGCATAAAAGGTATAGATAAACAATGGGTGATGTCCATGTGTTGACACCGTGTAGTGACTGGATTGACTGAGATTCCCTCCATTTGAAAAAAACCTTCCAATGAGGCTCGCGCATGAGGAATGGTCACCCTGGGGGGGAAGCACCGAATGGTTCCAAGTGGTCTCACCCGGAGGAGTTCAGAGCTTTCCTGGGGCTGGAAAAGAGTCGCTTCAGCTGGTGGTGAGTTAGGCCTGAGTAGTGGGGGGGGAAGGCCTCGTTGCTATGGCGACCGGCGATCTCAGTGAGCTTGGCTCCTGAGGACAGCGCAAGAGCCTCATCACCACAATGCGGGGGCCTGCGGGTTTGTCAGTTCCTCTGTGGCGTGTCGCACTCTCCTGACTCTGTCAAAGGAGCATCTGAATGGACGTCTACCGGGCATTTTGATGGAAATGCAGATGGGGCTCCAAACTAGAGTAGCATCAACTGACAAGAGTAAAAATATCTAAACAGCATGAGTCAGGAATCAAGTCCAGTGTGTTTGCAGCAAAGTTGCAAACCTGCTCTTTAGAAAAATACTACAAACAGCACAAAGATGGGCAAGAGGGGTAAGGATTTCCCCATTGCGTTTAAACACTGCACCCGTTTAAATCTCTTGCACCCCACAGGCACCCATGTACACACGCACAGACACACTCAAACATGCGCAGGCATTGTTTACTCACACGCTCGTTCACACTCCCCACCCAGGGGCCAGATTTTCGCTACTGAGGCAGGTAGCGGACGCAGTGGAACATCTCAGAGCGACTCCGGGTGGGCCACCTATGGGCATCTTCACCTGAACTGCTCAGATCTGCCACTTTGAGCTCCTCCAGCCCCCCCATACCTCCACCTGGCGACGTCACAACAACAACTTTGCGTTTAAATAGCACCTTTAGCTTGCGCAGTCCCAGCACAGGGTTACAAATGCGCTGAAGTGTAGATAAAGCCTCTGTAAAGCATAACAGCGTGGTTTCCTACTGAAAGAAACCTCAGCTCTTTGTAAATACAAGTTCCTTTATTTTAAATGCGAAGAGAAGTTAATGTCACTGAAGAAGAGGAAAGGAACAGTTTTCCCTAAAATGTCAGACTCTGAAAGAAAGAATTTGCATTTATCTAGCACCTTTAGGATGTTCCAAATTGCTTCACCTCTAATAGAGTACTTTTACAATGTTGGAAACAGGACAGCCCATTTGCGCACAGCAAGCTCCCACAAACAGCAATATGATAATGACCGGACAATCTGTTTTTAGTGACGTTGACTGAGGGATAAATATTGGTCAGGGCAGCCAGGAGAATTCCCCTCCCCTTCTTGGAAATAGGGCCACAAACACAGGGAACCCACACGACCCAACCCAGGGAACCCACACGACCCAACCCAGGGAACCCACTCTCATCAACGAAAGGGAGAAATATGCCTGGGTTCCTTCTGCTGCTCCCCATAGGGCCATAGGGATCCTGTGTGCGTGCGTGTGCATGTGTGTGTGTGTGCATGCATGTGTGTAAACACACCCTGAGAGGGCAGACATCTTAACATCTCATCGGAAAGACAGCACCTCCGACAGTGCAGCACACTCTCAGTACTGCACTGAAATGTTCATACTGCAGTCAGTGGGTTCCAAGTGTTCCACAAGCCCCAGCCCACAAAGTCCAAGCAATTCAATCCCATGGCCTCCCACATTCCCTACTCTCTTTGATCCTGTTTTGAATCATATGGACCTGAAGGTTTGGAAAGTACTGTTCTTTGCGCTGCATTGGGAGGGGAGGGGGGCGGGTGGGGGTGAATTGCTCCTAAATGAGCAAATATTAGCAACTTGAACCTTCTGCAAATTAATGGGAGCAGTCTTCAACCTCCTCTGTTGCACAATGCACCTAAACCGCCTACAGACTGATAGCTCTCACACTCCTGTTCTATCGAGTTACTGTGAGCAGTTGTTTGATATTTATCACGGTTCTGTTGATCGAACATTATCTCTCTCTTCATCAGAATATTTGTTCCTGTGCACTAGAGGAAGCCATGTTAACATATCTATTAAATATAACAGATGAAGGGAGTGTCACATCCAATAAAGGGGCTCTCCACTGGAGGGAGTGCAGTTGTCTTTGGAACACTGCTCTGCAGTTTCCATGTAAGTGTTGTAACTTGTGTGTAAAGTGGTTGTAAGGTCCCTCAAAGAAGGGACGTTGCTCAATCGAGCATCTGAATGGACGTATACGAACCCATTGGTGGAAATTCAGATGGGGCTCCAAGCGGGAGTAGTGCCGACTGACGAGAGTGAAAATGTTCCAATAGCGTTAGTCAGGAATCAAGCTGAGGCCCAGCTTGTTTGCTGCAAAGTTGCTCTTTAGAAAATATTACAAACAGCACAAAGGTTGGGGTTGGGCAAGAGGAGTCAGAATTTCACTGGTTCCCATTGTCATTAAACAGTGCACCAAAAAACTCTCTTACATCCCACGCGCACACGTACATGCACAGACACACTCAAACACGCGCAGACAGGTTTACTCACACATTCATTCACACTCGTTCACACTCACGCCCGGGGCCAGATTTTCGTTACCAAGGCGGGTAGCTCAAGTTGGGAAATTTCCTGACTTGGCAGATCCGCCTTGGTATAAAGGGTCCAGTTACACCGAATTTTTACCCTGGCGAGGCAGGATAGAGGTGGGCCCACTGACCCCAAAACAGATTGTAGTCAGCCATGGAGGCAGGCGAGTGTCGGGCTGGTTAGAAAGTCTGCCTCAGTTCTTTGGGACTTCTTCCCAGTTGTTTTAGAAGCTGTTAGACCTCCATCCCTCACACCCCCTCACTCTCCACCCATGCCCTTCATACCCCCATTCCACCTCTATGCCAATTCATGCCCCCCACCCAACCCCCATGACCCCTCATACCCTCATGCTAGTTTCATGCCAAACATACTTCTATTCAGTAGTCACATCCAAGACACTAATACTTTACTAGCCTTTTAATTTGTCAATCAAAACTATGAACTCAGAAACCCCCATTGAGATAATTACAGCTTTGGAAACTCAGCCAAGCATTCATAATGACAGAATAACAACTCATGGGTAATGCCAACAAAGAACTTTATTGAAATTGTGGAACAGGTGGTCATGTTTTTTCTGACCTACACCAGATGGCCTGTGCATCAAAGCAGTCCAGTGGATGGTGTTTTTTTTAAATCTCACTGACAACTTAAGCCCATTTTTTTCAAGTTTAAAAATCAGGGTATTTAATGGTGCTTAAACAGACCGTATCTGCCCTTCAGCAGCACTCGCACCTACTCTATCAAGCTTATAACAAGACACATGAGATGCTACATTTTATCCACTTTCCTGTCTGCCTCATAAACCTGGACAATAAATAAAGATCCGTGGAAGGAAATAGAGGCCTTTGAAAGGTGGATGCCGAGATGAATGCTGAAAATTCCATAGACAGACCGTAAGGCAAATGGAGAGGGGCTTGAAATTGCAAGAGCCAAACAAACTCTAAAAAGCGACATCCAGAAAATGAAATGTCAGTATTTCACCCACTCGATCAGAGCTGAAAAGCTACAGAAATCTCTTCTTGAGGGAAAAGTGGTGGGCAGCAGAAAGAGGGGTCTTCCTATGTGCAGTTGGATGATGGATGTCACAGAGCGGTTGCAGACGAGCTATAGTGGGTGCGAGAGGATGGCGCAAGACAGACGAGCCTGACACACTATGTGACAGCAGATCTCCTGGCAGGAGTAGCTACAAGCAGCAGCAGCAGCTGGACACTTGGCATTCAAGGGAAAAGGGGATAAGGCACAAAAGTGCAACTGAAGTTGAAGGTCAGCCATGATCTTATTGAACAGTGGAGCAGGCTAAAGAGCCTAGTTTGTGTCGCAACATTTAGCCCAAAATTATTATGTAGCTGAAACACTTTTAGTGTAAAACCTTCTCAACAGTGCAGCTAGCATCGAGTCCAACATTAGAACCATAGAACACTACAGCACAGAAAACAGGCCATTCGGCCCTTCTAGTCTGTGCCGAAATATTAATCTGCTAGTCCCATTGACCTGCACCTAGTCCATAACCCTCCAGACGTCTCCCATCCATGTATCTATCTAATTTATTCTTAAAACTTAAGAGTGAGCCCGCATTTACCACGTCAGATGGTAGCTCGTTCCACACTCTCACCACTCTCTGAGTGAAGAAGTTCCCCCTAAACCTTTCCCCTTTCACCCTAAAGCCGTGTCCTCTCGTGTTTATTTCTCCTAATCTAAGTGGAAAGAGCCTACTCGCGTTTACTCTGTCTATACTCCTCACAATTTTGTAAACTTAATCAACCTTTTCTGAGTTAGTTGATCTTGGCCTACACAGGCCCTACAGAGCAGGGAAGGGGCTAATCAGCCAGGACTTCTGCTCCTGACCGGTACTCTGTAGAAAGTGTCTGGACAGAACTCAGGCATAGACAGGATCAGGCTCAGCCATTAAGAAATCTTAGTGATCTAATAGCTGGCCGACACACCTCATTATTTTTTATTCATTCTTTCTCAGATGTGGGTGTTGTTGGCAAGGCCCAGCATTTGTTGCTCATTCCTTATTGCCCTTGAACTGAGTGACTTGCCAGGGCATTTACAGAGGGCAGTTAAGAGTCACCCATATTGCTGTGGCTCTGGAGTCAGTCACGTGTAGGACAGCAGGGGTATTAATCAACCAAATAGGGTTTTTACAGCAATCAACAACAGTTTCATGAAGATTTTAATTCCAGATTTTATTAATTGAACTTAAATTCCACCAGCTGCCAAAGGATTTGAACTCATGTCTCCAGAGCATTAACCTGGGCCTTTGGATTACTAGTCTAGTAACATTATCACTACACCACCAGACAGCTCATTTACCAAGTTAGCACAGAAGCAACCAGCCCTGTTTGACTGTAGTGCAACATAAGGAGTTCATGGGGAAGATGAGCCCAGAATGGGTAAAAACAGAATCTGAAATGAAAGACTGAAGCTGAGATTGTTCGCCTTAGAGCAGGGAGCGTTAAGAAAGATGAAAGGAAGACTTGCATTTATATAGCACCTTTCACAGCCTCCAGATATCTCAAAGTGCTTTACAGCCAATGAATGGAGTACAGTTGCAAATGCAGTCACTGTTGTCATGTAGAAAATGTGGCAGCCAATTTCCACACAGGCCAGCTCCCACAGATAGCAATGTGATAGCAGTCAGATAATCTGTTGTTGTGGCCTGCATTTTATGGGCCCCTACTGGTGGCTTTAAAGGCATGGACATGTAAAATCCAGCAGCTGGCCTTCCCACTGTCAACCCGCCCGCTTCCGACTTGCCTGAAGTTTTACGGGGCAGGGGAGGCATTGGGCAGCCTGACCGCTCTTGGGCCTCTTGAGGTCTTTAAGGGCCTCAGCCCAGCCCAATGTTATCTTACCCACAGCCAGGGGGGAGGGAGATCCATGCCATGCAGGAACCCTCACAGCCTTAGCTATGCGGGCTGGTGTTGGGCAAGAGGGGGGGGTGTTGTGTTCTCCTTCAGGAGCCCCATCGATCCATCGGAGGCATTGCCCCCCCCAGGGCATCCTTTAACCCTTTAACCCTTCCCTCTGGCCTCTTGCACCTGGCCCCCAACACCCCCCACTCAGTCCCTTGGCGTCACTCATTCCCCTCGCTGTCACCCGCCTTGTCAGTCCAGCACTGGGGGCTGCCTGGAGTCCCAGTAGTGGCTCCAGGTGGCAGTGCTGAGGCTACAGAGCTGCTGGCCCAATCGGAGGGGCTGGCAGGTCTCTCGGGGAAGGGGGTGGGGGGGGTGGTGGGGAGAGAGGACTTCCTCCCAGGGGACGGTGGAAGCAGAGGCAACGGTAACTTTCAAAAGGGGAATGGATGAATGCATGTGAAAAGGAAGCTTTTGCAGGGCTATGGGGAGTGGGACCAATTGGATTGCTCTTTCAAAGGGGTGGCACATACATGATGGGCTGAATGGCCTCCCTCTATCAACAGACATCACTACTGGGGAGAGCAAAGCACTTGGCAAGGCGTGTCCTGCTAAGCGGGAGCCATCGCAGCTAAGTGATACTGTGATGCTTTACATAAGGGTTGTGAAAACATTACCTTTCGCAAAGTCAGGAGCCCTGGAGAGACCAAAGCAAGATGACATAACACTGGTCTCCACAGATGCTGACTGGCCAGCTGTGCTTGTGTGGAGTCATAGACTCATTCCGACACAGAACGAGAAGACGCCGCCCGTATTTCCCAGCAGTTCAGAAAACCAAAACCCTTTTGAATAAATGCGAACTCCTACGTCACTTGTGGGTTTTGAGGTCAAACTGGCAGGTGGAATAAACTGTGACGTTTGTACTTTACTGCCCAGCGTGTCAGTATATCATAGATTCCCAGCTGAATTCTAGGATCTGGAATGCATGCCTGAGGCGGAGAGGCAGATTCAATACTGGCTTCCAAAAGAGAAGTGGATGAGCATCCGAAGAGAAGGAAAATTGGGCTACGGGGCGTTGGGGGGGAAGCGGACTGGCTCATGCAGAGAGCTGACACAAACACAACAGGCTGAATGGCCTCCCTCTGTGCTGCGACCATTCCACTATTCCACAGCCGGAATTTAATGCGGACGCGGTGGGCACACCCACCGACTGGAACGTTGGGGCTCAGCCCACCTCCACCAGCTCTGGAATCCACAACACCTCAGACCTGTTAGCTCGAGGGGCCGGGGGGTGGGGGGTTGGGGAGGGGTCATCAAGCAGGCCCACCCCCTTTTCTGCTGGGGGCTGGGGGGGGGGTGGCACCCTCCGTGGGGAACAGGGTGCCCTGCCTGGACAGACAGGGGTCACGCCTCCCCAAGCCCACAGGCTGTCCGCCAGGGTATGCTTGGCAGACTTGCCAGGTGGCCATAAGACCATAAGACGTAGGAGCAGAAATTCGGCCCATCGAGTCTGCTCTGCCATTCAATCATGGCTGATAAGTTTCTCAACCCCATTCTCCCGCCTTCTCCCCATAACCTTTGATTCCCTTACCAATCAAGAACTTATCTATCTCGGTCTTAAATACACTCAATGACCTGGCCTCCACAGCCTTCTGTGGCAATAAATTCCATAGATTCAGCACTCTCTGCATAAAGAAGTTTCTCCTCATCTCTGTTCTAAAAGGTCTTCCCTTTACTCTGAGGCTGTGTCCTCGGGTCCTAGTCTCTCCTACTAATGGAAACATCTTCCTCACGTCCACTCTATCCAGGCCTTTCAGTATTCTGTAAGTTTCAATCAGATCACCCCTCATCCTTCTAAGCTCCATTGAGTATAGACCCAGAGTCCTCAAACGTTCCTCATATGTTAAGCCTTTCATTCCTGGGATCGTTCTCGTGAACCTCCTCTGGACCCTCTCCAGGGCCAGCACATCCTTCCTGAGATACGGGGCCCAAAATTGCTCACAATATTCTAAATGTGGTCTGACCAGAGCCTTATAAAGCCTCAGCAGCACATCCCTGCTTTTATATTCAAGTCCTCTCGAAATAAATGCCAACATTGCATTTGCCTTCCTAACTACCGACTCAACCTGCAAGTTAACCATAAGAGAATCCTGGACTAGGACTCCCAAGTCCCTTTGCGCTCCAGATTTCTGAATTCTCTCCCCATTTAGAAAATAGTCTATGCCTCTATTCTTCCTACCAAAGTGCATGACCTCACACTTCCTCACGTTGTATTCCATCTGCCACTCCTTTGCTCATTCTCCTAACCTGTCCAAATCCTTCTGCAGCCTCCCCGTGGGCATTCCTGCCACTGGTAAGATATCAGCAGTGCTAGAGAGAGGCCACTAAGTGGCCATTTAGGGCCTCAAGTGACCCAAGGATGGGTGGGCTGCCCGGCACCTGCCAGTCGCTGGTAAAACACAAGCGGAGATGGGTAGGTGACAAGCATGGCACCTCTGTCACCCCACCCAGTTTTACCCCCATCCCTCAGTGAGGGCTTCCCAGCCCACTACTTGGGATAATGCAGGTGGGTAAAGGTGGGGGGGGGGACGGCGGTGTAGGTGGGATAAGGTTTTGGTGTGTGATCCTAATTCTTGCTGCTCCGATAAAACACAGCGGGAATGAGTTGCTGATTTGGAAAGTGGAAGGATCTGGGAGACCTTCCTCTAGAATAAAGAAGCTTGCAAGGCGGGTTCAGTCTTTAAGATTATGAAAGTGTTTGACAGAGGAGAAGTGGAGATGATTTCACTTGCAGTCAGGCCATAAGGGGCCATAAATAAAAGATGATTCAACAGGGAATGCAGGAGAAACTTCTTTACGTAGAGTGTGGTGAGAATGTGGAACTCACCACCACAATACATGCTTGAGACGAGTGGCACAGATGCATTTAAGAGGAAGCTAAATAATGCATGAGGGAGTGCCTAGATCAAGGCCAGAATAAGCAATCAATCGTTTAGGACAGAGATGAGGAGACTTTGGGGCTGGGTTTTTGTGGAGGGATGAAGGAACGTGATCGGGGCCCTTCTGCCACTTCCAAATTGCCAGGCGGCCTCCGAACCCCATGTCTGCCATGTTTTTTTCACCTCTGAGAAACGTGAGGGCGGATTGGGGGGGGGGGGGGGGGGGGGGGGGTGCGGTTTGTGAGCCGCGATGCAACGCAGGAGGATTGTGGGTGTGGAGGTGGGTGATTCTCCCAGCTCCCAACATCGTTCTTATGCATCCTAAACTAACCCCCCCCTCACCTGCTAACCCCCCTACCCACCCTCCATGCCCTGAATGCCCCTTCCATGCCTCCTCATTCTCCCCATGCCCCCTCATACTCTCCATGCCCCCTCTATACCCCATATAGCGTTCAGAGCAACTCCCCAGTATCCACTATGGGCAGATGTCAGGATGTCTTTGAAATTGATATAAAAAAAATGAACTTCTAACAATTGAATTGAGCTGTCATTCAGACACAACTTCACACTGAAATATCCACTCACAAAAGCAATTCAAAAACAATTCAATCCCCTCAAGTGGTCAATCTGTTGTAAAACCAAAATTTATTCACTTATTATATAAAAGACAGAAAATCCTTTAACAATCTCTTAACATCTTATTATATAAAAGACAGATAATCCTTTAACAATCTCTTAACATCTTATTATATAAAAGACAGATAATCCTTTAACAATCTCTTAACATTTGAAATTAAAATGCGAACACAGCACTCTGCTAAGCCTAAGCTGTTGAAACTCAGCCTATCATTCATAATAGCCTCAGCAATCGAAAAAAACCCCGCGAAATGTAAATAATGGCGTCCACTGAAATTGAAAACTAGATGGTCTTTTTTTCTAAGATATACCAGATATCCTGTCAATTAAAGCAGTCCAGGAGCAGATGGCTGCTTTTTCATCTCTAAGTGAAAGCTGCTGAAGGTTTTTATTTCAATTTAAAAGGGGTCTGGATACTTACATCACTTCAGAGATCCCAATCAGTGTTTCATTTAGTTTTGAATGCGTAAGTGCACTTTTCCAAATGGGAAAAGTACTCCAATGCATCCCAACACTCAAACAATGCTGGCCAATGTGATGATCAGCTTAACTTTTCAAGACAGAGCCATTTAATCAATCACTGCATGAAAACATATCTACATTACATTACGGCGTCTAATAGTGACATTTGAAGTTGTAACAACATTTAACATTTACCTGTCAGAATGTTTCCAACTGCATAGCAGGCACCACCCGACCCTCCCCCGCCCCCCACCCCCCACCCCAGTGTTCATGGGCTCTCCAATGAGGCAAAATTTGTAAAGCTTCCAAAACACGTACCAGCGCGTGAAAATAGCGGGGAGTAGAAAATTCATACTTCTTATAGGGCTCACAACGGTGTCTCAGACCTCATGTGAGGTCTTCCTGACCATGAAGAGGCCACATCAAAATAGCACGGGGTGAGGAATGGGAGAGAAAGTTTGTCTTTGCTATCTAAAGCTTCAAGATTTTGGGTTTCCTGACCTCCTTCCCACCTCCATCAGGGGATGAAAATCGGGCCGTGGGTCTGGACAGGTGTGAGAGCAGCAGAGGGGAAAAAAACCGACTTGACCTCGCCCTCAATCTACCTGTCACAGCGGTGTATCTGTCCGTGACAGTATTGGTAAGAGCAACCACTACACTGTCCCTGTGGAGGTGGAGCCACGTCTTCACACTTCCATTATCTTGTGTGGCACGGCCACCATGCTAAATGGGAGAGATTCAGAACAAATCCAGCCGCTCATGACTAGGGACTACACTTCGAAAGTATTTCATTGGCTGTAAAGCAACCTGGGGGCGTCCTGAGGTTGTGAAAGGCGCTATATAAATGCAAGCCTTTCACTTTACTACCTAGTACAAGAAGTCAACCTTCATGCTTTAGCCTAATCAGCAAGTATAAACTGTTTTCAGACATAGAGGGCATGATACTCTGTCCTCATTCTATTCTCATGGATTCACTTTCCAGCGATTTGAGTAGGAATAGTTTTGGACCTTCCCCTCTCCTGGTCCAGGGAAGCAGAGGCCAATTGCAACATTGAGCTCATTCCCCCAGCTGAGGTCAGCTAACAAAACATAGCCTGAGAATCAAACTCAGGATCTCCTTGACTCTGTGGCTTATTGCCACATTGTCTGGTGCCTTGACTTCATAGGCTCATCAGTGGGAGCTCGCGGGGGAACTTTACCAGCAAGGTAGTTCCCAGCGCCGACCCTACACCCCAGTGAATACTATAGCTACTGGATCTCAGCAGCCAAATAACAGGATCCACCAAAGTGTCCTGATCCAAACCTGCACTGAAGCCATGTTGATGGCAGCCTCAGTAAGTAACAACAACTCAAGAAGCTTGATGCTATCTGGGACAAAGCAGCCCACTTGATCGGCACCTCATCCACCACCTTAAACATTCACTCCCTCCACCACCGATGCACAGTAGCAGCAGTGTGTACCATCTACAAGATGCACTGCAGCAACTCACTGAGGCTCCTTCAACAGCACCTTCCAAGCCTGTGGCCTCCGCCAGCTCGAAGGACAAGGGCAGCAGATGCATGGGAACACCACCATCCGCATGTTCCCCTCCGAGCCACTCACCATCCTGACTTGGAAATATATTGCCTTTCCTTCACTGTCACTGGGTCAAAATCCTGAGACTTGTCTACAGCTCTGTGGGTGTACCTACACCCCAGGGACTGCAGCCATACAAGAAGGCAGCTCACCACCACCTTCTCAATTAGGGACGGGCAAAAACTAGCGAATCTCGAACGCCAAGAATGAATAAAACCAAAAGCTGATTTTCACTGAGAGACATGGTTTCTCTATTTATTTACTTCCTTATTTACTCATTCGAACCACTTCAAAGCAACTGGGGCTTTTGCAACCAAGCTATCTCTGCTGTGGCAAAGGTTAGTCCAGTTCAGAAGACATTGTATTGAGACTGAAAAACCTTTCCTTTGTTATAATGAGTCACTTACTGACAAGCTTTATGCATTGGGCAGGATGTGGCCAGTGATGTTGGAGGCTACGCATTGCTGCATCTTCTAACCACGCTGTCTGCCAGACCTATAAATGAGGGCAGTGCAAATGTTAGCAGAGCTGCTGTCGCCTGAAGGAGGTCCCTCAGAGGTTTTGAAAGTTCAATTTAATTAAAATCTAATGCCAGTGATTTCACCCCCAACCTCCCACTACGCCCCACCCCCACCTCCCTTTTACATCTACCACATTGAAATTTCATTGGCTTTGCAGGTTATGTAGTTAAGGACACAGGTATCTAGTCCCATAACATACGACTATGAGGACATTTTTTCTGGACAATCTGCAGTGACGATTCTCTGGTCAGTCATCTCTACTATTTCTTGAGATATACTCTGTAAATAGAGAAACCATGTCTCTCAGTGAAAATCAGCTTTTGGTTTTATTCGTTCTTGGTGTTCGAGATTCGCTAGTTTTTGCCCATCCCTAATTGAGAAGGTGGTGGTGAGCTGCCTTCTGTCATAGTGGGATTTGGACCTAGGGCATTTGCCTGGGCCTCTGCATTACTAGTTCAGCAACACCATCATCTCCCAAATTTACAGATATACTGCTCCGGGCCACCTTTGTCACTATGCCTACGATGCAGTTTTCTCCCTCCGTAGTTTCAAAAGTCTGACCAACTCAGTTAGCCGCACTGTTCCAAGAGAACCTCACTGAGTTTAAAGAGGCCATTCAGCCCTTTGTACCTGTGCTGGGTCTCTGAGACAGCTATCAAACATAATCCTGTCCCCCCCATGCTCTTCCACTACACCTCTTTTTCCTTTCGAACATCTATCCATTTTCCGCTTAAAATCCATTTGGCATTTTCTGGATCCATATGTTAAGCATATTGTTGAGATTATGCAGGTGAAGGGCATTGTCTAAGTACTTAGAGCAGTTATAAGGAGAGACTGATGGGACACTGGGTTGGTAGGTAGGAGGCAGACATATGTAATGTTGTGTTCTGCAAATAAATGAATGATCAAAAAAAGGATTTGTGTCTAGTTTCATGCTTCACCATCTGGCTTGGGACCCATTTACCACCTATCACTGTTTCTGTGTCCTACCCACACTCTACGTCAAAAGATTCTTCCTAACTGTTCCCTTTGGCTCTGACGGTGAGTTTATGCCCAGCTGGACTGCTGAGAGCCGCTATTGGCCATTTCATATCTCAACTTGTTTAGCTGGAACTGAGTTTTGCATTTCCTGTCAGTTTCTGATCTTCAGGTTTTGCCTGTCTTCCCCTCACCCACACTGCCGCAGCCTTCCAGAGGTGCCAGAATCCCCCATCCCTCCCTCGTGTGGGCATTCTCCAAGTGTGACCACAGATCGTGAGCACTGGCAGGGCTATTGAACTCCAGAGGCATCACAGCCAAACCTGATCCTGACACAGGGATCACTGAGCGGTACAGGTCCTCAGGCTGATTTTTCTCCCTTGCCCAATCCATGGAATACTGATAATAAAAACCCATCAGTTACACTATTGTCCTTCATGAAGAAATCCTACCATCCTTATCTGGGCTGGCCTATATGTGACTCCAGGGCCACACCAATATGCCCGTTAATTTATAAATTTAGAATATTGTTGATAACACTTCTATAATGCACCTTGCAATGTTTCACTATACCAGAGGTGCTTGCAGTTTTAAATTGTTCTGTGTTTGATTATTGAGTCTGCTTCTTTTGTTCTTCCATGATATGTGGGTGTCGCTGGCAAGGGCAGCATTCATTGCCCATCCCTAATTGCCCTTGAACTGAGTGGCTTGCTAGGCCATTTCAGAGGGCAGTTAAGAGTCAACCACATTGCTGTGGGTCTGGGGTCACATATAGGCCAGACCAGGTAAGGATGGCAGATTTCTTTCCCTAAAGGGGCATTAGTGAACCAAATGGACTTTAAAACAACAATCAATGATAGGTTCATGGTCACCATTACTGAGATTATCTTTACATTCCAGGTTTATTCATTGAATTTAAATTTCACCAACTGCCGTGGTAGGATTTGAACCTAGGGTATTTGCCTGGGCCTCTGGATTACTAGTTCAGTGACATTACTGTAACACCATCATCTCCCAAATTTGCAATTGATGCTCACTGTGCTTGACTGGTTCAGGAAACAAACTGTAGGAAGATCTGGGAGACAGAGCTGAAGCATGGAGCAGACATTTTAAAGCACTGTTAAACAAACCCGTTACACACATAGAAATTAGTGTCATCTCTGCTTAGATCCAAGATATAAAACATAACACAGTGTTATATAAATGTAATTTGTTGTTCACTGTAGGGGTACTTTTGGACAATCCTCTTACTAATCCCCTCCTGTCAGGCTCACCCCATGACCTCCAAACAAGGGACACCCGAAAGCTGCCAGACTGTTGTTAAAAACACAACTACCTAATGTCCTTCAGGGAAAGGAACTTGAGTTTAGGAATGGAGGGAAAGAGAGATGAACAAATTGGGCAGATCGTGCTGGCAATGAGTGAACAGGCTGGCAGAATCTCAGTTTCATTTCCATAGCAACTTGTGCCTCCTTAGAAGAACCCAACCTTCGTAGCCAATGGGTTACATTGGATGTAACCACCATTATTCTGTGAGAAATACAGCTGCCAGGTCCCACAAACGGCCAGTTAAACTGTTTTGGTGGCATGTTGGGGGATTAATGTTGACCAGGACACTTGGTGAACTCCTCTGTTCTTCCCCAGAAAGAAAGTGCTTTGGAATCCAACCAGCAGGTGTTGGCGCAGTTTAATGTCTCAATTGTAGGACGGCACTTCCAACAATGCAGCTCCTCCCTGGTGCTGTGCCGATGTGTCAGCCTAGATTATGGGCTTAAACCCTGCAGTTGGAAATTGATCCCATAACTTCCTGACTCAGAGACAAGAGTTCTTCCAGGGGCAGGAGCCTTTGCTGATTTTACCTCATCCTTACCTCATGGGTGTTGGCCCAATTTTCCTCACTGTTACTTTGGGCCCTGCAGACTATTCCTTTGCTCCAACATTGATGGCTGTGACTCAGCTCTCTGCACCCTAAGCTCTGGGATTCTCTCTTTAAATCTCTCCGCCTTTCTAATGCTCCCTCCTCCATTAATATGCTCCTTAAAACCTACCTCATTGGCCAAGCTTTTGTCACCTGTCCCAACGTCTTCTCATGTGGTTCAGTGTCAGATTTTGTCTATGAAGTGCCTTACTACAACATGCCTTTTAATGAAGTTCCCCAATCTATCTTGGCCAACTCACACCTCATACCTTCCTTTGTTGAGATTTAGGACCCTACTTTTGGGTCAGACTACTTCACTTTCCATCCTAATAAAGGATTCTATAATGTTATGATTACTAAAGATGCAGTTTGAATTTCAGAGAGATAGTAGGATGTTTACAGCTAGCCAGATAAGCTAGGCCAAGCAGTGTGTTTATTTTTCCCAAAGGTTACTGACAATGTTAGCATCATGGAACGTTTTATATTACGGGAAAGTACATTTTCAAAGACATATGGAACAAAGGAATTTATGGTTAAAAAGAGAGAAAACATATATAAGGGAGAATTAAAGGCTATGTTGGGAGAGGGCCCTGTGACATCTAGCAGAAGCTTGCGAAACAGTCTCAGACAAAAGCATCCAGCCATGTCTGCATGAGTCTGCTGCATCCAGCCCTTAAAGGTGATAACTGTGCTGGCCTGCCTTTCTAACTTTAAAATCTATTTTGGACTGCTGCCTTACAAGTGGGTATATTTGGGAGTCAGGTTAGGTAGGAATATTAATATTTACTATAGTACTAAGTAACTGGAGTCTTATGTATGTGTTTGACATCTTTTCTTTTGTTAATGAATATTTTAATTTAGTTTTTAAATATAATCTCTAAAGGTCTTGGTGGACTTATTACTTCTGAATTCAATGCACCATATTTCAAAATAAATACAAATTGCAAAACTGTTGTGATAGCGGGATCAAGTTTTCCTCATGGATTTGATCCGCCTGGTATCTGCAGTGCCATAACATTTCCCAGAAATGCTAGGGAACCAAGGGCCTAGCGAGAAGGAGGAGTTGAAGGAAATTAGTATTACTAAAAAACAGTGCTGGAGAAATTAATGGGACTGAAAACCAATAAATCCCGAGGGCCTGATAATCCGCATCCCAGGGTACTAAAGGAGGTGGCCATGGAAACAGTGGATGTGTTGGTTGCCATCTTCCAAAACGCTGTAGATTCTGGAACAGTCCCAGCAGATTGGAGGATAGCAAATGTAACTCCACTATTTTAAAAAAGGAAGGAGGGAGGAAACAGAGAATTACAGAAAAGTTAGCCTAACATCTGTAATAGGGAAAATGCTAGAGTCTATTATAAAGGATGTGATAACAGGTCACTTAGAAAATATCAATGGGATTAGACATAGTCAACATGGATTTATGAAAGGGAAATCATGTTTGACCAGAGTTTTTTGAGGACATAGCTAGCAGAGTAGATAAGGGACAACCAGTGGATGTGGTATATTTGGATTTTCAGAAAGTTTTTGATAAATCCCACATAGGAGGCTAGTTTGTAAAATTAAAGCACATGTGATTGGGGGGTAATATATTGGCATGGATTCAGAATTGGTTAGCAGACAGGGAACAGAGAGTAGGAATAAATGGGCCTTTTTCAGAGTGGCAGGAGGTGACTAGTGGGGTACTGCAGGGATCATTGCATGGGCCCCAGCTATTCAACATATATATCAATTATTTGGATGAGGGAACCAAATGTACTATTTACAAGTTTGCTGACGACATAAAACTTGGTGGGAGTATGAGTGGTGAGGAGGATGTTAAGAGGCTTCAAGGCATTTTAGATAAGCTCAGTGAGTGGGCAAATACGTGGCAGATACAGTATAACACGAGAACTTAATTCTCGTTTGCTGCATTAAAAAGGAAAATGCTGGAAATACTAAGTAGGTCCGGCAGCACTTGTGGATAGAGAAACAGAGTTAATATTTCTTGTCAGAGTTGGGAAAAAGATAGAGATATAACAGGTTTTAAGCAAGTCCAGAGGCAGGGAAAGGGATCAGGGAAAAGAGCAAAAGGAATGGTATACAAATAGTCATTTGGTAGTACAGAACGAGTATTGCTGAAAAAAGAGACATTTTGTGTTGAAGCTTTTTGACTTGCACTCAACAGGACAATGTGCAAGAAAATACCAATGTCTGGGGAAACAACCTATTTACAATGTATGAGAAGAGATTGGTTGGCAAGTGGAACCTGATTGGTCAAGGTGTTGTCATGGGGAATGGGAATGCACCAATGGGTATTGGTATTTTCTTGCCAATTGTCCTGATGAGTGCAAGACGAAAAGCTTCGCCAAAAAATGTCTCTTTTCTCAGCAACATCTGAAAGGACTGGTCTGTGATAAGAGGGTAGACAGGGGAGATTAAAGGACAAAATGGGTGATGGGGTAAGGCAAAATAAGATGGCAATGGGAAGAAAAGAAACTCAAGTTGCACCTAGAGGAGGTTTTTTAAAAAAATGTTCGTCCGTGGGATGTTGGCGTCGCTGGCTAGGCCAGCATTTATTGCCCTTCCCTAAATGCCCCTGTGCAGAGGGCAAATGGCAAAAATCAGAATCATCACCAACAGCCGCTGTCCGGAAAGAAATTGGAGGCAAAAGTTTATGACCTGAAATTGTTGAACCCAAAGGGCAGACCACACCGTGCCCACCGCCCCCTACACCCCCGGCCCCCTGCCACCCCGCGCTTAAATGTTAAATACGGCGTAACGATATCAGGTCGCCAATACAACATCCTCGCGCCAGTCTCTGGAATTTACCGAAGGCGAGCCGCTTGTGGAAATTGGAAACGACGAATTAACAAAGCGATCGAGCTTGTCGACAACCCCGCCGCCCGCAATGCGGCGTTGCCCGCTGCATTTTTCGGGCATTGGACGCGAGAAAGGTTTTGGGAGAGTTTTACGTCAGCGGTGACAAGGGTGGGAGGAAAGGCCTGCCGCTGGCGGGGGGTGGTCAGGGCTGAAGATGGCAGCTGATTCTGCTGGTGAAGCTGGTACAGTCTGTATGTTTTTATTAGCTCATTCTAAAAACAAAAACCACCTTTTGGAGCCTGCCATCATAAATAAAGAAAGATCGAGAGAACAGGGGGCGGCCTTTAAATTCGTAGCTGTCACTGACTTCCTGTTTGTGGCATAACACCTCTGCTGCATGAAGTCCCGGGTTAGACTCCCGACTGGGTGCGGAGATCCCCCTCCGCACCCTCTAGTTTCCCACCTTCCTGCCGGGTAGCCGCTAAGCTGACCCTTGACCCGATGAGTTGAGACGGTGGGGGAGGGGGTGAGCAGACCTCCCAGTTTCTGTTCTGCCTCCCTCACCCCACCGAGAAACATAAAATGCAGCCCAGTGTTGAGTTTGGAAGGCTGTAAAGTGCCTAACTAAAAGATGAGATACTGTTCCCCAAGCTTCCCTTAATTACTAGTTTACTAACATAACCTTACACCCTGTAAATAAAAGTTCCCTGAATGTAAAAACAAGGGTGTGTAAAGCTATTAAGGGAAGTCTTGTGGCGCAGTGGGTAGTATCCATGCCCGTGAGTCAGAAGTTCTGGGTTCAAGTCCCATTCCAGGACTTGATGGCCATGGAAGGTGTGTTCATAATGGTGGCCAAACATGTTGATTATCAGCCTGTAAGTCCTTCTAACACATACCAATGGCAGGCTGTAAGAGTGGGAGAGATTCCTGGTCAGCCATGTAATGGAAAGAAACTTGAGCCTCTGCCATCACTATCCAGAGCTCTAGGCTACAACATGCTTGGAAAAGTGCATGTTGCCACAGCAACAGTTGGCTGGATGGCCCATAGATCAGGTTGATGTCAACAGCACGGGGTTCGATCCCTGCTTCAGTTGGGGTGGATTCGGGACCTGCCTCCTTGCTCTACCCAGGGTGGAGGTTGTGGCGCTGTGGGGCAGACCTGCCTTTGGGCATAGATCTCGAGGAGAAGAAGGACGTTTAGAAACATAAAGGCCAACAACAACTTGCGTTGTGGACTATGTTGCTTTAACTTGCCGGAACGGGAAGGGAAATTGGCCCCATTCGCACTCGTCTGAACTTTTTAACAAAGAGGGAAAAGAGAAGTGATTAATGGTTGTGGTTAGTACACGAGGAAGCAGTCGTGGCACCCTGAGCCAGAGGGATCCAGGTGGCCTCACTGTTGAAAATAGTGGGAGTAATTTATATTTCCTTTCGATCGTTCCAGGTTTAAAAGGTGTGAGCTGAAGATATTGTGGCACTTTGTAAAGATAGTCTTCTGTAAGGAGTTTGCTTCACCACTGAGGGACTCTTTTAACTGACCCTAAATAGTGTCTATAATTAAATATAATAAATGCTTTCTGTATTATGGAGCTTTTCTGACCTTCCCAAAATGTTTTAAAGTATTTTGTTCAATGAACCTAGGCAGTAAGTGATCAAGACAGCAGCTATCTGTATTGACAACACAATTGACCCCAGTGTCGAGCTCGTGAGGGCAAAACCATAAAAAAGTTGCTTTCTGCTTTGGATCATCATCAGTGACCCCTAGAAAAAGAGAAAACTTATGTTCCTACAGCTCCTTTCATGACCCATCTGGTTCACTGTTACCCCTTAGGGAAGGAAATCTGCCGTCCTTACCTGGTCTGGCCTACATGTGACTCCAGATCCACAGCAATGTGGTTGACTCTTAATGGCCCTCTGCAATGGCCTAGCAAGCCACTCAGTTCAAGGGCAATTAGGGATGGGCAACAAATGCTGGCCTTGCCAGCGATGCCCACATCCCATGAAAGAATAAATAAAATAAAATACTATGAGGTGCATTAGATTTTGCTGTGTTGTATTCATCTTTAACCATGATGTTGCACACACCTCTGTATATAACCTGTGCAACGCACCCTATAGCAAGCTTTCCGATAAGAATTCTGATCGGTAAATGGGTTGTTAATTCAATTCAATTTCAATTTATTGCCTGTGTGGAAATTCATTTTGGGTATGTTGCTCGTTCATTACTTAGAAATAATAACAATAAAAAGAAAATTACTCCATCATGAAAAGTCTAACTGTATTATAGTATATGTTAAAAACTATTCCCGAATATTAAAATAATTAGTCAGTGAATCCCATCATGACTGCATCCTTAGGCAGCACCTTCCAAACCTGCGACCTCTACAATCTAGGAGGACAAGGGGCAGCAGACACATGGAAACACCACCAGCTGGAAGTTCCCCTCCTAGTCACTCACCATCCTGACTTGGAAATATATCACCGTTCCTTCACTGTCGCTGGGTCAAAATCCTGACACTCCCTCCCTAACAGCACTGTGGGTGTACCTACACCACATAGGCTGCAGCGGTTCAAAAAGGTGACCCACCACTACCTTGTCAAGGGCAATTGTGAGGAGGGCAATAGATGCTGGTCTAGCCAGCATTGCCCCACACCCCGTGAAAGAATAAACAAAAAATATGCTCATTTATTCATCAGCTCCCGTTTAACGTTCTTGTAGAGAAAAACACGGATGAGTTCAAGAACTGATTTGTTGTGCATCATAAGCATTGTAGCCTGTTCCCTAAATGCATCCAACAGTAATACTCAGGCAAGGGGTGATTCTTGCTGCTCATAGCACTCTTTATTTCATCAAAAACAGATTTCACCAAGAAAGATCTGCTGATCAAATACCCTTCTTGCCTGGTTCAACATTCTTCGTAACCCTAATAAGTCTCCTTGCCTAAGACAACGGTAGCTGGAGAGACTATCCAAAAGGGATAGCACTCTCAAACTGCAACTTATCCCGCTGCCTGGACTCGGGCTATTAGCCCAGGGCAGGAGCCTCTTTAAAAGAAGTTCTTTGTACATATTTGGCAGAAGCGTTATTGCCAGTCTCTGCGTTATAATTATTCCCTGTCATGCTTTAATAAGGTTGTTTCCTGTTATACAAATAACTCAGTGTTAGTTTGACTGGGAATGGGGAATTGGAGCAATCGGTTTTTTGCAACGAGTTCCTCCTGATCGTGCTAAGCGAGCAGCTGCTTCCTTTTCCACTGGCGCTGAGTGATGCTCGACTGAGTCAGAGCAGTAGTAACAATTTGTTGGAGCAGTGAGCGATTCCTAGTGTTCATTATTCGTCCGCAAGTGGAACTGTTCTGCGAAGAATGAATTTGCATTTAAACAACACCTTTTGCATCCTTCAGACTTTCCAAAATGCCTCACAGCCAATGGAGTACAGTTGCTGTGGTCAGGTGGCAGCCATTTTGAGCACAGCAAGCTCCCACAAAGGTCAACGAGGTAAATGACCGGTTAATCTTTTTTTGGGGTAACATTGGTTGGGGGGGGTGGGGGGGCGATGAATATTGGCCAGGACATTGCTCTTTTTCGAATAGTGCTTTGGGGGAATCTTTTACATTAACCTGAGAAAGAAGTCACCTCGTCTGAAAAGTGGCACCTCTGACAGTGCTGCACTGGGGTGTCAGCCTAAATTATCAGCTCTAGTCTTTGAAAGTACAAAGAGCGCACGAACATACGAAATAGGAGGAGAAGTAGGTCATTCGGCCCCCTCAAACCTGCTTCGTCATTCACTAAGATCATGACTGATTGATTTGTGTTTCGAGTTCTACATCCCCCCCCTCCCCGCCCCGATAACCTTTGATAACATAAGAGGTTACAATGTTGAAACAGGCCTTTCAGCAAATCAGCCTTGACTCTCACAAGAGTAAATTCATCTATGCAGCCTGTTCAACCATGTACCAATCTAACCTTGACAAAGTTACTGCTTCAACTCTAGAGGAGCTGGATTTGGACTTAAACCCACGACCTTCTGACTCAGAGGTGAGATTGCTACTAACTGAGTCAAGACTGACATCTATTTTTCTCTCCCTGCATTTTGTGCTTGTTAAGGGGAGGGACATTAGCACAGATTAGATAAATAAAATTCACTCTGCTCTGTCCTACACTGGGTTCCAGATCCAATCTCACCCCTTACTATACCAGTATGTAATCACAGTAATCCTCCTCTAATCTCTCCAGATGAGATTCCCAATTTAGTGTCACACTAGGGGACAGTTTGCATCATTGAATCTCTGATTTTAATTTCTCCTCCATTGGCGGCCCTGCCTTCAGCTACCTAGGGCCTAAACTCTGGAATTCCCTCTCTAAACCTCTCCACCTCTCTCTCCCCGCCTTTAAGACATCTCTTAAAATCTACCTGTTTGGCCAGTTATCCTATTATCTCCTTAAGTTTCTCAGTGTTTTGTCTGACAATACTTCTGTGAAAGACCTGAAGCAATTTATTATGTTAAAGGTGCTATATAAATGCAAGTTGTTGTTATCGACCCATATCCGTTAGGAACTGCATTAGAACTGGCCAGATCCCCTTCACATGGTGAGAAAAAAAACTTATTTTCTATTGGTCTGGACTAGATTTGTACAGTACTGGATGTTTGGGTGATACTACTGGATTGGCATTGTCGCCATTCCAGATAGAATCCCCCAATGATAGCCATGGCTTTCCCAGCAGAAAGTGGTGCTAACAGGAATTTGAACGCTTCCCAAGATGGAAGAGGAGACTGTGGTGCTCAACTATTCTGTGTTTGTTTATGTGAGTCTGTTTATTATTGATGCTCACTGTGCTTGATTGGTTAAGCCTGGGTGTGGACTCGGAGAAAAGTAAACAATGCTGAAGAAAGAGCTGGAGCTAGAGCTGAAGCATGGAGCAGATATTTTTAGGCACTGTGAATTAAACCTGTTTCACACATAGATACTAGTATCATCTCTGCATAGCTCCGAGATATAAAATTTTCAACAAAGACAATCAGACGGTACAATTGCCCCATGTAGTACCCCCTGTGGAGACTCAAAGAGGATTTCTGGCAAGTAGCCAGAAAGTCAGTAATTTACTCATTGAAGTGGTCAATGGGTGGAAGTGGAGGTGGGTGCGAAGGGAGAGGACAGGAAAATAAACCTAGTTAAAAGGTGAAGGCCCAGATCACAGGTGTCCTTAGAGCATCCCCAAAGAGCTCAAACAGACCTGCCAACCCATGGGAGTCCCTGGCTTGGAGAAGGTTCATTCGGGAAGGCACTGAACACATCGAGAGACTTCGTCAGGAGCGTGCAGAGGTGGTGTCAGAGGGAGGTGCACAAAACCTCCAAACAAACCATCTACCCAACCCTTCGACCACCACGTGCCCCGCATGTGGCAGCAAGATCGCGCATTGGACTTATCGGCCAGCTCAGAACCCATCGAACCGGAGTGGAAGCAAGTCACCCTCGATCCCCAGGGAACCGTCTAAGAAAGTTTACTGGACAGCACCGAGCTTGAAAGTAGAAAAGCCAATCCAAGAAGTAGTGATATAGCTGACACCAGGCTTAGTTTTAATAAGCCTGGAGGTCATCAGGGGAACCTGAGGAGAACAGTGTTGTACAATTCCGAGATCTTGTAGAAGGGGTGCGCTGTGGTAGGTGGAAGTGGGCACAAACAATGCTTTCACCCCATCACTGTGTAAAAAGAGTTAAATGTACTTCATTACTTCTGAATAAAAAAGGATGCATCAGTTCCAGGAACTGCCTGTGGATGTGATTACAAGGGGGCGGGTTTCCGAATTGTTTGGGGTTTCAGGTTGTAGAATCATTAGCTTTGCTGCCTGGCAGTGCCCGTTCGTCAGTCAGTGACTGCCTTTTGGGAGATACAACTCAATAGAACAGCCCCGATCCCAATTTGTCACCAGGCTGGATCACATGTGTGGTCAGTTATGAACATTTCCTGGGCTGCATCTTGGATACTGTGACATGCTCAGTAAGTTCCCTGTTGATTACTTTCTTTCACTAATGAAGTACGTGTAAGCATTAATTTTTGAAACGATGTTAAACATCAGCTGATGAATAGATAAAGCTGTGACCAATGCTCCCGTTTAGTTACTTACAAGCCATCGCTGAAGCTAAATGTTAATCAATGGACTAGCTTGTTCCCTCACAGTGCCTTTTTTAAGGTAGCTATGTCATTCAGGTACCAGGGTCAGTAGAATGACAGAGAAACTTGACGATCTAAGAGGAAAGTGCTGCTTATGGAAACTGTTAAAACCTGTTTCGCAGAGTCAATTAGAAAGTGCGTTTAAAAGGTTTCTATTAGCAATTCCTCTAGTCTCAGCAGTCAACTTCAGACCTACGTTAGGAGTGAGGTCTGCATTCAAGGTGGAGTTAGAGCAATTACAAATATGTGGAGCTGTGTTAGTTTTCAACCATGAGATCCCTTAAAGTTGTCAGTGGGAATGAGGGAACCTAACTCCAAATGACTGATATCCTTCACACGGGTTACTCCATTTACTGGGGCTGCTTAGCTCAGTTAGCTAGATGGCTAGGGTGTGGATCAGGAGCACACCAACAGTGCAGGTTTGATTCCCGTTCTGGCTGGGATCTGCCTCCTCACCCTACCCCCGAGAGTAGAAAGCAATGGCAAACCAGCACTGATAAACACCAGCTCGGGATGAAGCATCAGAGACATCGAGAGGAGGGATTGCTCTCAGACAGAGCACAAAGGATAATGATGACTGACTTAGGAGGACATGTGCTGCTAAACCTTGAAAAGTGCTTTTTCCCTCATCAGTACCAATGTTGAAAATGCCGTGTTCAAATCATGGCAGCACTTGAAAGAGGCCATTCAGCCCATCATGACTGTGCTGGCTCTTTGAAAGAGCTGTCCAATTAGCCCCACTTCTCCCTGGCATTCCACCATAACCTTACAATTATTTTCTTTTCAAATATATATACGCATAATTCCCTTTTAATTCCCTTTTCAAAATTACTGTTGAATCTGCTTCCATTGTCCTTTCAGAAAGTGCATCCCAGGTTATGAAATGTTGCGGCATATAAAAAAAAATCTCCCCTCTAGTACTTTTGCCAACTATTTTAACTCTATATCCTCTCATTACTAACCCCCCTGTCAGTGGAAAGTTTCTCCCTAACTACTCCATGAAAACCCTTGATGATTTTGAGCACCTCTGTTAAATCTCCCCTAACCTCCCCTGCTGGCAGAAAGACAGTTTCAGCCCCTCCAATCCCTCCTCTCCGGTACCATTCCAGTATATCTTCTCCGCTCCCTCTCCAAGGTGCTGTTTTTTCATGTGAGATGTTAAACCCCGTCTGCCCCCTTAGGTGGATGTAAAAGATCCCACGGCATTATTTTGATGAAAAGCAGGGGGTGGTGTGTTCTCCTGTGTTCAAGTTGGCTGCTGTGTTTTCTACATCACTACACTACGAAAAGGACTCCATTGGCTGGAAAGCACTTTGGGATGTCTTGAGGTCATATAAATGCAAGTCTTGCTTTCTTTTAAATACAAGTTGTAAAGAAAGAAATCACTAGGCAGGTTTATTCTACTAAGTGGTTTTCCTTGCAAACCAGTAATTACAGAGCTTAATACCTTGAATACAGCCAGTTTTATAGCCAATGCTGCATTTGTAGAGGGCATCTGGAATCAAGGGTAATGAGGGATGGGCTTTCACATAGTTTTGTGAAAGGGAAATCGTGTTTGACTAATTTATTAGAGTTCTTTGGGGAAGCGATAAGCAACGTGGGTAAAGGGGAACCTGCGGATGTGCTGTACTTGGACATCCAGAAGGCATTTGACGAGGTGCCACATCATAGGTCATCGCACCAAATAAAGAGCTCGTGGGGCAGGATTTTCAGGTCGTCGGGCGGGCACGTACGGGCAGGCCCGGGAGCGGGTGGGAAACGGCCCGACGCCCGCAATCGCCCTCCCCCCGCCAAATAACGGGCAGCCAGGGTAAAAGGTGCGCTGAAAGGCTCAGCGCTGCCGGGGTGAGGGCAGGAGGAGGGCAGGCGCTGAAGTCAGCGCGGGCGCTGGGGGGGGAGCTCGTAACGAAAGCTACCTGAAGGCAGAGAGCTGCCTCAGGGAGCTGAAGAATTTTAAATCCTTAAATATGGATTTTAAAATCCCCGGAGAAAGTTTCCACCCATAAGAATCACTAAACGTGTTGAGGATGAAAATTCTGCCCAAACATTTTCATTTGATGCCCGATTAGACCGGGCACGCCTCTACCCATGGGACCCAAGGTTCTGCCCATGGTGCAGGAGGGTAACATAGTAGAGGATTGGTTAGCTAATAGGAAACAGAGAGCAGGCTTAAATAGCTCATTTTCGTGTTTGGAATGATGCAACAGGTGGGGTGTGACAGGTGTCAACCCTGAGGCCTCATCTATTCACAACCTACATCAATGACTTGAATGAAAGGACCTAATGTGTGATTGCTCAATTTACTGATGACATAAAGGTAGGTAAGAGGATAAGTTGTGAAGAGGACATAAGTCTGCAAAGGGACATAGGTAGGTTAAGTGAGTGGGCAAAAAAAATTGGCAGATAGAGTACAATGTGAGAAAATATGAACTTGTCCACTTTGGCAGGGAGAATAGAAAAGCAATGTATTATTTAAATGCAGAACTCTGAGGTACAGAGGGATCTGGGTGTCCCGGTACATGAATCCCAAAAAGTAGTATACAGGTACAGCAAGTGATTAGGAAAACAAATGGAATGTTCCAGTTTATTGCAAAGGGAACGGAATAGAAAAGTAGGGATGTTTTTCTACAGTTGTACAGGGTGTTGGTGAGACCACATCTTGAGTATTGTATACAGTTTTGGTCTCCTTATTTAAGAAAGGGCATTATTGTATTATAAGCATTTAAGAGAAGGTTCACTCCACTGATTCCTGGGATGAGGGGATTATCTTGTGAGGAAAGGTTGGACAAGTTGGGCCTGTATCCGTTGGAATTTAGAAGAATGAGAGGTGATCTTATTGAAACATATAAGATCCTGAGGGGACTTGACAGAGTGGATGCTGAAGGGATATTTCCTGCTGTGGGACAGGCCAGGACTAGGGGATGCCACTTAAAAATAAGGGGTCTCCCATTCAAGACGGAGATGAGGAGAAATTATTTCTCTCAGTGGGTCGTGAATCTGTGGAACTCTCCTGCCCTGAGAGCAGTAGAGGCAGGATCATTGAATATTTTTAAGGAGGAGGTAGATAGATTCTTGACTAACAAGGGAGTCAATGGGTATCGGGAAGAGGCAGGAAAGTGACATTAAGGCCACAATCAGACCAGCCATGAGCAGGCTCGAGAGGCCAAATGGCATATGCCTACTCTTAATTCCTATGTTTGTACGTATGCAACACCCCTGCCAGCAAGACTCACATCCCAGGAACGAATAAACGAACGTAAAGCTAGTAATTAAAGACAGATTTCCTACGGGCAAAATCTAATGGTACTGCCTTGCTTCTCTCTCTCAGAACTCTCAGACCTCACACCAGAGGAACAAGAAGAGATCCAGAGAGTCCGTGTACATAAGGAAGAGCTTCAGAACGACATTCAGGTAAGAAGAGAAACATGGACTCTTTAAGAACAGAGTGTAAGTGCTCTTACTGAGGCACCATATTGCAACATACATGACACACTGTTGACATATTAAGCCACGGCCAACATTAACATCCTTTAGTTTACTGCTTGGAGCTTTTTATAAATATATACTTTATTCATAACATTTGTAAAAGCACATCACATAACAATTCAAATTTGACATCACAAAAATTGCAATATAGTTCAGTTTCTCTGATACATTATGTGGCACTTTGAGGTGCCTCGCTATTGCTTAGAATTACAATATTTACAATTTACATTCCCTGGTGCATATCCCGAGGGGTTTTATATGGGTTCTAGCCTCTAAGTATATACTATTATGGCAGGGGGGGCCTTAGACTGTGGCCTTTCCCCATTGAGAGTTGCCCCAAGCTTTAGTGCATCCCTCAGCATGCTGGACCTTAGAATATGCCAGTTTGGAACATTCAGTCATGGGCATCTCTTTGCACAGGAAGACCAACAGGTTTTGGGCAGATCAAAAGTGTCTTCCACCAGGTTGATGATCCTCCAGCAGCAGTGGATGTTTGGTCTTGGAGTGCGTCCCTGGGGGCAGTTCCGAGACTACAATAGCGCAGCCTTACAGAGCTGCTCAGGATGAACCTCGGCAAAAAAATAAGCTGCATCTCTTTCCAGACCTTCTTTGCAAAGGCACATTCCAGAAGGAACAAAAACAGAAAATGCTGGAGGAAGCTCAGAAGCGTCTGTGGAGGGAGAAACAGGGTTAACATTTCGAGTCCGTTCTTCAGAATTGAAGAAGATTGATACGGAGGTGAAACCTTGGCTCTGTTTTTCTCTCTCCACAGACGCTGCCAGGCCTGTGGAGTTTTTTTCCTGCATTTTCTGTTTTTATTTCAGATTTCCAGCATCCACGGTATTTTGCTTTTACATTCCAGAAGGAGGTGGGTGACTGTCTTTTCCCTACCCTGTGCCCTGTACACCCAAATCTAGGTCATTAATATATATCAGGAGAAGCAATAAAAATAACTGTTCACCACTACTCCATTTCCTGTTGCTCAACCAGCTATTCCTTTTATTTCGTGAGTTTCAGCTTTGCTGACAAGCCTATTATGTGGCACTTTATCAAATGTCTTTTGGAAGTCCATGTACACCACATCAACTGCATCACCCTCATCAATCCTCTCTGTTGACTCATCAAAAAAATCTCAATCAAGTTGGTTAAACATGATTTGCCCTTAACAAAGCCATCCTGGCTTTCCTTAATGAATCCAAACTTGTCCAAGCGATTGCTAGCTTTGGTTATTGAGCGGGTAAATCCTATCATTATAATTCCAAAGCATTAAAAAAGTGGCCTGAATTTTTTGGATGGGGGGGTCTCCCTTCACACCATCCGAAGAGGCAACGGGGAAAACACATCCCTGCCGACTCCAAGTGCCCCGTGGCGAATTCACGCTCACATGAGCATCAATGAGCTGCAGACGGGGCCAGCCAACCTCATTGGCTGGCAGCTCTTTTGTCTCTGCAGTGACAGTGCTGAAGCGGATAGAAGAGGAAGTTCAGGAAGACATCGGAGCCTAAATGCAGGGAGTGGAGGCCAAGCTAAGTTTAAAGAGTCCTATGGTGGAGAGGGTAGGGAAGGCCTGGGGGGGGGGCGCGAAGGGGGCGATTGAGGTGTCGGAGGAGAGGTCGAGGGGAGGGAGGTCCAGAGGCCACTGGACCTTAAGGGGAAGGTGCCCCCTTCTGATGGAGGTGCCCCCACCTTCCCAACCGAAATCTAGGCCCATTGATTTTTGGGCTCCTCCCATGCCAGGTCAATCCTCTCGCCAGCCAATAAATTGAGGCCAGGCAGGAAACAGCCCTTAAGTGGTCAATGTAGGGCCTCAGTTGAGGAGAGGGCGGACTTCCCACCTGAGGTCTTGCTCGCCCCCAGCGTAAAATCGCCGCATGGTCGGGGCGGGCGGGAACCCAGAGGGGATCCCTTTCCTTCAATTTCACGCGTTTCCCCCCTTCCCCCACCTAAAAACCCTTCGGTGGGGAAGTGTGAAATTCTGCCCAATGAGTTTCGATGAGAAGAGCTTGGTTTCTCAAATCCGATATTGACAGCAAAAAGTAATTAACTTGGTCTTCTCAGTCTTAAAGATGACACACAATCGGGCCTCCCACTATCCAAGTCTGTACCTCCACCTGCTGTGATTAGGTCCCTGTACACCTTGATTGGCAACTAAATTATGCCATAGATGGGAGTGACACTACTAAAGAAAAAAAAACTTTGATAACTAGCACCAGGTCACAGATCATGACACAGAGATAGCCCAAGGGATCACTGTGCAGGAGTTGTGCGAAGAAGCCGTGTATCTATTAATCGAGATGTCACCTTCTGAGGAAGTGGTACGCCCAGCTTAACAAGTTACTAGATGCGCCAACATAAAAGGACATTTTGGTTTTTGGACCATCATCCTGCTGACCATCAAGAGAATCGATCCTTTTCTGAATCAAGGGTTTGGGAGTATAACCTCCACAAGACCATGGGCGGAATAGTATTGCAAGGATCATAAACCCTTAAATCAAAACTCCACATTGATATCAATAATTTAGACCTGCTACAGCTGCATAGTGATGTCTGTGTCTATCTGTCTGTATTTTTTTATCCTTTCATGGGATGTGGGTGTCTCTAATTGTCCTTGAGCCAATTGGCTTACCACACCATTTCAGAGTCAATCAATTGCTCTGGGTCTGGAGTCACATGTAGGCCAGACCGGGTAAGGGTGGCAGATTTCCTTTCCCAAAGGGCATTAGTGAGCCAGAAGGAGTTTTACAACGACCGACAATAGTTTCATGGTCACCATTACTGAGACTAGCTTTTCAATTCCAGATTATTAATTGAATTTAATTTCCACCAGCTGCCATGTTGGATTTGAACCCTTGTCCCCGGAATACTAGCCTGGGCCTCTGGATTTCTATTCCAGTGACATTACTGTTATCTCCTCCATTTTGTGTGGTGCATGAATGGTGAAGCTTCAGAAACTGTCCTGCTGGTGGGGTTCACCTGGAACTCAACCCCTAGCTCAAAGATAGTTATTGCTAGGTTAACCTCACCTATTGAACCTACATCGCATTTCGACTCACCTGAGAAAACTCTTTGGCTACACAATGCCTCAGAGTGAAGATTCTTAGGAAGTGGGTATTCAGCCCCTGTGATCTATCCTGCCATTCAATTAGATAGATAGTATCATAGGGTTTACAGCGCGGAAAGAGGCCCTTCAGCCCATCCTGTCCGTACCAGTCATCAAGCCCCTATCTACTCTAATCCCATTTTCCAGCACTTGGCCCGTAGCCTTGTATGCTATGGCGTTTCACATGTTCATCTAAATACTTCTTAAATGTTGTGCATGTTCCCGCCTCTATCAACCTTTCAGGCAGTGAGTTCCAGATAACCCCCACCCTCTGGGTGAAAAATGTTTCCTTAAATCCCCTCTAAACCTCCTGCCTCTTATCTTAAATCTATGCCCCCTGGTTATTGACCCCTCCACTAAAGGGAAAATCTTGCTCTTGACTGATCTGTCCCTCAACTCCATTTCCCTGCATTAGCTTCATATCATCTTACTTAACAAAATTAGCCCTTCGGGTATATTTATAGAAAGAGAAAAATTCTGCCTGAATCCTGCTCTGGCTGGTTTTTTTTTTGACTGTGAACTGTCTTTTGCAGAGGTTGAAGATGGAAATTGCAGAAGTTATCGCTGAGCTGGAGAACTTTAATTACACAGAGGAGAGGTGAGCAGTGGACAATTATTGGCCATTCCCAGATTATCTGGTATACCAGCCCCTCATGATTATAAATGCGAAGGGTCCCCAAATGGTCATCATGATGCAATGACCCCATGTTTCAACCCATGCAAATTTAGAATAATAGGAATTACTTGATGAAAACATTAAACAGGTTCCAACTAATTCACATTTGACCATCCTGATACAATGATACAACCATGATACAATTGTTAGCTAACCACAGTGATCTTTTTCTGTCAATTTGTCTATAGTTAGTTGAACTGTAGGCCTGAAAGTAATTGATAAGTCACTTGATCCAGAGATAATGCAGCCCAGGCTGTTAAAGGAAGTCAGAGAGGAAGTATGACACACTGTCCACAAGTCAAAATGGTGGACTGGAGGGAGTCCAAGCAATGTCTCTTGTTCAACTAGAGGGAGTAGAGAAACTGGGCAACTCACAACCAATTAATCAATGAATGCAATTTGTGGGAAAATTCCTCAAATGTGTGAGTTAGTCTGGTTTGAATGCGGAACTTGATACCACATAGAGTAGTTGAGGTAAATTACATAAATACATTTAAAGGGGAGCTGGATAAACCCATGACAGAGAAAAGAATAGAAGAGTAGGGTGAGATGACATAGGGTGGGAGGATGCTCGTGTGGAGCATAAACATCAGCACAGAGCTGTAGGGCCAAATGACCTGTTTCTCTCATTAATTCCATGTATTGCTAAAGAGTTAGACCTGAGTTGAGGAAAGCCCCAGTGGTGGAGTGCTTTGGGGGCCGTAGGCCCAAAATCACCTGTTCCTCCCAAGCATGTTCCACTCACCACGTCACGTCTCAAGTTACTTATAGGCAGGATCCAAAGCTGTTATAATGAGGGAACGGTGTAGTGGTATTGTCGCTGGGCTAGTTATCAGAGACCCAGGGTAATGTTCTGGGGACCTGGGTTCAAATCCTGCCATGACAGATGGTGGAATTTGAATTCAATAAAAATTAAATGATGGCCATGAAACAATTGTTGTAAAAACACATCAGGTTCACTAACCCCCTTTAGGGAAGGAAATCTGCTGGCCTACATGTGACACCAGACCTACACCAATGTGGTTGACTTTCAACTGCTCCCTGAATAAAGGTGGCAACAAACGCTGGGCTAGCCAGTGACACCCCCATGAATGAGTTAAAAAAAATAGCTCTTGTGTACATGGACATTATGGAATTGGAAGCAGTGGGGGAAACATATACATAATGCAGTGTTGCTAGGAGACCTCATTGTAAATGGCATGGGTTTCATTGGCTGCAAACAACACAAAGACTCCTTCATCATCCATTGGCCTTTTGATGAGATCGGTATCTCTGTTCCACAAATGATGGATTCACAGATAAAGCTGCAGAATCCATACCAAAAATTTCCCAGTTGTAACCCTTTAAATCTGTGGTTGTCAGGTAATGGGAATGGGAATGGGAATGGGGATGGGGATGGGGATGGGGGTGGGTGGGAGAAGCACCTAAAGTTTCCCACACTCAGAGAATCTCTTGTCGTTCATTGACAGTAAACTTATTATTAGAGTGCAGCCATTTGAATAGTCGCAGGCCTCAAGGTGTTAGCAGAGGTGTTGAAATATGCATCCGTCAAAGGGTAAAATACGCTACTCTATTTTTAGTGTGCTTTAAAAGTGAGGTACTTCCCTCCCCTCCACCCCCGGCTCAGTTAACCGTTTATTTAAAGGGCATGGTTGTCATGGAGACCACCACCCATAAATAGGAGCAGGAGTAGACCATTCGGCCCCTCCGGCCTGCTCCGCCATTCAATAAGATCATGGCTGATCTTCCTGTGTTTCGATTTCCATATTGCCATCTAACCCTGATAACCTTTGATTCCCTCGCCTAACAAGAATCTATCTACCTCTACCTTTCCTCCTTTAAGGCACAGCTCCTTCACCAAGCTTTTGGGCGTCTGACCTATCACCTCCACGTAGTGTTGTCAACTGTGATTAAATGTATTCCTGGAGGTTACGTCACATGACTTGCCCCACCCCCACCCCCTGCGTTCCAGCCAATCGGCCAACACATCCATCCTTGTGACGCACTGACTTCCTAAGCCAATCGGAAAGCATAAAAAGGCTCATTACCCAATTGGATGATGCCTTGACTGTCAGCCAAACAGTTTTTTTTTCCCCCATTTTCAATATTTTTAAATATCTGGTAAAGGGAAATCTGCAAAGAAAATGACAGACAAAAACAAACTTTTCTAATATCCGATGATTTTTCTCAAGGGTTACACACAGCAGTGTCCTGGAGATTGATCTTCAATTCCTGGACATGCAGCAACCCTATCTCCTTATGTGGTTCAATGTCATGTATTGTTCTATAATGTTCCCCTGAAGTGCTTTGGGATGTTTTATTACATTAAAAACGCTATATAAATATAAGATGTTGTTGTTGTTACAAACCTGGCCAAGGCAAGGCCAAGGAAACAGCAATCAAATCCAAAATTGGACAACCCCCATGAGATGTTTCACTTTAAGTTGAAAGGCTTGAGCATCAAGTACAGGCAAACCAATTAAAATCTGCAACTATTGCATCTGGTTAATAATGGATGGATTTTAAATTAGGGTGGGTTTTGTGTGGGTGGGTGGTGAGGTGAGTTGGTGTCACCCATGTGACACTAGAAATTAGGCCCAAGCTATAGGCCTCGTTAACATTGTCACAAGTTCTGACCAGGAGGTTGGCAGGAAACACCTGTGGGTGTCCGGAAAATTGGAAGGCACGTGGGTAAAGTGGTTCTAGGAGGGTATTGTGGGAAGGACTCAAGGTGTCCTGGGCTGGGAAGGGTGCTGGCTAAACATTCCTTGCGGTCCCCGAGAGACAGGAAAAACTTCCGTGTTTGGGCCTCTTCACTTTCCCTGCCCAATCCTGATTGTTCAGCATCGCTGAATCCCTGAATATCCACATCCTGGGGGGTTACCATTGACCAGAAACTGAACTGGATCAGCCACATAAATACTGTGGCTACAAGAGCAGGTCAGGGGCTGGGAATTCTGTTGCGAGTAACTCACCTCCAGACTCCCCAAAGCCTGTCCACCATCTACAAGGCACAAGTCAGGAGTGTGATGAAATACTCCCCACTTGCCTGGATGAGTGCAGCTCCAACAACACTCAAGAAGCTCGACACCATCCAGGACAAAGCAGCCCTTTTGATCAACATCCCATCCACCACCTTAAACAGTCACTCCCTCCACCAACGGGTACGTACCATCTACAAGATGTACTGCAGCATCTCGTCAAGGCTCCTTCGACAGCACCTTCCAAACCCGTGACCTCTATCACCTTGAAGGACAAGAGCAGCAGACGCATGGGAACACCACCACCTGCAGGTTCCCCTCCAAGTCACTCACTATCCTGACTTGGAAATATATCACCGTTCCTTCACTGTCACTGGGTCAAAATCCTGGAACTCCCTTCCTAACAGCACTATGGGTGTACCTACACCACATGGACTGCAGCAGTTCAAAAAGGCAGCTCACCACCACCTTCTCAAGGGCAAATAGGGCTGGGCAACAAATGGTGGCCTAGCCAGCGACACTCGCATCCTATGAAAGAATATTAAAAAAAAGCCCAACCAGACAACCGTCCCTACTCTAAGATAAAAGCAAAATACTGCAGATGCTGGAAATCCAGAACAAAAACAAAAATACCTGGAAAAACTCAGCAGGTCTGACAGCATCTGTGGAGAGGGATACAGTTGACGTTTCGAGTCCATATGACCATTCAACATTGGAGAGACCAAACGCAGGCTGGGTGACCGCTTTGCAGAACACCTTCGGTCTGTCCACAAGCATGACCCAGACCTCCCTGTCGCTTGCCATTTCAACACTCCACCCTGCTCTCATGCCCACATGTCCGTCCTTGACCTGCTGCAATGTTCCAGTGAAGCTCAATGCAAACTGGAGGAACAGCACCTCATCTTCCGGCTAGGCACTTTACAGCCTTCCGGACTGAATATTGAGTTCAACAATTTCAGATCGTGAACTCTCTCCTCCGTCCCCACCCACTTTCCAATCCCCCTTTTTCCAATAATTTATAATTTTTTTTTACAAATATATTTTTCTCTTCCCTCCTATTTTTAAATTTATTTCGCTCTATTGTTTCATCTCCACCTTTCGCCCATTTCGATCCCTTCCCCCCACCCCACCCCCACTAGGGCCATCTGCCACTAGCTTGCTACCCTTAATGTCACCATTAGCACATCCTTTAGATAATATCACCACCGTCAACACCCCTTTGTCCTTTTGTCTATGACATCTTTGACAATCTCTTCTTGGCCTCCCCCTATCACTGGTCCCCTATCAAGCTCCACCTGTCCCACCCCCCTTTACCAGCTTATATTTCATCTCATTTCTATATGTCTTAGTTCTGATGAAGGGTCATACGGACTCGAAATGTCAACTGTGTCCCTCTCCGCAGAAGCTGTCAGACCTGCTGAGTTTTTCCGGGTATTTTTTTGTTTTTGTTCTAATCTTCCCTACTTTGAGTTAAAATTGCACCAGGAACCCAATGTCACCTGCAAGTTTAAAGAAGGACCCCTGCTGGCTTTGGGCAGGTGGCTTAGTCGCCTGTTCAGAGTCCTGCATAAAATTAGTGGTCAGCGGGATCTGGTTGGGTAAATAGCCCAGGTGGTTTTGACCGACCATCTTGCCAAATTCCACTAGGTGGGTAGGGTTAAAATTGCCTCTGCAACTTCTGCTAGTGAAACTGGTTTTTAACCCCCTCGGTATAAGAGGTTAATTGTAGAAAATCTTCTCCCCTGTTATCTTTTCTTGAAATGCATGGAGTAACTAAGTAGCACGGTGAAGTTAGATACCATTTTTATTCCAAGACTGGTTTCCTTGAACTCTGATTCATATTCAAGTCAAGTACTGAATGTTTCTCCTTACTGAGTTTTCCCTCGCTTTTCATTTAGCACAATGGTTGAGAGGAACAAACTGATGTCAGTGGGAAAAAAGAAATTCAACATGGATCCCAAAAAGGTACTTATTATTTCCTCTGCCTTTCCATTGTTCATCCTCCCTGCCCCTCTCCTTTCCAACAAGAGTCATTATTCATTCTCTTACACTGCCAACCTACAGATACATTTGCTGTCTTCTCAATTCTTGCTCAATTGTCTCTTTCTACTTCTGAAGATGCCGATATTTAAAGAATAGATACTCAATGATTAGAATCCCTCCTTTTCATTTTATTTAAATCACACTGTTGAATTATGGTACGGAATGGAAAAGAGGCCACTCAGCCCATCGAGCCTGCTCTTTCAAAGAGCAACTCTGTTCTCTTCAACTGCGTTCAAGATTACGAAGAGAGCTGAAAAGGCTGACCCCTAAAATTGCCTGCTCTGACCTCAAGAGACACAGGTTAAAGGTCAGCTTAGAAGTCAGAAGGGAAGTCAGTGTAATATCCTTCATTCAAAGGATAATAAAGCTGCAGAATAAATTGTTAGAGAAGGTGAAGGGGATTCGAATGAGATGAGATTTTGGATGGGGAAAGATTGAAGAATATGGGGAGACCAGCCTAGTGAAATAGTCATGGGTTTCTTAAGCCTCTAACTACTCTTTAAAAAAAATGTTTGTGTTCCTAATGGGTAACCTTGCTGTCACTTGGATATTTTATGGCAAGGTCAATGAGGACACTTCTGGTTGAGAAAGGGTTAACACGGGGGCTGATGAAGATCGAGCCTTTGTCCACAAATGCGCAGTTATTTCCTTTTGTAACACGTTGAGCAGCAACGACAGGAAACTGTATGAAATGCACAGCATCGTGCTGCTAAATAACTTGTCCTACATGATGCAGCCAGGAGGCTGTCCCCATTCCTCGTTAATGCTGATTATGAAGAGTTTAAAGTACCTGAAACCCAACTAAGGGAAGAATTTCTGCCCTTGACAGAACTTTCACTTTGGAAAATGAACCTTCCTTTTGTAAAGTTTTTTTTTGCCACATCCCAGGTCCTGAGTCCTCCTAGGTGATGAGGGTGGGCACCCTTCTCTCACCTTCTCCGCTGTGGAGTGGAGACAATAGTTCACTGGTGGCTGAGTGAAACTGTGCTGCCCCCCCACACTTCTCCTTTGAGACAGTGAGTCCATTGTAGCCACCAGACTTGAAGAGTCATTAGCTGAAGGGATGGAGAACCAGAGGATTTAAGATGATTGGCAAAAGAGCCAGGGGGTACATGAGGAAAAACATTTTTACACCGCAAGTGGCCTAGAATGCATTGTCTGAGAATGTGGTGGAGGCTTTCAAAAGTGAATTGGATAATTATCTAAAGAGAAAGAAATTTATGGGTCTATGGGGCAAAGGAGGGGGAAATGGGGCTAGCTGAGCAGCTCTTACAGAGAGCCAGCAAGGACCTGATGGGCCGAATGACCTTGTTCTGTGTTGAAACATTTCCATGATTCTTTGATACAGCATAAACAAACACAGCATGATCAGCCCTCACCTTGTTCAGTACATGGAGCAAACTTTCATGTCATTTATTCAAGTTTTTCAGTTTGGAAACTTACGGTAACAAACTGGTTTTTAATATTGTTCACCATCTTCATTCTTCATCCTCTTTGTGATGACTCTGGATTACATCAGGGTACCAGCTGATATACAGGTGTCTTGTGGTGCAATGGATAGTGTCCCTGTCTCTGAACCAGAAGCTCTGGGTTCAAGTCCCACTCCAGGACTTGGTGGTTATGGAAGGTGTGTTCATAATATGCCAAAGAGGTTGGTTATCAACCTGCAGATCCTTTCAATACATGCCAATGGCAGGTGGTAAGAGTGGGACAGATTCCTGGTCAGCTGTGAGATGGAAAGATAGTTGCACTACCATCACTATCCATAGCTCCAGACTACAATGTGCATGTAAGAATTCATATTGCCACGGCAACTCAGACTCCCTGACTGAACCACCACAAAACCAACGTAAGGTTTCCAACTGTGCTCGGTTGCTCTGGAGTCTCCGGGAATTAGAGATTCATCTCCTGCAGCAAGAAGCATAGGAGTCATGTCATAAATACATTTTTAAAAAAACAAATCTTTGGACGCTTGTGGATAGTTGAGATGAAAACTGAGTTTGATACATTTTTGTCAGATAAGGATATCATGGCATAGAGATAAAAAGTGGGTAAATGGAGTTCAAGCACAGGTCAACCATAATCTCATTGAACAGCGATCAGGATCAAAGGCCTAAAAGGTCAACTCTTAACTTGTTCATGAGTCACTGAAAGCTAACATGCAGATGCAGCCAGCAATTAGGAAGGCAAACGGTGTGTTGGCCTTTATTGCAAGAGGATACAGGAGTAGCGAAGTCTTGATGCAAAGAGCATGGCTGAGACCACATTGTGCACAGTTTTCACCTCCCAACCTAAGGAAGGACACGCTTCATTTTTAAAACTGTATTCTTTCATGGGATGTGGGTGTCACCGGCAAGGCCAGCATTTGTTGCCCATCCCTAATTGCCCTTGAACTGAGTGTCTTGTTCGGCCATTTCAGAGGGCAGTTAGGAGTCAACCACATTGCTGTTGTTGTGGGTCTGGAGTCACATGTAGGCCAGATCAGGCAAGACCTAGCAGATTTCCTTACCTAAAAGGCATTAGTGAACCAGATGGGTTTTTACAACAATTGTTTCATTGTCACAGGCTGGCTTTACAGTTCCAGATTATTAATTGAATTTAAATTCCACCAGCTGCATGAAGGTCTGGGGTAGCAGGATTGTCCTATATGAGGAGAGATTGAGGAAACTGGGCCTGCATTCTCTGGAGTTGAGAAGAATGAGAGGTGATTCATTGAAGTGTGTAAAATTCTTGCAGGGCTTGACAGGGTAGATGCAGGAAGGATGTTTCCCCTGGCTGGGAGTGTCTAGAACCTGGGGACACAGTCTTAGAATAAGGGGCAGGCCATTTAGGGTTGAGATGAGGTGAAATATCTTCACTCAGAGGGTGGGTGAATCTTTGGAATTCTCCACCCTATAGGGCTGTGGCGGCTCAGTCATTGAGTATGTTCAATCACAGGATCTTTACAGTGCAGAAGGAGGCCATTCGGCCCATCGAATCTACGCTGGCTCGCTGAAAGAGCAATCTACCTAATCCCATTCCCCTGCCTAATCCCCATAACCTTGCACATTCTTTTTCTTCAGGTAGCAATCCAATTCCCTTCTGAATACCTCGATCGAACCTGCCTCCACCACCCTTTCAGGAAGTTCGTTCCAGACTCCAACCACCTTCTGGGTGAAAAAAATTTTCCTCACACCATTTCTACTCATTTTGCCCATTTTTAAAATCTGTGCCTTCTAATTTGTGATGTACTCTTGAGTGGGAACAGTTTCTCACTATTTACCCTGCCCATACCCCTCAGGATCTTGAATACCTCTATCAAGTCTCCTCTCAGCCTGCTTTTCTCCAAGGAAAAGAGCACCAATCTCTCCAATATATCCTCATAGTTACAGTTCTTCATCCCGGGAATCATTCTTGTGAATCTCCTCTGTACTCTCTCCAATGCCTTTACATCCTTCCTCAAGTATGGTGCCCAGAACTGGGTGCAGTACTCCAGATGAGGCCTAACTAGTATCTCATACAAGTTTAACATGACCTCCTTACTCTTGTACTCAATGCCCCTATTAATAAAACCTAGGATACCATGTTTTATTTACTGCTCTCTCAACATGTCCTGCCACACTTATTGACTTATGTACATATACACCAAGGTCCTTCTGTTCCTGCACCTCCTTTAGAGTTTCTCCCTTTGTTTTATACCATCTCTCCACGTTCTTCCTGCCAAAATGAATCACCTCACACTTCTCTGCATTGAACTTCATCTGCCATTTGTCTGCCCAGTCCACTAACATGTCTATGCCCTTTTGAAGTTCAAGACTATCCTCATCACAGTTGACAATGTTTCCAATCTTTGCATCATCCGCAAATTTAGAAATCAAGCCCTGCACCCCACAGTCCAGGGAGAGCAAGGGTCCCAACACTGACCTGACCCTGAGGAATTCCATCACAGACCTCCCTCCAATCTGAAAAACAACCATTTATCACTACTCGTTGTTTCCTGTCACTCAGCCAATTTCTTGTCCAAGTGCCTACTTTTGTTTTTATTCAACGAGCTAGAAGTTTGCTCACAAGTCTGTTGTGTGGCACTGTACCAAATGCCTTTTGAAAATCCATATACACCACATCAACAGCATTGCCCTTATCAACCTTCTCTGTTACCACCTCAGAAAAAAAGCAGAGATGGATAGATTTCTAGATATTAAGGATATCAAGGGAAATGGGAAAAAATGGTTAAGGTAGATCAGCCATGATCTAGTTGAATGGTGGAGCAAACTCAAGGGGCTGAATGGCCTACTCCTGCTCCTATTTCCTATGATCCTATTCCTATTTAGCATGGATAATGTATTCCCTAACAAGCTCAACTGAGGCATTGAAAATGAAAACCGAATTCTTGGTTTCATCCTGTGACAGAAAAGATTTCAGTGTCGACTAGTTCAAGCACATCAACCTGCTAACTCACAACAACAACCTGCATTTATGTAGCACCTTTAAACGTAGTAAACTCCCACCCCCCATTACACACACAAACACACTTCACAGGAGCACAAACAGACAAAAATAGATACTAGCCAAAGACGACTCCTTTGGCCAAAGAGGTAGAGTCTTGAAGGGGAGAGAGGGAGGGAGGTAGAAAGGTGAAACAGGTTGGGAGATGACATTCTAGTGTTTAGGATCTGGATGATTGAAGGCATGACCATCTATGGTAGGCTGGAGGATCCGTAGGAGGCTAGAATTTGAGGAACATAATGTTCTCAGAAGGCTGTAGGTCTGGAGGAGACAAAGTATCCTTCAGATATTATAAACCATTAATAAGTAACTTGAATGTGCTTTTGCCAAACTGAGGACGGTCCACGTAATTATTAGGCAGCAGATTCAGTTTTGCCCTCAACTGTCTGTGGACTGAACGGAGATGAGCAAGGCCAAAATGTGGTGGTTTATTATTAATGTAGAAAATACTGTCAAACCTCCTGGGTCTCTCAGGCTGGAGGTTAAGATGCAGCAAAGCTTCACAAAACAAACACTGCGTGGTCTGTAGGAGCTTCGACAATCATTAGCTGGGGAGAGCAAGGTGAATCACAGTATTAGAACGCTGTTATTTAGTGCAGTTCATTGTGTGGGCAGTAACACCGAAAAACCACAGGAAACAAAGATGCATGTAAGAAATGCCAAAATCTATTCTGAACCCGAAGAGCTGATTAACTGATATCTTGCACTATTGCTGCTCAGGTCTTAGAAATTTTTTTTAAAAAAATCCTTTGACGCTGCAGTTGGCTGCTGTCGCCTTTTACAATATGAACGATGAGCAGGAAAAGACTAGCTGTTCCATTAAGTCTGCCCCGCGTTCTGGACCTTCAAAACTGGAGGATTTCAGATCCCGGCTGCAGCCCAATCTCCTGGGAGGGTCAGGGACACGAAAACGGAAAACCAACACCCGAGAAAAGTGGGGAGATCAAACTGGGGAAAATTCCTCTCCAAGCTTCTCAAAGCCCAATCCAGGAGATCACATCGGCCAATGTTTATGTTAACTGGTAAATTGCCTAGCTTTTCTAACATGGTCATCGCTACCCCCCAAAACCAGAACCAGTCCAGCACTCTTTCTGAAGTTGGGCGGAGTGTCATCACAGACCGTGGGAGGGTGGTAATTTATTCCAATGTTCCACAATTCTCTGGGAAATGAGGATGTGCCCAACATCCAGACTCTTGGGATTACTTAAATGCACAATTCCTGGTCAGACCCAATCTGTCAAACTGAAACACTCAAACAGTGGGTTTGCAATCCATCCCTTTATTTATTTTATAAATCTCTCTATAGTTTTTCTCCTTATTTCCCCACTGACTTTCTTAGTAACTATCTTGATTTTATGCCCCCCACCCCAAGTTTTGGAAGGAATGGCCTCCTTCTGTGCTACTTGAATCAAGAGATCTTGAATGAGGCAGCATTAATGGACTGCAACCGGTCAGAGTTGTGAAAATCTCTGATGGGCGGATTTGCTCTCTGGGGGTTTTGCTTGATCCCTGTTGGGGGACCTGAGGGTTGATCTCACGGCGTTGTTATTATCTCGGTGGTTGATGGCCTCCCTCAGGAGTTTGAATGGGTTGGGGGAGCTGCAGAAAAGTGCCCGGTGCTCTCTGTGGTTCAATGGGGCTGAAGCTTTTTTCCCTTCTGCACATTTTGAATGGAAAGAGACTATAAAATACAACAAGGAGGGGTCTGAATGTCCTGGTGTGTATACTAACCTACTGCACCTTGCTATGTTACCATTCGGGTTTATGGCCGTTACATTGAGTCATTAGGGTACAGAAGGAGGCCATTTGGCCCATCAGTTCCATTCTGCTGCAGCGCAGGGACTGTTTGCTTAATTTGTTTGTACATTCCTTCAATTCTCACCTCTTGTGCATCCCCAATTTCCTTTGATGGCTGTTCTTTTAATTGTCTGGATCCTAACCTCTGGAATTCCCTCCCTAAGTTCTCTACCTCTGCACTTCTCTCTCCTCCTGTAAGCAGCTCCTTTAACCCATCTCTCTGAGCAAGCTTTTGGCCACCTATCTCCTTATGTGGCCCAATGTCAAAATGTTTAGTGTTGAAGGTGTGTATATATAGAGGCAAACAGGGTTGCTTTTGAATTACCTAAACGTAATCTTATTTTTACTGAAAATGCTCCCAGCTCCCATGTAATAATATGGTTGCTGTATCTTTTCTAGTAGGCTTGGAAGAGTGCTCTTGGTGAAAATGCACTAGGTTCAGACTGCTTTAAACTTGGAGCTATGCTAATGACTTGGTTTCTCATTGCCTCAGGGTATAGAGTACCTGATACAGAACAAATTGTTGTCTCCGAAGGAGGAGGATATTGCCAAGTTCCTATACAAGGGGGAAGGCCTGCATAAAACAGCCATCGGAGACTATCTTGGAGAGAGGTGAGGTCTATATCTAAGGGAATTCATGGGGTTGACAAACTGTAGAGTGCGACCGAACACATATCCTCTAAAAGCTGAGGAAGGAACAGAAAGGGCTTGCATTTATACAGCACTTTTCATCTGCTCAAGTCATTAAGCCAATGAAGTACTTTTTAAAGTGTGGTCAAGTTGTAACGTGAGAAATGTCACAGCCAATTTGAATACAGCAAGCTCCCCACGTACAGCAACATGACAATGACCAGCTAACCTGTTCTTAGCTGTTGGTTGAGGAGTAAATATTGTGGCGAGCCACATTCTTGAATACAACTGAGTGGAAATTTCTAGGCCATTTCAGAAGGCAGTTAAGAGTCAACCACTGGGTCTGGAGTCACATGTAGGCCAGACCGGGTAAAGATGGCAGATTTCCTTCCCTAAAGGACATTAGTGAACCAAATGTTTTTTTTTTTACAACGATCCAGTAGTTTCACGATATTAACGAGTGGCTTTTTAGCTCCAGATTTTAAAAATTAATTGAATTTAAATTCCCCCACCTACTGTTGGGGGGGAAACTTATCTCTCTGGATCATTAATCCGGGTTTCTGGGGGATTACTGGGCCACTAACATAACCACTGTTACCTGTTCTGATCGCCAAGGATAAACTGGCTTTCCAATTGGCTGGGCAAAGGCATGGCATTGTGAGGGTGGACATGTCAGGTGACCAATGGCAGAAGCGTGGAGAGCAGAGCAATTGGAAGTGAGAGGTCATGCGATGAGACCTCCAGGAACGCGTCCAGCTGGAGTTTGTGACCCTGGGCGAGGTTGCCTCTGAAATACTAACTGACTGTCTTTACTCCTTTTTCTCTGCAGAGAACCATTATACATCAGGATTCTACAGTGCTTTGTAGAACTGCATGAGTTTGCTGACCTCAACCTTGTACAGGCGCTGAGGTGAGAACTTTTGCACAGGGTTGTCACAGCTTCACTTTCTGCAAAAACTATTCAAAGACTTTCTTTTTCCTCTTGGGCTTCCATTTTTTTTCAGTTTCTGGTCCTCCATTTCATTTTTCCCTTCTGCCTTATTTTCTTATCCAACCAGATCCAACCCCCATCACCGCCCACCCCCATCAAAACCAGTTACTGGCCAAAGGTGGCGCTATTGAGCAAATTTCTGAGATCTCACTCCCAACATGTCACCATCTTGTATAGAAAAAAACTCTTATGCTCATCAATTGACTTATGCTTATCTATGGGTAATACTGCAGGCAACCTGAAAAAAAAAGACTTGCATTTATATAGCAACTTAATGGCCTTCAGATGTCCCAAAGAGCTTTACAGTCAATGAAGTACTTTTTGAAGTGCGGTCACTGATGGAATGAAGGAAACACAGTATAGCAAGCTCCCCAAAAACAGCACTGCGATAATGATCAGATAATATGTTTTTAGGTGTTGATTGATGAATAACTGTTTGCTGGACACCAGGGAGCACTCGCTTGCAAAATAGTGCCTTGGGTTATTTTACATTCATGTGACCATGAAACTACCATTGATAGCCCAAAGGAAAAACCCATCGGGTTCACTTCAACTGCCATCCTTACCTGGTCCGGCCTACATGTGACTCCAGACCCACAGCAATGAGGTTGACTCTTAATTGCCCTCTGAAATGGCCTAACAATAGCCACTCAGTTCAAGGGCAATTAGGGATGGGCAGCAAATGCTGGCCTTGCCAACATGATTGCCAACTGTGATTAAATGTATTCCTAGTAGTTTCGCCACATGACTTGCCCCCACACTCCAGCCATTAGTCGGCCAACACATCCATCCTTGTGACGCACTGCCTTCCTACACCAATTGGAAAGCAAAAAGACTCATTTCCCAATTGGATGATGCTTGACTGTCGACCAAACAGTCTTTTTGATACTTTGAACGATCTTACATATTTCTACCAGATCACCTCCCCGAGACCTCCTTACCTAGACTGTCCTTTCGTCCCTGAAACTAGTGAGAAATCTTTGTCAAAAATGCGTGGATGGAGCTCCTAATTGTCCTCCTGTAACCTGAAGAGGAAGGGTTCCAGGCCAGATGGGAGCTGTGAGATAACGTAGATTGCCAGACACAGTCCTTTTATCGTGAAGATCTGGGTCTTGAGATGCAAATCCCTGGCCATTGCTAAAGTTGCCTGATGGAATGTGTCTGAGTTGTGTCCACATATCCCCCAAATGGACAGCAATTTTAGCCCACATTACACTAAGAAGCCTGAAGAATAGAAAGAGCTGAAACTGGAGAAATTGTCAGGGTGCTACAGAGGGTCCCTTCATGCATTGAGTTGCATAGTTAGGGTGATGTAAAGGGTACTCCAGTATTATTTCTCTTCTGTACACCCCAGTGAGTGTTCAATTGTTCTGTGTTTAATTAGGTGAGTACGCTTACTATTGGTGCTTACTGCACTTGACTTAGGCCTGGGTGTGGACTGAGGGAAAAGTAAAAAAAAATCTGTAGAAAGAGGTAGAAGCCAGAACTGAAACATGGAGCAGACATTTTAAAGCACTGTAAATAAAACCTTTTACGCACATAGAAGCTAGTGTCATCTCTACATAGCTCTGAGATATATAAAATAATCAAGAATCTCCTTCACAGCCACTCACGTAAAGATGGTTATTTTCCTCTGAGCACCATCTCTCATTTTAACGGGTGCATTACATCTAACCATTCCCCCCGTCTATCCCCAAAATAAACCCTCATGTGTATCTCTACCAAAGTACATGTTTTCTCCAACTTACAGGCAGTTTTTGTGGAGCTTCCGATTGCCAGGTGAGGCGCAGAAGATCGACAGAATGATGGAAGCTTTCGCAATGCAATACTGCCACTGCAACCCAGACGTCTTTCAATCGACTGGTAGGAAATAGTCAACTCTTTATCTCACAATAACGTTACAGGGAAGGGAATATATCTATATATTAGTAAAAATCTTTCACAGTGTGTGTACAAACCTACTTCCCATTGTTGCGATTTCTGATCAACATTTAATTTTTTTGGGTTATCATTTCTCATTCAATTTTGCTATGTCAACCGTCTCAGCGTAGTTCCAGGCACTGGCCACAGGTGACGCTATTGAGCAAATTTCTGAGATCTCACTCCCAACTGTCACCATCTTGTATAGAAAAAAACTCTTATGCTCATCAATTGACTTACGTTCATCTATGGGTAATACTACAGGCAATCTAAAAGAAAAGACCTGCATTTATTTAGCAACTTAATGGCCGTAAGATGTCCCAAAGAGCTTTATATCAATGAAGTACTTTTTGAAGTGCAGTCACTAATGGAATGTAGGAAACGCAGTATAGCAAGCTCCCCAAAAACAGCACTGTAATAATGATCAGATAATATGTTTTTAGGTGTTGATTGATGGATAATTATTACCTGGAGAACTCACTTGCAAAATAGTGTCTTGGGTTTTTTTACATCCATCTGTGTTGGTAAATGGAGCTTTGTTTTAACACCTCATTTGAGAAACACAATCGCTGAAAGTATGGCACTCCTTTAGTACTTGATTATCAGCCTAGATTATGTGCTGATGCAGATCTCTGAAGTGGGATTTGAACCCACAAGCTTCTGACTCAGAAGGTAGGACTGCTACCCACTGAGCCACAGCTGATACAATTTCTGGTCAGCACCTCTTTTAAACTTTTCCCTTTTTTTTTGCTTTATTCTTTCATGAGATGTTGGTGTTGCTGGCAAGGCCAGCATTTATTGCCCATCCCTAATTGTCCTTGAACTGAGTAGCTTGCTAGGGCAGTTAAGCATCAACCCCATTGCTGTGGCTCTGGAGTCACCTGTAGGCCAGACCAGGTAAGATCCCCTTCCCCAAGGGGGACATTAATCCATGATAGTTGTCATGATCACCATTCCTGAGACTATTTATTAATTGAAGTTAAATTCCACCAGTTGCTGTGGTGGGATTTGAACCCATGTTCCCAGAGCATTAGCCTGGGCCTCTGGATTACTAGTCCACTACGTCACAATCTCCTGTCATTCCCTCATCCATGTCAACCAAACGAATGAGACATGCCAGGTATCAGTCTCCTGCCTTGATTGACTTCAATGCCATTCTGTGGTTGGTCAGTCATTTGGGACGTCACATGATCAGATTAACTCTCGAGATGCAGTAATTTCATCTTGCACCATTGTTCAATACTTTATGTAAACAGGGAGTGCAAGGCCTCCGCCAGCCCTAGGGTTTATAACAAGCTTCCGCTTGGAAGAGACGTCTTGGAGTTATCATTCATTTCCTTATCTTCACAGAATTGCTTTACTAGGCGTAATTGCAAATACATCTTAAGGGCTAACAGGTTACCTTTGATTGCAGATACCTGCTACGTGTTGTCTTTTGCAATTATCATGTTGAACACAAGTCTACACAATCCGAATGTTAAGGAGAAACCAGCACTGGAGCGGTTCATAACAATGAATCGTGGGATTAACAATGGAGGAGATCTTCCGCACGATCTTCTCAGGGTAAGCACACGCTAATAATTCACTGCTTGAAAATAACCAGCATTGCAAGAGTGTACATTTTTAAAATTCTTTCATAAGATATGGGTGTCGCTGGCAAGGCCAGCATTTGTTGCCCATCCCCAATTGTTAGCCACCAGTTAAGAGTCAACCACATTGCTGTACATCTGAAGTCAGTCACATGTAGGCCAGACTGAGTGAGGATGGCAGATTTCCTCCCCTAAAGGATAATAGTGAACCAGACAGGCTTTAGCAACAATCAATGATAGTTTCATGGTCATTATCACTGGGGCTGGCTTTATATTCCAGATTTATTAACAGAAACTCAAATTCTACCAGCTGCCTTAGTGGGATTTGAACTCATATCCCCAGAGCATTAGCCTGGGCCTCTGGATTACTAGCCCAGCAACATTACCACTATGTCACCCTCTCCCCTATACACCAACATTGGAACAGGAGTGGGCCATTCAGCCCCACATGCCTGTTCTGCCATTTAATTAGGTCATGGCTAATCTATATCTTAACTCTATCTACCTTGGACCCATATTCTTTAATACGCTTACCTAACAAAAATCTAATTTCCTTTTTGATATTTTCAACTGACCCCTCCCCTCCCCAAGCCTCAACAGCTTTTCTGGGGAACAGAATTCCAGATTTCCAGTGCCCTTTTTATGAAGAAACGCTTCTCAACATCACCCTGACCCTAATCTTAAGGTTGCCAACCCTCCAGGATTGGCCTGGAGACTCCAGGAATTGAAGATCAATCTCCAGGACACTGCTGTGTGTGTAACCCTGGAGAAAAATCATCAGGACGTTAAAAAAAGATTGTTTTAAAAAAAATATACCATTTCTTTGAGCGTTTCTCTTTACCAGATATAAAAAGATTGAAAATGGGGGCAAAAAAGGCTGACAGTCAAGCATCATCCAATTGGGTAAAGAGTCTTTTTGCTTTCCAATTGGTGTAGGAAGGCAGTGAAGTCACAAGGATGGATGTGTTGGCAGCTCATGGTGGGATTGCGGGGCAAGTCATGTGATGTGACTCCAGGAACTTATTTAATCAAGGTTGGCAACTCTAACCCCACCAGAGGAAATAGTTTCTTTCCATCGAAACTATCCAATCCTTGAATCACCTTAAACACCTCAATTAGATCATCCCTTAATATTCTGTGTTCAAGGGAATACAAGACTTGTCTATGCAACCTGTCCACATAATTTAACCCATTTAGCCCCAGTGAATCTTCATCACACTATCCCCAAGGCCAATATATCCTCCCTGAGTGTGGCGAGTTGGGAGGGGGGGGGGGGGGGGGGGGATGGGGAGGGGGAGGTGCTGGAATTCCAGGTTCTGGAGTCAGTTGGATAGAACTTCAAGTCGAATTGAACCTTCAGGTGACGAGAATTTCAAAAGATTCCCTCCTTTTTGATTCTTTGGAACAGAATTTGTACGAGAGCATCCGGAACGAGCCATTTAAAATTCCAGAGGATGACGGGAATGACCTAACACACACGTTTTTCAACCCAGACCGGGAAGGGTGGCTTTCGAAACTGGGTAAGTGGGAGGTTCCCAGTCGCTGGGGGCTTCGAGAGAGGTCGGGGCAACGGACCAAACACAACAAAGTGACAGACAATTGACCACAGGGCCCCATTGTGAAACGTATCGGAATGTATCGGGGGGTGGGGGTTCCTTGACTACGGGCTCCTAGGGTCCATTGGAGATACCCCCATGTTTCCTCTCCCACTCTGGTCTCTGCGCTATGCCCCCTAAACCCCCTTGCCTTAATCTCCTATCCTGGCCCCTGCAGGAACTCCGCAACTTATCTCTCCATCCGGCTCCAGCGATGATCTCCATTGGGGCCAGCTGCAGTCCCGGCAGTGGCCACCACTCCCAGTGGCGCTGCTGGGGGCATAAAGTTGCCAGCCATTTGATTGGTTGACAGCTCTTGGGGGGGGGGGGAACGGAAGTCTCGCCTTGAGCTAATTGATGCCCCTCTGAGTGATAAATGGATGAGGGGGCGGCCCATTGCTGGGGGAGGGGATGGGCGGCTTCACCTTCGGCTTTCTTACCGGGGTTGGGGGGCCGGGAACTCCGGCGATGCGTAAAACCCTGCCCAGGGAATGCAAAGCCGGGTGCCTGGTGGCGCAGTGGGTAGCGTCGCTGCCTCTGGCTCCGGGTTTGAGTCCCACCCCAGGACTCGATGGTCAAGGAAGGCGCGTTTACAACATGGCGAAACAGGCCGATTGTCAGCCTGCAAGTCCTTCCGGAAACGGCCACGGCAGGTGGTGAGAGTGGGGGAGACTCCTGGTCAGCCCTGCTTAATGTGGAGTTGTGCCCCTCAAGTTCAGGCCAACACCCTCAAAAAAAAACCCCCAACAAAATGGGGTTGAGAAACTTATCAGCCATGACTGAATGGCGGAGCAGACGCGATGGGCCGAATGGCTAATTTCTGCTCCTATGTCTTATGGTCTCCTTCAGGAAAACCAAGCTACGGGAAACAGACAAAAGCATGTCATTTGTCTGCCTCTAGATGCTGGAAGTCTTCTAGGCCTAAGAATACAAACTGAACTCTTATAAGGAGAATGACAAGGCTTTCAGCATCAGGTGGACTGAGGCCGAGAGCGGAGGTGGAGCTGGTGTGCTTTGTGTACATGGTATAAAAGTAGGGGGACAGAGGGGGTCTCCCATCTAAGATGGAGGTGAGAAGAATCCTTTTTCTCTCAGGAGGTTGTGAATCTTTGGAACTCTCTTCCCTGGAGAGCAGTGTCGGCCGGGTCACCAAATATTTTTAAGGCACAGGCAGATAGATTCTTGATCAACAAGAGAGTCAAAGGTTATCGGGGGAAGGCGGAAGGAGGCCACTGTCGGATCAGCCATGATCTTATTGAATGGCGGAGCAGGCTCGAGGGGCCGAATGGCCCACTCCTGCTCCTAATTCGTATGTTCGTATGTAACAAGCCCACACTTTCATCTTGATTGAGGTCGTGCCACAGTGCTGGAGGTGGGGGGAGGGGGGAGCATCAACCAATCAGGCCTTAGCAACTGGTTTCACCCTCACGCTGGTGATCCTATTCCAGCCAATCAGAGGGTAAAATCCGCCGTGTGATTCCTTTCCAAGGTGTTGCCCCCATTGTAATGTGTCTGGTGCTATCTTTACAGGGGGTCGAGTGAAGACATGGAAACGTCGCTGGTTCATTTTGACAGACAACTGCCTGTATTACTTTGAGTACACAACAGTAAGTTGTTTTTCATTCATGTGAAGTGAGATTACATAGGATATCTGGCAGAGAAACAGGCCATTTGGCCCAACCAGTCCACGCTGGTATTTACGCTCCACCTGAACCTCCTCCTATCTTTCCTCATCTAATTCTACCATCGTAACCCTCTGCTCCCTTCTCCCTCACATACTTGTCTGCGTTTCTCTTAAATACATCAATACTATCCGCTTCACCCGCTCCCTGTGGTAGCACCTTCCACATCCTTGCTTCACATTGAGTTAAAGAAACTTCTTCTGAATTCCCAGCTCCCAGTCTGGACAACCCTCCAGTGAGGGTGTGGCCACTTGCCTCACGAGCAGCAGCTCAAATTGTGACCGTGGTCATCCAAGTCAGGCCATCACCCACCTACTGAACTCCTGCCCCGAGAGATCCACTCCTGGTGGCGTGGCAACCGTTCACACTGCGTCAGGTGAGCCGCTGAAGAGTCATAGGGACTCGAAACCTTAACTCCGCATGGATGGCCACGGTCACCTCTTGTGGAGGTCGACATCGAACTATGACTGCTTTCCCCAGCCCGTATTCTCTGAATTCCCTGTTGGGTTTCTGGGTGACTATTTTATATTGACGGCCCCGAGTTACGCTCTTCCCCCCGAGAGAAACCATCCGGTATCCAAAGCGGAAACTGTGGGCGTGCATTTTTCTCCCCCCCTCCCCCGGCTTTCCCTCACACCGCCCCCAAACATGAGGTCCACCACCGTCCCCCCCAATGGTTCCTTAGAGGTGGGGGAAAGAGGGATAAAGTGAAACGCCCCAAACTGCTTCCATACAGACCAGTGGACAGCAGTAGTGTTGCATTGACAAAGACCTGTCGTCACCTCGAGCACCACGTGACTGCGTAACAAATATTCTTCGTAGGCAAAACGTAAAGTTCCAAAAACAGCTACTTACAACAAAGGCACGGTTTTGTTTTTGCAGGATAAAGAACCCCGTGGTATTATCCCATTGGAAAATTTGTGCGTGAAAGCAACGGAAGACTCCAGAAAACTGGTACGCGGTTAAAAATTGTTCAAAAAAAAAGGGGGCGGTGGGTGAAATGATCTTTGTGATATAGAGTGAACTTTTTTTGCCATAGACCTGGTGGAAAGTTAAAGGCCGTGCCAAACATTCCTCAAGATCAAAACAGTGCGGATGCTGGGGGTCTGAAATGGAAACGGAAAATGCTGGGAGAACCCAGCGTCTTTGGAGAAAGGCTTAACGTTTTGACTCCAATGTGACTCTTCTCCGGAACGGAGAGCTCTTTGGACAATGGAACTCTTCTTCAGTTCCGAAGAAGAGTCACATTGGACTGGAAACGTTGACTCTTGTTTCTCTCTCCACAGATGCTGAGGTCTCCCCCCAGCATTTTGTCTTTCTGTTCCAAACTTTCCTTATTTTGCTGGCGCAAGGATCTCAATTATTGTCATCGCAATCATCCCAATTACCAAAAAGTGATGTGGCTGTACTCGCTCTGACTTTTCCCCATGTGGGTTGTGAAGAGGACTAGGGTTGCCAACTCTCCAGGATTGTCCTGGAGTCTTCAGGGATTAAACCTGAAATTTTCCTGCTGTGAGCTCCTCAGGAGATTTACCCATTTAAAAAAAAAGTGTTTTCTTCCATCTTCTTTGAGCAATCTTTGGCGGGGGTGGGGGGGGACGGGGTGGGGGAGGGGGAGTGCGGTGGGGTGAAATAATTGGCCGTTTGACCCGGTGGGGCAGATGGAGGAACCAGGTCGTGCGATGAAGCTTCTGACAATGCATCCACCCAGAGCTGGCAACCCTACCCAGCCCAGCAGCAGCACCTCATGCAGCAGGGAGGCAGTGGCAGAGTGGTATTGTCACTGGGCTGGTAATCCAAAGACCCAGAATAATGTTCTGGGGACCCAGGTTCGAATCCCACCACAGCAGATGGTAGAATTTGAATTCAATAAAAAGTCTGGATGATGACCATGAAATCATTGTTGTAAAAACCCATCTGGTTCACTAATGCTCTTTAGGGAAAGACAGCAGGAAATCTGGTGTGGTTGACTCTTAAATCCCCTCTGAACAAGAGTAATTAGGGATGGGCAATAAATGCTAGCCAGTGATGCCCATGTCCTGTAAACAAATATGAAAAAAAAACCTTGCACCCTGTCTGGTGGTTTAAACCCTGGAATATCCCAACAGGTCATGGGAGGGCCTGAATTCTTTTAGCCTGCCTGGTCAGCCGCAACAGTAAGTCCTGAGGATGGCAGGTCAGAAAACGTGCTGCTGGGGTGAGAAAACAAGTAGACTCATAAACGTTTACAGCACAGGAGGCCATTTGGCCCATCGTGTCCGTGCCAGTTAAGATCTGACTACATTAATCCCATTTTCCACTGCTTGGTTCATAGCCCTGGGGCCAATGGCAATACAAGTGAATATCTAAATACTTCTTAAATTTTACGAGAGTTTCTGATTCAACCACCCTTTCAGGCAGTGAGTTCCAGACTCCCACCACCCTCGGGGTGAAAATATTTCTCAACTCCCCTCTTAGCCTTCTACCTCTTAGCTTAAATCTATTCCCCCTGGTTATTGACCCCTCTACTAATGGAAAAAGTGCCTTCCTGTCCACCCTATCTATACCTCTCACAGTCTTATACACCTCTATCAGGTCCCCTCTCAACCTTCGTTGCTCCAAGGAAAACAACCCCAACCTATCCAATCTTTCCTCATAGCTCAGACTCTCCAGCCCAGGCAGCATCCTGGTAAATCTCCTCTGCACCCTCTCCAGTGCAATCACATCCTTCCTACAATGTGGTGACCGGAACTACCTGCAGTACTCCAGTTGAGGCTTAACCAGCGTTTTATACAGTTCCAGCATAACCTCCCTGCTCTTGTGTGCTATGCCTTGGCTAATAAAGGCAAGTATCCCATATGCCTTCTTAACCACCTTATCTACCTGTCCCACTACCTTCAGGGATAGGAATGTGCTGACTCATTTATGCAACAGTGTTATCGCTTAAAGTTGCACAAAAATGCACTGGTTGTGTTTTCCCTGTGAGCTGTTTCTCCCTCTCAAGTTATATATAAAATAGAACTTGTGTTTATTTTTCATCTTGTGATGTTAACAGTTGGACCTCTTTAGCACATCGCTGACCAATTTCCTGCCCATCACTAGAATCATAGCGTTGATACAGCACAGGAAGCGGACATTCAGCCTGTCGACCAGCACTGGCTCTCTGCAAGAGCAACACAGTTAGTCCCACTCCCCTCCCTTTCGCCGGAGCCCTCCAATTCTTTCCCCTCCCAGAGCTTACCCAATTCCCTTTTGAAAGTCATGATTGAATCTTCCTCCACCAGTCTCTCAGGCAGTGCATTCCACAGCCTAGCCACACGCTGCGTAAAAAGGTTTTTCCTCACGTCGCCATTGGTTTTTGTTTTGCCCATCACCTTAAACTGGTGCCCTCTGGTTTTCAACCCTTCTGCCAATGGGGACAGTTTCTCCCTATCTACTCTGTCCAGGCCGGTCATGATTTTGAACACCTCCATCAAGTCCCCCCTCAACCTTCTCTTTTACAAGAACGCTGCCAACTTCTCCAATCTATCCTCCTAGCTGAAGTCCCGCTTCCCTGGAACTATTCCCATGGATCTTTTCCACATGCTCTCTAAAGCCCTCGTCTTTCCTAAACTTAACCAGATGCTTTCCTTCCCCCTCCCTCCCGTTCCTCCTCCTCTCTCTCTCTCTCTCCCCAACTGTTCAGATGTTGCTGGATGGTGGAATCACTTGATTGCTGTTGTGCCTCTGTCTCAGGCACACAAATAGTCGTTTGTCGCCTGAGATAGAGGTAGGCAAAAGACCAAACTGGAGAATCACTTGAGTTCAGACTGTCGGAATTCCAGGATTCAGGCAGCCACGGGAAAGACAGGCGACTTTCAGCCAGGCTGTTAAGAAATTTCGGGCATTGTCAGAAATCGTAAACACATTAAATCGTCCTCCTCCTGGGCATCTTCCAGAATCGTCTGAGTGTGCAAGGAAGAAAAAGGTTTAAAATGGAGTCAGGGTCATGTTGACAGGATTAAGTATAACAAGCACAAACTTTACAGGGAGTCCTTACAACATAATTAATGCGCAACAGGAAATAAACTGTTATCAGATTATCACTGCAGCAAGAAGAAATTAATTCTTACCTACTGTTAAGATAAGCCTCTATAGCAGGAGCTCGAGACATCTAATTCCTTTCCAACAGGTATGAGCTGCTCCCACATAGGCAATGTTAAATTCATCTCTCTGTCCCAGTGCCAGAATCATAGGTGCATAATAAAAACGTATTGGTAATGTTATTAGGTTCCTGATTCTGGCTGCACGTGTTCCTGGAGGTTTCATCACGATTCCCCATCTCTACACCCAGCCCCTCACCTAAACCCCAATCAAACAGCCTTTATCCACCCCATCTCCTTTAAGACCACCGGTTTTACAAGATATATCGAATTCTCTGGAAGAAATGATGAAAAATAGTTTACATATGTTTTGAATGCGTGCTATGATTTTTCTCCCAAGGTTTGCTCACAGCAGCGTGCAGGAGATTCATCTTTAACTCCTTGTAGACTGCAGGGCAATCCTGGAGGGTCGGCAACCCCAGTTGCTGTTTGAAAGTTGGAGGAGCTCGGTGCAAGTCTGGTGACCTCCTAGAATCGCACCTAAAGGGTCGATTACTTGTAAAGGTGTGCGGTGTGGATAAACCTCTTGCCATGTCACAGATCTCCTCATGGATATTGCAGCCCTTTCTCCCAGTCGATCCAAGGAAATGACATGTATTTTGGCTATCGTTATTGCAATGGGATGAAATGTGGGCAAATGTGCATCACCAGTGGTGGGAGGACCTAACAGCAGGTTTAATATTACACTTTAAGAATTATCTCTGCGTTCTTAGAGAAACATTTTTTTAAAATTTGTTCCGAGGTTGAGAATGTCACTGACAAGGCAGGTATTTGTTGCCCATCCCTAATTACCCCTTGAGAAGGTGGTGGTGGTGAGCTGCCCTCTTGAACCGCTGCAGTCCATGTGGTGTAGGTACACCCACAGTGCTGTTAGGAAGGGAGTTCCAGGGTTTTGACCCAGCGACAGTGAAGGGACGGCGATATATTTCCAAGTCAGGATGGTGAGTGTCTTGGAGGGGAGCTTCCAGGTGGTGGTGTTCCCGTGGGCAGGATTTTGCCCTTGATGGGGGTGTTCGGCAGGGGCAGACGGGGCGATCGGGAAGCCGACTGCCACCCGTGATCGGTACCGCACCGCGATTTTACGTGGGCGGGCCAGTTGAGGCCTGCCGAGCATGGAACACGAGCCTGCCTAGCTTGAACTTCACGTATACCCGTGAAAGAGAGTTTCAACCTCCCTGAGGCACAGAGCTGCCTCAGGGAGATGAGGTGCCGTTTAAAAAAAACGTAAACCAACAAAATAAAAATGTCATAATGGCCTTAATAGGCCTTTTAATTGTTGGCGGGCACACACCAGAGTTGGCAGCGCACCCGCTGAACAAAATGAACGCGATGATGTCGGGAAGCTCGCCCGATGTCATTTCACGCTCAGCTGGGTCGGGCGTGCGTTCTATACCGACCTCAATATTCTGCCCCACGTGTCTGCTGCTCTTGTCCTTTTAGGTGGCGGAGGTCGTGGGTTTAGAAGGTGTTGTCGACGGAGCCTTGGTGAGTTCCTGCAGTGAATCTTGTCGATGGTACACCCACTGCTGCTACTGGTGTGCCATAGCTAGAGGGAATGAATATTTGTGGTGGTGGTTGGAGTGCCAGTCAAGTGGGCTGCTTTGTCATGGAGGTTAAGCCATCCAGGCAAGTGGGGAGTATTCCATCACACTCCTGCCTTCAGCCTTGTAGATGGTGGACAGGCTTTGACGACTCAGTGTGCGAATGACTCTCCGCAGAATTCCCAGCCTCTGACCTACTCTCGCAGCCGCAGTATTCATATGGCTGGTTAAGTTTCTGCTCAATGGTGACCATAGACAATAGGCCTGACAAGAACGTTATATTTGTAAAGAGATAACAGACTAACAGAGGACTCGATTTACTTTTGATATTGCAGAATTGCTTTGACTTGTACAGTCCCAACAGCAAAGGCCATACTATTAAAGCCTGCAAAACGGACAATGATGGGCGGGTTGTTGAAGGCAACCATCAGTTTTACAGGATATCTGCTCCTTCGAGGGAAGAGAGGGATGAATGGATCAAATCAATCAGGTAAAATGAAGCCACATGTTAAAACTCAGGTTCTAGTAGTAAGGTGGGGTGAGACAGACTGGTTAAGAAATTTCCCCTAAAGCTAGGTTGCAGGTGACACTTCTGTACATCAAATGTCAAAATCTTTTCTGGTTAAGGGTTTGAAAGTAAACAAATGCATCCAATGAGGACTAGATTTTGAAGTTATCATTTATGGGACAGAAGACTAAACTATGATCAAAAATTTCAAAAACATAATATGCGCTTTAACTCAAAAAAGAAGTACTGCAGATGCTGGAAATCTGAAATGGAAACAGAAAGTGTTGGAAAAACTCAGCAGGTCAGGCAGCATCTGTGGAGAGAGAAAGTGAGCTAACGTTTCAGGTTGATGACTTTTTATCTAAGCTGGAAAAAGTTAGAGCTTTTTTTGATTTGTTCATGGGATGCGGGCGTCGCTGACTGGGCCAGACCAGCATTTGTTGCCCATCCCTAATTGCCCTTGAGAAGGTGGGGGGTGAGCTGCCTTCTTGAACCGTTGCAGTCCCTGTGGTGTAGGTACACCCACAGTGCTGTGAGGGAGGGAGTTCCAGGATTTTGACCCAGCGACAGTGAAGGAACGGCGATATATTTCCAAGTCAGGATGGTGTGTGGCTTGGAGGGGAACTTGCAAGTGGTGGTGTTCCCATGTGTCTGCTGCCCTTGTTGTTCCAGGTGGTAGAGGTTGCAGGTTTGGAAGATACTGTCTAAGGAGAGATGGAACACATTTAAAACAAGTACAGAGGCAGGGACAGGAGGGGTGAGTGGGAGAGAGGGGGAAAAGAATGGAAAAGGATGGTCTTGTGGTAGGTTGGAAGACAGGAAAGGTTAAATGACAAAATTGATGATGGTGCCAGGCAGAAGGAGGTGGCAATGGGCAAAGTAAAGTAATGAGGGGAGTGTAAATGAGGAAGACAGAACCATTGCAACATCTGAACTCCTTCAAGTAAACGTTTGACATTGTAGACTATGTTGTCAAGGTTAGAGGAGTATTTTAGAGTGCTATAATATTTAAGGAGAAATTATTTTCTCTAGCCTCTTAGAAATTAAATTTACTGCTAAAGCGTGACGTGTTTTCACATTTCAGAGCTAGCATCACTCGAGATCCTTTCTACGACATGGTAGCAGCAAGAAAGAAAAAGTTAACGGTCAAATCCAATTAAAAGGTTCTACTTTGTTCCTTACTGCTCAGATGGAGGGATAAATAAGACAGTGAACTGATGCTGTTGGTGGCTGCACATGACAGACCATTCCAGTGGTTGGTGTTTGCATGTATCCCTGAATGTTCCTCCCATCCCAGATATTGGGATGTTCGTAGGCTCCTGAATCATTTCATTATTCCGAATTGTAGTTTGCACAAACTTTTGCGCTCTTTCTCTACTTCAGTTACCAGGATCAATTCTTCATACATTAGTGGATCAGATCTCCATTAGACCTATCAAGACTCGACAATAGCCACTGATACTGCACTCCACTATTTCAAATACAGTTCATGGTCCTATTTCTTATCATAATCACTGGGCTCCACTGACAGCTATTGAATCTTCTCCTAGACATCCCGTGCTTTATAGGTCTAATCACCTTGTCTGGGATAACATTTGAGTACTTTGCCTCATGTTTAACTGGAACCTTGTAGATGATCAGCATGTTGTTTAACCTCTTAGTATCCAGTTAAAAATATCAGACCTTGGTGAGGCCACACCTGGAGCAGTGTGTACATTTTTAGTCTCCCTACCTAAGGAAGGATATGCTTGCCCCAGACGGCAATGAAGGATCACTAGACTGATTCCTGGGATGAGGAGTTTATTCTACGAGAAGAGATTGAGTAGACGAGACCTATGTTCCCTAGAAGAATTTAGAAGGGTGATTGCATTAAAACATATAAAATTCTTCAGGGTCTTTGCAGGTAGATTCCGGGGGGATATTTCCCCTGGCTGGAGAGTCTAGAACCAGGACCACAGTCGCAAAATGAGGAATCGGCCATTTCGACTAAGATAAGGAAGGATTTCTTTACTTAAAGGGCTGTGAATCTTTGCAATTCTCTACCCCAGATGGATGCGCATGCTCATATGTCAAGTATAATCAAGACATAGGTCAATAAGTTTTTGGATACTAAGGGAATTACTAGGGGATATGGCGATAGTGTGGGAAGGTAGAGTTGAGGTAGAAGATCAGTTGTGATCTTACTGAATAGTGAAGCAGGCTCAAAGGGACAAATGGTCTATTCCTGCTTCTATTTCTTATTGTTCTTAAACACTCATAGTATTTCAAAATGTCCCATTCCAGAGCCAATATGTTTGGACTGATTAAGACAACTGTTGGCTTTTGGTGTGTCCTGTGAACAGTTTTTCAGCATCAGAGAGCATTGGCGACTGTAATTCACTATCGTTAGGACGTCTGTAGATGGGACTATGTAACAATGTACTTTAATACTTTAATAACGAAATTTGATTATTCCCAACTGTTGCCTTTTTTGTTACTCAAAGGGAACAGGTTCTACAGTTTGACAGAGCAATTTAATTTTCAATGCGTGCCTTGTTTTGGTAGCTACATTTCTTGTTATGGTCATGTTTATAGTCCTGTTAAAAAGTTATGAAATCTTGAATTAAAATGGCTGACAAACTGATTTTGTGGAAAATGAACTTTAGTTACATTGCTGTAAATAGACTAATAAATTTATATTTTGCAAAAAAAAACGTACATCTTCCATCATTTTGTTCTGCTCTTTCTGATGTGGTGCATCTATAATTCTCCAAGTTCTTGAACTTCTGGAGCTGGAATTAATAGCAACCATATCGTGTGACTATTATCCCAACCAATAGGAAACCTCTTTGTTCTCCCAACCTGTTTGAATTCCGGAGATCAGAATCCAACATACACCTGAAAAAAATTGCAAGGATATGGAGAAAAGGCAAGGTTGGAGTGGGTTCAATTGGATAGCTCCCTTTCAAAAAAAGCTGGCACAGGCATGTTGAGGCAAATGACTGCCTTCTGTCTTGTATGACTCTGGTTAAAAGCTCACTAGAGTGCAACTCTCCTGACACCAGGGGGGGTATCTTGTTCAGCCTAGTAGGGAGGCTCGAGTTCAGCACTATGGCTGTGCTAAGTTAGCTAATCTTAGTTAGGGTGGCAAGTGTGCTAATCAATTTGTGTATCGTATGGATTGCTCTATTGCCCACTGGTTCTGCAAATGGGCCCTACATCTTGCCATTTACAAATGAAGGGATCATTGAATGGTTATAACACAGGAGGCCATTCAGCCCGTCACGTCTGTGCCAGCTCTCTGGAAGAGCAACTAGCTCCACTCCCCTGCCCTTTTCCCCGTAAGACTGCAAATCTTTTCACTTCAGATACTTATCCAACTCTCTTTTGATTTAATCTGCCCTCACCACGCTCTCAGTCAGAGCATTCCAGATCCTAACTGTGCGCTGTGTTTTTCCTCATGTCAGCGTTGCTTGTACAATATGGACCTCTATTGTCACGATTGGATAATTACAGCACAGTCGACTCTCATTGGTTATAGAGAGTGATTGGTGAGGTGTACAGGGCTATTAGCTGAGCAGGTTCAACTAGATTGTGTAGACATTTGGGTGGTGAAAGATGGCTGCTCGTAGCAGCCCCAAAATTCTTAAACTGCCTATTGACCAAACTCATGCCCCTTCCTGTAAGGGGCTATTCTAACACCAATTACAAGCAACTGGTTCAAAAGGTAGAAGAATATTCTGCTGGATTGTAGCAACAGTCCCAATGTTAACCGGTTGCTACTTGTGTGGTTATTGGGGGCTTTTTATAGATGAAGATAAATCTCATTCCTTGGGTAGTGGTATCACCTGTACACCTGATTTAGCACATCTCAGGAACACTGGGGTCCAATGTGACAATCATCCCGATACAGATATACAATATGTGGTTATGCAGGGCCTTGAGCTGAGCATATTAACAGTATCTTGTTAGTGTTTCTTTAATTCTTTCATGGATATGGATGTGGGTGTCACAGGCCAGGGCAGTATTTGTTGCCCAGCCCTAATTCCCCTTGACCTGAGCGGCTTTGCTAGGCCATTTCAGAGGGCAGTTAGGAGTCAACCACATTGCTGTGGGTCTGGAGTCACATGTAGGCCAGACCAGGTGAAAATGGCAGATTAGTGAACCAGATGGGTTTTTAATGACAATCAACAATAGTTTCATGCTCACCATTACTGAGAGTAGCTTTTAATTCCAGAGTTATTAATTGAAATTAAATTCCATCAGTGGCTGTGATAGGGTTTGAACCCATGCCCTCAGAGTATTAGTCTGGGCCTCTGGATTACTAGCCCAGTGACATTGCCACTATGCCACTGTCTCCCCACTATACTGATGAGAACACAACGTGGACATTTTCTAAGTTAAAGAATAAAATTAGAGCCCCACATTCAAGTCTGAGATAGAGTGCTTATCTTTTGATACTATTAAAACAAGCTGAAATCCCTTCTGATCAGGGTGAGCTCCTTCTATTGCACCTGTCAGAGTAGTCTGTCTAATTCAGTTGACCATGCTGAGAGTGCAATTGGACTAGCTGTGGTATGTTATCTAATCAGAAGGGGACTTGTGTGGAGAACCTTCTCCCAATGTCTAGGGGCCACATGTAGCAAAGCAATACAGTCACACCCAGGATTCTACCTGCCCTGTGTTCTAAGACTCAATGTTGGAGACAGAACAAATTGCAGGCCCCATCCTTCACCAGACACTAAGAGGAGGGGCGGGTGAATCATTGGTCCCTACTTGAGCCCTTGGCAATGCAAAAAGCACTTCAGTGCTGCAGATGAAGATGCAGAGTGAAGTTCCTTCTACTCTGCCTCAACAAATGGAGGATAGAGCGGTACTATTGATTGTACGTGTGCTTTCCATTTCCAGAACCTGAGTTCAAGTCCAGCCCAGGAACTCGGGATGTAAGCCACTTCCGTTGTTTACTTGCTGTAAAAAATTCCCTATAAATCTAATAGAGAATAAAAATAAGATTGACTTTGAACAATTTATTGGAAAAAGATACACACAAAAGAAAAATAGGCCTAGTGCACATCACGTGACTCTCACATTCCCAGGAAAAGAAAACTTTAATTCCCATAAATAAATCTTTGCTCTAATGTACATAATTCTGAAAGACCATATAAATATATACACAAGTCAGTTCTACAGATCCCAAAGCAGGGAAGACAAAGAATATTTATTGGAACAAATAGATAAGCAGTGTTAGAATAAGGAAACAATGCACCTGTGCTCAGACTAAACACATTTCCACTTTCTGAGGCAGATCAAACACAACCTGGGCAAGTTCTCCAAATATGAACAGATGGGCTCCATTTCCCTGCAGGGATGAAAGGTTTCACTTGGCAATGTCCCACACGGGTGATACTTTCGCTGCCGACACCCATTAGAAAGACACTTTCAATAGGCTGTCCACGCTCCTAGTCTTTGTGGGTTCTGACAACTGCTGCAACAGTGGCAGGGGTAGGGGGCAGGGAGGGTCAATGTACCATCTATCATTTCAAGCCTCCAACAGGTCCCAAAAAAAAAAAAAATACCAGGATGCAATCAAAGATGAATTAGCAGAAAGATTGGCCATCCCAGGATCTCTCACCTCAGGTACCACCATGCGAGGGATAATATAAAATGTCACAGAGAAAAACCAATGTCTGTTGACAGCTCTTAATTCATCCTGGCAAATGGGCAGCACGGTTGGGGGATTTGGCAAGTTTTATTTTCTGGCGGGGGGGTTGGGGGGGGGGGGGGGGGGGGGGTCTGTTATATCACCGAACAGCAACATTGTCAGTCGCCGCGTCCATTGGATTGACTGACACCTCCTCACATTGTTACAGTGCACCTCCGCTGATTTTGCCCAGCGATAGGGAGCCGCTGAAGTGCGCACCACATTCCGGACAGGCAAAATGAAAGACTGTGCTGCAATAAGGATCCTTGAATCAAAGGAACAATAGCAAAAGAGGTGAACCGACTATAATCCAGGAGTCATCTCATGAGCCACAATGCTGCTGCAGCTATTGTACAAAATATTGAAAGCTGGTAACTCACAAGTGACTTAATGTCCTAGAAACTGGATCGTGTAAAATGGATACCTAAGGGTTCAAGGTGCAGTCGACATTCCTGTGTTCATTCTGTGTTTGAACTGCGCATGCAGACCCACATTGGTTAGGGTTCCTCTGCAGCAACGGTGGGTGCCTAAGAGAGACATCAGTCCCTTAAGGTGCAAGTCAGATGCTGAATGGTATTCATGTCATGCTCAGTTTCTTGGCAGGGTTCCACTGGAGGCGCAACTCACTTTATTTACTGTATTGCAGAGCCAGGAGGAGCAGGAGTCCTAATTCTGGGTCCACGTTCAATTGCTGGGCTGCCGCCAACCCCTCCTCCTCTTGCTGACCTCGCCCTCCTCCCGGGTCTGGTGAGCTACCTCTTGGACTGCAACTGGCATCCACAACTCAACAATAAGTTAAAGAGGACAGCAGATCAATTTACCATGGTCCTACCGCTAAACTCAATCGGCGCGTACGATTCAGACCCGACCAATTTCTAGGCCTTAATGAAAGACTTGCACAAGCCAGCATGATGGTGAAACTCACCACCATTAATGGTGCACTCTGCATTAAGGGCGAGCTGCCCGTCCTTCACCCCCCCCCCCGCCAACCTAGACAAATGCACACCTCGACTTTAGAGCACCTACAGCCTCAAGTCTGAAATAGTCAAGAAATATCAAAGGAGGTCGATTTTCCAAGGCTGCACAACTATCAGCAGATAGGCACCGAGGAAGTTTCTCCATTCAGAGATGATAAGTTTTGATGCTTTGTAATAAGCTGCCTGCAGTCCATGTGGGAACCCACTCCGTTGTTGTCAGGAGTGGGAAATTAAGAGTGGATTCTGGTGCTCCAGGAGCCCATTGGTCCCTGCAACGTGCAGGGGGAAATCGAACACTGTTACAGATCAATTCTCAAGCACATGCTTCTAAGCATGTTAATTGTCGGGTTGAGAGCACAATTATGTGCATGCATGCAGTTCATTATTAACAGTGGGATCTTGCCGTGTACATGACTGTGACTGCCCTTCAAAAAATAACTCTGACTGTGGGCACCTGTGGTCATCCTGAAGGGCTACATAAATGCAAGTCCTTTCTTTTCTGGCTGATTAAATAACTCTCCCTTTTTTAAAATTACAGGATCTGCCAACCTCTGATGTGAGGTTGGCAGAAGGAAGGTTTCCCATCTTGCTTGCCTGAAAAGGCAAATGGTGTCAAATATGAGCCATGTTGCTGGCAACTTTTGGAAGTCAGGTTCCACTTCGGATGTGCCTGTTGGCTGACTCTCAGTCTGCTCGCATAAGGTCAGCGACACGACTTCCCCAATGCTGTGTGTATGGACCATCCCCTGACAGTCGAGATGATCTGACTGGAAGCGTCACAATCGCGTACACTTGAACCTTGCGACTGTGCAGCTTCCCCGGTGTCACCAAACCTGCTCCACAATATAAACAGGGCAGGTTCGGTGATTTTGGGAGCAGGTACAATTACACACAGGGAACAGTTCAGTAATACGCATCTGGGGAAATAAAAGCTCCTGTCCCTAACGTTGTAGTGAAACACTTTAATTTATGAGAAATAACCCTCATCTTCACTGCATCTTTTCTATCACTGATTTCTATATTTACTCTTTTAAACTTCCATAGGTCATATACTAAAAATAGCAAGCTTGTTCCACATGCTACGTGAACCCCACTTCTCACCAAACCAACATGAGTATTGTGCTGCAGCTATTGAAGAAAAATGTAAGCACAAAATTCATTTCAACACAGCCTAATTTTGGCTCAATGCCACGATACACCACGCTGACAGACACACACACACGCGCACACACACACACGACAAGTTAATCTTTGGGCTGAATATGTTTGTCTCTTTGCTTTGTAATGGACTGTATGCTTTTTGAGTAAGGCTGTCTAGGTAGTTTGGGAATGAAACTGGAACTGTGTCTCCAAGAACAATATGTCATCATTCTCCAAAGCACCCTGCAACTCTCTGGTCTGAACCCCGCAGGTTTTAGCCATTTCCTCTTTATCAAGACGGTTTTAATTTCACAACAGTCTCTCAAGATCTCCGTCTCCCCATTTCCCAGGTTACCCACTTCCTTAACTATTTACATACCTTTGGTCTCTAACTTCTTACTCTTTCTGTTCATTCTTCATCTCAGATGACATCTCTCAGGGCTTCTCTGTGCCTATATATATATATATATATATATATATATATTTATATATATTTTATATATATCACAACTCCTTCCCCTTTTTCTGATAATTAATATGCTTGTCAACCTGTCGCTTCTCAGTTTTGCAGAAGGTTCTGCACTTGAAAGATTAACGTGTCATTTTTCCTTCTTAGCTGCTGACTGAACTGTTGTGTGCCTTCAGCATTTTCAGATTTCCAGCATCTGCAGTGTTTTGCCTTCTCCTTCTAACCCACGGCCACGAAGTGAATTTTTTTAATTCAAGCCAAAAAAAACTCGCGGCTGCCCTGCTCAAGGGGCATTCTCAGGACTGCTGCACCCTGGGTGACGGGACTGAAGTCTGCACCTGACTTCAATCATGCTTGACTTTATTCTGAGCTTTTGTTCTGCAAAGAGAGAAACTCTGCAAAACTTTATTCTCAAGAGATTAAACCGACTGAATAGAATCCAATATAACAGGTCGCACAAGGCATTTAGAAACAGCACAGCCTCGAGGCAGACTGGCCTCATTTCACTCAATGCTTTTTTAGGGAAAGACGGAAATACAATTGATTTTGTGATGGCGATACTGAAATTATGCGGTGAGGCTTGAGGCAAAAGAGCCTGTAATTTTATTGCGTTAGGGTCCAATTCCTGATCATCTGAAGTCACCTTTGCAATGTCGCAGTTAAAATAATTCAACTGAAAGGACCACAATCTCAGATATCGTAAAGCGCTTTGCGACTAATGAAATATTTTCAAACTGTAATGTTGTGATGTAGGGAAACGCGGCATCCAATTTGTGCACAAGGTCTCACAAACAGCGATGAGATTACAGACCAGATAATGTGCTTTAGGTCATATTGGTTTAAAAAAACATTATAAAAAGCAAAGTGGAAACAAAGCACTGAAAACAAATTTGAATCGGACAATTAAACGAATTGGAATTAAGAGTTAATGCAAGTACATGAATCAAATTTACTGCCTAGCACCTCAAACAAGCTGGTCCCCAAGGAAGCTTCATGATAATCACTGGACAGCCTAACATTTTTACAATAACGATTTTCCAGCTTCCAAGAAACTGCAAGGGAAGACACTGATTATAATTAGCATTAGAAGCCCATGCCATGAGTACTTGGACTGCAAAGATTCGAAGCTGTACTATTTAACAATATGCGTAACTAGTTTATGGTTATTCACATTAGAACATTCCGCTAGGTCAGCTAGCAATCGACTGGTTACAGCCACCATCGTCCAAACTTAGGGGACATCTGAAAGTAACTAAAAGTTTCTGAAAGGTATTTCAGAATGGCAGACCATCACTTACTGGGCAGGAGTCGTTAACATGTTAAAGTTTCCACCCCTTCCTTGCCCATTTATCACCATTTTTCACATGAAATGCAGATTCAGCACTTTCTATTTCCAGCTTCTGCTCCACTGGAGTTTTTTAAAAAAAGGAACTCGCTGCAGCTTTTGGGTTATAAGGCTCCTTAGCGTACGGAAATGACAAACTACATAACTTACCAAATTACTTCTAAAATGCTTAGTTTAATGGCTTACACTTGAATGTAATCAAACACACACACACACGCGCACACACACAGTAAATCTTCTGATAAACCCAGGCGGGATTGTCAGTCTTATGGTTGCCATGTGCACAAACTCCCATCAATGACTCAATTTGTTTAGTGTGGGCTGCATTAATTTGCTCCAGTAATTGGTAAAGTGAAAGCACTGGGTGTTCGCAGAATGTAGCCACTCCTCTCCAGATTATATTCTACCACCTACTGCTTTTATTTTGGGTTTATTGGAGGCCTAGGAATCATACCAACAGAGTACTTGCACAGTGGATCCGGAAAGATAGAAGCAGATAGTTTCGGAAGAGCAGAGAAGGGGGTGTGGGCAGCGGTTTCTGCCAACATGTTTGTGTGAGCGTTATGGCCAGCATCATCATTTTTGCTTGAATGTCTCCTATGCACTCTATGTCCCAGCCTGCTTGTGTCATCCCACCACTGCACAGAATTGATTGTGTGTGGCATAGTGGGCCAAAACAGGAGGTGCCATATCTGTTAGCAGATCGCACTGCTTGCAGTGCTGTTGGGCAATGAGGGGTTGGGTCATTTGAACTTGTGACAGTGGAGAACCTCACCTGACATTTCCAGTCCTCTTTCAGAATAAAGGGGGATGAATCTACAGAGCGGCAATTAACTCATTTAACTCCTTTGGGGAACTGGATCAGAGCCCAAATTGCTGGATATTAGGTGGTTAAACCTACTGTGTTACACTCAGTGTAACCCTGAACCTGCATCTCTGAGAGGTGGAGAACAAAATCTCACAGATGTGTTACATTTTTTTTAAAAACAAGGCGTCTCCTACCAATGCAAAATGGCCACCAATACCTGTCTGCATATGCGCACTTGTACGTAGAGAAAACCAATGATGTCATTTGCAGAAGACAGTCCCAGCAAAAACCCGACTGTGATCTCCACCCCTGCAATCTTTAAAACTCAGCTTTCTTCTTTTATTTCACGCACCGGACGCTTTCAATGTTCAAGCAGTTTTGTTAAATGGTTCATTTATTTCAAATCATTGGCTCTGCACTGTTCCAGGGCTGAAGGTTAATGGACACAAGTTTAAGAGCTGTATATTTTTTCCCCTCTGTGCTATCAATGCAGGGTAATTCTATGGGATATTTGTACCCAGTAAATAACAGTAGAGTATTAAGCTTTCAGTTTGGTAAAACATATACGTGTTCAGCTGGCGTTGTACTAACGCATCACAATGATGTAAAACCGTACAACTGTGCCGGCAGCAAATGCAGCCTTTTTAAAAATAAATCTTTTCCTTCTTCAACACAAGGGTCGATTTGTGCTGGGGTACACCCTCCAACACTGGCTGCCCACCCCAGTACCTTGTTCCAAACGGTCGACCTTGACAAATGAGCCGAGAGAGTATTTGACAGCAGAGTGTCACAGTCAAGCCAACAGCCCAGGGAAACATTTTTCAGGAGGAATCACCCGATAAACTTACGAACGGTAGCTCTGTCCGACTTTTGTCCTCGCTAGCCCAGAGTCGCTGCAGCCTACTGTAGTGTCGCTACTCTAGCTGATCGTGGCCAACTCAGCACAGGGGAGAATCAAACCTTCGGGCACACATGGTTAAGCTGCATGCTAGTCTCATCAACTGAGAAACGTACATCGATTCAACTGGGGGACAGGGGAACAAGGAGTTAAACACGTACCTCAGAAAAAGGAGACTTTGAAACCAGGCAGAATAACAAGTTTTTCTGAACAATTTTATCACACATGGAATAATGTTAATGGAGTCTTTATGACATCAGGCGTAACACCATTGCACACAGAGACGGGGCTATTTTGACATTGCCAGCTAACAGGAGGGAATAACAGGCACCCTGCCCAACAGCAGGACAGAGGTCTCGCTCCAGACCAGTCTGTTGCACCATCAAATCTGCCTTAGAAATCAGAAATCGACTGCTTCAGGATTTTATTTTAATTACTGTAGCCCCTGTCATTCACCTTACTAGCGAAACGTTGGTGGTTTCCTAACAATAGAGCAGCAGTGTTGTGTAGTGTCTCTGTTTATGTCCCAGTTAGAGCTTCCCCCACGACTCTGGAGGTGGGAATTGATCCACGTCTCCCATCTCGTTGAAGGTTTGCTCGCCCAACGTAAACGTGAGCTTGTACCGTAACCGGACTTTCTCCTGCAAAGAATGGTGTTTACAGTTTAGTCTTTCACTTACAAAACTTCTAAACAATAACCTTTCCCTACAGAAATAAATGACCTTTTAATGATGGGAGCCGCGGCATCACCACCCCTTTGAAAAATCACACCGCCTTTCGTTTCACGGGGTGGAGTTTAGAACACCTCGAGCCCTAGAGAGATTGGACTCAGGTTCGTGCCTGCATCTTCCACATTTTCTCAGCTTTGCTGCCAGGGACAAACATTAAAGGGGGCAGGAATGTCAGCAGAGGGATGGAAAATTTAGAGGGAGGCGTACCTCAGTATCTCTCATTTGTCTTGTTCACAGACCGACCCATGTGAGCAGCTTATCTTTTGCCCTTTTGCTGGGAACTGCAGTGCATTTACCGCACACAAACAGGCCATTCAACTCAGCTGGTCTACGCTGATGTTTAAACTCCATTGCGAGCCTTCTCCCACTCGACAAGCATGTCCTCCTACTGGATTCTCATTCATGTGCTTATCTAGCTTCCCCTTAAATCCATCTTTTCTATTCATCTCAGCTACTCAAAGTTCCACATTCTACCCAATCTCTGGATAAAGAAGTCGCACCCCCCAATTACCTATTGGATTTAACAGCAGTAGTGATCTGCCTAAGGACAACTCCTTTCCCCCACGCCTCACCGCTTTGCGCTCTCCTCATCAGGTTGCTCATAGGGGCCTCCCATTTCCAACTTCAATGAGCAACGTGACTTGGGAAAAGGATACCCGAGGAGGTTTCCCGTCGCCTTCCTCCTCACGCGCCCTTAAAGGAAACACAAGTCCTCTTCCCAAAGGATCCTCCGCCTGTAAGCAGCCGTTGTCCCTCCAGGCTCTAACTCTTTCACCATCACCAGCAAAAATTTGTTGGTTCTACCACTGGCTATGGCTCGAACCCCTGGGCATGGGACCCTCATCTAGGCCGAGGTCGACTCGCGAAAGGGCGGGAATGACAGCCCCGAGGTCTCGAATGGCCCTCTTTCCCTAGGATTTTTTTTTAGTAACTATCTTCTATTTACGCCCGCTAGTTTTGGACTCCCTCCCACAAGCAGAAACATCTTCTCTAGTGAATGGCGGCAGCCCATAGAAAAGAAGTGGAGAAAGAATATACGCCTTGCCAAAAAAAAAATTACTTGTATTAAACTGAATGTTCAATTGTGTCTGCTAATTCAGTTCCCTCACACTGACAGGCATTGCCTTGATGGAGCCAAACAAAATAGTTTATTAAAAATATTAATAGCAATGGGTATGAAAACAAAGGGATGTCAAATCTGATACCTGGGATAAACATTCCCAAATTAATTCGATTCATTAAAGGGGTATTTAGTTCCACCTTTTAAACATTTGAAAAGATGCACTACAAATTTACCTTCCGTTACCCTGTTGCTTTGATCGCTATTTACTCCAAGGCAACAGAAAATACTGTCCTCAACTGAGCAAGGGATGAGGTACATCAAATTTGATTGATATTGTACAGAGGTGCAACGTACAATGAGCATTTATACAACACCTTTAACAAAATGAAACATCACGGATTGCTTCACAGGCCTGAAGAAGAACGGGGGAATGTGAAAAAGTTAGGGGGCATACGTTATTGCTGTGCCCTAGTTTTTAGTTAAATAGTGTGTATGCGGTCATAAACAGCGCACTCACCTTCTGTGGGTTTGCTAGGAGCAGGACCTGTGTAATTGCAGACGGCGGAAGTATAGGATTAAACGCTGGCAGCTCGGTGCCAGAAGGAGGCTGCAACTTGACCTTCATGACCTGCAAAACAAAGGTGATTAAAGATTTTCACAAGGAGATGGTAGGTGAGGTACAGAGAGGGGAACAATTCTTTCTGGCGGGAAAGCCTAGTGGAAGGGGATAGAACATTAAAGTTAGAGCCAGGCTGTTTCAGGGCCGATGCCAGGAAGCACCTCTTCACACAAAGGGCAGTGAAATTTAGCACTCTCTCTCCCCCAAAATGCTGTTGAGGCAGGTGGGGGGTGGGGGGGGTCAATTGAAAATTTCAAAAGCACTTGACTCATGTAAATCTAAGCGTCAGGAAACCAAGACGGGTTGATGGAGTTAAGACACTCCGCGATTTCACTGGATGGTAGAACAGGCTTGAGGTACTAAATGGTGTACTCCTGCTCCCATGAACAGCAGGTTGCTTTATAAATCTTTCTGTGGCCTTAACATTCCTTCTGCTCTTCAATCCTGCTAGTGACGTCACCATCCTCAAATGCCTCCCTAACTTTGGAAAGGGAAGATCAGAGAGCAGAGAAGACCCGGAGGCTGATCCCAGGGTCTCTGAAGGCAACCAGTTACGCAGGTTGGAGACTGCTTGGGCTTCGCAGCCAGAAACATCTGACACACTGGAGAATGGGATTTGGTACACCGGACCAAAACAAAAAAAAAAAATCGGGAAGAAATTCAATGATCTGATGGAATTAAATAAAAGCAATCATTGCGGTCTTAATCTTTTCTTGGACTTACATATTTTTTTTTTAAAAAAAAAATGAAGCACTTTGTATGAAAAGAAGGTTCCAGATTAGCAATGCTGATTGTCAAAGTCTTGCAGGTATACCCTAGTGACGCTAAATCAGTAACCAGATTGCTAAAAAGCAGAACAGAATAGTGGAAATTAGATTACACATCGCAATTTCATGCAACAGCATCACGGGTGATTCTGTCTAATGGACGATAAAAATGCACTCCCGAGTTCTTGATGGACAGGGAATCGTCCGCATCAACAGTGTGGAATTATCAAATTAGGCCCATAGGATTAAAGGGAAGTCTGAGGATGAATTACAGGCGGAAATCTATATTTTATAAAGAATTAAGTTAATAGAAGCGAGTTTATAAATGCCAGCTGACGCCCGAGAGTACAATACAGCTCTGAAATCTAGACAGGGCGTTTTTTTGTTTTGAATAAATATAGATGGCGCAGAATTATTCTGGCTTAGGCCCATTTTGTTGCCAGCGGTATCAGTATGAATACTGAAATAAAGGCCAGGATTTTACACGGCCTGCTCCTACCAGCCCTGGTAGCCATAAGCGGAGTTTACAACCCTCAGGCAGTCAGTTGTGTGCAGTCCTGGGTTCCCCCCCCACCAGCCCCTTTCTGAGGCAGGATGTCCCACCTCCAAGAGCTTCCAACCTATTAAGGGCCTCAATTGGCCTAAGGGTGGGTGGGCTGCTTGCCACCTACCGCCCCCCCCCCACCACTCCCCCCAACTAATTGTAAAATATCAATGGAACCGGAGAGGTGACGGGCACTCCCGCTCCAGGGGGGAAGGGGGTGCAAAGTTTTGGCCAAACAGTTGGTAAGTATACTGCCCAAAGTGGAAGTGAGCTACATACCAGGGCTGATCCCTGGTTCAGTCCCCAGTTTATGCTGTCAGCTAAGGAAGCAGGTGGAGCACTACAGCTAGCCTCAGAGACCCTGGGCTGAACAGGAGGCGAAATATATCAGCAGGCTTCCCACTTCCGATCGCTGTTTAGAGAACCCCTGCTGAAAAACGCAGATGGGGTAAACATGTCTGTAATGCCCACCCCACAGTGGGATAGCTGACTTCATTGTGTGGGATAAGACACAAGGCACTGGGAGAGGTATTAGAGAGTTGGCAGTGTCATGGAATTATATGTTAGACAGAGTTGGTCCATTCAGGAGAGGGGTAATTACATTTTTAAAAAAAAACGATTCAACAATGTGAAATGACGAAAGTTGCACAAAGAATTTTGAAAGGAGACAATATTAAGAAGGGTTCTGCTGTAAATCGTACCTTGGGAACAGCAGCTTGGAATCTTATATTTTTCACCGGCTGTGGTGCTGTACTAATCATGGAAGTGACCACGACCAAAACATCTGCCTGCCCTGGTGGAGGATCCTTCGCAAAATGAAACAGAACTCGGAAGCTATTCTTATCATATACCGTGACAGGCAAGATGCTACCTGTGTGGTAGAGAGAGAGACAAAAGTCACTTGAATTGCATTGATCTTTACACACTGCAGCGTGCATGTCACCTTCCACCCACCCATCCTATGTCACGCCCTCTCTAGCTGCATGTCACATACCATCCACCCACTGTGTCACGCCCCCTCTAACCCTATGCCACCCACCCTCTGTCACGCCCCCTCTAACCCTATGCCACCCACCCTGTGTCACGCCTCCTCTAACCCCAAGCCACATACCGCCCACCCAGCCAACGATGCACATCCCCCTCCAACCCCACTCTAAACACACACCATCTACCCTGGGTTGGATGCTCATTCCCACCCCAGAACTTGCACCACCTCCCGTTCCACACCACCTTCTCAAAAGGCAATTAGGGATGGGCAACAAATGCTGGCCCAGCCAGCTACTCTCCGATCTTGTGAAAGAATTAAAGAAATCACGCAATGAGGCATATGCCTGTGTCAAAGCTGGATGAAGATGGGGCTGGGCTCTAACATAATCTCGCCCTGTGTGGTGGAATAGCCTGATGCTCACATTCAGTTCGAAAATCTAACAACTGGGTGCCTGGCCCCTAAGCAACCAAACCCAGAGTGATGTCTTCAAGGCAGTAGAGCAGAAAATCACTCCCCAAAAATTGACTATAATAATGGTATTCTTTAGAACCCTTCATGCCCGTGGTACTTAGCTCACAATCTATTTCTGCCAGCTCAAAAAAATTACCACAAAAGGCTCTTTACAAAGCAAAAACTCTGAATCAAAGATATTTCATAGTCATGGAACGAGACTGAAGGCGGCCTTTAGGTTCCTTGTTCTTGCACAGTCTTTGAAAGGGCTACCTACTTAGACCCATTTCCCCTGCCCGCAGTCCAGAAATATTTTCCCTCTCAAGCATATCTTTACTTCCCCTTTTGAAAGTCACTACTGAATCGGCTTCCACCAGCCTTTCAGGCAGTGCATTCCAGAACACTACTCGCAGAGTAAAAAATAATTTTGCTCCCTTCCAGCTCTTTTGCCAATTACCTTAAACCAGTGTCCTCTGGCTGCTCACCCTCCCGCCATCGGAAAAAGGTTTTCCTCATTAGCTCTGTCAAAATATTCCATCATTTTGAGCATCTCGATTAAATCGCCCCTCAGCCTTCGCTGCTAGCAGGAGAAAATTCCCAGCAACCCCAGCCTCTCCACGTAAGTGAAGAGCAAGGGGAACACTTGGCACTTGGAGTTATTCGATACTTACTTGGTTTAATCGATTCTAGAGGTACTAAAACGTTAGTTAGGGAGATTTCCTGCTGAGGCATTGGCGAGATTCTGAGGCCCCCTTGTGCAATGTGCTGAGTCCCAGGCTGCCCTATGCACGATGCAGCAGAAGCTGGTGGGATGGAAGAACTGTACACAAACGCCGCTGGCTGATCAGGTTGAAGGGTAAGGCCTGTGCTTATGATCGGCGAGATGCCCTTGCTTGAAGCAGGATAAAGTGGCGACGTGCCCAAGGCAACTGCAGTGTTAGTGCTTGATTTGTTCTGGAGATCGCGAAGTGTTTGCCTTTGTTGTGGAGCTGACCTGCAAGTAAAGTAAATTATAATAGAAAACGTTATGGATGGAGACCTTCTTCTTTCCCTGGCCAAATGGTGTTTCATAGGCATTTAACTCTAGGTTTCCTCCAATCTTCTCTTGACTGTGAAAACTTCATTCTACTTAAAGCCATAACCTCTTAAAATATTTGTAATATGCACACAATCCCAGCAAAGCATTGACGGCAACCCCATGGTGCACAGCTGTTACTGGCAGCGGAGCTGAGAAAAAACCGGACGGGTTACATTCCCCGCAACCAGGTGAGACTCAGCGACAATGCTGGCTCGAAACGCTGCTCTGATCCCACCGCCCTCCGTCTCTTACCATTTGACTTGCTGAGATCCCGGAGGTAACGACTGCTGAAGGAGGGTTTTCCCCAACATGTCCAAGTCGTCCAAGGCTTTGCTCCCGGCAGACGCAGGCACGCAGGCAGGGGCGGGGCTTTGCTGGCCGGTGGTCGAAGCCGCTGGTTTCAACAACTCAGAAGACAGTGTGCCGGGCTCTGAAGAGGTTATGGGGCCACTCAATTCGTCAGACTCCGAGGACTAGGCAGGATAAAACAACATTTGCTCTTACACGGAAAGGGAGCATGTCTATTATATATTACCACAAAACACATAGGAGGCACCGAAGAAGGTTCAAAAAGGCTTACAAGAATTACCCCAGAACCAAACTGAGGGGTTACGTTGATCAGGGAAGGTTGGAAAGGCTGGGGCTCTTTACTCCAGAAAAGAAAAGGCTGACCGGTGAGCTAAACGAGGTCTTTAAATTTATGAAGGAGTTCAGTTGTGGGTGAGCCTAAAACTAGGGGCCATAAACATAAAAGAATCCAATAAAGAGCTCATGAAAAACCTCCTTACCCAGAAAGTGGAACTTGAAGCAATTGAGATAACTCTAGATGCATTTAAGAGGGAGCTAAGCACATGAGTTCAAATCCCACCACAGCAGCAGGTGAAATTTAAATTCAATTAATAAAATCTGGAATTAAAAGCTAGTCTCAGTGATGGTGACCATGAAACTATTGTCGATTGCTGTAAAAACCCATTTGGTTCACTATTGTCCTTTAGGGAAGAAAATCTGCCTACACATGACTCCAGACGCACAGCAATGTGGTTGACCCTTAACTGCCCTCTGAAATGGCCTAGCAAGCCACTCAGTTCAAGGGCAATTAACAAATTCTGGCCTTGCCAGCGACACCCACTTTCCACGAAAGAATAAATGAAACAAAAACAAAGCAGTGGAATAGGAGGTGGTTTATTTTTCCAAATTTACAAATTTATAAACAGGGTGAAGGTGAGTGATTACTTTCTTTGGTGAATATTGTGCTCGTTTAAAAGCAAGGAATGCTGGTGCTGGGAAAGGGAACATCTTACATTTTAAGAAGTCCGTGTCAGTCCAGCACCTTCCAGATTAACTGCAACGCAGTTATATGCAGAGTTGGATTCTCTTGAATAAAAACAGAAAATGCTGGAAAAACTCAGCAGGTCTGACAGCATCTGTGGAGAGAGAAACAGAGTTAATGTTTTGAGTCTGTACGAGCTCTGAAGAAGGGTCATACAGACTCGAAACGTAAATTCTGTTTCTCTCTCCACAGACGCTGCCAGACCTGCTGAGCTTTTTCAGCATTTTGTTTTTATTTCAGATTTCCAGCATCCGCAGTATTTTGCTTTTATCTTGGGTTCTCGAGTTGGTCCCAACAATAGGTCTCAACCTCAAAAGAATATAATGTGAACACAACAGGTGACTTTTTTGAAAAACATTTCTCAGCTAGCCTATGGTCTGAGCTGGACTGGTAAATTTAGTTCAATTATACCATCCATGCCCATTATGTGCTGGGTTGAGACTGTCCTAAACTGTTGGATCCATGATAAAAGAGGTTTTTGTGCCACTCGTCCAATAAAATTACTACATAGAGCTCCTGCTGTTGGAAATGGGCACTGACACAGCAGGAATATTTCATTAAAGAAAGAACACTCAAAAGCTGGAACCAAATACTACAATGACCCAGATATCAGCGACACAGAATTAGCGAGTGTTGGACACAGGCATGAAATTCTCAATAATCCTTTTTTGAGCCATTAATGGCTATTTAAAGTTTAAGCCACAGCAAATTTGGTTTGACAACTGACGCAAGTTTCGAAAGCTCAGACCATAGAGGAGGTGATGGTGTTGTGGTATTGTTGCTGGACTAGTAATCCAGAGACCTAGGGTAATTCAATAAAAAATCTGGAATTAAAAGTCTGATGATGACCGTGAAACCATTGTCGATTGTCATAAAATCCTATCTGGTTCACTAACGTCCTTCAGGGAAGGAATCCGCCATCCTTACCTGGTCTGGCCTACGTGTGGCTCCAGACCTACAGCAATGTGGTTGACTCTTAAATGCCCTCTAAACAAGGGCAATTAGGGATGGGCAATAAATGCTGGCCTAGCCAGCAACACCATGAACAAATAATAAAAAAGAGCAAATACTGGAGGGACCTTTATGTAATCGCCATTCTTAATTTTCACATTTAATGAAGAACACAAGTTCAGATATCAATGAAGATTAATCTCTGATGCTTTGCAAATTAACCTTCATATAATGTGCTGAATCTGGGGAGCTGGAACCTTTCATACAGTGGTTAAGTAAACTCAGGATTTTTCTAACGCACAATTTGTATTTCACTGGCTGGTTCACAGACTTTGCAAACCATTTCCCATTTGTCTATAAATGGATCTGACCAATATCACTTGTTCAGTAACTAAATAAGAGCTGAGTTTTCCCAACTGCACATTCCTGGTGCAGAGTCTCACTGCCAGGAGCCTATCTTGGGAAATCGTACACAGTAGCCTGTGATTTTCTCTCCATTCATTTTCATTTTCAGACTTCATGGCAGACCATGAATAGTCCAACTCAGTGAATAAAAATTATTCAAAGCCGCCTTTCTGAAAGATTATTTTTCTTCTTCCTTCAGAAGACATGTTGCTGCCTTTCTTTTTTGAAATAAAAAGTCATGCAGTGGAAAACATGAATACTTACAGGAGTTCAATGTTAAGTGAATAATAATGGGATCCATGTTCTGTATTTTCTTACCTGAAATGTATTCCAGTTACTCGATTCAAGAGATTGCGATGAAGGTACTGCATTAGGAACAAGATCATTCAGCCCTACAGGTAGAGAAAGAGGGGGAAGAATTGTAACAGAAGATTCTTGCACAGCAACACATTTTAGAGATGAAATATAGCCTGCAGATTTGTCATTTACATCTATCTCCCTGCCAACTGCAAGCTGTCTCAGCTACTCTAACAGGCCAACCAACAGTATAACAATGCTGCGATTTACCAGCGCACATATTTTCTATGATATATCAAGTTTATTTAGATCAACTGGCTTCAAAGGACTGCATAAAGTCATACAACTGTATCTAATGACACCTTTACGGCAAGGCGCAGTTTTCCACTTTGTTTATAAATGGATCTGACCAATATCACTTTTTCAGTAACTAAATAAGAGCTGAGTTTTCCAACTGCACATTCCTGGTGCAGAGTCTCACTGCCAGGAGCCTATCTTGGGAAATCGTACACAGTAGCCTGTGATTTTCTCTCCATTCATTTTCATTTTCAGGTGATGCTCGGCAGTAGAACTGTGCAACTGGAAAATTGATCAACATTGCTTTGTTCCTCATCGTACATCGTCTTGCAGCTAGGACACTATAGGAATAGAGCAGGATACATCCTACAAAGAACAGGTATAGATGAGATGGACTGAATGGTCTCTTTGTCTGTGCTGCAAACTTCTACGGTCGAGACAAGGACAGTTTTGGACTGAGGTCTCCTCAACCAGTTACTAATCAGACAAATCCCCAAATGGTTCATCCCTTCTACTAGTTATCAACTACCAGCTCATTTACTGATCTAGAAAATAACCGACCAAACTTTCACAATTGAGGCAAGCGAAGTTTGAATGATAGACACTCTAGTGACACAAAGTTAGAAGCTTTTTGATGGGAGCTGAGCAGTTAACTACTGCACTCGAATATCCAAATGTTTCAACAAAAACACAGATTTTGTTGTAATAGTACAATAGCAGCTTACTTGAGCACCAATGCTATCATGGACCATGTAAAGTCTCTAGAATCCAGCCAAACTTAAACACTGCACAGGCAAAAGCAACTTGCATTTATATAGCACCTTTCGCTCGTAAAAAACATTCTACAAGTGCATAATCAAACAACATCCACATAAGGAGATTTAGGACAGTTGAAAGTCGTGGAGGCTAGGTCATGGAATTTATTCAAGGCTGAGTTGGGCTGATTTTTGACAGACAAGGGAATCAAGGATTATGAGGGGCAGGCAGGAAGGTGGAATCGAGACCTCAATCAGATCAGCCTCATCTCATCTGCCTAGTTCGATAAATTCCTATCGAATTGCAGTGCCGATTCAAAGGGTTGAAAAGGCTACTCCTGCTCCCAAGTCCTATATCCCTATGTTTATCACAAGTTATGACCTAGGCAGCTAAAAACACGGCCGCCAACGGTAGAGCAACTAAAATCGGGGATGGATGACAGGCCAGAGCTGGAGGAATGGAGAGCTCTTGAGGTTTGTAGGGCCAAAGGAGGTTAGAGAGGGTGGTGGGTGGGGCGGAGAACTGCGAGACCACGGAAGAATTTGAAAATAAGGATAAGAATGGTGAAACTGAAGTGTTGCTGGGCTGGGAGTCAACTTAGGCCAGTGAATAGAGGGATAATGGGTGAACGAGATTTGGTGCAAGAAAGATATGGGGCAGCGGAGTTTTGGATGAACTCAAGTTTATGGTGGGGTTGGTCAGGAGACCACTAGAATAGTCAAGGTAACAAAGGCATGGACTAGGGCTTCAGCAGCAGATGAGCTGAGGCATTTAATAAAATTCTACACTCCCAAGTATGAAATGTCACGCCTGGAGAGAAATAATGTGAAAAAAATTCTCACCTAATGACATTAATTCATCATCCAATAATGACACAGAGCTGCTGAGATCCTGCACCAGATCAGGATTCCAGGTCTGATTGGCAGGGGTAGCAGGGTAAGAAGGAGTATTTGAGCCAGTGTCCAGCCCGGTCAGGTCTAGTAGAGCAGAACTGCTGGCTAAATAACAAAACACAAATTAATAGCACATTAAATCATAAGGCATCTAATCTTCTCAGGTTATTAAAATGAAAAATTGCTGACCTCAATTACATAAAGGCAATTTATTTACTAATCAGTTTAAATCTACTCACTCAACAAGATAAATTATTCTATCCTCCAGTTTACACGTGGCTGCTGTTTTACTGACACAGAGGCAACAACAAATATTAAATAACCTCTTTATGTAGATGGATAATTTCAGTTTTGCTGCACTTTCAGTGGGAGCTGTGCTAACAGCGAGCATGCGTTGGAGATGGGGCTTTTAAAAAAATATTGTTTCATGGGGTGTTACTGGCTAGGTCAGCATTGGTTCCCCATGCACTGCAGCATCTACCCCCTTCGAATGTGTTCCTTTGGGACACATATTGGTGAATTTACCCTATAGTCAATGAATTCACTCAGAATTGTTGCATCCTGTAGTGTTCATAAATTGGGCCCTGATTAATTCTAGACTGTCTAAGTACCATGCTCACGGAATGTCAAAAATCCTAATTACTGTATGCTACAAGTTGCAGAGGGTAATTAGCAAAATAGTTGTTACAAATTGTTGTGACCACATAAATGCAAGGAGCCATCTGAAACAGGTTAAACACAGGCTTAAAATCCTTCTAACTCTGTGACTTGATCCAAATCTCCAAAAGTTGATTCTACTGCACTAGTGAGACACCAGCATTTCTAAGCTAACTTACACCCTTCTTACACCCTCCAGAGAGAATGATGTAGTGCTGAAAATGTGGGCAATTTAAAGCTCACACCTCATGTCCCCAAGAACTGGACCAAGAGTGCCCAAGCCTCTTACTTTCTCCTTCACAATTTCCCTTATAACTTGCACATCAGTTTGGGGAGACTCTTCCTCACTTCCTTTCGGACAAGTTTGGCTTCCTCTCCACATCATTGAGATCAGGAATTCAATCGTACATGAAATGGGCAGATGCGAAGCCACATTCCTACCAGACTGAGAGAGGCTGATTTGGTTGGCTGCACTCTGACCTCTGGGTCAGAAGGTTGTGCACTTAAGCCCCATACCAGAGTTTCAGCTCATAACAGAGGCCATTAAGGTTGTGAATGTCTAAGGGGCTGCTGCATCATCCTTCAGAAGAGATATCAAACTAGGATCCACCTGCTGGCTCTGCTGGTTCAGGTGGGCTGTAAAAGAAGCCTTTGCAAAGAAGTGAGCAGAGTTCTTTCACTGTCCTGGCCATGGTTTTCCCCTCAACCAACACCACCAAAAACAAATCATTTGGCCAATTATTTCACCACTGCTGGTAGGATTTTACTGACACAGGATGGTCGCCAGTTTACCGCAAAGCAGTTAAAGTGACTTCTGAGAATACATTGAAGAGATACGCTTTGAGAAGTGACAAGGTGCTTTATAAATAATACTGTGAGCTGCACATTACAAGCTAAGAGGAGATAAACGCACACACACACACATACACAAAGTAAATTTAGAATGAAATACTGCCTGACACATATAGAACATGTGGGAACAGTTGCATCTGCCACTACATTTTAAGGGGAAACCATACAAAATAACATTACATACCTTTAATGTTTGGCAGGTCAGTCACCCCATTAACCTCTTCGCCCTTCACTATCTTCTTGTACATGTTAATGACTTGTGTTAAGTTATCATTTGCCTGAAGAATTTCAGCTGGACAAAAAAAAAATACAAAGATGGAAGTGAGCTTGTAAACCAAAGTTTATTTTTAACAAAACCTGCTTATTTACAGTGCACACTGCTACTTAACTTCCTGCAGTTCATATCTACAGGGGGAGTGACAAGATCATCAACAAAGGTCCAGAAACCTAGCTGGAAAATGATGTCCAGTTAAATCCAATTAAAAGGAGAGAACACAAGGAGAAAATGCAGGAAATATAAAAAGGTGGTCACTCAGCATCAGAACAGAAAAATTGCTCAAGGTTTAAAAATTTGCTGAACATCTGAATGTTAATGGTTCTGCTGTGTCATCCCAGCACTTGGTGTTTCTACTCAGAGTAACACTCTCTGTACTTCCGTGCATATATATTATGCATTTTGCTTGTAATGCACAACATCTTACAAAGCTAACAGGGATTGTATTGATCATGACCTGTCTCCTTATAGCCACAAATGCTAACTGGGGACAAAGTGTGGTCAATTAGAAGCCAGCTTCTTGCTTTCCGCTCTTGGAAAAAAAGTGTCCCATGTATGTAAATAGCAAAAACAATTTGCATTTAGTCAGCTTACTTCTCCCGTATGCATCACATCTACATGCTGTAACAGTACCCTGCAGTTCATTTTAATAGGTTAATTACGGCTGTTTCACATAACCAGATATTTGGTTAACCAGAACGAACACAATTAACTACACAGAATTTCTCATGGAAAGTGCCAATTCAGACAGGTTCACTTGATTCATTTACCCAGTGCTTCATCGTTATCCTCGGTGTCACTGGCCAGTCTGAATAGCGTGGGCCTCATCTTCTCACATCGCTGGTACAACTCCTGCAGCGATCCATGTGTGGAAAAGAAGAATTTAATTGAGGAAAATAATAAAATCAAAAAACCTCCAAGTGCCTCAGCATGCCGCAGGTTAAGGCAATTAATAAGGGAACACACCTCACAGAAGCGTGTGGATATGCGATACTGTCTGACACATTGGGAGAGCTGCTGTGTCTGAGGCATGATGAGCAAAATACCTTTCATAACCTGCCCCAGTCTGGCCAGATGGCATGAAGAATTCCTCTTGCCATCAACAATCCTAAACTGATTAAAAGCTCTGTGAGTATTGAGGCAAGATAAACTCTAAAATTATTTTTTCCCACTGCAGTATTTTTCAGTTTAAGTACTTATGGACCACACTATTGAGAATCAATTCTCATTATTATAGTTTGTGATCTTCCAGTAAGGACGCAGCCTGAGATTTCTCGACATGTGCTCCCTGCTGGCTAAAGGAGCTCTTCATCCCTGTTGGAAGCACATTATATAGTTCAATGATAGCCAAGCACGTGGCATAATGATGCAAAATAATGTGCATGCTTTTGTATCTTCTGTGCTCATTAGTGGAAAAGGACACTACTTCTAATTCTGCTACCTAGAGTTCAGCAAACACACTCTGCCTCAGAGAGAGTACAAGAGGCAAGATTCCTACAATTGAATCCTAACGAAAACAGGGAAACCCTTTATTACTCCATGCATCATATGGCCTCTCTCATTCAGACTGGACAACTGTGGGCACACTTCACTACATCTGAGGAGTTGGGTTGATAGATGTCGCCAAGCGATTACATGCAAGGCTCTTATAGCCAGAGGAGGTATATGGTCATGTGGTTAGTCGAGGCAAAATTAAAACAATGCTTTCACAGGGAAAAACATTAACCCGCAAACCATACAAGGAAGTTCCTAAAATTATATAACAGTTCATACATGGTATTCCTGCTTACATGTTGTACGTACGCACTCAGCCAAATCTTACAAAGGAATCAGCACTGTTCCGAAATCAATTCAAGTCTCAGTAAGGATAATCTTAATCGTCACCGAGATTATCTCAAAGAGCAACGACAGGCTTCAGCGCCTGGCAGGTGAAGTATCCTTCTACTGGGGCCACTGCCCTTTTCCTTTGTTTACTTTATCTACATTTTCAAATCCCTCCGTGACCTCCCTATCCCTTCCTATCTCTGTAACCTCCTCCAGCCCCACATCTCTGTGCTCCTCCAATTCTGGCCTCTTGTGCATCCTTGATTTGATCTGCTCCACCATTGGTGGTCGTGCCTCCAGCTGTCTAGGCCCTGAGTTCTGGAATTCCTTCCCTAAACCTCTCCGCCTCTCTATCCTTCACACCTTACAATCTAGCGTCACTTAGGAAGTGGCTAACATACAAAACTGAAACAGGACAGCATAATAGGAACTAATTAGAAAATCTAATTCAGGAGAGGCAGTCCCAATGGTTCAAAGTTATTTTGGATGCAAGTTCCATTCTCCAGGTGTGATGTTGCTCACTTTGACAAACACATGTACACAACGTAATCACAGCGTCACACAAGAAGTTTTCTTCAACTCACATTTACCTTCATTATTTCTTCGTTACTCTCTGAGGTTTCATCTTTGCTGTAATTCTCTAGCATTTCACTCAGAAGTTTAACATTATTGTTCACCTCTTCAATTGCGTTCACTCTTTTAGAAATCTTCTCCATTCTTTTCTGGTCCTAAGGGTTTAAAGATCAGGCTTGGGTTCTCAATACAGCCTTCTTTACAGGTAGCACATTTTTACTGGGTTATTAGCAATATGGGAAAAGAAATTGAGGAGTGGGTGGCAGCTGAGGATCTGGCTGGATCAGCAGATTTCAACTCGGAGATCCAGTTTAATCCCATCAATCTGGGATGGATTTGAAGTCTCCTCTGGCTGCAACAGGATTATGGAAAGTGAGTTTGGATAGTTTTGATGCACGTACCCACACCATAATACTGCCGCCAAATTGGCACTAACTGGCAATCTCACTCTAGAGGGCGGCTGACAGAGGGCACAGCAGAACGACACATTACTGCGGTAAGGGATGTTTCTCTGTAGTTGGAGCAGAGTACACTGAGGGTTACTTTGCCATACCTGATCATATTTTTTTTTTATTCACTAATTCACGGGACGTGGGCTTCACCGACACGGCCAGCATTTACTGCCCATCCCTGACTGTCTGAATGGTGATATTATTTCCTAGTCAGAATGGTATGTGATTTGAGAAGGAAACTTGAAGGTGGTTGTGTTCCCATTCATCTGCTGCCCTTGTACTTCCATGTAGTATAGGTCGTGGGTCTGTGAGGTGCTGTCGAATATGCCCTGGTGAGTTGCTGCAGTGCATTTGGCAGCTGGTACACAGTGCAGCCACGATACTTGTGGAATAGCAAGTATTCCATTTCCTGGTACTAACATCTCCATGTCACGAGAAACAAAAGGAAATGAAAATAATAGTTTTATGCTAAAACTAAAATCAGCAAATTCCAGGAACTAAGGGAAAAGACCCACCTCTTGGACCATCTCCTTGATTAGCTTATTAGCAGCCCGGAGGTCCTCTGGATGGCTGCTCTTCAGGAGTCTGGCCAATAGCTAGAACAGATAATTGCACAAATCAATCCAATGGGAGTCGAGGCTACAATGTCAAACTGGCTTAGGAACCTTCTCTGGCACTTCCCTTGCAGACAATAAAACACAGAGCATTTCAAAGGCACTTTAAACATCAAATGGTACTGTGCTATCATAATACTAAAACTCTCCCATTAGCTATCAGGTGGTGTCATGCGTAACTACACAACACCATCTAGTGATGGAAACACACATTACAGCAGTAACATATTATCTGGGCCACGTTCTGATCAGTTGAATGAATGAGCTGCGATTATGCCACAATTGTGAAGTTCCTACGTTACAACAGTGACGACACTTCGCAAGTGCTTCATCGGCTGTAATGCACTTTGGAACACCCTGTGGCTGTGAAAGGTGCTATATAAATGCAAACCTTTCTACACTTTTTGCACCAGCTGGAAAGGTGCACGGAGTGTATCTGCCCATCCAACACTCAAATGCTGAAGAAATAAGCACGACTGATATAAGGAAGCAAATGCAAAGCTATTACTTTATTTTAAGATTTGGATTATCTAAAACATTCACTTGGCAGGCTTTTCACCTCCAAAACTTAAAACACCGGTAAAAATTCTAGAACCTCATGTAATAGAAACTAAATGCGACTTATTCAAGCATTAGAAACCAGTGGTTTTGTTCAAAATTTCAGTTCTTGACGAGGGCTCATTCTTGGTACTATTAAAAACCTTACGCCTATTCACACTTTTTGCCACAGACCTGCGTCAAACTTTTCCACAAGCTGTACAGAAATGACAATACCCCAACCAAACTCTTTCCTGGCTTCCCAAACTGCTATCAAGCCATATGAAATAAACACTTTAAACCGGAGATTAAAACTACATGTACACACCGACTAGCTCATCTCCTCTAACCCTACTTCACCCGAAGACCAACGTTCCCTCTAATACTTCTCGAGCGCACAGGTCATTTCTTTAAATATGTGACCTTTTAGTTTCTTATGCATGGTCACACGTGTGCTTTCGTTTAAAAAGATTCAGGTTGGGGAGGCGGTGGGCATAGTGGTATTGTCATCGGGCTAGTATTCCAGAGGTCCAGGGCAAAGCTCTGGGAACCCGGGTTCAAATCCCAACTTGGCAAATGGTAAAATTTGAATCAATAAAAATCTGGAATTAAAAGTCTGATGGTGACCACGAAACCATTGGCGATTGTCACAAAAGCCCATCTGGTTCACTAATGCCCTTTAGGGAAGGAAATTTGCTTGCCTACACGTGACTCCAGACCCACAGCAATGTTGGCTCTTAGATACCCTCTGAACAAGGGAAATTAGGGATGGGCAGTAAATGCTGGCCTAGCCAGTGATGTCCGCATCCCATGAATGAATTAAAAAAAAAATAACTTAGGGGGAACGTTGCTGAAGACGGCACCTAGTCTTTTCCTCTCTGTGAATAATACTATGGGAGAGCGATGAGCTACCTTAGATTTTTCCTCATCTTCAAACATAGCATTCTTTGAGCGTGGAGGGGGCGGAGGAAGAGGTTCATCATCCGGTAACACGGGATCCTGTTTTAGAATTCCTAAGGGAATAGTGGGGTCAAAATATTAAAAAATCAGAAAAATCACTGCAAACAGCAGAACACTTTTCACACAGCTCAGGAACGAGAGAAGCGCGGCTTCACTGAAGAGTGCAGGGTCACCAGCCGCTCTGGATAAGCTTAAACATGCAAAGCTACTCATGAGCTTGCTAGCAATATCAGCACAGTTCAGCCTCTTCAAATCCATAACTTATGTCTTTGCCTTTTCATTCCTTCTTGATCGTCTGCACTCACTGATTAGATACCAACGTCCTTGTTATACTCTCTTGTTATAGCAAGCAAAGAATTCACTTTAACCATTTTTCAAAGTAAAAATAAAAATTCCAACACTCATTAGTAACTGGCAGCTGGTCTTCAGTTCAAACACTCGCCTTTAAAATAAACATCATGCATTCATTGCAGGCAGTCATTAAAGTGAAACTTCCTTCACGTTTCCGTGATCTCTGTGTTAACAAGGGGGCTGTTTGCAGTCACTCATTTCTGTTCAAAGGGAAGTTTCTGCCCAAGCCACTTGCACCCATTGACATACAGGTTAATGGTGATGATCCGTGGGCAATTTCTGACTTCACTGAACCAATCACGTTTCATAAAACTGCATTCCGCAAGAAAAGGTCCGAGCACCAGGACAGTTCCCTGCCTGACTGAACCTCGGCTCTGACCTCCAAGGTGAAAAAAACCGCCCAGCCTCCAAGGCAGCACCTTAAACCTGGAATTTCACAGGGCTTAGTGCGGACGATCAGCGGGAAAGCCAAAAGCCTGATCCGGGCATGCCAGCAATAGAATGTACGGGCATAGGAACAAGCCATTTGGCCCAACTGGTCCATTCCAACATTTATGCTTCCCCATTGAGCCTCTTCTCGCCCCTCTCCGTTAACCCTATCGGCTTATTCTTCCATTCCTTTCTCCCTCATGTGTTATCCAGCTTCCCCTTAAAGGGAACCCTGCTATTCACCTCAACTACTCCTTGTGGTAGCGAGTTCCACATTCTAACCACGTTCTGGGTAAAGAGGTTTCGTCTGAATCTCCTGTCGGATTTACGTTGGGCTATCTTATATTTATGGCCCGAGTTTTGGTCTCTCCTACACGTAGACATCCTTTGATGATCTTTCAGAGCTCCGACAGGGCACCCTCCAGCCTTCCCTTTTCTCGAGTGAAGGGCCTCAGCCTGTTCAATCTTCCCTGGTGGGTTCTGAGTTCTGGCATTATTCTTGCAAATAGGTGCAAGTGGTTTTGGAAATTCTGCATTGTGTCTTAGCGCAGTATGTGGACTGATACAGTGGCTGCTAGAATCATATTGCAATCCGGTAGTACAGAGTTGCACAGTTCAGGATCAGGATGTTTTGTCAGATGCAGCAGTAGTTTATAACCAAGTGCTCACTGGTGACCCACACTCAACTGGAAATGACTGAACCAACCTTGTTTTTTAAGCATGTGGTAGGCCTCTGTGATCTTCAGCTCATCTGGCAGACCCACTGTCCAGCTGAACATTAATTCTAAAACTTTAGTTTTTACTTTCTCAGAAGTTCGCGTGCCCAGATACTGGTGAGGAAAACATTAAAAAACTACAGGTTAAACACTCCTTCATAGCAACGTTTGAATTAGAATTCCTATTAACAACTCAACAATTCAGATTTTGTTTAAAAGGTTAGCTTCAAGTGGGCTTTGATGGTCATAGATTTATCAAGAGTCAATTTTCCCATCCATCTGCAGCAGGTAAAGCTGGTGGCCTCACTGGGTAATGGCAAAGCTAGCTCTTCTGAGTCATTTTCTGGTATTCTGGGCATGTTACCCATGACATACCCGGCCAATAAAGGACTGCTGGCCATCTGTAGAGTGCTGGGCCATTTTCTCAGCACCCAGGGAGCGATGCGTGGTTACAAGTGGCATTGTGCACCATGTTCCTTTGGAATTTCCAAATGGGATCCCCTCTTAAGTGCCAAATCCAGAAAGGCACTGTTTGACAAGACCGCCAGTCTGGTGCATCTATTTCATTCTGGGGTGGCCCCCTAACTTTAGTATTTTTTTGGGTGTTAATAAGCTGTTCGCAAATGCTTCCAGGGACCTTAGCGCTGGTCGCCAACTAAGATACGCAACAGGTATCTCAAGCACTGCAGGCTTCCATGCCCAATAATATGCATTATCAGCCTCATCGCATCCATTATTCCATCACACGCGTTTTCTATTTAGTCAGGAGAATCAGGTGGTAGGTGAGTCATTTATGGACGACTCACTCATCTATTTTCCATCATGATACAAGAATGCTACAAGATCATAGAGCGCCTTGTGTCAGACTTACCTTGGGCGATACTACTTTGATTAACTCATTCAAAAACCTGAATTTTCCTACTTCACTGTGAAACCGCTTCCCACAATTTTTCATACACGTCTCCAGGACCTGAATAAAAGTCAAATGGTGAGGATTGAACTTCACTGGCATTGGATGAAATGAATATCATTTTTTTTTTTTAAAAAGACTGTATTTATTTTTCAGCTACCCTTTATTGCAATTTTACTACAACGCATTGAGCTTTCTCTCTTCTGCTGAAGTTCTGTAGGAGATCTTCATTCCGCTTGCCGTTAACTTCGGCAGAAGGACAGTGGAAACCCCGGAAAGTGGCACAAATGTTGTTTGCCCAGAGTTTCAGCAAAGTTATGGAGGACGAAGGGGAGAGTCTGTGCAGAAATTCAGCCCCATCGACTCTTTACTGGGAGCATGTTTCATGGGTATTATTCACCTTCTAGTGTTTGAACCTACCGGCCATTTTTCATGTATGTCTTTTGTCAATGAATGTTGTAGGCCACTCAACAGTGGGCAGTGCTGCAGTGAAGCCATCTCCTGTTCTTGTCCAGTGCATGCACTTAGAGCAGGGAACGGCAATTTGTCTTGATTTTCCTCCTACAAAGCCAGTGCATGGGGATCAAATCCAAGGCCAATTTGATCCGAATGGCTCAGAGACAGAAAACCTACCTCTGAACCACGAGGGGGTAACAGGTAGCTCAGGGTGCACCTCTGCAGTGACAATACTTGCATATCCTGACTTAGGAAAGGGTGGCTATTAAAACTCCTACACAAACAGAAAATGCTGGAAAAGCTCAGCAGGTATGGCAGCATCTGTGGAGAGAGAAAAACAGAGTTAACATTTCGGGTCTGTACAATCCTTCTTCGAAACTCTGAAGGGTCATACCGGACTCGAAACGTTAACTCTGTTTTTCTCTCTCCACAGATGCTGCCAGACCCGCTGAGCTTTTCCAGCATTTTCTGCCTTTGTTTCAGATTTCCAGCATCCGCCGTGTTTTACTTTTATTTTAAAACTCCTACCTGGTTGGAGACACCGCAGCCTACGTTTTCTGATTGGGCCTATTGCTATTCCAGCACGAAACCATTTAAAATAATGTTAAATTGGAAAATGTAGGCTCGTGCTTTAGCTTCTCCTTCCAAGTTCTACGGGATTCTGACCATCTGCAAGGAGCTGTTCATGTAATAATGATGGAATGATTAGTGAACGATTCAGCGCCAGTTAGTACCTGGATGCTGAACAGAAGGTTCCAGGAATGTAAGAAGAAAAAAAAAACCCACAATCTGATAAGCCAACTGCACAGTTGGTTCTGAATTTTGATTTGGTGACATTTCGAGATTGACATTTAGGACCAAGAGAGGTGCTTATCACACCATGCTGGTGACAGACTTTTATTGCGAATGTCAGTGAATAGCTCAGCTGAGAGATTCCTATTACTTTTTTTTTTATTATAGATTGTGTAGGGTCTCCAAAAGACTGCTGTCAAAGGGCAATGAAAAGAGTGACTTTTATTATATTCAGGGGATGTGGGTGTTGCTGGCCAGGCCAGCATTTGTTGCCCATTCCCAACTGCCCTCGAGAAGGTGGGCAAATAGGAATGGGCGACGAATGCTGGCCTTGCCAGTGACACCCACATCCCATGAAAATAATTTTTTTTTAAAATCACCTTTTTATTGCCCTGTGATTCCTGTTGGAGACCCTACATGTGTGTAGGGGCGATCATTTAATATTCTCCCCCAACCCAACTACACGACGTTGGGGTGTGCGGGTGTGAGAAATTGTATTTTCATTTAATGCTCATTCTAAATAAGATTCAAAATAATGTAAAATTTTATTATTCATTTGCTTGTGTGTTTTAAAAAACACTGGTTCTGTAAATTCTATGCTGAATCACTTAATTCTACGAAGGTATATTTTTTAAAAATATCACACGTTACATAGTTCAATACTTGCATACTTTTGATAGCCAACAATATCATTTAATACTCAAAAGGGGTTCAAAGAAAGAGATACAACTGATCTTACTGTCAATGCCTGAATAGCTTCCCATTCCTGAGGGGACTGAATCTTATGTGCCAGAAATCTTGTGGCAAGCTGGGGTCTGAGAAGAACAGGAAAGAGACAGTATTATTGCATTATGTATGTCACAGGAGGGACAAGCACAGCACACCAACTCCACAAAACGTAAAGCAGAACGTTAAAACAAGATTGAAGATTACATTGTCGTGACAATGCTGTGAATCAAGAAATAATCCACAGGTACCCAGTAATCAAATCAGAAACAGGCCATGTGATCCAACCAGTTTGTCTCAGTGTTTACCCTCCACATGAGGAAATAGTTCCAATTGCTTCTATTCCCAAAATCCCTTCAATCCCTTTGCCTTCATTCACCTTTCCAATCTAATCTTGCACGTTGACACAGATTTTACCTCAAACACTACCCTTGGGCATGAATTCCACAGCCTCACAAATCCGTTTGCAGTTATGGTTTCACTGGCACCAGCAACGCCCTTCAACTTATGCAAGTAACCGCTCTTCACCTCTTGAGCCCAGGCGTCGAGGAAAGGGTCACCACAGCCAAGTCCGATCCCATTCTCGACGTCCAGTAGGAATTGCTTACAGCAACGAATTCCGGAAGAGACTGAATCCCAGATGCACCGTAAGCCTAGCCTAGACTAACTGCAAATATGACGCTATACCCAGGTCTACAATTTCTACACCTTACTGGTGTTATTCATACCCAACAACCCTCAACGCAACTTCTAGTTTTCCTGGGCTCCCTGACAAGACTGACAATTTTCCACTGACTCAGATCAGCAAATCCCCGTAGGATCTTCAATGGCTGAAGCGAAGGTGCATGAGAGTCAAAGGTTAGTGCTGGTCAATGGCAAACATTTTGATACCAAACTCAATGAAGCGGATACACTGCCGTTTACATTACTGTGCTGGTTTTCATCTGGTACCCACCCTTCCAATTCCTTATTCAGTTGGTCACAGAATGCTTGAATGTAGTTCCATTCCAGCTCTCGGTTTAAAGGATTTGTGGCTTTATCTGCATTGAAAACAAGATAAATGTATAGCTTAGCATAAGTTGCAGATGCTGAATCTTTCCGTCGGAGCGAAGTCAGCTCTAGGACCAGAAAGAAGGTCAGTATTAATAATTTTCCTGACTTCTAAAATTATCTTTCCATAGCTTTATGAGAAATTGAATGATATACAGGAGGAGGTCATTCAGCTCATCTTGCTTGTGCCGGCTTAGAAAGAGATATTCAATTAGTCCCATTTTCTCACCTGAAGGTACAAACCTACACTTGAGGCACGGACCAACTGCCTGCACACTCACCAGGAGTCACTCTTCAAGTGACTGGTGATGAACGTCAGCAGGTTAATTGATCATTAGGAGAGGGGAGAAGCCCAGAGCAGCTTGAAGCTGTCTTGGCCTTACACCTGCACACTCAAATTTCTAGCAGCATCAGTCAGGGGCAGGAAAATCTTAAGTGCTCAGGGCAATTGCAGGACTCAAAACACATTTTAGGCAGCAGCATTTAACATAAAACAATACTGAACTGAGCTTTGAAGTACTGCAGCAGCTTCAATTGAATTCAGAATGAAGGATCCATGTTGCTGGCACAGGCGTGATGAGTCGAATGGCCTCCTTCTGTACTGTATCATTCTATGATTAATCATGATTTGACATTTTTCTCCTGTTGCCAACTTTTTCATCTCTTCCTAAGACATCAACTTCTTGCGGGAATAATTTCCATTGACTGATTAAGCCTTGAGGACTGCTTAGCTTAACCGTGTCTCCCTAACAGGCCACCCTTCCACCCCTGCTCCGTTATCTTAGGGATGCTACAACCAATCTTAGCTTCTCTACTGGCTTCCCCAGCTAAGATCAACTAACAGGTCGCAGCGTCAAACTTGGTACTCTGGGGAAGGGATGCTCAGCTACTCACAGAGCCAGCAGGGAAACCGTGCAGGTACTGGTCTGCATTACAACATTCATCATGTCCATTTTCATGCAGGCGATTGCTATCGCTATTAAAACCCATTGTTTATTTTTATTTATACAGCGCCATTCTTCATGATAAGCAATGACCTAAGGCACTACGAAAGGGTATCGGAGGATCCAAGTTAGGTGAGGTGACTGGGCAAAGTCAAAGAAATAGATTTGGGAGAAGGGGAAGAGAGACTGGAAGATGGAATAGGTTTAGGAACAGAATTGCAGACTGGATGGTCTGGTAGCCGAAGGCTCTGTTACGGATAGTGAAATGGGAATTGAGATAACAAACACTAGACCACAATCAGAAGGGTGCACGCTGAGATTAAGTGGTGTTGCCTGTGGCTCAGCACTCACCTCTGAGTCATAAGGTTCCAGGTTCAAATCCCACTTCAGGGCTTGAAAGCACAAACATCAAGGCTGACACTGCAGCACAGTGCTGAGGGAGTGCTGCACTATTGGTGGGACCACCCAAGTCAACGGACCTTTGGCTGGACCGTCAAATTTTCTGTCCCACCTGCGACAATTCCAGAGCTGGGCAGGACTGGAAAACCTCAGCCACTGTCTTTCAGATGAGACATTAAACGGTGACCCCAGCTGCCTGCTTGGGTGGATGTAAAAGATTCCACGACACTATTTCAAAGAGCAGAGGAGTTCTCTCTGAAGGAGGGTCATACGGACTCGAAACGTTGACTGTTTCTCTCTCCACAGATGCTGTCAGACCTGCAGAGTTTTTCCAGCATCTTCTGCTTTTGAATGAGTTCTCTCTGTATCCTGGCCAATACTTAACCCTTAATCAGCATCACAAAAAGGGCAAATGATCTGATCATTATCACATTGCTGTTTGTGAAAGTTTACTGTACTGTTCATGGGAGCTTGTTGTGTACAAAATTGGCTGCCTACATTACAACAGTGACTACACTTCAAAAAGTTTTTCATTGGCTGTAAAGCAATTTGGGAGGTCACGAAAGGAGCTATATAAATGCAAATCTTTCCTTTTTTTGACTGAAGTTACTGATACACAAACTTCTTACTGTAAATTAGAAAAGTTCTGTTCCAAGGAACAATGAACAGATCCTAATGGTAAATTTAGAGATGTTTTCATTCCTTTTTGTCCTTGTAAGCTTTCTGCATGCAGCAAGTAGTCAGTTTGAAATATTAATTTTCATTCCCCCAACGGTTCATTGATCAAACCCATTTCCCAGCATGGGACTAAGCCAAACAGCCCTGACAGTCCAAGATTCTTTCTATGTTCTGTGCCAAGCAGCTGATCCCAACTGGCAGTGGCACCGGCAGTCACGCCATCCCTGGTTTGGGGGGTGGGTGGGAAGTGGAAAAAGAATTTATACACGATGATTATTCAGTCACGGAAAAGTGGTGCGTGTGCATGTATGGTAGATGAAGATGGACCAAGCTCTGCTTCGACGCTGTTCAAATGGCCCCTTTACATTTCCTATCTAGACTCACATATAAAGCAAAGGCAATTGGGCAAGATAGGAGAAGGCTGCTGTCACTCAGCAATGTAAGGGATATAGTCTTCAGCACAGGAAAGGTGAAAAGGGCAGAAAATAGAGGAAAAGTAAAAATTCATCAACTTTATCTCATGAGAAAATATCATTAAACTTGCATGTTATCACTTCCTACATTAAAGCACCAACAAGCTGTGCTCCCCTTGCCATTTGGAAGATTTATTTCCAATTATATATTCGGGCTTCTGAATATAGTGCTCCAGGCACCTGCCGACCTCATGAAAATGCAGAGCGACATCTGACAACATACAAAGTAAAATATTTACTTACAGCACAGGAAAGCCCTACTCCTTTTGTTCAGAAGTGATTCCCAGCTCCCTGTGGGGACACAGGTCAGGGGGTGTGTTCCAAGCATTTATGGACCTGATTGTTCATCCACGATCCTGGCGAATGCAGGTCATTGCCTGAAGTGAAGGATTGTGGAATTGCAGTTCCGTACTATGTAAGCGTCCTCTTCTCTATTCAAAATGCCTTGGCCCATGCCCAATACATATAATCTAGGCTAACGCTGCAAGTGCTGTATAACCTTCCTACATTACAAAAGTGACTACACTTCAAAAGGATTTAATTGGCTGTAAACTGCGTTGAGGTCATGAAAGGCAATAGACAAATGTATGTTCTTTCTTTCAAGTATGGAGGAAATGCTGCATTAACATAAGTGTCGTCTTTCTGGCCAAACGTTAAACCAAGGCTCCACCTTTCTGCTCGGACATATAAAATCCCATGGGATCTTTGAAAAGTAGAGCGATTATGCTGCTATCTTAACCAATGTTCACCACCAAAACACATTAGCTGGTTATGTATCTCCTTGTTCTAAAGATTTTACGTTCTTTAGTATTTAAAAAAAATCATATTTTAAATTGGCCTCCATGTTTGTCTAAAACAAAGTGATTACTGTCGGCTGTGAAGTGCTTTGGGACATCCTGAGAATGCGAAAGTCACTATTGGCCCAGATTGTCCGTTCCCTGGGCTGGGGGCTGGAGGGTGGGGGGGGGGGGGGGGGGTTGAGTTTCCTACTCCAGAGGTATCTCAGGAGCTAGAGGACCCCCCCACCACCTTCTCCAGAAGTCCCCAGGCAAGGACTGCATGGGAATTGTCCAGGAAGCTTAAACTTCCATTGGGAAATTACCCTGTGTCTGGAACCCTCTGATTTAAATTGAAGGCTTCGGATGGTTCCAACTCTCTTAGCAGAATAGTTGCCCAGAAGAAGGATTTAAACCACTTCTAACTCCTGGGCATCTATGGTACTGACACCCCAGAACCCCACTGGAACCCCAAAGACTCTCCCAATCCTCTGATTACCCTCCTGGTCACCGCCCCAACTCTCCCCCCCCTCCCCCACCCAACACCACCCCCCCCCACACCGGCTACCCCACCCACCCAACACCTCATGGCCCAGAACTTACATGGAGTGGCAGTTCACTCCTTTTTACTTACCTTAGTCTGAAGCTGCACATCTCTCACCCAGGCATCTGTCTCAGGCCTGGTGAGAAATGTACAGCGCGGCAGCTCCTGGAGTCTCTTCAGTGCAGGGCATCGGGGGAGTGAAGCCCCGTCCCTTTTTTACAGCACTAGCTGCTGTAAAGCGGGTGAGTTTCAAGGTCCCAGCACTTTGACAGAAGGGAAGTGTATAAGGCAAGACGGTAAGTAGGTAAGATGGGTTAGGGGTTGGGAGTGAGGGTGGAGTTCAGCGGAATTAGGGAGGTATTAATTGCCAGTTCTTTACTGAAAATCAGCATAAACGCAAACTTCTTTTCATTCATTTTTGGGAGCTGGGGCAGATATAAGTATTTTGGCAACTTTTTTCCCCTATTACAAGGTATTTCCAATAGTAAAACAGTCATGCTTCCATACACTGCAGGCCTTAAAATTTCAACGCAAATCCTGCCATTCCTGTTTGACCACTATATTATGTAGGAGTAGCAACTTGGCAAAAAGTGACCTTGAAAATGTTCCGGTCACATGGCGAACCATGAAGATTTGAAAAAGAGGATCAGCAAGTTGTGGTTAAGCCCAAGCCTAGGGACTGAGGGAGGGACGTATGGGGTTTTAGATTGCTGCAAAGAATGCGTAAGAGTCGGAGAGCATGCAGTAAGCCTCAGTTTCAACACTGCAAGAATACAACCAAAATCAGGGAATATGCAAGTGAAGGCAGGACGCCTAAGCTCTGGAATTGCCCCCCCAAACCTCTCTGCTTCAGCTCTCTCATTCCTCCTTTAAGATGCTCCATAATGCCTTCGCCTTTAACCGTTATTCATCACCTGTCCCAGTATCTCGTGTGGCCATGTGCCAAGTTTCATTTAGTTAAAGGTCCCAGTTGCTGTGTGCTACTATGTTAAAGGCACCGTATAAATTGAAGACTTTTAAACATGGGGGAAGCTACGAGGTAAATTACTCCAGAAACTCAAATCACCTCGCGGCTTTGGGGCCAAGGTACAAACTCCTGCACAAAACTAGTAAATTGCTTACGATTTGGCACACAGTCAATTGAGGAATGACGGTGGCCAGAACCTGCTACCACATGGTGACAGCTTACACCACAAAACTGAATGGGAAATATTGGCATAGCAGTGTACAAGTAAATGTTGACAAAAAAAAAATGGGAACAAAAAATTACAGCAGCAGCAAATAAAGTCTGTGGTCAGAAAAGGCGCTTCGTAAAATCTGAGTCAACAAGTTAGGACAAAAGGGATTTCACCCAATGTATAAAAAAATTCACAGTAAGCAAAACAAAAAAAAAAAATTGACGTTGTCAATTTGGAGAAAGGTCAATAAATCCCAAGTTTAAAACACCTTCATTAACAAAAAATACTGGAATGATTTTTAAAGCAATAAATACTAACATACAATAAAGCAATGTCAAAAATATGTTTTTTAATATTAAAAGAACATTATGGTACAGCACAGGAGGGTGCCATTCAGCCCATCAGAGCTGTGCTGGCTCACTGGAAGAGTTATCCACTTAATCCCATTCCTTTCTAATTTTTTTCCTTTTTCAAAGACTGGCTATCATAGATTCTGGTTAAATGATTAGAGTTTTTAAACTTCCACTGCTCTACCCAGGAGGCCATTCCATGTCACAACTGCTCTTGGTGTGAAGATAAACTTTCCTCTTGTCAGTCTTCAATTTGCTCTTTACTAATCCAAGCCCCTGACTCCATCTCCAAATCTCAATTTAATTTGAAAAAAATTATCTAAATTTTCCTTTAACTGGGCCATTTGCAAATCTTGCATATTTGTGTAAGATCACCCGTCAAATGGCTGAAGAGCCCAGGTTGCTCCCTTCCTTTCTCATTACTGTGACCTTCAAGTTTGGGGATTAGCCTTGTGCTCTTCCCTGCAACACCTCCACGATGTCAATGCATCTCAGTGACCAGAACTGGACATTTTGTTCAAGATGTGGTCCGCCCCAAGCCATATATTCATTTAGATCTACTCAGAAGCCAAATGCCTCCGCGAGTTCTTATGGAGAATTGCAGTCACTCATGGTACATGTGGGAGTATTGCACTAAGCACAAGTTGTGATCTGTGGAAGGTGAGGGTTTATATAAACTGAACAGCTTTTTTCACTCCGTACTTTTCAAGGTGACCTTCAGCTGACTCTACGGCAGAGCTGCCCAAACTGTGGGTCGCGACCCCCAGTGGGGTCCTGAGACGGGATTTCGGGGTTGAGAGCTCCAGGGCAGCAACAGCTGCTGAGGAGCTCGGACTGAGTGCTAACAACTGCAAGGCCCCCATAAATCCTTTTTATCGAATGGCGGGCGTGGCCCAATGGACAGCTCTTTGAGGCCTGACTCCTGCTATGTGAAAAGAAAGGCTGTGAAAAGGTAGATGCTCCCTTTTTGGAAGGAAAAAACCACCCTGTGGTTTAAACACATCTCACCACATTCAACCTCACTTGCCACTCTACACCCCCTGCTCAGCAGCTGAAGGCATTCAACAACTCTCGGGCCCCACGCAAATCTCCGAGGTTACGCGAGGTCTGGGGCGTTAAAATAGGGTCACATCGGGAAAGCATTTGGGAAACACTGCTCTACAGTCACTGGAATATAATTTTCCAGGAATAAGGGAGTTGTTTTAAGGAACCTGTCCATCACATCAACCAGTGAAACAACTGAGAGTCACGTGGCCCTCACATGTGGGTGAACTAACACCCATAGGTATGTCGAAATTTGAGATATGGGTCAAAGTTCTCTCACCTGGGTCATTTGGGACTGCCCCCATGAATACAAGAGATTCTGCTGCTTATCACACGCACAGCACTATTGTTCTTATTTCTGCTGTTTGTCTAATTCAATGCTGAAGTCACAATTGCATTGTTGCTATAGCTGATGTGTTCCATCTAGAGTACTTTGAAAACTGTGATCAGCTTTATGGTCCTGTGTGTCAGTGACTCGCAGTGGTGGTTTTTATATTATTTGTGAGCTTCGCAATGCTGTAAACCATTTAACAGCATACCTAAACCCTGAGTACAGAATTGAAGATCCTATCAGCTGTTTGCAAATTATCGGAATTAAAGGAAACAAAAATGAAAAATTTGCAGGGCCACGGGGAAAAAGGGAGGCGAGTGGCACGAGGTGAAATTCTCTGTTAGAGGGCCAGCACAGTCAAGATTGGCCAAATGGCCTCTTTCTATGCTGTAAACATTCAACAAACTGAATTTTTGACTGCCTGTGTAAAGTGAGTGCAAAGTCGCATGAAGTGGTAAAGTAGTTTTCACTGGTTGAGTGGGCTGAAAGTATGCCTTCCAATTGTGACATGAAATACAATCCACCTGCGTGTTTGGAATAGGAGAAAAAGCTATTGACATAATTTCTAAACACTCCTAATCTCCATATCATACAAAGCCTTTCTTAGCTGCAGTAAAGCTTGGCAGATCAATCATCAATTCTAAACCTCAACCCTAATTTGCCCTCCCACTGTTACAACTATAACATGGACCAGCTGCAAAATACAGTATTCATTAGCTTGGGTCAGTTAACAGCACAGTTTCTGATACAGAAGTTTCTGGGTTCAAACAAGACTCTGGACTTAAGCACATGATCTAAACCGACAGTTCAGTACAGCATTCAAAGCGTTGTTGATTTGTCGGAAGCACATCTTTGAGCGTAAATATTAAAGCGAGGCCCTGACTGCCTGTTCAGGTGTACACAACGCATTCCATGCCAGCATTACAAGTGAATTAGGGAATTTAACTAGGTCAACGTTCCTTCCTTAACCAGCATCAACTAAAAGAAGTTAACATCATTCATATCGCTGCTGGTTGTAGGATCTTGTTAAGCACAAAACAACTGCTGCACTTGCCTGGATGACAACAATGGGCGTGCTTCAAACTAATTTATTGAATGTGCACACTTTCGAGACGTGATAGGAATTTTTTTTCCTGACTTGCCTTTTCAATTGTACCATCGAAAACTGAATGCAGTTTAAAAAAATGGTCACATTATTTAGCAAATGGCACAATTACAAGTGCTTGATAGCTAATCATTTTACTAAACTAATTTATATTTTACAAACATAGGCCAGTGCGAAACAAACCATATCACTTAAAAAAGGGACATGTTGCAGAAGCTTTTTGTCTTGCACTCATCAGGACAAATGCAAGAATGTCAAACAATCACAACGACATTTTAAGTTACAGGACAAAAGGGTGCTGACTGGTTGGCAAGTTGGCAATGATTGGCTGAGGTAGTTGCCATGAAGAAACCGATGGGGTAATTATCTAGGAGATTGGGGAGCCTATAGTCCCCAGTTGCTTTCTCCATGGCAACACCTCGGTGAATCAGGTCAACTTGCCAACCAATCAGCACCCTTTTCTCCTGTGGTATAAATTGTTGTGATCATTTGAAATTTGGCATTCTTGCATTTGTCCTGATGAGTGCAAGATGAAAAGCTTCAGCAACATGTCTCTCTTTTCAGTGATAGTTAAACTCCATACTACCAAGCAATGAAATTACAATACAGTGAAATATAAGTTAAAAGTGCAGAGGCAGCTCCCAGTTCCTGCATATTGAGCCTTTATATAAATTATGAAAATCATTGTCTGGGAAAGATCTAAAATATGATAAAGCTCATAAACAGCACAACTGTGATGTTGTGGATACTCAACTGGTGAGGTGAGAGTGACTGCCCTTGACAAGGCAGCATTTGAGTGGCATCAAGGAGCCCTAGCAAAACTGGAATCAATGGGGATCAGGGGGAAGACTCTCCAGAGGTTCAAGTCATACCTAGCACAAAGGAAGATGGTTGTGGTTGTTGTAGGTCAATCATGTCAGTTGCGGGACATCGCTGCAGGAGTTCCTCAGGGGTAATGTCCTAAACCTAGCCATCTTCAGCTGCTCCATTAATGACCGTCCCTCCATCATGAGGTCAGAAGTGGGGATGTTCAATGATAATTGCAAAACGATCAGCAATTCTGGATTTAGAATTCACGGCTCCTCAAATACTGAAGCAGTCCGTGTCCATATGCAGAAAGACCTGGGTAACATTCAGGCTCAGGCTGATGTGTGGCATGAATATGACTTGCCACCTAAGTGCCAGGCAATGGCCACCTCCCCCGGACATTCAATGGCATGACCATCGCTGAATCATCTGCTATCAACATCCTGGGGGGGGGTTACCATTAATCAGAAACTGAACTGGACCAACCATATAAACATTGTGGCTACAAAAGTAGGTCAGAGGCTGTAACTCACCTCATGACTCTCCAAAGCCTGTCACCATCTACAAAGCACAAGTCAGGAGTGTGATGGAATACTCTCCACTAAGAATTATGCTGACAACCAATTTAAGGTTGTCAGTCAAGCTCGCAGTGTGTGATGCATTTGTGTGCACTGGAAGCTACATATATTAAATACACAGGGCCCTGTTCTTTGCAGACAGAAAGAACATGTCCACACATTGCGCCTGTTTCAGCTAATCAAAATAAGTGGCAACCATTCACTGACTCATTCCTCAGGGCAATGCCTTGAATAATCAGGGTCAAGCTGCCTGGCTTAAATTTCAAACAATGGTTGGCAGTTAACTGTCAGTCACTATCAGTGGTACATTCTCCATGGCAATGCCACTTGCCAACCAATCAGCACTCTCTTCACATACAGTATAAATTGTTGTTTTCCCCTTATTCTCGCGAGTGTCCTGATGAGTGCAAGACAGAAAGCTTAGACATGTCTCTTTTTTCAGCAATATTCAGGTTCTGTAGTACCAAACGACTAAAAAAAAACATGTTCATCTCACCCATTTCAGGAAAATAGGATCAGCTGGTTTAATTGCTTCAGCGATGTGTACAAAAACATTTTTCTTTTCACATTTACACCATGTGAGCTGAGCCATCACACAGGAGTGAGCAGCTGCGGAGATCCCACAGGGATTTACATCACAGTAAGCTGAATGCTATTGGGGTTACTTTTAATCAGGTCACTTTGGAGGCACTAGTTTCATCCAAGTGAACTGATATACATTCCTTTTACGTACAGTCATAACCATAAAGTTTAAAAATTGGTTATTTTAAAGTTTCTCTAACATTTCTGAAAACTACTGAAGTAAATACAGAATTTGGGAAGGGGGTGGGGGGGGTGGGAATTAAACCCTGAGCCTCTGAGGCTTACTTACTATCTTCAACCTGCATCAAACCAGTACTCTAATGTGCCCAAGAGGGAAATGTCCCATTAAATTCATCGCAACAGGATGAGTGGGATTTTGGCTGCACATATTATGAATGGTCATGCAAAATATTCTGGGATTCAACTAACACTGAAAAGCCACACAAACGCCATTTTTTTTCTGGGTTATGGTCCTTCCTTAACTTTGGCCTCTAGTCACTGACAAATTATTCTATATAGAGTTACTGCATTCTCTCCCATATTACTCGGTAAATTTAATCCAATAACATGCCATTTGATCACTGAGACTTCCTACAATACCAACTGGCTAAAAGCAATAGTAAAACAAAATTTCCTACATATTATAGAGAAAATAATTTTCTTAAAAGTATGTTACCAGGCAGCTAAACATCTCAGCATTGAAATAATGCTAATAAATCACTCGCCGCTGCATTAACACTTTGTAATCCAACATCCCAATCTTACTGTTAGGGTGCATTCACAATATTACTGCACTGATGTTGTGAAGTGCTTTTGTTTTGCACCGTACACTGCAGTTATAGTGGAAACCGAGCCTAACAGGCCTGACCTGACTGCAGTACTTTGTTTCAGATTATACTCAAGCCTTGGTACTCGCTTCCAGTGGCGTGAAACAAAACCACTTTTCACCAATGCTGAATATGCAGTTTAAATGCACCGCTATCAGGCTTTGTAACTATCTGCATCCCTCAGGCACATGTTTTGTCATAATCTGCAAGTTAGAAAATATGACTTGTTACCCTGCAACAGCTCGGAGGGTGGGGGAGAAAAGAAGTGGGAGCTTTAATGCTGCCAGAAGCTGGCTTGACCTACAATGGTAGCCTTATCCCATTTGGGTATTTAGTCATTTTTACTTTAGCATTGTTTAGTTTAGATTCCGGGAGGTTGGTGTTCATGACTAGGCTTTCAGAATTTATATGACTAAATCCAGAATTGCAGGCTCAGAGAAAATGCATCCACGATTCTACTGCCAAGACAAGAGACAGATTTAGCAATGTAAAAGAAGGGAGCTGGGCTCTAAGTTGCTCATGTCCTGAAACCTGAATGAAACGCTTTAAGGACGTGCAACATATTTCTTGTATCACATCCTTAATTCAACGTGACAATTTACTTCCACTACAAATAACAGCTATGTAGGCAGCAGAATGTCACTCCTGATTAAAATACTCTCCCCAGGCACACCCAATTCTGGAACAACAAATTATGTAATCTAATTGATCTTTTGGTCATTTTAACACCGTCAGGAGAAAATTAACGCGAAAGTTTTACCTATCCTAAGGTACACTTCAATAAAGCCCAGCAAAGAACAAAAAACTGAAATTGGGCCATCTGATTTAACAGGATATTTTAATAATTTAAGCCAAGGCGATTCAGGGGCAATTGTGAGCTCTTTACTCAAGAATGAATGCTTATTTAGAAGAAAGACTGCTGACAATAATGTGAACCTTGTCATTATTGGAGCGCTTTGCATCCAAGCAACAATTAAAAAGACACTGAATGTTAAGCTGCCTATAAGAAAGTAATTGTACCCATTACAGTACATAGACCGCAGATACAAATTAACAAATCGTACAGCTTGTAATTATCATTTCTTCCCTACCAGATCAGTAAGTCGAGGGGGTGTTCTGAAATTTCTTAAGGCTATATTTTAGCACTTGCATGATGCAGCCACATAACCATCTTCACTTACCTACACTCCCAAAGATTGGAAAATTATTGCCAAGGATCGCTTATTTTAAACTAGCTGCAGTTTAGTCATGGGATAGTGTTTTTGGTTACATTGTGTAGATAAAGATATTGTTTGAAATGATAAGCCGGGAAGCTCCGGTATGAAGTCAGAAATAAATGGGAAAGAAGTATACATTGTACATATGGATTGGACTGCAGTGTTTTAACATTTAGGCATTGGCATTGCTAATTGAAACTTTTTTTCTTAAGACTATTCGTCAGCCCGAATACATTGCAATGCTGGTTTAATATTCTTATATAATTTAGCTAGGTTTCCAGAATGAATGTCAGTGAATTGTGAGGTGACAGCAGCAGCCCTAGACATCCTAGATGAGAACAAAACATTTTGTCCTCTGTTTCTCCCTCAACACCCTCCCTGAAAAAATTACTTGACGGGAACTGGTGCACAACTTTCACAAAAGCCACACAGCTAACTTGAGCTTACAGATGAAGTAATCACAATTCAGTTTTACTCTAATTTCTCTCATGCACACAACACAACATGTGTACATATATATATATATAATATATGAACATTGTAGATGTTGGACATCTGAATTGCAAATTCAAAAAAATCCCACCATTGTCCTGGATTCTAGGCAAACATTTTTTAAAATAAACACATGCATTCTATCCACAAAATATTTTTGAAGATTATTTCTTAAGGAAATAAAACAGACCGATAAAAAAGTCTCCATGCACCAGTAAACATTCTGTGGGAGTTAGCCATTTTTTATTTGACGCTAGAGTTGTTGGGATGATTAATATTGCAACTTTACTACAAATCTACCAAGTTAAATTATTAATTTAAAAAGATGCTATTTTATAGAGTTAATATAAGAATATAAGCACTAGGAGCATAGGGCCCCTCAAGCCAGCTCCTCCACTCAATAAATCTTCTATCCCCTCCAACTCCATCTTCACACCAACTTGATTCCCTGAGACCCCAAAAATTTGTCTATCTCAGCTTGTACATACTCAATGATGGATCATCCACAACCCTCTGGGGTAGATAATTCCAAAGGTTCACGATTGTCCCCTTATCCTTTGACTGTGCCCCCGTGTTCTAGATTCCCCAGCCAGGGGGAAACATCCTCAGTGTCTACCCTGTCAAGCCCCTTCAGAATCTTGTTTGTTTCAGTGATATCACCTCTCATTCTTCTAAACACCAGAGAATATAGGTCCAATTTACTCAACCTCTCATCACAGGACATCCCAGGAACCGATCTACTGAACCTTCACTGTATCGCCTCCAAGGCAAGTATATACTTAAATAGGGAGACCAAAACTGTGCACAATACTCTAGCTATGGTCTCACCAAACCCTGCATAACTGTGGCAAGATTTCCTTATTCTTATACTCCAATCCAAGCTCCCCATTAGCAGAGTCCTGTTGCTGTTATTACAGGGATACTGGCTTGCATATGATGAAGTGAATAGATTGTAGTTGTTCATTCCATTCCACCTCCAAATCGACCCATTTTTCAAAGCAAAATATCAATGAATAGATTTCCATCACTCTAAGCGAGGCACAGGGTCAACTAGGCATTAGGGTAACAATTCCTTAATCTTTCCATTAAATTACTGAAACATCCAGCACTCATGAACAGTGAGTGTACCTTAAAACTTTGTTGGAAAAGAGTCATCACTCTCGAGGATAATTCACAACTTGTAGAACAGATATATCAATGTGAAGAAAACGGCAGCCCAGTAATACCAGCACTAGAAAAGTCACCCCATAAACAAGTCAGAAATTTGCATCTGTCACTCAAATCCAGCTACCTCAACTGAACAAGTTCAGGTATTTCCCAGTCAGATTTGAGGAGGAGATTTGTGTGTGTGACAGCAGTATCATGTCAGAGGGGAAAAAAATACTAATAGCTTCCCGGCACACTCCAGTGAAACTCCTACTGCTGGACTGCTCGTCACCCAAAGCTCTGCCGTCCGTATCCTAACTCACTCCAGCTCCAGTTCACCCATCATCCCGTGCTCACTGACCTACACTGGCCAGCAGTCTGACAGCATCTCCAATTTAAAATTCTCGCCCTTGTTTACAAATCAATTCGTGGCCTCGCCCCTCCTTAGCCTCCTAGAACTCTCGCAGATCTCTGCGCTCCTGCAATTCCAGCTCTTGACCATTTCTGACTTTAAATGCTCCTGCGTTTACAGTGGTGCCCCCACCACCTAGAGCTCCAAGTTCTGGAATTTCCTCCCTAATATTGCATTATGTGGCTCAGTGTCAAATTTTGTTTGAAATTGTTTTGTGAAGTGTTGCCATGTTAAGGGTACTATATAAATGAAGATTTTAATCTGACAGCATTGCAATAGCATATAGGTCAAAAGCTGTTAACTCAATAGCTCCATCAGTATTGCATCATGTGACTACCAGGATAGTAATTCTGATGACAGGGCATTGAGCTAAAACTTTAACTCTGTTTCTCTCTATACAGATGTTGTCTGACCTGCTGAGTATTTCCAGCATTTTCTGTTTCTATGTATGCCAGAAGGTGAACAAGATGATCGTGGCCTTTTTCTGACTGGCAATTCCCATGCTTCTGCTGAAGGATCCCAGATCACATGGGCCTGCCCCATCTTTCAATGCAGCAGACAACCCTCTGCAGTTCACATGTTCGTCTGCCAAGGCAGGTGATCCAGAACCGTTCAAGAAACTTGGGAGGCGCATGCGAGACGCTAGCTGTCCTGAAGGATCCTTCTTCTCGTGCCTTCAGGAGGCTGAATGACAGCCCTGGTTCAGTTAGTAGCACTCTCACCTCCAAGTCAGGAAGGGTTTCATTCAAGCCCCACTCCAGAGGCTTGTGCCCAAAATCCAGGCCGACACTTTAATACCGTAATACAGCGATTACTGCAATGTCGAAAGTGCCATCTTTCGAGTGATATGTTAAACATAGGAACCTATGAATTAGGAGAAGGAATATGGCACTTAGCCCTTCGGGTCTGCTCCACCGTTCGATAAGATCATAACTGATCTGACTGTAACCTCAGCTTTACATTCCTGCCTACCCCTGATAACCTTTCACCCTCTTGTTAATCAAGAATCTATCTAGCTCTGCCTTAAAAATATTCAAAGACTCTGCTTCCACCACCTGTTGAGGAAGAGTGTTCCTCTCAACCCTCAGAAAAAAGTTCTCATCTCAGTCTGAAATGGGTGACCCATTACTTTTATACAGTGACCCCTAATTCTAGATTCTCCCACAAGAGGAAACATCCTCTCCACATCCACCCTGTCAAGACCCCTCACGATCTTAAAGGTTTCAATCGAGTCACCTCTTAGTCTTCTAAACTCCAGTGGATACAAGCCTAACCTGTCCAACCTTTCCTCATAAGACAATCCGCCCATTCCTGGTATTAGTCCAGTAAACCTTCTCTGAACTGCTTCTAACGCATTTACATCTTTCCTTAAATAAGGAGACCAGTACTCTACACAATACTCCAGATGTGGTCTCACCAATGCCCTGTACAACGGAAGCATAACCTCCCTACTTTTGTAATCAATTCCCCTCGCAATAAATGATAACATTCTATTAGCTTTCCTAATTACCTGCTGAACCTGCATCCTAGCCTTTTGTGATTCATGCACTAGGACACCCAGATCCTTCTGAATGTAAACCAAGTCTGCCCTCTCAGATAGATATAAAAGATCCGTGGCTCTATTTGAAGAGGAGCAGGAGAGGTCTCTGCACTGGCCTGATCACTATATATCCCTTAATCAACACAGATTCACAGAATTGTTACAGCACAGAGGAAGGTCATCCAGCCCATGGTGTCTGCACCAGCTCTCTGAATAAGGTACCTATAGTGCCATTCACTCGCCTTCTCCTCATAACCCTGCACATACTTTTTCCCTCTTGAATGCCTCGATTGAACCTGCCTCCTCCACGCTCTCAGGAAGTGCATTCCAGATCATAGCCACTCAGTGTGAAAAAGTTTCTCATGTCTTCATTGCTTCTTTTGCTAAATCTGTGGTCCTCTTGTTCTCGATCCTTCCACCAATGGGAACAGTTTCTCCTGAGCTATTCTGTCCAGGCCCCTCACGATTTTGAATACCTCTATCAGCTCAACATCTTACGAAAAGAAATGATCTGGCTGCTATCACATCTCTGTGGGACCTGGCTATGAGAGATTTAGCTACCATGGTTTCTACATTACAACAGCAACCACCCACACATTCAAAAAAGGACTTAATTGGCTGTCAAGCACTCGGGACACCCAGAGATCACGGAAGGTGCAAGACAAACGTAGGATTTTTTTTTTCGCAGTTGGGGGAGAGGGTGTGGGAAAAAAAAGGAATGGAAATTATAGAACTCATTAGGGGAAAAAAACGTGGTGAATCGATTCCACGTTCATTTCCCTGTCAGACCCTGTGTACATCTCTAATAGTTATTAAAACTGCATGGGTTGAAGCAATAAGACCATAATAACTTGAAGTTCTATTTTAACTTTAACATACGTATTGCACTTAAAAAGTACTTTTCACGACCAAAAATCTCACAGCGCTTTACAGTCAATGAAGTACTCTTTGAAGTGTAGTCACTGTTGTAATGTAGGAAACACCGCAGCCAATGTGCTCACAGCAAGCTCCCACAGACAGCAACGTGATGATGGCCAGATAATCTGTTTTCTTTGCGATGTTGATGGAGGGATAAACATTGGCCTGGACAACAGTAGTAACTCTCCTGCTCTCCTTTGAAACAGTGCCATGGGATCTTCAACCGAAGCACCAGATGGAGCCTTGGTTTGAAGTGTCATCTGAACGACGGCACCTCTGACAGTGCAGTGCTCCCTGAGTACTGCACAGGAATGTCAGGCTTGATTTTTGTGCTCCCAAGCCCTGGAGTGGGACTTGAACCCAGAACCTTGTGATTCAAAGATGAGTGTGCTCCCAGCTCACTTAAAATAAAATGTCCCAAGGTGCTTCACAGGAGTCTTTTGAAACAAAATTTGGCTTTTAACTATATTAAAGAGATACTGGGACAAGTGGCCAACAGCTTGGTCAAGTGTGGTAGATTTTAAGAAGCGTCTTACAAGGGGTAGAGAGACAACATAATAAATAGGAGGAACAGACCATTCAGCCTGCTCTGGCAGTAAGATCATGGCAGATCTGATATGGTCTTAACATCACTTTCCTGCCTGTCACCTGTAACCCTTGACTCCCCGATCATTCAAAAATCTGGTCTAGCTCAGCCGTGAACATATTCAATTACCAGGGTGACCAATGTCCCTTATTTTACGGAACTGTCCTGTATTTGAGGCCAGTGTCCTGTATGCAGGGTCCAATGATGCCGAGACAATGTTTTTCCTGTAATTCAGCGCTTTAAATCTTGCGCGTGCGCAGAACCCACTCTCGACCTGCTTGTGCGCTCTCACAGCACCACCCAACAATACTTTAACAGGCCTCCATAACAGAGTGTCCCTTAATGCTCTCCGCGAGAGCTGTTCACCCTGTCAATGACCCAGCCTCCATTGCTCGCTGAGGAAAAGAATTCTAAAGACCATCAGCCCTCTGAAAGAAGAAAGTCGTCCCCCTCTCTATCTTTAAACTGTGCCCCTAATTTTTTTCCCTTTATTCTTTCATGCGATGCGGGCTTCGCTGGCAAGGCCAGCATTTGTTGCCCATCCCTAATTGTCCTCAAACCGAGTGGCTTTCTAGGCCATTTCAGCGGGCAGTTAAAAGTTACCCACGTAGTTGTGGGTCTGGAGTCACACGTAGGCCAGACCAGGTAAGGACGGCAGATTTCCTTCTCTAAAGGGCATTAGTGAACCAGATGGGTTTTTACAACAATCGATGATAGTTCTAGATCACACAACCCACTCTCCCCCCCCACCCCCCCCCCCCCAAAACCAACCTCAAGGAAACATCCTCTCAGTATCTACCCTGTCAAGCCCCCTCAGAATCTGTTTCAATAAGGTCAACCCTCATTCTTCTAAACTCCATGGAGTATGAGCCTAATGAGGCTTTAGAGGGGATTTCAGAGTTTAGGACCTGGGCAGATCTCCTGTTTGTAAATCTGCAGCTCCCCTGACCACAAATGCACAAAAGCTGCAGAAACTAGTCCTTCCCTTTGAGGAGATGGGGATTTGAGAGGCTGCAGCCCCATTCAACCAGAGGCAGGTCAGGAAATCCCGCCCCCGACACCCTGATTGGCCGGCAACGCCTCATTAGCATATATCCGAGTCGCCCCATTGGCCGAGGCCCCTGTCAATCACCAGTACTTCCGCATCATCAACCACCTCCCCCCTCCCTCCCTCCCCTCCGCAAAAATCCACCTTCCACACACTTGAAACAGCCAACAATTGCCGCCATCAGAGAGGTTTTAAAACGCATTTAAAGTCCATCAGCCAACGTTCAGCTGCTCTTAGCGGAGGTCTGCCTTCTAGAACGTTCCAAGGCAAATTCTACATCGTTGCGGCCCTCGCATTCAATATTCAACCAACTGCCGACTCCCACCAATGTCCTGCCTGTGTTTCTGGGAGTAATCGGCTTATTATTCCCCCTTGTTATATCGGAAAGGTTTTTTCCGCCGCTCGCACTCACTCAGTTGCGATTCCAGACTCTCCTCCTCCGGCGGAGCCGCCATCTTGGATCCAGCTTCAACTCTCGCGAGATCGCCTCCACCCCGAGACTGTGGCATCGCTCTTAAAGCGGTAAACACCCTCGGGGGTGGGGCCCTTAAAGTGGTAATGACCGCCTGGAGAATTTCAGCACGCAAGAAGCTCGACAACCAACCAGGGCAAAGCAGCCTGCCTGATCGGCACCCCATCCACCGCCTCCAACACCCACTCCCTCCACCGCTGACGCTCAGCTTGCAGCACGGCAAGATGCACGGCAGCGATTCACCAAGGATCCTTAGACAGCACCTTCCAAACCCGCGGCCTCTACCACCTAGGGCGAGGACAGCAGGCAAATGGGAACACCGCCGCCTGCAAGTTCCCCTCCAAGTCACACACCATCCTGGCTTGGAAATATATCGCCCGTTCCTTCACTGTCACTGGGTCAAAACCCTGGAACTCTCGCCCTAACAGCACTGGGGGGTGCACCTACACCGCATGGTCCGCAGAGGCTCAAGAAGGCAGCTCAACCACCACCTTCTGAAGTGCAATTAAGGATGGGCAATAAAGATGTTGGCCTAGCCAGTTACGCCCAAGCCCTGTGAAAAAAAATAAAAGAAACCTAGGTTTGCCAACCTTCCAGGATTGGCCTGGAGTCACCAGGAATCGAAGATCAATTTGCAGGACACTGCTGTGTGCAATCCTGGAGAAAAATCACTGGAACATTAAAAAAGATAGTTTAAGAATTTTTTTTGACATTTCTCTTTACCAGAGAAAAAAATATTGAAAATGGGGGTGGTGAGGGAAGGCTGTTTGGCTGACAGTCAAGCATCATCCAATTGGGGAATGAGTCTTTTTGCTTTCCAATTGGCGTAGGATGGCAGTGCGTCACAAGGATAGATGTGTTGGCCGACTAATGGCTGGGGTTTGGGAGCAAGTCATGTGATCAACCCTCCAGGAATACATTTAATCATAGTTGGCAACCTTTACATACACGCACATGCACACACGCACACACAGAAGAGACGGTGGCATAGTGGTAATGTCATTCTCATATTTAGAAGATCCATTTATATGAGAGCATGTGTGAGGTGCCTTTTTGAGCGGGAGGCCTGTTGCTCAGAGGCGCCCCACGCTGCCTTGGCAGGGCATTGCCTGGTTTCAATGATCAGACAAGCTTGCATAATTGAGGTCAATGCCCTGCCGCCAACATTCATCTGCCTTCGCAGCCATCAGCTGACCCACCCATTGACGAATTTTGTTATGGTCAGGATATTGATCGGAGGTAAAAACAAAACGCTACTGCAGATGCTGGAAATCCAAAACAAAAACAGAATTACCTGGAAAAACTCAGCAGGTCTGGCAGCATCGGTGGAGAAGAAAAGAGTTGACGTTTCAGGTCCACATGACCCTTCAACAGAACTGAAGTATAGTTAGGAGAGAGGTGAAATATAAGCTGGTTTAAGGTGGGGGGCGGGGGGAGAGAGAAGTTGAGGGTGGGGTGGTTGTAGGGACAAGCAAGCAGTGATAGGAGCAGATAATCAAAAGATGTCAGACAAAAGGATCAAAGAGGTGTTGAAGGTGGTGATATTAACTAAGAAAAGTGCTAATTAAGAATGGATGGCAGGACACTCAAGGTACAGCTCTAGTGGGGGTGGGGTGGAAAGACTGACAAGGTATTACAGTTATAGATTTAAAAATAATGGAAATAGGTGGGAAAAGAAAAATCTATATAAATTATTGGAAAAAACAAAAGGGAGGGGGAAGAAATGGAAAGGGGGTGGGGATGGAGGAGGGAGTTTAAGATCTAAAGTTGTTGAATTCAATATTCAGTCCGGAAGGCTGTAAAGTGCCTAGTCAGAAGATGAGGTGCTGTTCCTCCAGTTTGCATTGGGCTTCACTGGAACAATGCAGCAAGCCAAGGACAGACATGTGGGCAAGAGAGCAGGGTGGAGTGTTAAAATGGCAAGCGACAGGGAGGTTTGGGTCTTTCTTGCGGACAGACCGCAGGTGTTCTGCAAAGCGGTCGCCCAGTTTGCGTTTGGTCTCTCCAATGTAGAGGAGACCACATTGGGAGCAACGAATGCAGTAGACTAAGTTAGGGGAAATGCAAGTGAAATGCTGCTTCACTTGAAAGGAGTGTTTGGGCCCTTGGACGGTGAGGAGAGAGGAAGTGAAGGGGCAGGTGTTTCATCTTCTGCGTGGGCATGGGGAGGTGCCATAGGTGGGGGTTGAGGAGTAGGGGGTGATGGAGGAATGGACCAGGGTGTCCCGGATTCATGTCCACTGCTCCACTAGAGCTGTACCTTGAGTGTCCTGCCATACATTCTTAATTAGCACTTTTCTTAGATAATATCACCACCTTCAACACCTCTTTGATCCTTTTGTCTGTGACATCTTTTGATTATCTGCTCTTATTACTGCTTGCTTATCCCCACAACCACCCCACCCTCAACTTCTCTCTCCCCCCGCCCCCCACCTTAAACCAGCTTATATTTCACCTCTCTCCTAACTATACTTCAGTTCTGTTGAAGGGTGATGTGGACCCGAAACGTCGACTCTTTTCTTCTCTACCGATGCTGCCAGACCTGCTGAGTTTTTCCAGGTAATTCTGTTTTTGTATTGATCTGAGGCCCTGGCTCCCTATGACACCAGATGCTGCGAGATAGCATTATGGGGGTTTTGAATGAGGTAGAGCCATACTTCCCAAACTTTCTCCCAGTGTAACTCCATTTTAATGCCTCAGACTTTCTATGACCCCAGAGTGAGAATATCTGGGGGGTGGGTGGGGGGGTGGGGGGTAAATACAACAGTTGTTGAGCATGTGGGAGGCCTCAGTTGTTGATGGGGAGGGGACTTTAGTTCTTGACTGAGGTGGTGGGAAGGGGGGGTTGCAATAGGAGTTGAGCGCGGGAGGAGTTCATGAAAAGGCAGCTGGGTTTCTCCATAAAATAAAACAAACACCTACATCCGCACAGGTTCCTTTTTGCAGCAGCCAGCATTAGGCCACGCCCACCGACATACAACGCGAAGATATTTAAAGGGGCCTTACAAGTTGTTAGAAGTCAGCCCAAGCTTCAAGGCAGCCATTGCTGGCTTGGGGCTTGCGCCCACAAAATCTCACCTCGGGACCCCACTGGGGTCATAACCCACAATCCGGGAAGCTCTGATGTAAAGGCGCCACACTCTACCTCCCCTTAAATACGCTGCCCCTGCCGTCCATGACTGTTTATTTGTTAGGAGGGGGTCCTACTTATTTCACCTCCATATCTGGATGTTTTTTCTGGTTATCCGCTACCTGTGAACGCATTTGGTAGTTGCAACAAAATTCGACCGTGCTGGGACTCAAACCCACTACCGCTGAATGCCTTGTTTATCATTAACTAGAAGCCCGGTGTGTTAACCATTGCATTACAGAGCCTCCCCTTCTAACACACAGGTGAGAGTTTTATGACTGTCCAAGGCTGACATTTATCAAGGCAGGACATGCATTAAGAGCTTGAAAAATTAAGTGGGATAACGCACAGCGACAGAGCAAATATAAACAGCAATTCAAACCGGTAGCCTGGTAGGAGGGGCACTTTGTGTGGCGATAATTGCACCACATTAATGTCAAAGTGACAGCTCAGCTCAGTGGTAGCGCTCTCCCCTCTGAGCAATTGGTGGGTTCAAGCCCTCATCGCAGGGGTTGAGCACATGATCAAGTCTGACGCTTTTGCACAGCACTGAGGGAGCGCTGCATTGTTCATATGTAGACGAGACATTAAACCAATGCTCCATCCAACTGCGCTCTCCATGCGCTGGCTTGAGGCTTGTGTTGTCATTGCTGCAGGTGACATTGTTCAGTGACAGCTTCCTTACTGAAGCAAGGTTCACTCAGACATTGCACCTCAGTGAAGTTCACACAAGAACAGAAGTCCCTAAAGACCCACTGTGGATCTGGCCCGCATACTGTGAGCTATGGATAATATATATATTATATTATATATAATAATACTATTATAATATTATAATACTATTATAATATTATAATACTATTATAATATTATACTATTATAATAATATATATAATAACCCCCACACATCACCACCCCTCCCCCACCCCCGCCGACCTAAATGTCAATCATTAGGCTGCCCATCCGAAAGCTGGCTGCCCTGCAGTGATATTACACAAATCTGACTGGCCGGCAGCTCTGTAGTCCCAGCAACACCAGAATTGAGTAGTGGCCACTGCTGGGATTACAGCCAGTCCATGACTAAAGTCTAAGGTTGGCTGTTGGAGCGCAGACTTAACGGTAAGTCTGGGATTTTGGTTGGGTCTGGCTGGCAGATCCCCAGCGAGGGAGGAGGTGAGGTTGGAGGACTGGTTTTGAGAAGCCAGTGGAGCTGGGAAGGGTTAAAAGGGGGATGCAATCTTTGAGGGGTGGGGGAGGGGGGGTTGCCTGCGATGGGCACAGGAGACCCCCCCCCCACAAAAGGAGATCCCCTCACCTCCTGCCCCACAGGAGCCCACACAGTGAAAGTTGCCGGGCTATTCGCCTGGTCTCCGCGCTCCCCACTGCACGTAAAGTATACAGCGCAGGCGGGATGAGGGCCCTAAGTGGACATTAGTTGGCCAGCAAAGGACATCAATTGGCCCAAGGATGGACAGGTAGGCCACGTGATGCCTTCCCCACCCACCATTAAATGGAAGACAATTCGGGGGTGGATTGGAAGGTGGTGGCAAGGCCACCTGCTTCACTTTATAAGCACCCTGCCTTCGAATATGTTTGAGTTGGGGGGCGTGGGGGGGTCAATAAAATCTTATTGAATGGGCAGGGCAGGCTCGAAGGGCAGAATTGCCTATTCCTGCCCCTATTTCTTATGTTCTTATGGATGGGACAGATAGCACCAATCTTGTCGCTCAAACTGATGGGCCAAAGTGGCCTCATTCTGTGTGAAAGTTAATATGATCCTATGATTATAAATTATTAACCCATCAAGGGAAGAACTTGAATTTATGCCATGTCTTTATATCATTGGGAAATCTTAAAGCTACACCTAAGGAATGGCACCTCATCTTCCGACTATGCACTTTACAGCCTTCCGGACTGAATATTGAGTTCAACAATTTTAGATCATGAACTCTCTCCTCCATCCCCACCCCCTTTCCGATCCCCCCTTTTTTTTCCAATAATTTATATAGATTTTTCTTTTCCCACCTATTTCCATTATTTTTAAATGTATTTCCATCCATTGTTTTATCTCTACCTTTTAGCCTTTTTCGATTCCTTCACCCCACCCCACCCCCACTAGGGCTATCTGTACCTTGCTTGTCCTGCTTTCTACCCTTAATTAGCACATTCCTTAGATAATACCACCACCTTCAACACCTCTTTGTCCTTTTGTCTATGACATCTTTTAGCTATCTCCACCTATCACTGGCCCTCTATCCAGCTCTACCTGTCCCCCCCACCTTAAACCAGCTTATATTTCACCTCTTTTCCATTTTAGTTATGTTGAAGAGTCTTACGGACTCGAAACGTTAACTGTGTTCGTCTCCGCAGATGCTGCCAGACTTGCTGAGTTTTTCCAGGTATTTTTATTTTTGTTTTGGATTTCCAGCATCCGCAGTTTTTTGCTTTTTGCTTACATCTAAGGAAGTGTTTGGTTTTTATGAAGTGCAATCAATTTGTACACAGCAAGGTCCACAAATATTAATGAGCTAAAGGACTAGTTAACCTGTTTTATTAGCGTTGGTTTGAGGGATAGCTCTTGGCCAAGACACTCGGAAAATCTCTGCTCTACTTCAAGATAGCACCAAGGATTTTTTTACATCCACTTGAGCAAGTAGATGGAGATTTCAGTTTAACGCTAGGGCTGAATGATTAATAATCTGTAAAACTGTCAAATATGCAATGGAATTGGAAAATATTTTAAAAAAAATCTTTTTTCCATAATAATCTCTCTCCAGTAAGGTCAATAAAGTCACTACCGGATATGTATGACAAACACTCCACAGATCTCATCTTCCGGTTTCACCTCTGCAAATATTTGCTCTCCTCCTGGACTGCACTGATTGTCACCTGGTACCTTGTCTGTCTATGTGTGATCTTTGGCAGTAGGAACCATTTATTTACCATACAGGCTCTTTTGTCTAAACCTGTATTGCCTTCAGATGACGTGCATATAGTCATCACTGGAGATTGTGCGTTGCCTGTTTTCATCTCCTTGATCCGGGGGAGCATGTACCACTGTAGACAAAAGCCAGTTGTGTACCCCCACATAGACCAAAGCCAAGAATAGCTAACAGGGCAAACAAGGACCTTGAACCAGAGACTTCATAACTTCGGAATCTGTTTAATTGAGTAACACACTTAGTGGTGAACTGAGCCACAGGGGCTTCGTATTAGCTTTCGTTACGCATCCCAATCGATGGTGTGCATCTCTTTGGCTCAGATAATCTAGTCAGACACCTTCGCGACAGCTAATAGGATAGTGCAGATGTGAGTGCGTGTGCATGTGTGCTAGTGAGCATGTGTCTGCGTGTGTGGGTGTGCGTGACACAGCAATTGTCTTGCTGTCTGGGTAAATGGAAGGGTTTGCACTGTGTTTGACATATGAGATAATAAGAGACGTCCTCATTCAGATCTGATGTAACTTCTTATCGTCGAATTCCCAGGCCCACCTCTCCCTTTTTCTAAAATATTTTTTTAATTAAGCAATGCTGCTCAGCTTGCAGCAGAGAAAGAATTTATGTTTATATGGCACTGTAACAGGCCCTTGAGGATATCCCAAACCAATTCAGAATGGATTAATTACTGTTGAAGTGCAATTCCTTGGCATATTCTTTTGGCAATTTTTACACATCAAGGTCCCAGAAACAGCTGTAAGTGGCCCACTTCAGTTGACCGTGTTGGCCCAAGGGAGAAATGTTAGGTAAGACACAAAGACAACATCTCCCTCTTCTCCAAGTAAACCAGTCACTGAGCCACTGGAATCAGGAATGGAGAGAGAGGTGCAAATGGGAGAGGACGGGAAAGGCCCACATTAATGCCAAGCTCAATTTGGCTGCTGTGTTTCATGCGTTACAACAGTGTCTACACTTCAAAAGCATTTCACTGCTGTAGAAGCTTTGGGATGCCTTGAGGTCGTGAATGGCGCTATATAAATGCACGTCCCCTTTAGTGTTAAGCGGTGCTGAGCAATAGCAGTGCCTTTAGCGATGCCCTGGCAGAAGTTAGACAACTCAGCAGAAACCAGAGGTCGAAGCTGGGACCTTCCTGGTCTATAAGGGTAAGTAAAGAGTGTGACTTTGCCTCCGAAAGGTTGGTTCCCCTGACTGGGGAACATAGAACACTGGGGCACAGCCCCAGGATAAGGGGTCGGTCATTTAGGGCTGAGACGAGGAGAAATCTCTTCAATCAGAGGGTTATGTGTTTTTGGAATTCTCAGTACCCCAGAGGATTGTGGATGCTTCATAATTGAATATATTTAAATCTGAGGGAGGCTGACTTTTAGTTTCTCAAGAGATATGGGGAGGGGATGAGAAAGTGCAGTTGAGGCTGAAGATCAGCCATGATTGTATTGAATGCGGTGTAAGCTCAGGGGGCCATATGCTCTCCCCCTGCTCCTGTTTTTTAAGTCCTATGTTCTTATGCTCATTCAGTTGTGAGTGCTCACAATGGGTATCTTTAGTATATTTGCAATGGGAGGAACTCGATCCTGTTATCATGTGTATCCTTAGTTGCATCAAGTCCACTCAACCATCAGCCTTGTGCTCACTGACATACACTGGCAACACCTCGAATTCTCATTCTTGTTTTCAAATTCCTGTGTGGCCCTGTCCTTTCCCACCTCTGCAATCTCCTCCAGTTCTGCAACCCTCTGAGTTCTTTGTGTCCTTCCGATTCTGGCCTCTGGTGCATCCCCAAATTAAATTGCTTCGCCATCGGCAGCCGTGCCTTCAGTTGTCCAGACCCTAAGCTCTGGTACCACAGAGCTTCACACCAAACCATTCTTATCTAAGACTGCACAGAACCAAGGACTTAAGCCAACACTAGCATAAACTGGCTCCTTGTGGCTCTGGAAGAGCTGACATCAGATTCTCTGTTCTCCAGAATGTTTCATTATCTCAGTACAGATCTCAATTCAGCCCTGAGGATTTCCCATAAAGGATACTCGACCTGCACTTTGAAGAAAAGCATTGTCGCAGGGCTGTTTGTGGGAGTTTCCTGTGCTCCAATTGGCTGCTGTGTTCCCTATGTTAAAAGCATAGTCAATGAAGTGTGACTGTTTCTCATTGGCCGTAAAGCACTTTAGGATATTTTGGAGATTGTGAAAGGTGCTACGTAAATGCAAGTTCTTGGGGATGCACGAGCTCTGGAATTTCTTCCCTAAATCTCTCCGCATCTCTACCACCACGTCTTTCACTGAGCCACTTGTCCTAATATCTCAGATAAAAGCAAAAACCTCATTTCCATATTTCCTCGGTTCTGATGAAGAGTCATTCGGACTCGAAACGTTAACTGTGTTCCTCTCCGCAGATGCTGTCAGACCTGCTGAGTTTTTCCAGCTATTTTTGTTTTTTGTCCCAATATCTCCTTCAGTAGCTTGGCATCCAGTTCTGTCGGATTATTTTGCGGAATGGTTTGGGAATTTTTTGGCACTGCATTAAAGGTTGCTATGTAAGTGCAAGTTGTTGTTGATGCCAACATTGTGCTTTTCCTTCTCATTTTCTAATTCTGTGGAAGTTTTGCATTCACCCTCCCTTTGTTTTATAACATAATGACCCTTTTATGTGCCAGTCACAGACTGGTAGCAAAAAGCTGAGTCATTGACCAGAAACAGCATGCAAATATTTCCTATCCTTAATAATTCACAGAAGGGACTTTAGCACTAACTGTGGCAACAGGCAAATTGCAACAAATATTGCATACTTGAGTTAATCTTTTACCTCTTTAAACTCGCCAGATCTGGACTGAGATAATGAAACATTCTGGAGAACAAAGAATCCGATGTCAGTTCTTCCAAAGCCATGAGGGGCCAGTTTATGCTAGTGTTGGCTTAAGTCATTGGGTCCATGCAGCCTTGGATAAGAATGGATCGATGTGAAGTTCAGTGGTACCAGTGCCCTGAATCTCAACAATTGACAGAGATCAATAAATTCCTAGATGATAAAGACACCAAGGGATATGGGGATAGTGTGGGATAGCCATGATCTCGTTGAATGGTGGGGAAAGCTTAAGGGGCTGAAAGGCCTAGTCCTGCTTCTACGTCCTATGTTCATTGCCTCCCTCACACCACTCATTTCCCATTAATGGCTACTTCTGTTCATGTGTTGTGAGGCCTAAGGACATGTTGCTGTGGCTCAGTGGGTAGCTGCCTCACCTCTGAGTGCAGACGGCTGTTGGTTCATGTCCCACTCCAGAAGCAAGGCTGATACTTAAATATAGCACTGCTGTCCTCTTAGCTGGACATAAGAGTTTCCATGGTACTACAGGGCAAATATCCAAAAACTGTACTTGTTTGAACCTCATCGACCTTTAGCACGGGAAGTCTAGTTATCTTCATTTTTGTGGTGAGCATGTCAAAAAGAAACTTATTACAGGTACCCTGCACTTATTATTCAGTAATACACCTGACTTTTCCAGCCGCTTTATTTACTTTAGGCTATAGCTAGCTTAGGCTTAGGCTATTGTAATGTAAGTTTATATATGGTATCTGGAAACCGAAATTATCTGAAATCCAAAATGCAATCGACCCTGAAGATTTCCCGTAAAGGATACTTGACCTGTACTTTGAACAAAAGCAAAAGGGATGTTTGGGAGAGTTTCCTGTGCTTAAATTGGCTGCTGTGTTCCCTATATTAGAAGCAAAGTCAATGAAGTGTGACTGTGCTCCATTGGCCGTAAAGCACTTTCGGATATTTGGAGATTGTGAAAGGTGCTATGTAAATGCAAGTTCTTTCTTTTTAAAAAAAAAGTACTTCAGACTGAAATTTATACAGACAGTCGGGCATCATGAGTCAGGAGAGACATACGGAGCTGTCAGACCGTGGAAATGTGACTACTTTGTCGGACAGACCAGTTGAGGTAGAGGTCAATGAATCTTTTAAGGGAAAAGTGAATAAATATTCAAAGCAGAGAAAGATGCAGGGCAATGGGAAAAGAGTGGGACTGTGGGATGAGTTTTGGATTGCTTTGGCAAAGAGCTGGCACAGACACGATGGACTGAAAGGCCTCCTGTGCTGTGGGATCTTTAGCAGGAGGCTTGTTGTCAAGTGAAAACCAGCATTTCTACTGATGTTGAGTCTTTTTTATATTCATTCATGGGATGTGGGCACTGCTGGCTAGGCCAGCATTTATTGCCCATGCCTAAGGTGGTGAGCTACCTTCTTCAAACCGCTGCAGTCTATGTAGTGTAGGTAGACCCACTGTGCTGTTAGGGAGGGAGTTCCAGGATTTTGACCCAGTGACAGTGAAGGAACGGTGATATATTTCCAAGCCAGGATGGTGAGTGGCTTGGAGGGGACCTTGCAGGCGGTGGTGTTCCCATCTATCTGCTGCCCTTGATGCTCTAGATGGTAGTGGGTTTGGAAGGCGTTGTCTAAGGAGCCTTGGTGAGTTACTGCAGTGCATCTTGTAGATGGTACACACTGCTGCTACTGTGCATCGGTGGTGGAGGGAGTGAATGTTTGTGGATGTGGTGCCAAGCAAGTGGGCTGCTTTGTCCTGGATGGTGTCAAGCTTCTTTAGTGCTGTTGGAGCTGCACTCATCCAGACAAGTGGGGAGTATTCCATCACACTCCTGACTTGTGCCTTGTAGATGGTGGGCAAGCTTTGGGGAGTCAGGAGGTGAGTTACTCGCCACAGGATTCCGAGCCTCTGACCTGCTCTTGTAGCACATTGGCCTGGATTGCAGATTGAATGATACTCTATAGGTTAATTATTTCCTATGATTTGAGCTGTGAGGTTGCTTAGGCAGAGACACTTACCTTATTAATTACATATGCAATATCATAAAAAGCAAAGAATTGACCTACATTTATTTATACAATCCTTTCTACAACTTCAGAATGTCTCAAATGGCTTCAATGCCAGTTCATTATTTTTTGAAGGACGCTTGGTACAGATTATCATTATTGCTTCTGTGTAAAAATGCATCCTTTAATGGGACCCTGGCCATAACTTAGAAACCCTGCAAATTTGGGCGCAATCTAGGACCACGTCAAATTGGTCTACCAGCCTGACTCGTATATTGCCAGTAACCCCAGTCACGGTCACAGACGTAGATCACTGGCCGTGATGTGGCAGAGGGAATGTGATCAGTAGGCAGGTCATGAGGGTAGGTGGCTATTGGGAATGTGGTCCAATCAGCAGGAGCACTCTGTTAATGAGATGTTAATTGTATTATCAAGGTTAGAGACACACAGGTGAAGGGCATTGATTGACTAAGAACTTTGAGCACAGATAAAGTATTAATTCCCAGAAATGATATTTTAATCTAATTGATAATTTTCCTTTGTTTTTGATTTTTGTTGCTGTGTCCCTTTAAGCAGCTGTCAACTAATTAATTTGATTATTGTTCACTCATAAAGAGTATAAAGGAACGACTTGTGACACACTGAGTCAAACAGATGTAATGCTGCATTCTGTAAATAAACTGACTATCAAGAAAAGGATTTACGTCTAGTTTCATATTTCATCATCTGGTTTGGGATCCTCCTGCTGCTCTGGGCTCCTATTCCAGCTACGTAAACTTACCCCTGGGGTTGCAGCTCCTTTAAGGATCTCTGCTTTGGCTGCCGCTCCCCCAGGGAAACTGACTGCAGCGCATGTACAACGCGACCCAATTTGCAAAAAGGGCCTGAAACTGGGCTTAGGCCCCTTGCTTTGCTTAAGGAATGGGCCTAACGCCCTGTGTCAAGTGGGAACCCTGGCCAACCACAGGGCAACCTGACCAATATGGTGTGCAATGTAATGCCCAGCAATGGGCTGAGCGTGTGAGCGCGTTGCACACCATATTGCATGCATCCACCCCAGCATCGAATTTCTCCCAATACCAGAATAGTATTGGCAGGATAATAGAGCAAATGGTGTTAATGTTGAAATTGTGCTGCCATAGAATGCATGCTTTAAATTGGTCCCCGTGGGGGAATAGATTAGGGAATCACTGCAAGAGTAAATGAACCAGTTCACTCTGGGTGTCCTGGAGGATTTGGGTGAGTTTGTGACTGCGCTTTGTTGTTTTAAGGCACAGACTAGCTTCAGACTCATTCTTCCTCAACATACAATTATTGGAATTGACACATGGAAGGACTGAGAGTGTGGAATGAGTGTAGGTCATTTTCAGTGAGTGTGTCACACAAGTGTTGGCTATAGCTCAGTTGGTAGCTCTCTTGCCTCGGAGTCACAGGGTTCTGGGCTAAGTTCCATCCCAGGGCTTGAGCACAAAAACGAAGGCTGACACTCCAGTATGGTACCCAGGGTGTGCTGGGCTGTTAGAGGTGCTGCCTTTCAGATGAAATGCTCAACCAAGACCCCTTCTGTCTGCTCAGGTAGATGTAAAAGATCCCATGGCGTTCTTCTGAAGAAGAGTCATCCCTGGTGTCCAGCTGGCCAATACTTTTTCCTCAACCAACATTACAAACAGATTATTTGATCATTAGCATGTTGTTCTTTGTGGGACCTTGCTGTGCGCAAATTGGCTGCCATGTTTTCTACATTACAGCAGTGACTACACCTCAAAAGGACTTAGTTGGTTGTGAAGTGCTTTGAGAGGTGTCATGGTCATGAAAAGCACTACATAAATGCAAAAGAACTGAACTCCTGAGGTGAGGTGAGAGTGACTGCCCTTGACATCAAGGCAGCATTTGACCGAGTGTGGCATCAAGGAGCCCTAGCAAAACTGGAGCCAATGGGAATCAGGGAGAAAACTCTCCGCTGGTTGGAGTCATACCCAGCACAAAGAAAGATGGTTGTGGTTGTTGGAGGTCAGTCATCTCAGCTCCACGACATCAGTGCAGGAGTTCCTCAGGGTAATGTCCTCGGCCCAACCATCTTCAGCTGCTTCAGCAATGACCTTCCTTCCATCATAAGGTCAGAAGTGGGGATGTTCGCTGATGATTGCACAATATTCAGCACCATTCGTGACTCCTCAGATACTGAAGCAGCCCATGTCCAAATGCAGCAAGACCTGGACAATATCCAGGCTTAGGCTGACAAATGGCAAGTAACATTCGCACCACACAAGTGCCAGGCAATGACCATCTCCAACAAGAGAGAATCCAACAATCGCCCCTTGATATTCAATGGCATTACCATCACTGAATCCTCCACTATCAACATCCTGGGGATTACCATTGACCAGAAACTGAACTGGAACTCCCTCCCTAACAGCACTGTGGGTGTACCTACACCACATAGACTGCAGCGGTTCAAGAAGGCAGCTCACTACCAGCTTCTCAAGGGCAACTAGGGATGGGCAATAAATGCTAGCCTTGCCAGCGAAGTCCACAGCCTGTGAATTAATTAAAAAAAAACCTTTTGTTTCACTGTCATAAATCATTTTGTGGACTTAAAGCTGTTACAAATCCCGATCAATGATTAACAATTGTCACTGCCTTCGGCTGGTGTATGTATATGCTCTCTTGGTTATTGTCACTTTCTTCACAGGAGTGTCACAACTTCACCTGCTTACTCAAGCTCCCCCCTGTAAAGACACAAAGATGCCGGTGAGTAAAGTACATGGACTGTTGAAGAGGTTCTCATTTTGTCTTAGTAATTAATAAGGTGAAGGGCTAAGACACTTTCGTAAGTCACTGCCAAGGTTGAAAAGACTGAAGCGAGGGCAAGTTAAATAGAAGGTAACGTCTAGCTTGAGAGTTTATATTACACCCAAAACATAACTGCATCGAACGACAAAAAGTTACCCTCCAGCTTGTTTGCAAAATACGCAAGCCGTTTGTCTTTATATATTGACATTCTCGGGGTACAAAACTGATGCCAGGCGCACTCATTCATAAAAGTCAGACTATTAACCTTTACAGGAATGGAAGTGGAGCATCGGGTGGGGGGGTGGAGGGGGGTGGGTGGTGCAGGGATTAATTTCAGCGAGAGTAGAGAGGATTGAGGGGCAATCAGTTTGCCGTGTTTAAAAGGATTCAGCCTGACCTGGAACACCGTGTCCAATTTTTTGCCACCGTACCTTTGGAAGCGGGCGGGAGTTTCGCAAAGGGTACAGAAGAGATTTACTGGAATGGTTCCCATTGGCAATGGCGTGGATAAACTGAAGGAGCCAGGCTTGCTTTCTTGGAACAGGGAAGGCTAAGAGGGCGATCGATACAGTGCTTAAAATCATGAACGGTTTAGATAGACAGGTTTGATCCTTGTTTTCCAAAAGGAATTGGGTAAATACTTGAAGGAGAAAAAGAATGCAGGGATATGGGGAAAGGGCAAAAGAGTGGGACTAACTGGTTCACTCTTAGAAAGAGCCGGCACAGATCTAATGGGTCAAATGTATTGTTCCATTCTATGATTCAACAGGATAGATGTGGAAAACCTATTCCCCCCCTGTGGGGGAATCAAGAATGAGGTGACATAATCTTAAAATTAAAGCTTTTCCATTTACGAGTGAAATTGGGAAGCACCTTTCCACACAAAGGATATTAGAACCTTCCCCAAAAGATTGTGATTGTTGAACAGCTGAGGCTTTTAAGACCGAGATTGATTACGCTTTTGTTAGGTAGTGGTACTGGGGGTTATGGAATTATGGAGGGTAAATGGAGTTAAAGTTGCTGTTAGAGATTTTGTCGCAGTCCATCCTATATAAGTCATCTGCTTATCGCTGGTGTTGGTATTAGAGTGATTTTCTGGCCCTACGATCTGGAATTCCCTCCCCAAACCCCTCCATTTGGGTACCTCCCTCTCTTTCTTGAAGACCTGCTTAAAAGCCACCTCGTTGGCCAACCTTTGGGGCACCCCTCATAATATCTCCATCTTTGGCGTCCATTTTGTTTTGTCCGATTCTGCCTCTGTGAAGCACCTCGAGATGTTCGTCTCTGCTTGGGGTGCTGGAATATAAGCTGTTGTTGCTGTCTCCTGTCACTTAAAGACTGAGCTGCATCTCGTAATTTGAAATTTGTACACACGCCAAGCGATGATGATTTGTCCTTCCTGCCACCTTGGCGCCTCTGGAACTTTAGACAGAACCTGACCTTGTAGAAATCACCACAGGCACCACTCCATATTTAATAGACCAGCGCAGGAGAGCAGGAAGCGGTATCACCATAAGACCATAAGACATAGGAGCCGAAATTAGGCCACTCGGCCCATCGAGTCTGCTCCGCCATTCAATCATGGCTGATAAGTTTCTCAACCCCATTCTCCCGCCTTCTCCCCGTAACCTTTGATCCCCTTACCAATCAAGAACCCATCTATCTCGGTCTTAAATACACTCAATGACCTGGCCTCCACAGCCTTCTGTGGCAATGAATTCCATAGATTCACCACTCTCTGGCTAAAGAAGTTACTCCTCATCTCTGTTCTAAAAGGTCTTTCCTTTACTCTGAGGCTGTGCCCTCGGGTCCTAGTCTCTCCTACTAATGGAAACATCTTCCACACATCCATTCTATCCAGGCCTTTCAGTATTCTATAAGTTTCAATCAGATCCCCCCTCAGCCTTCTAAACTCCATCGAGTATAGACCCAGAGTCCTCAAATGTTCCTCATATGTTAAGCCTTTCATTCCTGGGATCGTTCTTGTGAACCTCCTCTGGACCCTCTCCAGGGCCAGCACATCCTTCCTGAGATACGGGGCCCAAAATTGCTCACAATATTCTAAATGTGGTCTGACCAGAGCCTTATAAAGCCTCAGCAGCACATCCCTGCTTTTATATTCTAGTCCTCTCTAAATAAATGCCAACATTGCATTTGCCTTCCTAACCACCGACTCAACCTGCAAGTTAACCTTAAGAGAATCCTGGACTAGGACTCCCAAGTCCCTTTGCACTCCAGATTTCTGAATTCTCTCCCCAATTTGAGGGTGAACCGTCCACCCTTCTGAACGATTTCCTATTGTCGCAGGCACTGACTACGCAATGACACGCACAACCTGGGCTCTTGCTATGCCCATTCTTTCAGCTTCCAATCAGATGCCAGAACATCCCTTGTGCGTGAAAGAATAGCTTGAGGAAGACCTGCCACCAATTTATGAAGGATAACTAGGGATGGGGACTAAATGTCAGCATTAGCAATGCCCACAGTCCAAAAGAATTAAATAAAAAACAACTTGATGCAATGTAATTGGAATGTCTGATATAAAATCTCCTCAGTTTTCTCTTCACCCCCTCAGCATACAAGGGGTGAGATTGGAGGGTGCCAGCCTGTTGGCATGAACTAGGCTTGGGAAATGATCTCTGTGCTGGAAAGGGTAGGCCCAAAGCTTTCATGATTTTTTTTATACCATCAAACTTTTTGATATAGAGACTTCTAGTGGTCCCCCTGAGGACCCTTAGGCCACATTTGGTCCTGGTTACCCCGAGTGCAATGGGCTCTGTGCGTGCCATGTTCAGGACAACCCAACTTCATATTAGGCCCCCTGTTTTATGCAAGGCATCTTACGCCTGTGTCAGGCACTGGCCCAGACACCTATACTTCAGCCATTACTGATACATTCTGGGGCAGAATGAGCCCACCATATTGGACACATGGGCACCTGTAAAATGGGCACAGACGTCCATTAATTTCTAAGCCATAGGCTTCAAACATGAGCTTGGCATTATCTAACCACCATTCCTTGTGCTATCCTATTTGATTCTGGTTTAGAGGAATGAGAGGTGATCTTATTGAAACATGTAAAATTCTGAGGGGACTTGTCAGGATAAATACTGAGATGATGTTTCCTCATGGGAAATCTGGAATTAGAGGGCAGAGTTTCAAAATAGGGTGGGGGGAGGTCTCCCATTTAAGACAGAGATGAGGAGAAATTTCTTCTCTCAGAGGGTTGCTTATCTGTGGAATTCTCTATCCCAGAGAGCAGTGAAAGCTGGGCCTTTGAATATATCCAAGGCTGAGTTAGAGAGACTTTTGATGGCCAAGGGAGTCAAGGGTTATGGGGTGACAGGCAGGAAAGTGGAGTTAAGGCCACAATCGGATCAGCCATGATCTCACTGAATGGCGGAACAGGCTCAAGGGGCCGAATGGCCTACTCCTTGCTCCTATTTCTCATGTTTCTATTTTTGGTCTTTTCTCCTACTTTTTTCAACCCGGGTCCTGCGCTATCCTGCAGGCCTTGATCCTTCAGCTAGATTTGTCAAAACGAAAACCACTTTTCAATAATCGAAATAGGAGTGATCAGCTCCAAGGTCTCTGCTCCTCTCTAGTTCTATTTTTCTTGTTATTCATTCATGGGATGTGGGCGCCGCTGGCCAGGCCAGCATTTATTGCCCACCCCTAATTGCCCTTGAGAAGGTTCCCAATGGAGAACCAACATTTTGCAAGTAGATACCAATAAGATAAAACACTCCGCTTTTATGGTGATGGCTGAGCCAGTTTAATGATGACTCTGATTACACCATCCATCTCTAGAGAGGCCTGTGTGCCAATGTGGCAATAAATCATTACGTTAGTGGCAATTAGCAACACTCAACAGGAACTAGCACTTAAAAATATTGCTGTGATGAAGCTTTCATGGAAAGTACTGGGGCCTTACAGATAAGGGGCCTTACAGATAAGGGCACATAAGCGATAATAGAGGGCCCTAGGGTGCCTAGGTAGTGATGACAGAAATTATATAAAAGAACATATTGCATATAGCTCATAGAATCATATAAATTTACAGCACCTAAGGAGGGCATTTGGCCCATTGTGTTTGAGACCGGCAGTAAAAGATATCCACACTGATTTCACTTTCCAGCTGTCTGTAACCTTGTAGTCCATGTTCCAGTATTTTTTTAAAAACTTACCCATTCACAGGATGTAGGCATCACTGGCTAGGCCAGCATTTATTGCCCTTGTTCAGAGAGTCAACCACATTGCTGTGGGGCTGGAGTTACATGTAGGCCAGACCAGGTAAGGACAGCAGATTCCCTTCACCTAAAGGGCATTAGTGAACCAGATGGGTTTTTTATGACAATCAACAACAGTTTCATGGTCATCATCAGACTTTTAACTGCAGGTTTTTATTGAACTCAAATTCCACCATCTGCCAGGGATGGGATTTGAACCCACATCCCTAGAGAATTACCCTGGGTCTCAAGGTTATTAGCCTAGTAACAATACCACTATGCCACCACCTCTACCACCCTTGCCAGCCTTCCAGACCGTCACCACCTTCTGGGTGAAAAACATTCTCCCCAACACTTCTCTAATTCTTTCACTAGTTAGGTTTAAATCTCTATCTTCTGGTTACTGTCCTAACTGCTGAGGGAAATAGGTCCTTTCTATTGTGGGGCCATGGTAATGGTAGTGGTAATATCCCTGGACTCATAATCCTAAAGGCCTAAGCTAATGCTATGGGGACATGGGTTCCATCCTAGTGCCAGCTTAATTAAAAAAACATCTGGAATTGACAGTCAATCTCAGAAAACGTGACCCCTGAGACTATCACTGATTGTTGTAAAACCCCATCTGGTTCACTAATGTCCTTTAGGGGAGGAAATCTGCAGTCCTTACCCGGCCTGGCCTACATGTGACTCCAGACCCACAGCAATGTGGTTGACCCTTATCTGCCCTCCGAAATGGCCTAGCAAGTCGCTCAGTTCAAGGGCAATTAGGGACAGGCAACAAATGCTGGCCTCGCCAGTGACGCCCACATCCCAGGAAAGAATAAATTAAATTACCCATTCCATCTGGGCCCCTCATCCCTCATCATTTTACGTGCCTCAGTTAAGTTCTCCTCAGCCTCCTCAGTTTCAAAGAAAGCAACCCCAGCCCATTCAATATTCTACCATTGTCCAAGTCAACTGTGGCTCACAGGATTCTGGATTCAAGTCCTTCTCCAGGCCTGGAGCATGTGAATCAAGGCTATGTTTAATTAGCACCTTTTAGGACCACCAGGTGTCCCACAGTGTGTTGGTCTTGGGTAGGTGCAGGAAATTGTGAGGTTGTAAGTTGTCCCAAGGAGGAATTATCAAACAGAACTTGACACCGAGTCAAAAAAAGGGATATTAGACGCTTAAAAGCTTGGTCAAAGAGATAGGCTCTAAAAAGCATCTTAAGGGAGGATGGTGAGGTAGTCGGGTTGAGAGATTTAGGGAGTGCTTTTCAGAGTTTAGGGCCTGAGCAGCTGAAAACACGGCCGTCAATGAAAATCAAAGATGCGTAAGAGGATCAAATTGGAGGCTGAGAGGCAAGATTTCTTTGGATCTCATTTTTATTGTGTACTAACACACTTACATCGTGGTCATTCCATTGCACCTTATAATCACCCCTTGACCAGCCTTTAGCGATTACAAATTAAAGTAATCATTAAAGATATTAACAATATTGTTATTATCCTGTTAAACTGTACAAGTCACCCTGCCGCCATTCTGCAGTTTCAGAGATTAAACTACAATTTGCCTCTCGTGAGATAAAGACAAGTTTGCTCCCAGTGAGTCGTGGCATGATAATTAAAAGCCTTTGGCTAGTGGAAGAAGGGTATCACCGTCAGCTCTCTTAAATATTAGGCACAAAGAATTAAGTTTTCACGTCTCCGTATAATAGATTTGGATCCTAGCAGTTTTGCATGAATATACATGTGAATGTGCCCATACACATTTATAGAACATAAGAGCCTAAGGAATAGTAGTAGGAGTAGACCATGCTCACACGAGCCTGCTCCGCTGGTCAATAAGATCATGGCCGATCTTATTGCGGCTTTAACTCCAATTTCTTGCCATAACCCTTAACTTCCTTGTCAATCATAAATCTAACTCCGCCTTGAATATATTCAATGACCCAGCCTCCACTGCTTTCTGTGGAAGAGAATTCCAAAGACTAACGACCCTCTGAGGGAAGAAATTCCCCCTCATCTCCATCTTAAATGGGAGACCCCTTATTTTGAGACAGTGTCCCCTTGTTCTAGATTCCCACATGAGTAAGAAACATCCTCTCAGCACCTAACCTGTCAAGCCCCCTCAGAATTTTACATGTTTCAATAAGATCACCTCTAAACTCCAATGAGTATAGGCCCAACCTGCTCAACATTTTCTCCTAAGACAAACCCTCCATCCCAGAAATATGAGATACGTGTGTGTGTGTGTGTGTGTGTGTGTGTGGAAGACATTATATAATATTAGCATTACTTTCCTCCCGACATCGAAAACAGCTTGAAGTGTTTAACATGGATATGAAGAGCGGAACCACTCTGAAGATTAAAGGGAAGATTACAGATGATGCTAACAGGTGAGATTAACATTTTCTTTCCCCTCCTCACCCCGTGTCTTGACCAAATGCCAGTGGAGAGAAATCTATGTGCAGAGACATAAAATAAATGTATGAAGCATGCATGTGGTTAACAAATATGCTGCATATCTACACAGTCGATGGAATCCATACACTCAATGAAAATTTGCTGCAAATGCTCAGACTACAAGAAGGTTGTGGGTTCAAATCCCATTCCATAAATTTGGGCATATTGTCCTGGCTGGCATTTCTAGTGCCAGTACTGAGGGATGCTACACTATAAGAGATGCCAACTGTTGTACATTTTGTATCTTTCAGAGCTATGCAGAGATGATACTAGTTTCTAAGTGCACAGGAGCTTTATTAAGACATTTATACAATGCTTTAAAATGTTTACATTCTTCAACTCACAGCTTTTAGCAGCTTCTCTGTGTCTGTTTACTTTACTGTGAGTCAATGCCCAATCAAGCACAGTGAACATAGATCAGTTACCAGACTCACATGATCAAACATTGAATACTACACCAACTTTCAGATGAGATGCTAAATCGAGGCCCTGTCTCTCCTCTCAGGCGGACTTAAACGATCCAAGAAGAACAGAGTTCTCCCAGTGTCCTGGTCAATAGTCATCTCTCAATCAGCATCACTAACAAAATCTGGTTATTCCCCGATTGCTAATTGCTATTATTATTCCCTCATTTTTCTGTGAATGAGCCACATCCATGCAGAAACACACGGCACCTTTCCTCCAGATTGACTGCAACCAATGGTGCCAATGGTTGACTCTCCACCTTCTTTCTGGCCACAGATTTGCAGTGAACCTGGGGAGCAATTTAGATAAAATCGGCCTTCACTTCAACCCCCGCTTTGACGATGGTACTGACGGAACCGTGATTATCTGCAACACCATGTGTGATGACTGCTGGGGCGATGAGCAGAGAGAATACGAGTTCCCCTTCAGCAAGGGGGATGAGGTCAAGGTAAGGGGAGACTGAACATCACTCTATGAGCTAATCTTGCTTCCCTTTGAAAATAGTGAAAGGATAAACATTAAACACCAACTCTAACCCCATAGTTTCAAGATGTAGAACCACACGCATACAAAAAACTTTTCCGTGTTTATTAACAGGAGTGTAGAGTACTGTACTGTATCAACACATACACTTTCTAGCATGGGAATTCTATCTCCATGGTCCTTTGGTTTGTTGAAGAAACAAAGTTATTTGCCTGTATTTCAAAAAAGGACTGTTTCCACTATCAATGTTTGCTCAGAGAGCCTATTGACACCACCATGTCAACCAGTGAGCTGGAGGGGTGGGGTGGGCAGGGGGGATGTTGGGCATGGGACTTTACAGCAGTCTATTTTACACCAAAGTCTATGTAAACAGCACAACGGTCGATAGAATCAATTTAAACAGAACACTACCGCAAAGAGCCTACAGAGTTTAGTTCAGCAACACACTATAGTAAAAAGTCTGCAGGGTCTATTTAAACACTGCACTGCAGCAAACAGTCTACAGAATCTACTTAAACAGTCTGCGACAACAAACTGTCTACAGAGTGTATTTAAACAGAGTCTCCACAAACTGTAGCAAACAGAGCTCATGATTGAAACTGCAGCAATGTCCTCCGATAAAAGCAGGGTGGTTTTTGCAACAGAATGCAGTGGGTGGAGAATAGTTACATTATACAAATTCTGTGTGTAAAATCAATCCCAGTCACGTACAGCGGTGCAGTCTCCAGGGATGATAGATGGGGAGAATGACCTAATCACCTTCATTCTGGCCAGGAATCTTGCTGCCACTATATGCAATCATTTTTGTTGGGCTCACTCACTGCTCCCCAAGTCCCTTACAGTGACTGGTGCTATATATTCACCCACACACATATGTAGGTAATGCCAATTATTCAACCTATGTGCCCAAGATACCACATTAAACCACTTGGATGTATGATAACAAGGAATTAGGCAGGGTGGTCATGAATGGATTAGTCTAAACTCCATTTAACTGTTGCGTTTTAATCAGGGAATCGACGCATTTTGTAGTTAGGTTTGCCAATCCTTAGGTTGCCCTGGGATTTAAAGATTAATCTCGAGCAATCTACAAGCAGCACTAGAGAGATGGTGGTGTGGTGTAACATCACCAGGCTATTAGCCTAATAGGCCCAAACTAATGACTTGTGGGCAGGGGTTCAAATCCCATCCATGGCAGCTGGTGGAATTTAAATTCAATTAATAAAATCTGGAATTGAAAGCTAATCTCAGCGATGGTGACTGTGAAGCTATCATTGATTTGTCTTAAAAACCCATCTGGTTCACTAATGCCCCTTCGGGAAGGAAATCTGCCATCCTTACTCTGGTCTGGCCTACATGTGACTCCAGACCCACAGCAATGTGGTTGACTCTTCTCTGAAATGGCCCTAGCAAAGCCACTCAGTTCAAAGGATGGGCAATAAATGTTGGCCTTGCCAATGACACCCACATCCTGTAAAAGAATAAAGAAAGAGATGAGGTAGAATTGTTTCCATGATTTTTGAACGCTTACATTTATTTGTTATATAAACCAATAGAGCTAGGAAGGTAGTTTGTTTGGCTGACATGCAAGACCCGCCCAATTAGGTCCAAGAATCTATTTGTCTTCCAGTTGGTGTGGGAAGGCTACACCAGGCAACCAATGGCTGGGATAGGGGCTGTTGGAGGCTGGAGGCAGGAATATGGCCAACCAGAGTTGGCAACCGTGTTGCACAGGCCCACTGAGAGAGACGAGGCTCCCAAATTGGCAGAGCTCTTCCCCAAACAGCAACGTCATTTCACTCTAAGGACTATACCGCATTTGGTGCATTTGCAGGAGTAGGCCCCAGGCCCAGTCTGGCTTTTCAGCCTCGTTTCGCTCTCACTCTTTTCTTTTCTCTATTTTCACAGATACACATCACTTTCAGCGGAGACACATTTGAAATCCAGCTCCCAAATGGCCACGTGACGAAGTTCCCCAACAGATTGTCTCTGGATAAAGTTGAGCACATGTCCGTGGATGGGGACTTCAAAATGATTTCCTTTAAGTTGAGTTAAAATGCTTGTGACACCCCACCGCCGACCCCCGACCCCCGACCCCGGCCCCGACAAACAAAAAAAGGGAAAAGCCTGTGGAGAGCTGGAAATTTGAAAGAAAAAGCAGTAAAACCCTGTAAACATGCACCAGGTCTCTCAACTATCAGAACGGGAAAGGTCAGTTGAAGTGGGGCCTTCTATCGAACCTAGCAATAGTTACACGCTGACCTTTCATTTCTGGAGGTTTGGATTCAAACCTAGCATAGGTTTATCAGATAGAGATCTTCTCCTACTGCTGAGTGCAAGGGTTTTATGTAAAATTAGTTTGAATAGGCTGAATTCGTTCCTTATGGGTCTAAAATGAGCCCTATTAAGACAGGCCTAAGGATAGTCCATGTGTGGAATACAACAGGAGCCCTGCAGCAGGTTGAGTGTGGGAATGTGAAAGGAAAACCAGTAAAGCTTGTCCGACCTGGTCTTGTTTACCTTTAAAATGGAACTCCAGCATGCCTGGTGCTGGGGTGATGGTGGTGTAGTGGCAATCTCACTAGGCTAGTAACTCCAGTGACCCAAGCTAATGCTCTGGAGATGTGGGTTCAAATCCTGCCAGGACAACTGGTGGAATCTGAGGTCCATTAATAAAGTTCCGGAGTTTAAAGAAGAAGCTAATCTCACTAAGAGTGGCCATTGTTGTAAAAACCCATCTGGTTCACTAACATCCTTTAGGGAAGGAAATTTGCCATCCTTAGCTGGACTGGCCTACATGTGACTCCAGACCCTCTGATAATGGCCCAACGAGCTACTCTGTTCAACAATAACAAGTGCCCACTTTGCCAGTTGCGCCCATATCCCAAATAAAGGGGAAAAGAAAGTTTTACTGAGATTTGAAAATTTTGAACTGGTTTTTCCTCCTGGTAGCCTCTAGCTGTGATCTGGGGGATAAAACTTGCCACCCAAAATGGAAAATGTTCCTATCATTCAGCGCCTGGAGCCCAGCAGGTATGCATTCAGGTAGCAGAGACCTCCTGAAGAAGATTTGATCACCAGCCTCTCATTGTCTGTTCCAATCAAGCAGTTTGTCGACCTAAACCGTCAACCTATCTTTCTCTTCTGAGTGACCTGTGTATTTTTCTTATTGATAGAAACAACATCTCCTGTAGACCATTCACAAATAAAGCTTTTCTTTTGTGAGATGTATCAGTTCACTGATGATTCTTGTACTATTATAGATTAACAGTGGGACATTTATGGGGAGACTGTGACGTAGTGGTAATATCACTGGACTAGTAGTTCCAGAGGCTCAGGCTAATTCTCTGGGGGGCCATGGGTTCAAATCCCACCTCAATAGCATAATAAAATCTGGAATTCAAAGCTACTCTCAGTAGTTGTGACCATGAAGCCATTGTTGTATAAACCCATCTGGTTCACTAGTGCCCTTTAGGGAAGGAAATCTGCCATCCTTAACTGGTCTGGCCTACATGTGACTCCAGACCCACAGCAACATGGTTGACTCTTAATTGGCCCTAGCAAGCCACTCAGTTCAAGGCCAATTAGGGAAGGGCAACAAATGCCAGCCTTGCCAGTGATGCTCACATCCCATGAAAGAAAAAAATAAACAGAACTGTATGTGCTCACTCCTTTTCCCCTCTGCCAAGGGGAGCTGTCTGGTATATCAGACATGGGGCTGGGTATATTAGAAAATATGGAGTTTGTTTTGTACATCATAAAATGTGATTGTATGGGAGGGGATTATGTCTCTCAGCAACTGCTAGACACATGGTACAATATATCAGAGTGGTACAGTTGCTGGGGGGCAGGGATGGGGCACGTCAGTGTTATAGTTAAGGGTGTGGTGTAGCACAATGTTATAGATAGGGATGTGGTATATCAGAGAATTATGGTTGGGTGAGTGGTATATCAGAGTTATAGTTGTTGGTGATGCATTATAATTCACTTGGAGTCTGAGTTTCTTTGGCAACATGCACTTTTCCATGCATGTTGTAGTCTGGAGCGTTGGATAGTGATGCTGGAGGCTCCAATGCTCTTTCCATCACATGGCTGACCAGGAATCTCTCCCGCTCTTACCGCCTGTCATTAGCGTGTGTTGGAAGGATTTACAGGTTGGTGCTCAATGTCATGAATTCACCTTCCTTGGCCATCAAGTGCTGGAGGGGGACTCAAGCCCAGGGCTTCTGGCTCAGAGACAGGTATGGTCCCCATCAGAAGACCTCACAGTGTATTATATTCAGGGGTGTGGTATATCAGTGTTATAGTTAGGGCTGTGCTTTATCAGAGAGTTAAAGTGAGGAGTGTGGTGTAGCAGAGTGTTATTAGATGTGGAGTATATCAGAATGTTATAGTTAGGGGTATGGGGTATATCAGAATGTTATAGTTAGGGGTATGTTATATAAGTGTTATAGTAGGGGTGTGCATATCAGAATGTAATAGATAGACGTGTGGTATATCGTACAAACATATGAAATAGGAGCAGCAGTAGGCCATTCGACCTCTCGAGCCTGCCCTGCCATTCAATAAGATCATGGCTGACCTGTTTGTATTTCGATTTCCACATTCCCATCTACCCCCGATAACATTTGATTCCCTCGCCTAACAAGAATCTATCTACCTCGGCCTTAAAAATATTCAATGACCCCGCCTCCACCACCTTCTGAGGCAGAGAGTCCTAAAGTCGCATAACCCTCTGAGAGAAAAAGAATTCTCCTCATTTTTGTCTTAAAAGGGCAATCCCTAATTTTAAAAGAGTTCCCTCTAGTCTGGACTCACACACAAGAGGAAACATCCTTTCCACGTCCACCTTGTCAAGGCCGTTCAGGATCTTGTATACTTCAATCAAATCACCCCTCACTCTTCTAAACTCCAGTGGAAACGAGCCCAGTCTGTCCAACCTATCCTCAGAAGACAACCCACTCATTTCAGGTATCAATCTAGCAAACCTCCTCTGAACCGCCTCCAATGCATTTACATCCTTCCTTAGATAAGGAGAACAAAACTGCACACAATATTCGAGATGCGGTCTCACCAATGCCCTGTATAACTGAAGCATAACATCCTTACATTTATGTTCTTATAATAAAGGATAGCATTCCATTAGCTTTCTTGATTACATACTGTACCTGCACCTAGATCCCTCTGCACCTCGGAATTCTGCAGTTATTCTCCGTTTAAGTAATACTCTGCTTTTTTATTCTTCCTGCCAAAGTGAACAACTTCACATTTTCCCACATTATGCTCCATCTGCCAGATTTTTGCCCACTCACTCAACCTATCTATATCTGTCTGCAACCTCCTTATGTCCTCTTCACAACATACTTTCCTACCTATCTTTGTGTCATCTGCAAATTTAGCTACCATGTCTTTGCTTCCCTCACCTAAGTCATTGATGTAAATTGTAAAAGGTTGAGGCCCCAACACAGAGCCCTGCGGGTCTCCACTAATCACCTGCCAATCAAAGACTCCTTTATGCATTTTTAAAAATTCATTCACGGAATGTGGGTTTTGCTGGCTGGGCCAGCATTTATTGCCCATCCCTAGTTGCCCTTGATAAGGTGGTGGTGAGCTGCCTTCTTGAACCACTGCAGTCCCTGTGGTGTAGGTACACCCACAGTGTAGTTAGGAAGGGAGTTGCAGGATTTTGACCCTTCACTGTCGCTGGGCAACTTCTCAAGGGCAACTAGGGATGGGCAATAAATGCATCACCAACAACTATCTGGTTATAGATAAGGGTGTGGTATATCAGAGTGTTATAGTTAGGGGTGTTGTATATCAGAGTATTATAGTTAAGGGTGTTGTATATCAGAGTGTTATAGTTAAGGGTGTTGTATATCAGAGTGTTATTGTTAGGGGTGTTGTATATCAGAGTGTTATAGTTAGGGGTGTTGTATATCAGAGTGTTATTGTTAGGGGTGTTGTATATCAGAGTATTATAGTTAGGGGTGTTGTATATTAGAGTGTTATAGTTAGGGGTGTTGTATATCAGAGTGTCATAGTCAGGGGTGTTGTATATCAGAGCGTTATAGTTAGGGGTGTTGTATATCAGAGTGTTATAGTTAAGGGTGTTGTATATCAGAGTGTTATTGTTAGGGGTGTTGTATATCAGAGCGTTATTGTTAGGGGTGTTGTATATCAGAGTGTTATAGTTAGGGGTGTTGTATATCAGAGTGTTATTGTTAAGGGTGTTGTATATCAGAGTGTTATAGTCAGGGGTGTTGTATATCAGAGCGTTATAGTTAGGGGTGTTGTATATCAGAGTGTTATAGTTAAGGGTGTTGTATATCAGAGTGTTATTGTTAGGGGTGTTGTATATCAGAGTGTTATTGTTAAGGGTGTTGTATATCAGAGTGTTATAGTTGTATATCGGAGTGTTATAGTTAGGGGTGTTGTATATCAGAGTGTTATAGTTAAGGGTGTTGTATACCAGAGTGTTATAGTTAGGGGTGTTGTATATCAGAGTGTTATAGTTAGGGGTGTTGTATATCAGAGTGTTATAGTTAGGGGTGTTGTATATCAAGAACAGAAGAGGTTTTGTCATCATTGTCGGAAGTGGCTGGACCAAGTCTATGATTTCCAATTATCTCTCTTCAGAGTCAAATCCTTCCCAAACTGTAAATTAAGCCCGGTGGGTAAGGAAAATTCACAATCTATTGCCTCCTTGAGAAACCAGCTTCTCAATTTCTCTTCCTTAAATTCCCGCCCTCATATTCAACGCCAAGTCCAATGAGCAGAGGGATTTCTGGGAATATGATCCCTGCCGATGTCTCAGTAAGCAACCCCACATTCCCAATCGTTAGGATATAGGGTAGGGTGAGGTGGTATATCAGAGAGTGCTACAGCAAATACATTTTTAAAAATTCGTTCATAAGACGTCGACATCACTAACATTTATTGCCCGTCCTTGAATGCTCCTGAGCAGGTGGTGGTGAGCTGCCTTCTTGAACCGCTACAGTCTATGTAGGTACACCCGCAGTGCTGTTAGGAAGTCCAAAACTTTGACCCAGCAACAGTGAAGAAGTGGCGATATAGTTCCAAGTCAGGATGGTGTGTGACTTGGAGGAGAACTTGCAGAAGCTGGTGTTCCCATGCATCTGTTAGCCTTGTCCTTCCAGGTGGTAGAGGTCCCGGGTTTGGAAGGTGCTGTCGAAGGAGCCTTGGTGAGTTGCTGCATTGCATCTTGTAAAGGGTGCACACTGCAGCCACTGTGCATCAATGATGGAGGGAGTGAATGTTGTGGATGGGGTGCCAATCAAACGGATGTTTTGTCCTGGATGGTGTCCAGCTTCTTGAGTGTTGTTCGAGCTGCACTCATCCAGGCAAGTGGAGACTATTCCCTCACACTCCTGACTTGTGCCTTGTAGATGGTGGACAGGCTTTGGGGAGTCAGGAGATGAGTTACTCATCGCAGGTTTCCTAGCCTCTGTTCAGCTGTTGTATTTATGTAGCAGGTGCAGTTCTGTTTCTGGTCAATAGTAACCCCCCCAGGAAGGTAATAGTGGGGGATTCAGTGATGGTAATGCCATTAAATGTCAAGGTGCGATGGTTAGATTCTCTCTCATTGGAGATGGTTGTTGCCTGGCATTTGTGTGGCACGAATGTTACTTGCCACTTGGCAGCCCAAGCCTGGATATTGTCCTGGTTTGGCTGCATATGGGTACAGACTGCTTCAGTATCTGAAGAGTTGCGAATGGTGCTGAACATTGTGTAATCATCAGCGAACATCCCCACTTCAGACCTTATGATGGAAGGAAGGTCATTAATGAAGCAGCTGAAGATAGTTGGGCCTAGGACACTACCCTGAGGAACTCCTGCAATGATGGCCTGGGACTGAGATGATTGATCTCCGACAACCACAATTATCTTCCTTTGTGCTAGGTATGACTCCAACCAGTGGAGAGTTTTCCCCCTGATTCCTATTGACTCGTTTTGCTAGGACTCCTTGATGCCACACTAGGTCAAATGTGGCCTTGATGTCAAGGGCAGTCACTCTCATCTCCCCTCTTGAGTTCAGCTCTTTTGTCCATGTTTGGACCAAGGCTCTAATGACGTCAGGAGCTGAGTGACCCTGGCGGAAGCCAAACTGAGCAGCAGTGAGGTTATTGTTGAGTAAGTGCCACTTGACAGTATTGTTGATGACCCCTTCCATCACTTTACTGATGATCGAGAGTAGACTAATGGGGCTTTAATTGGCTGGGTTGGATTTGTCCTGCTTTTTGTGTACAGGACATACCTGGGCAATTTTCCACATTGCCAGTTGGATGCCAGTGTTGTAACTGTTCTAGAACAGCTTGGCTAGGGGTGTGGCAAGTTCTGGAACACAGGCCTTCAGTACTGATGCAGAATATTGTCAGGGCCCATAGCCTTTGCAGTATCCAGTGCCTTCAGCCATTTCTTGTTATCACGTACAGTGAATCGAATTGGCTGAAGACTGGCATCTGTGATGCTGGGGACCTCTGGAGGAGGCCAAGATGGATCATCCACTCAGCATTTCTGGCTGAAGATTGTTGCGAATGCTTCAGCCTTATCTTTGGCACTGATGTGCTGGGCTCCCCCATTGTGTAATGGAGCCTCCTGCTCCAGTAAGTTGTTTAATTGTCCACCACCATTCATGTCTGGATGTGGCAGGACTGCAGAGCTTAGATCTGATCCGTTGGTTGTGGAATCGCTTAGCTCTGTCTATCACTTGCTGCTTCCGCTGTTTGGCACGCAAGTAGTCCTGTGTGTAGCTTCACCAGGTTGACACCTCATTTTTAGGTATGCCTGGTGCTGCTCCTGGCATGCCCTCCACTCTTCATTGAACCAGGGTTTCATGGTATTGGTAGAGTGGGGGATATGCCGGGCTGTGAGGTTACAGATTGTGTCGAGTACAGTTCTGCTGCTGCTGATGGCCCACAGCGCCTCGTGGATGCCCAGTCTTGAGTTGCTAGATCTGTTCGAAATCTATCCCATTTAGCACGGTGGTAGTGCCACACAACGCGATGGAGGGTATCCTCAATGTGAAGACGGCACTTCGTCTCCACACGGACTGTGCTGCGGTCACTCCCACCCATACTGTCAACTGCGACAGGTAGATTGGTGAGGAAGAGGCTTTTCCCTCTTGTTGGTCCCCTCACTGCTTGCTGGAGGCCCAGACTAGCAGCTATGTCCTTTAAGACTCAGCCAGCTGAGTCAGTACCGGAGCTCAGTACCTTTTCTCTCCCTCGGCAAGTACTACATCCACCTGGAGAGTAAAACAACTGTGAACCAAGACCTTTGAAAATCTGGAAAACAGCTCCATACAGCAGCATCTCCCCCACAGCTAAGCAAAACTGTAATGAGGTCAACCCTGAATTGCCCCATCGAGACCAATCAAGGAACAGTAATCATATACTCCTCTGTCCTCTGCCGTCTGCACTTGTGTGTGCCTGGGGAGTAGATGAATGTGTGTGACTGTATGAACGGTGTCGCGTTTTTCCCACCTCTTATTTTAGCTCGGGAATAGTTTCAGTAAAACCTACCTCGTTCCTTCGCTGAACTTCGGGAAAACCCGGCTCAGCAATTCTCCGCAACCCCAACGCGTAAATCGTGGGACGTTTGCCGAATTGGCGAAGCATATCTTCTCCGAGTTCTTGAAAAAAAGAGACCCCGGGCAGGGGTTTTTCGCACCCGTCCGCCATCGGGACGGTCCGGTCCTGCCGGACTTCCGGCTGGGGAGCCGCCTCAACCCCCTCCCCCCACCCCCGCCGGGTCCGGAAAATCCCGGCCCCTGTTATGGTCAAACGAGGAGTGGGAGAATTGGGGGAGGCAGTCCACCCCATCTCATTTGGTCGTGACACAAGGTTAAGGCGTTGTCTAAAAGGGAGACCCTTGGGACAAAAACGGAAAATCAACCAACACGCAGAAAAGAAAGAATAAAAACTTTATTATTGATAATGAGTTATAAATGCATAAGGTAAAAGATTTAAATATAGATTTGTGTTGGTTCGTTTACAGGATATTGGCTCATAGCCACATGACAATATGGCCAACATCATGCCAATCAACTGGTCATTAATATATCACGCACATTATGGAATACAATATACACAATTAAGGATCAAATAAGGCTGCAAGATGGAATACTATGAATGGCATTTTGTAGTGTTTTTAACAACTAGTGTGAGGTGTCAATGGAACATGGTGTCCAAATCGAACTATCCAAAGAACTAACAAGTAATGGGAGATGCCCCTCACTCATCAGAGCTCTCTAACATAGAGATTACCTTCCGATCAGGGCATCAAGAGGTGAATGCCAGTCTCAAAGTAGATCAATTTTGCACTCCTCAGTCACCTCACCATGAGTTGGTATAGCCCCTCTTTGGTATCACCGAGTGGAAATCCGTTATGGAGGTGGGATGTTCCATTTCTGCTGAGGGGGTGTGAGGCCCACAGCTCCTGTTCAGGGCTACTGCAAATTGCCTCACCAAATCTTGGCCATAAAATGTTTAAAAAATAAAATTGACCAAAGGTGTGGTATTTACCAAATTATCAAGGCCATATCTAGAAACCAAAATGGGAGGCCACTTTGCTAGAGTGTTGTTTAGAGTTGGTTACTTTTAGCCAAAACGGAAATGCTCTTTCAGCCTCAATGTGCTTCTCCAAACACCTGAAACAGGTAGAGCAGAACTGACTGATACGTCCCATTTCTTCTCAAAACCCTGATTTCAAACAAGGTTTTGGTCACCCCTCATAGCCTCTGCGACGGCCTAGTGTCTATCACTTTTACCCTATTTTTAATGTCCTTGTCATGAAGCCTCTTGAGACGTCTCTTAGGCTAATGGTGTAATATAGTTGCAACCCATTGAAGCCCAAATTGATCCAAACTGAAACAAACTGGAATAAATCTCCATTTGGGCAATTCCAAATCCTGACAGAAGGATGGAGTTTGCCCGACGCCTGTCATTTAAACCTTGGAGCCAGGAATGGGGGTGGAGGAGTCCGTCATGGGGCACACCCATGGCTTAGGCCCCTTCAGTTGAGGTCGGGATATAAACTCTTTACCCTTGTCTAATCGAGGAGCCTTTGGGGTGGAAGACAGCAGCAAGAAGGGGCCTTAAAAGAACAACAAAGCACAGTAAAAACACGCTTGAGTTGGAAATTCTTTGGATTTTATATAGGCCGCCCAACATCCCATGGCCCTGTTCCAGGGGCGAAGAGAAACGTTTTAGTGTCCACTACATCGCAAGGCCGTCTGTCCGTCAACGGCTTATTGATTTAAGATTACGTTCATCAATTCAATGAACACAACCTCGGTGCTCAGTCCAGCGGTGAAGTGAGATCTTGAAAGCATTCTTCTGAGCCTTCCTAATGCTCTGGGTTTGGTGTGCTGCGTAGCAGGGGTGAATATGTTAAAGTAGCGGTGAAGCGCGTGAGGGTGGGAAAACCATTGATGCTCAAAAAAGTGAAAGAAAAACCCAAGAAACGTACTAGATTTCTGGACCGTGAGCAGGGTTCAACATCCATGTCCTCAAGTCCCGCCCAACATCTTGCATCGTTCAAGTACAGACACATCAATATTCATGTTCCAAATTAGTTCACGAACAACAGAGTTTCTCCGCTTTGCGAGTGAAGAAAGCGGCACAAGAACAAAGCAGGGTTGGAAAATGGTTCCTCAATACCATCCTCCAGCGCCCGCATTGGTCTTTTTTTGTGTGTTTGGGGAGTGGAACTAGGGACCCAGTGTCAGCATCAAATAATTCCTGGCCAGCTACAGCCAGACGGAGAGTAAAGGTTCCTCTGCTCCGTCCCGATGCCTTTGTCCTCAACCTCAGAGAAACACGCACTCCTGCCCTTGTTCCCTTGGCTGTACTGACCACCCTTAGCCCCGAAAGAGTGGCATTGCCAATCAGTGCCACATTTTGGGCAGCTCGCCCCATGCCCACTCAAATCTGGTGCGAGTCTGGCAGAGAAGATGTTCATCCTGCCAGTCTGGGTTTAATTTGAAGCTAAGGTCACAGAGATGAATGGCCGATTGGTGGTTCCCAAATTCTTTTTGGTTGGAGGGCCCCTTTTCAAATGGATTAAGAATCACGGACCCCCTCTCATCCGTACGAATTAGGGGCAGGAGTAGGCCACTCGGCCCCTCGAGCCTGCCCCGCCATTCAGTAAGATTGTGGCTGATCTGATTGTGGTCTCAACTCCACCCCCGATAACCCTCAAACTCCCTTGATAGTCAAGAATCTATCTACCTCTGCCTTAAAAATATTCATTGACCCTTCCTCCGCTGCTCTTTGAGGGGAAAAAGGGTCCCAAAGATCCACGACCCTCTGAGAGAAAAATACGTTATTCTCATCTCTGTCTTAAATGAGAGAGCCCCCTAGTTCTCGTCTCTCCCACAAGAGTGAACACCCCCCTCAGCATCCACCCTGTCAAGTCCCTTCGGGATTTTATATGTTTCAGTGAGGATCACCTTTCACTCTTCCAAACTCCAATGGGTAAAGGCCTAAACTATAATACTCATAAGATGCGTGTCAAGTGTGTTTTAAAAATGCTTTTGAGGGAACAGGCGTTTACTTTCTCGAGGCTATCCTATTCTGCATTGCATACGTGGCAGCCACACTCCACTCCTGACTCCCACTTCCACATGGTTTTGCAGGGGGCCGGAAACACTCCAAGGACCCCCAGGGGACCCCCAAGGTCCGGCTGGTCTAAACCCACCGCCTCGCCCAGTTCCCCACTGACTAGAATCGATAGGTGCTTGATGGCCGGCATGGATACAATGGGCCGAAGGGCCTGTTCCTGTGCTGTCTAACTCTATGGCTCTATGTTGATCAAAAGAGTGAAAGGAAACTGAGGAACGTAAAGTCATAAAACTAGTCTGCTCTTTTGCTGAACAATGTCCCAGGCTGGGTGAGATTGCTGTGCCCAAGTCAATAGTCCCACTCACTGAAATTTATTAATAATTGCTAACAGCCTCATGGAGAATGCATGGAGCCTGCCTGCTCTGTTCCTGTCTCTCCTCTCCAAGGTCTGTGCGTGGTTACTTCCCTGTAAACAATAGATATCAGTAAATATCAAAACACGTCAGTATAACACCCCACTATTACCAGTTTCAGGTATTTGGCAGTCTCTGGGGACATTGCCCTGTCAGCGGCAAAATGACTGCCCAGGCCTCTGGGAGAACTGTCTGCTGATTCTCAAATTAGCGCCCACGACATCTGGAATATCCGCCAAAGCGGCCAATCAGCTACCTCACCTGAAAGACAGCACCTCTGACAGTGCAGCACTCTCCCAGCACTGCACTGAAGTGTCAGGCTAGATTATGTGATCCAGTTCAGGATTAAACTTCAAACCACAGACACCCCAGGGGCAAAATGACTTGGAGCTACTAAGCAGCGTATAAGAAATAAAGAAGGAGCTTGCAATTTAGCACCTTTTGTGACATCAGGATCCCTCACAGGGATTTACAGCCAATGAAATACTTGATGAAGAACAGTCACTCTTGTAATATGGGAAATGCAGCAGCCAGATAGCACACAGCAAGCTGTAAGGCCACAACCAGATTGGCCGTGATCTTAGCGAATGGCAGAGCAGGCTCGAGGGGCCGAATGGCCTACTCATATTTCTTAAATTTTTATTCTTCCATGGGATGTGGGTGTCACTGGCAAGGCCCAGCATTTGTTGCCCATCCCTAATTGCCCTTGAACTGAGTAGCTTGCTCAGGCCATTTCAGAGGGGCAGTGATGAGTCAACCTCATTTGCCGTGGGCCTGGAGTCACATGTAGGCCAGACCGGGTAAGGACGGCAGATTTCCTTCCCTCAAAGGGCGTTTGATAAACACCGTCTAGGGCAGCAAATTGTACAGAATGTAGGAGAGGGAAGAAGGCCATTCAGCCCAAATGCTCTAAGGTGGTGGTTATACTCTCCCCCCAAAGAAATACCCCAGATCAGCCTTTCAGTGGGTCCCCCTGCTCCTCCCTCCCCTCTGGCTACGTCTGCAAATGGAGGCAGGGGCTCTTTAACATCTAACTGAGGGGCAGCCTCGGTTTAGTATCGTTTAAAGATGGCCAGCCTGACTTTGAGTATCCGCCAGGGCCAGAAAGGCGGGTGTGCTGGGCAGGTCCGGCCGGATGACCTGCTCAGGGGGGCAGCGGGGAGCCAAGTACACAGGTTAAGGCCCGTTCACGGCCTGCTGAAGGAGGCTCTGCCGGCCTGGTTGGATGCAGCCCCGAGCCGCCCAGTGGAGAGGCTTTCGCACCCCCCATCCCTATCCCAACGGCTGCACAACCAAATTTTATGTCAGATTTAAGTAGGTCGGAGAGAGGGAGCCTCCATTTTGAAGCACACTCTCTCTCTCTGACTCACCTACCATGACATCCTGCTGCTGGTTTCAAGGTGGAAGGCCTCTTGGTTGGCCCACCCACCCACCCTCCTTAACTGGACAGTGAGCCTGCCCGCTGCCCACTCAATTCGCCACTCCGGGCAGATTTTACCCCCATTTGAGCCTGTCGGGCAGGGTTCAGCAGCCCCAGGGAAAATCCTGAGCAGTGCCACTGACAGTGCCGCACTCCCTCAGTGACACGCTGGGAGCTTTAGCTTGGATTATGTGCTGAGGCCTCTGGAGTAGGGCTGAAGCCGTGCACTGTCTCCCTATAAAGAGGGGGACTGAGGGTATCACCCAGACATCTTTTCTTTTAATCTCCTTTGAAGTAAGTTTGTTAGTGCCCGCCCTCCCCATCCACCTCTGGTGGCAATTGAGTTAACTCACTTTCTCTCTACTTATACATCCAGAAGTTTGTGCGCTGGGTTGTGCTGTAACAACGCTCGCTTTTTACACGGATAGAGGTCATTTTGAATGGAGTTACGAGGAGAAACTTTTTCACGCAGCGAGTGGTTAGGGTCTGGGATGCGCTGCCTGAGAGAAGGCAGGTTCAATCGAGGCACCCAAGAGGCAATCGGATAGTATTAGAACCTAGGAGCGGCCAAATAAAAGGGGATGTTCCCTTCTTTGCCCCCGATGGGGTTCCCAAGAACCATCAGAGCCGTGTTCTTGTCTTAAGATAGAGATTGCTCACAGTTTGTCTGGCGCTTTGCAAGTCAAGCCAAAATATTCCGTAATTCTGTCTTGCTGCCAGGAGGTGGTGGTATTGAGCAGCAGTCAGGCACCTCGTGCTGCGTTTTAAGATGCTTTACTCTTCCTGGTCATTCTCTCCTACAGAAGTGGCTGCAGCACTTGCTTGAGCAGGATTTTAAAGCGCTGAGGGAGTGCTGCACTGCCGCAGGAGCTGTCGGGATGTTAGGCCAACTGCTCTCTCGGGTGGCCGTCAACGACCCTGTGAGAAAGAGCAGAGGAGTTCTCCCCGATATTCTGGCCAATGTTTTCCCCTCAATCAACATCACTAAAATTAAACCAGATAATCTGTTCACTATCACATTGCTGTTTGCGGGAGCTTCTTGTGTGAAAATCGGCTGCTGTGTTTCCTACATTATAACAGGGACCGCACTTCAAAAAGTACTTCATTGGCTGCAAAACACTTTGGAATGTCTTGAGGCCGTGAAGGGTGCTACATCAATGCAAGTCTTCCTTTATCGGTGGCAATGTACTGGAGCAGAGACTGTGAGTTCAAATCCGATCAGGATAAGTTGTGAAACTGAGTTGGATAAATCTGGTCATTTGTGGACCAGCGTTTTAGAGTTAAAGTAAAGTTGACCTCAGCCCCGACCAGCACTGGTCTGCATTACACTTAGTGGCAAAATCAGCTCCATGCCTCAAGATGGAAGCTCAGTATTGCTCAGGGTAATGAGCAGCATTGCTAGGAGGAGCGGTATTGCTAGCTTCACCTGAGAACAAGAACAAAATTTAGCTACTGTTTGGATCTTTGACCCTGAATACATAGTCAACAACAACAACAACTTGCATTCATATCTCCTCCTTCAGGCACCAGGCCCTAAGGGGGCATTGGCGACCATGGGCTTCCATTGGATTGTGCCCATGATGATGCTTGGCACTGTACCTGCAGTAGTTTGCTGTTGCCTTTTGCAGTATGGCTGACCAGGAAACTCTCCCGCTCTTACCGCCTGTTGTCTGGCCTATTGGAAGGATTTACAGGCAGATAATCAGCCTGTTTGGCCACGTTATGAACACACCTTCTGTGGCCTTCAAATCCTGAAGCAGGTCTTGAACCCAAAGCTTCTGGCCCAGGGGTAGGAACGCCAACAATGTGCCTCAAGACGTAGGTCTGCAGCTATATAAGCAGTGACCATGTAGCCAAACCATCCCGAGGTGCTCAGTTCCGAAGAAGTCATATTGAGCTCGAAACGTTAACTCTGTTTCTCTCTCCACAGATGCTGCCAGACCTGCTGAGTATCTTTTTCTCCAGCATTGTGTTTATATGATGGGAGTGGGGCTAATTGGATAGGGTCCTTCAAAGAGCCAGCACAGGCAGTGTGGGCCAAATGGCCTTGCCTGTGCTCTATTGTTCCCCGATTGTTTAAACAGCCTCCATCATTGTTGCCTGTCTGAGCGATGGAATTAATGGGTAACAGATTTTTTTTTTAGAAATGGCAGGGCCGAGTGACATGGTGGAATGTGGAAATAAAATGAAGATGGAGAAAAGAGCTTTCCTGCTGTGAGAGTGAAGTTCAGTTAGATGTTGACCAGAGATTAGTCAGGGATTCCTCTCCTGCAGTTACAACATTAGGACTCCAGATGGTGCTGACACTACACCAACTCGACAAGGGGAGTGGTGCAGTGGTGGAGTCCCTAGCTCTGGATTCAAGTTCCACACCAAGAACTGTGATTGTACTCGAAAGAGTTGCAATCTGTGACTGTTGATAACACGAAAGAGTTTCAGGACTTGATGGTCATGGAAGGTGTGTTTTATAAAGTGGCCACAAACAGGTTAATTATCAGCCTGTAAATCCTTCCAATATGTCTGATGGCAGGTGGTAAGAGCAGGCAGGTTTCCTGGTCGGCCATACTCCAGAAGGCAGCTACTGCAGTACTTTGCCAAGCATAATCGTGGACCAACCCAATGGAAGTCCATGGTCGCCAATGCCCTCTTAGCGCCTGGTACCTTAAAGAGGAGGAATCGACTGCACAAGGGGTTGTGCATCAACCCGTCACTTACTGTTGTTAATTATTGCTGATCAACCGATTCACCTGGTAGCAAGAAGCTTTCTTATGAGGAGAGGTTGAGCAGGTTGGGCCTTAGAAGAATGAGGGGTGATCTTATTACAACATAGAAGAGTCTGAGGGGGCTTGACAGGGTAGATACCGAGAGGATGTTTCCTCTTGTGGGGGAATCTACAACTAGGGGACACCGTTTAAAAATAAGGGGCCTCCCATTTAAGACGGAGATGAGGAGGGGATTCTTCTCTCACAGGGTCATTAGTCTTTGGAATTCTCAATGAGCAGTGGAGGCCGGGTCATTGAATATATTCAAGGCTCAGTTGGACAGATTTTTGATTGACAAAGGAGTTGGGGGACAGGAAGGAAAGTGGAGTTGGAACCACATCAGATCAGCCATGATCGTATTGACCGGGGGAGCAGGCTCAATGGGCCGAATGGCCTACTCCTGCTCCTATTTCTTATGCCCTAATGTAAATATAAATCAGCCAATGCCCCACCATTGGCAGCCATGCCTTCAGCTGTCTAGGACCTAACTTCTAGAATTCCCTCTCTAGCGACCCCCATATAACCCATCTCTTTGACCAACTTCTGTGTTCACTCAAGGGGCGTGAGCAGCGCTAGCAACCCCAACAATCGGTGTCAATCCCTAATTGCCCCTGCGAAGGAGCTATAGCTTCTTAAGCCGCTCCAGCACACGTGGCGTGGGTGCACCCACAGTAGAGGCTGGCACAACTGAGTGGCTTTGCTAGGGCCATTTCAGGGGTCAACCACATCGCTGAGGGTCGGGAGTCACATGTAGGCCAGACCAGGGTAAGGACGGCAGATTTCCTTCCCTAAAGGGGCATTAGTGAACCAGATGGGTTTTTTTACGACCATCCAGCAGTTCCACATTCACCGTGACTGAAATTAGCTTTTTATTCCAAGTCTATTTAACTAAATTTAAATCCTAACGGCTGCAGTCGGTTTTGAACTCCCATCTCCAGAGCTCACAAGCCTAGTAACGTGACCACTATGCTCCCTGGCTACCCGATAGCAATCTGATCATGCTCCTATGAGGAACTTTAGGATGATTTAACAATACTGAAAGGGTCGCTATATAAATACATTAATGTTAAAATAGCATGTGGAGGAACATTAAGTAATTGCTTGTTATTTTCCCAACTATAAAACGATCCTTTGCCTCCATTACCAAACAAAGGCCTCATGATCTAAATTCTGACTCCGCTTTTTGTACGTAGTTTAGTCTTAAACCGGAAAATCCCACCGGCCGGAGGGGCGGCAAATTTCCATCCCTAGTTATTTTTACCCAGTAAAGAAGGATTTGCATTTAAGTAGCGCTGTTCGGGGCCTCGGGATATCGCAACGTGTTTTGCAGCCAATGACAAACTTCTGAAGTGTCATCGCTGCTGCAGTGCACAGCAAGCTCCCACAAACAATGCAATAAAGACCAGGTAATCCGTTGTTCATTTTTTAGGTGCTGCACGAGGGATAAATATTGACCCAAAGAGCGGAGGGAAAGCTCCCCCACGCTTTCTTCAAATCTTCAGATCTTTATCAAAAATTGGTGGAAAAACTCAGCAGGTCCGACAGCGCCTGTGGAGGGAAGGACAGAGTTAACGTTTCGAGTCCGTGTGACTCTTCTTCAGAGCTGAAGAGAAGTAAGGGCGGTGAAAATAGTCCTGAAGAAGAGTTGTACAGACTCGAAACGTTAACTCTCGGCAGGATTTTCCCCCTCGGCGATGTGGGGGCGGGGCCCGCTCGCCGAGGGGAAAATGACGCGGGATGATGTCGGGAGGAACCCCCGATGTCATCCTGGTCCCTTTAAATCTTCAGGAAGGCGGGCGGACAGCAAAATCAGCTGTCCGCCCGCTGACCTGTCAGTGGCCAATTGAGGCCATTGACGGGCTAATTAACCTTGTTAAAGACCCTGCCCGTCCAAGCTTAAGGCTGGCGGGCAGGCCAGGAGCCCCAGCGGGATCCAGATTATTCATCAAACTTCATCCACTGGCGGGATGAGGTTTCATGTCCGTATTGTAAAAAATTAATAAAGTTTATGTGTTTCTTATTAACATGTCCCATCCCGTGTGACATTGTCACATGAGGGGGACATGTTAATAATTTTTTAATGTTTCTATTTGTAATGTTTTTGACACTGTCAGTAATCTCCCTGAGACAGCACTTAGCCTCAGGGAGCAGTGCGCTCACGAGAGAGCGCACTTTACAGCTGGGGATTCCCTCCCCCCCCGCACAGGAAGTGCATGGCGCTTCCCGTCGGGCAGGCCGCTGGGTGGGCCTTAATTGGCCCGCCCACTCAAAATGGCGGCAGGCCCCGTTTCGGCGGCGGGGGTCGGCTTCCCGCCTGCCGCCCAGCCGGTGGGGCCCGCTCGCCCACCGAGGGCTAAATTCTGCTCCCTGTCTCTCTCTCTCTCTCTCCGCAGACACTGTCAGACCTGCTGAGTTTTTCCAGCACTTTTTGTTTTTGTTTCAGGTTTCCAGCATCCGCAGTATTTTGCCTTTAAACTCAAATTTCCAAATCCGCCTGGGGGTGGGGGGAAGACGGGGCCTTGGCGTGAGGCCTCAATCGAAAGATGGCGCCTCTGACAGTGTAGCACTCCCTCAGCCGGTAATAGGTAAATGAAAAATTGCACTGGGGGAATTCGCCCTTTGGTTATCCTCGAACTTTGAGAGGACAAGTTGACGGCAGCAGGTAATTGCAAATTGCTTTTTATTTAAATTATTCGCCTCAGGATGCGAGCCATTTGGTTTAACAGCGGGACACAAGGGATGAGGGACTTCAGTGACCTGGAGAGACTGGAGATTTTGGGATTATTCTCCTCAGAGCGGAGGTGGGGGTTAAAGGGAGATGTGTTCAAAAGCGACGAAAGGGTTTGACGGAGTAAACGAGCAGAAATTGCTCCAGTGACAGGAGGGTGGGCGACCCGAGGACACAGGTTGAAGATAAATTAATTAAAGAGCTAAACGGGGAGGATGAGGAGAAAGATTTAAGCAGATGTGGTGTATGCAGCTGTTAAGGAAGCAGGTTCGGTCGTAAAGTATAAAAGGAACCTGGAGAGACCGCTTGAAGTGAAAAATTTATAGGGCTTTCAGGGAATGAGCAGGCAAATAGGATTCATTGGACCGTTCCAATAAAGAGCCAGGGTGCTGCAGTGGATAGTATCCCTGCCTCAGTAAACCAAGAGATGTGGGTTCAATTCCCACCTCAGGTGCTTGACAGTTGAACAAGATATGTTCATAATGTGGCCAAACAGGTTGCAGCACATGCCAATGGCAGGCGGTAAGAGGTTCACGCTCACTCATGCGATGGGAAGAACATTGGAGCCTCTGTCATCACTATTTATAGCTCCAGGCGACAACATGGCCATAGCAACCTGGACTCCTGGAGTGAAGTGCAACAGGCCTCGGCTAAGGGGGCTAGCACGTCCGTGAGGGGCTGAACGGCCTCTTTCGGTGTTTTGAACGCCGCCAAAACCCCTGGATTTTCTTCGCGCCGCAGGCCGATTTTAAACGGGACGTGCCAAAGGTTTTTGATCTTTTGAAAAAAAACACCCCATTCACAACTCCTTGCTCAGGGCAGCCTTGAAGCTCTGCGGAAAGTGCCGGAAATACAGAGCAGGCCCATCAGCATCTGTGAAGAGAGAGAGAGAGAGAGAGGGGGGGGTGCGGGTTAATGGCTCAAGAACGACAGAGATCCAGAACCACCCGAAATATCGCTCCTGCCCTCCAGACGCTGGTGCACCTACTCTGCCTTTGAAATATTTCCTGTTTTTACTTTGGATTTTCAGGAATTTTTTTCCCCTCTGGATCCATTCAAGTGATTTTCTTGTGTTTCGAAACACTTTTAAAACACTAATCCTGAGGGAACTTGGCTAAGTGCTGGCATCCAAGATGCTCTGGAAAGCTTCTCCTCCTTCTCAAGTGTAGATAGAGGCTCAGCGATTAGACACAGTGGTTGCAGTGAGAAGTGTTCCTGGCACCGAGACAGGAGAGCAGATCAAAGGAAGTTCTTGGTCTATGTGGGCGACCGAGAAAAGCCCGCGGGCGAGAGGCTGATAACCACAATGCGGGCGACACCCTCCTTGTACAGGGACTGGCAGAGGGCGTCAACTCAAGGGCAGGGCACCGGGCTCAGGGTTCACGCTAGGCTGGACGAAGGGGGAAGCAACGGAGGTGGGGGGGAAAGAGGGAGAGGAGGATGAAGGTGGGAGAGAGGCAAAGAGAGGGAAGGGGGGGAAAGAAGAAGGGTGAGTGGGGGGAGAGAGAGAGGGGAAAGGGGGAGAGCGAGGGGGGAGGGGATTGAAGGGGGGGAAGAGATGGGGGAAGGAGAGAGATAGAGAGAGAGGGCAGGGGAGGTGGGGGAAGGGGAGACATAGTGAGGGGGGAAGGGGAGAGATGGCGGGGAGAGATGGGGAAAGGGGAGATGGAGAGATGGATGAAGGGGAGGGAGGGATGGGGAGAGAGAAGGGTGAGGTGAGAGATAGAGGGGGAAAGGGAAGAGATGAGCGGAAGGGAGAGATGGGGTTAAGGGGAGAGAGAGACTGAGAGAGAGAGAGAGGGGGAAGGGGAGAGATGGGGGAAGGGTAGAGAAGAGGGAGGGGAGAGAGAGGGCGCTTAAGGCGGGAGAGAGGGGGAAGGAGAGAAGGAGAGAAGGAGGAAAGAGAAAGGGGGAAGGGGAGAAGGAGAGAAGGAGGAAAGAGAAAGGGGGAAGGGAGAGAGACAAGGGTAAGGTGAGAGATAGAGGAGGGAAGGGGAGAAATGAGGGGAAGGGGAGATGGGGGAGAGAGAAAGGGAATCAGAGAGAGGGACAAAGGAGAGAGAGAGCAGAGGGAAGAGAGAGGAGTAAGGTGAGAAGGTGGAGGGAAGGGGGAAGAGAGAGGGATGGAGAGAGACAGGGGAGGGGAGAGATGGGGAAGGAGGGGGACAGGGAGAGGGAAGAAGAGAAGGGAAGGGTGAGGGGCAGGAATAGAGAGTGGACACAGAGAAAAGAAGAAAGCGAGTGGGAGGGAGGAGCAGAGAGGGGAAGAGGGGGGAGAAGAAAAATAAGGGAGAGAAAGAGAAGAGATAGAGAAGCATTTGCAGACATGATCAGGCATGCAGTGCAAACATTGCAGAGAGATACTGGAATAGAGACAGACACAGAGGATTACAGATATTAGACATGGAGGTGATAGGGATCTTGTTTAGATGGAAGACTGAAACTTGAATTAGCAAGCTGTCATTGCCTCTGCACAGTGTGTATTGTCTCCAGTTATCAGGCTGTATGGATCATTGATATAAAAAGCTACAAGACCCAAAGGAGACAAGTTCCTGCTGCTTGGAGGAACCCTGCGAAGAATTACTAGAACCTTCCTTTCAACTCAATCATTGAAAAATGACATTCAAACTAAAAAAGCACTTAATCAAAAATCTTGCAGGAGTAAATCTTCTTTTCTACAAACTTTACCCTTAAACCTTTCCCTTTCCCTTCTCTCTCATGATTTCTGGTTACATTTTGTTGCCCAACATTATCCATTCAAATTTTGCCATGTCAACTGTCACAGTAGCTGCCAGTTTTGGTCTGCTCTTGCATGGGATGTGGGCATCACAGGCAAGGCCAGCATTTGTTGTCCTACCCTATCTGCCCTTGAGGGGCTTGCTAGGCCATTTCTGAGGGTGGTTTAGAGTCAACCATATCACTGCAGGTCTGAAGTCACAGGTAGGCCAGACTGGGTAAGGACAGCAGGTTTCCTTCCCCACAGGGGGAAGGACACTAGTGAATGAGATGTGTTTTTACAGCAATCGATGATAGTTGTCATGGTCACCTTTACTGAGACTAGCTTTCAATTCCAGGTTTTATTAATTGAATTTAAGTTCCACTGGCTGTTGTGGTGGGATTTGAGCCCATGTCCCAGAGCATTAGCCTAGGCCCCTGGATTACTAGGCCAGCGACCTTTCCACACTCCCATCTTCACCCCACATGGTCACTAGATGAGTCTATTCTAATTCTGCTGCCAGTATAAATTAAAACGAACGCTCGTCTTCATCGACTTACAGTAACGCTGCCACAGGCAAAATCACACATTGGCGCAGGGTAAATAACGGGCTTAGTGTTGGCAAGCTTGGCGTTTCGAGTCACGGTACAGGCCAAAATTGCCGCCCTCCTTCACAGTGACATGATATGGTGGGGGAGGGGGGCTATAATGGTCAAATGATGTGGATTAGGTTAGATAGACAAGGCTCAGAGTCCCTCACGCACACAGGATTGAGAGGTGAGCTGTTTGAGGTGTTTACAATGATAAAAGGAGTGTTTGTGGGGTAGGCGGAGAGAAACAATCTCCTCTGGTGAAGTGAGACTGGAAGAAGGGGGCATCGCTTTAAGTTGGAGATAGGCCGTTCGGGGGTGATGCTAAGAAGCACTTCTTCACACAAAGGGGAGTGGATTGGAATTTTAACTTATTTTTAAAATTTGTTCACGGGGTGTGGGCTTCGCTGGCCGGGCCAGCATTTATTGCCCATCCCTAATTGCCCTTGAGAATGTGGAGGTGAGCTGCCTTCTTGAACCGCTGCAGTCCATGTGGTGTAGGTACACCCACAGCGCTGTTAGGGAGGGCGTTCCTGGATTTTGACCCAGCGACAGTGAACCTACAGCGATATATTCCCAAGTCAGGGTGGCAAGTGACTTGGAGGGGAACTTCCAGGTGGTGGTGTTCCCATCTATCTGCTGCCCTTGTTCTCCTAGGCGGTAGTGGTACCCGGTTTGGAAGGTGCTGTCTAAGGAGCCTTGGTGAGTTGCTGCAGAGCATCTTGTAGATGGTACACACGGCTGCTACCGTGCGTCGGTGGTGGAGGGAGTGAATGTTTAAGATGGTGGAGGGAGTGAATACTGGTGGATGGGGTGCTGATCAAGCGGGCTGCTTTGTCCTGGATGGTGGCTTGAGTGTTGTGGGAGCTGCACTCATCCAGGCAAGTGGAAAGTATTCCATCACACTCCTGACCTGTGCCTTGTAGATGGTGGACAGGCTTTTGGGAGTCAGGAGGTGAGTTACTCGCCACAGAATTCCCAGCCTCTGACCTGCTCTTATAGCCACAGTATGTTTATGTCTGGTCCAGCGCTGTTGCCTGTCACTGGTAACCCTCATTTACTGTCCTTGGACTGCTTTCAACAGGTATTACTCTCCTGACTTTCTGACGATTAGTTACACATGCCTCTGTTCTGGCCCTGAGTGTTTCTCTGTTCGGACGTTACTGGCTGTGGGTTGAAGTGGGGTGTGGTGGGGGAGGTGTGTGGGAGGAAGTGCACAGCCATGAAGTTCCAACCATCACAGGTGGGGGGCAGCCTTGATACGCCAGCTTTCGTATTTTCCAACCCGGGGTAACGCGAGCACTGACTGAGCAGAAGGTGCCGGAAATGCTCAGTAGGCCAAGGATACCCGCGGAGAGAAAGGGAAACAGAGTTCCTGTTTGACAAAATCCAGCGTTCTGACGAACCGAACTCAGTTTCTCTCTCCACAGATGCCGCCTGGCCTGCTGGGTATTCCCAGTATTTGCCGTTTTTATTTCAGGTTTCCAGTATCCAGCAGTTTTCTGCTTTGGTTGGGTGGGAAGGAGCTGGTTGGAACTGAATGATGGTCACACGTCCGATGCAAGGAATGCCCCCAGGGAAGAGACTTACACAAGGACCCCCCCGCACCTTTCTATTAGGCCGATGGGTCAACGCCAATGAGTCTAATTTCACTTTCCCCCCACTCCTCCTCCTCCTCCCTGCTCAGGAGACTGGACGTGCCACACTATGCCAACTGACAACATGGCAGAGAGGCCCCACGAGTCTGGGCTCTGAACGTGGGCAGGATATTCGACCGGGTGACGGGACATTGGCCCTGACTTCTCCCCTGTCCACATCAATGCAGGAGCATCATTCAGCAGAGAGGCGCCCAGAGCAATTTCTGGCTCTTCTTCCCCACCTATCTTCCTAGCCCCAGGACATTGAGACCGACTTTTAACACTGCGGCCAACTAACTCAGCACGGTCCAGGAATCTTCCTATTCTGTCGGGTGTGGCCCTCACCCACTGAGGCTCCTTGCAATTGGGGAATGGATCTTAAAGTGTCTCCATGGTATTAGGTATAAAGACAATGAGAAAACATGTCTGTGTCCCTTTAAGAGGGTCCATTAATAATAATTAGCGGATAATGATGTCTCTATTATTAGGGCTGAGCAATCAAACCCGGATTTCATCATCTTCATCAGCAAAGGCAAAGGCCTCAGTCTTCAGTGGGCTGAAGGCCATTTCCTGTGCTGGGGACAGGCGCCTCTCCCCGTAGTCTTCCCTGTGTCCCTCACCTCTCAGCTGGAGGCTGGTCTCCTCACCGTCCGCTGGGTCACGTTGCCCTGACGACGGCGACTGCCCTCTCCAGCTCCCCCGGAACCTGCTCTCCACCTTCCCGGAGGCCGGGGCCCCCAGGTACTGGCCCGGCTCCTGGGCGAGGCTGGCGACAAAATGGCGGCCGAGGAGGCGCTGGGCAGCGCCGCCCATCGGCGGGCTGCCCTCTTGACCGCCAACTGCCTCCCTGTGGGTGAACAGCTGCTGGGGGCCGGTCCGGTATTCGCGAACGCCGCCTCTCTTGGCGCCGGGCTCGGTTGAATCCGGGTAGCTTATAGCCCCGCCGCAATGCCGTAGAACGTGTCTCTCTGTCGTAAAGTCCTGCGTCCCCCTCAAACCAGCCGCATCGTTGGGGTGCAAGAACATCTCGGCCTTCTGGGTGAAGGGTGAAGGCTCCCTCAAAACCCCCGGCGGGGTAACCTCACCCGCAGGCTCTTGATGACCCTTCGGGGAAGAGTCGCCGTTTTGCTGAAGTCCCTTTAAATCCCCCTGGCCGAAAGAACCCTCCACATTAAACTTCACGGGGGATGTGGCCTTCCCCAGGCTCTCGGGGGCCTCCTTCGTCATGACCCCCAACACCTCAGCCATCAGAGAGGGCCCCAAATCCAGGCTGAAGGAGAGTAAGGAGTCCGTGCGGGGAAGCTCAAAATCCGTGATGTCCAAATTGTCCGTCGGTTTCTCTGAGTCCGCTCCCGTCGAGTTCTCCTTTGGTTTATCCAACCTGGACCATCTCGGGAGGGTGCAGAATCCTGACTCCAACCCTGAGCAAGAACAAGCAGAGTGTAGTAAGGGAAACTTCTCCAGACCTTAAATATTTGCAAACTTAAAGGGATGGTTAATCCAGCTGGGCCTCCCTTAAAGGGCCCATGTTCCTCCCGGCCCACTTTGACAACAACTGAGAGGTTACACCTGCCTGTGAGCAGACTGGGGCTCTGTTCTCTGGGAAAAAGAAGGGAGAGGGGTGACCCTATAGAGGTGTTTTAAGATTTGATGGGATAGATGAGGGGAAATTGTTTCCACTTGCATAAGAAGTTCAAAAGTCCTCCTGGTACTAGGCCCTAAGAGGGCATTGGCGACCATGGACTTCCATTGGATTGGTCCACGATTATGCTTGGCAAAGTACAGCAGTGGTTTGACATTGCCTTCTGTAGTATGGCTGACCAGGAAACTCCCACTCTTACTGCCTACCATCAGGATAGATTTACAGGCTGATAATCAACTTGCTTGGTCACCTTCCCTACCCATCAAGTCCTGAAGTGGGACTTGAACCCAGAGCATTTGGCCCAGAAGTAGGGATGCTACCTCCTGTGCCACAAGACCTCCCCAGTCTGAAAAGCTAGGCACCATCCATATAAGTTAGTCACTAATAACTCCAATAGGGGATTCAGGAGAAACATCTTTACCCAAAGCCAGATGGTACAGAGTTAAGGTGAACCAGGGGCTATAGGAAGAAACTTTTTTCATGTAGACAGGGTCTGGAATATGCTAGCTGAAAGGGCAGTGGAAGTTAATTCATTCGTAACTCTTATGAGGGAATTGGATCAAAAATTGAAGTGGAAAAGATTTATTGGGTCAAGGGAAATAAGGAGGGAGTGGGGCTAATTGGTTACTCTCTAAGAGCTGGCACAGGTGCAATGAGCCAAATGGCCTTCTTCACTGCTGTATTTCACCTTTATATTCTCTAGAGTTTTGAAGAATGAGAGGTGATCTCACTACAAAATTCTTACAGGGCGTGACAGGGTAGATGTGGATGTCTCCCCTGGCTGAGTCCAGAACTAGGGGCACTGTCTGAGAGTAAGAGGCAGGCCATCTAGGGCTGAGTTGGGGAATCTCTCCATTCGGAGAGTGGTGAATCTTTGGAATTCTCTACCCCAGAGGGCTGCTGAAGCTCAATCATTGAGCACGTTCAAGACAGAAATTGATAGCTTTCTGGAGACTAATGATATCAAGGGATATGAGGATAGTGGGGGGGAAAAAAATGGCATCAAGGTGGGTAATCAGCCATGATCTGTTTGAATTGCATGGCAAGTTCGATGGGCCGAATGGCCTACTCCTGCCCCTGTGTTCCTGAGGAGACTGGGGAGGACATTCCCCTTGAGATTAACTGGTTGTTTCCTGTCATGGAAACGGCTAGTTTGATTCACCAAGCAGCTTCTCATCCCATTTGGATGGAAGGTGATGTGGCCGGGCAGAGGAATAAAGGGAGAGAGAGAAGGTGGAAGAGCGCAGAAGACGAATATGGATGGAACTGATAAAGGGAAAGGAAAGGGCATGGATTCACAATGTACCGTATCATATTTCACAAATGTTAAACCGCCTCACATACAAGGCGCTATTTTCAGGTGGGGGGAACACTTGGTAATTGGACAATTGGGGGAGGAGGGAGAGCTGGGTCCAGCGCTCTCTCGCGCATGCGGACGAAAGAGCACTTCAATCTCCCTGAGGCACGGAGGCCACTCGGCCTTTTCACCTGCCCGCCAACCGTTAGGTACCCAGAGTGCAATTGAGCCAAGAAGGGACAAGGGCGGCGGGGTGGGTAATGGATGGGAAGGGAGAGAGAGAGAGAGAGAGGGAGAGGAGAGGGGAGTGGGGGAGGAGAGTGAGGTAAGGAGGGAGAAGAAAGAAATGTAGAAGGGAGAGGGGAGGGTAGGAGGTAAGAGGGAGGGGGAAGCGGGAAGAGGGTGCGGCAAGGGAAGAAGAGAGGGAAGGGAGAGAAAGTAGAGGAGGGGGTAAGGGGGACTGAAGCTAGAGGGTGAGGGGGCCAAAGGGAGAGGGCAAGACGAGGGGGAGAAGGAGAGAATGGGTGGAGGTTAAGGAGAGAGGAAGAGAGGGGGTAAAGGAGAGGACCTGGGTAGGGGGGAGAGAAGGAGGAAGAGAGAGAGTGGAAGAAAACTGAGGAATAAAACATTTTTAAATTGAATTTACCGTATGATCCATCTATCACACCCGGACTTGACATCACACTTCTGAAATTAAGCCGTTCCACGGATCCATTCTTTGTCTCCAGCAGATGTGGCAAAGAGACGGCATTCTTAATAATGGGAGAGACCGTCGGCGGGGGCGCCATCTCCCGGCTGTTGTTGCGGCTCCTCATCGGCGACTTCCTGACGTTCCTCAGCGCCCGGACGAGCGGGTTGGACTTGGTGCTCTCGCGCGCCTTCTCCCCGCCGTGGTCGCTGAGGAAGGAGGTGTCACCAAACACGTCCCCGCCCCGGCCCACGTGCATGGTGTGGCGGAAGTCCCCCAGCGGCGAGCTGATCATGTCAGGGGTCAACTCGGACTTGAACCTACGCTTGCTGGAGACCAGGTTCTTAAAGACGGGCAACTTTCCTAAACTCATTTTCTATCCCTCTGCGCACCCAAAGCTTTAACCACTGAGTAACCGTGCAGGGGTAGAAGACTGACAAGAGTTTGTTACACAACGCACAGTCCTGTATAAAGCCAGATACATCAGCACAGCTTCAACCTTATTACAGGAACCTAATGGCAACTTAAACTGGGTATTAACCAATTCCCCCCAAGTACTTTTTGGTGGAAAAATAGTCCTGAAAATAAAACAAAAACTCAGTGCCGAGTTTTTTTTAAAAAAAGGGAACTAATTTCACCCTATTCAGGACTTGAAGGCTGATATTCTGCTAGCAGAGACAATGCAGATAATCAGTTTGATAGATGACATTTTCTTTTTAAAGTGTTTTCCTGTCAATATAAAAAGGCCCTCGATCGTTCCGGGGAATCGGACAGAAAGATCTTTCTTTTCTCTCTCCTCTCCTCTGGTGTCAAACGTGGGGCTGGGTCTGCGTTTAATGTGGGGGGCGGGGGTCCCGTGTTTCCGTGGCAACGCTCCTTAGCTTAGCCCCCAACGGCAGAAAAGGGGCAGCTTTGTGGGTCCTTGGGCCAAGGTGTGAAGTAACGGCCTCTGAGCTGACCGTCCCGTTAACTTAAAAAGAAACGTTCGTCTTCGGGCTTTTCAGAGGTCAGTTCACCGGCGAGGGCTGCACAGCAGGATCCAAATTCCTGGGCCAGAACCAGGGCAGGGACTGCAAAGAGTCACATTTCGTTCCTCAGGTGTCGGGGTCTCCCGGAGTATAGATGGAGGTGAGCTCTAAGGTGCAGTCGATTTAAGCGCCCCGTGCGCCAAAGGTCTCCTCCCTCACTGGATGCAAAAAGCAATCAAAGAGCCAAGTCTCTGGACAACTCCGGGTTTAGACTTCGAACAGCCTTGTCTGGAAACGAAACAGAAAACAATGGGGTCACTATCGATAGCGGCAAAAAAAGTAGAAAATCAAACACCAACATCTCTGGTGCATTATGTAACCAGGTTTCTCAAAGCAAACATTTACACTTGCGAGAAGTGACGTGAAAGCCTATAGCTTTCTCCATGGCAACACCTTGGCCTCTCACAGTGGACCGGCCAATCACAGTCGACTTGGCAACCAATCAGCACCCGTTTCTCCTGTGGTATAAGTTGTCGTGGTCGTTTGAAATTTGGCATTCTTGCATTTGTCCCGATGAGTGCAAGACGAAAAGCTTCAGCAACACGTCTCCCTTTTCAACAATATTCAAGGCAAACTTCTTTCTTGTCTTAAAAGTTAGAATGCCCAGTTGTAAACTGAAGGACATGAATAACTACAGCCGCTCTATGTCTGAGCCCATGAAGGGGTTTCCCCACCCTCCCCCTTAAGTGTCAGAACTTTTGCATTTGTATAACACCTTTCACAGCCTCAGGATGTCCCAAAGCATTTGACACCCAATGAAGTGTTTTTAAAGTGTAATCACTGTTGCAAATGTAAGGAATAGGAGCTGTAGACCACATGGCCCCTGGACGCTCGAGGGGCCACATGGTCTACGGCTCCTATTTATTACACGCTTATGAAATGCACAATTGGCGCACAGCAAGCTCCCACAAACAGCAATCAGGTAATTTACCTGTCTTACCGATGCTGACTGAGGGATGAAGATTTGGCCAGGAAATCAGGGAGAACCGACCCCCACCCCCTTATCCTGAGGCTATGCCCTCCCTCCGCAGACCCCTCGGCTAGCATGGATGCGTTGAAGAGGCGGGCGGATAAGTACATGAGGGAGAAAGGAATAGAAGGATAGGGCGAGATGAAATAGGGTGGGGGGGGGGAGGTTTACGTGGAGCCTAAAAACTGGCATATGCCATGCAGCTGAATGTTCTGTTCCTGCTCTGTTAAATTCTGCGCAAGAATCTCTTAACAAAACAGCCAAGGGGTTTGAAACATTCCCATAAATTCCCAGCCTCCATAAAAGTATTTTGCATTCGGCGCTGCTGATGGGCCTCTCAGGGAAAGTTTTGCTTTGAAAGCCCTAAACCATTAAGGAGGGGGATATTTCCCAAGACCTCCCTGATTAAAATATCACATATCAGGCTCCAAGAGCCAAGGCTCAGGTTAAATGGAGATTCTGTTTTACAGTAAGCTCCCGCCTCTAAACTGCTCAAAGGGAATTACCAGCCTTGCTTAAAAATCTGTGACTGACTCATATTTCCCCCCACCGTCTGCGATGGAGCGGATCACTTTTCATAATTAACTTGTCGGTCAGTACACTATTTAACAGAGTCAGGCAGAATTTCTGCCCATCGGACATCGCTGGAATTTTAAGCCTTTTTTAATACCAGCGTTTTAGTGTGCTCTTAGCACATAGGAGCATCTGGCTTGCAGTCCGCAAAATCCCTTAGTCATTTTAAAATGGGTCCACTCCATTAACGGGGAAAATAAAAATCATTCCTTAACTGCATTGTTTGCTTCTTCTGAGTGTTTGACATGAAGGTTTCCGACATCGCTACAGCTTGATTACAAGCGGAACTTGCTAACGTGTGGAGCGAATAGCACAGATACATTTGAGGGGAAAGAACTTGTGGTGGTGGGGGTGGTGGGGGAGGAATAGGCTGGTAGGGTTTGATGGAATACGGTGGGAGGAGGCTCGTGTGGAGCAGAAACTCCAGCATGGACCAGTTGGGCTGAAAGGCCACTTTCACTGATTCACTGGTCAGTGGCAACTTATGCATGCCCCGTGGTTGCTATGGCAATATCTTGCTGCAGTGGTTTATGGGGTTAGCTCAGTTGGCTGGATGATTACAGTATGGTGCAGAACGATGCCAAGGGCACTTGTTCAATCCCTGTACCAGCTGTGGTAGTTCAGGGAGGTCTGCCCCCTCGCCTTGCTCCCACCTTTGGTGTGAAGTGGTGCCCTAAGCGATATAACCAATTGTCTCTCTCTAATGGACAGAGATGCCTATGGTCCATCATGGACGATTGCCAAGGAGGTGTCAGCTGTGGCTCAGTTCATAGCACCCTCGCCTTTGAATCAGAGGGTTGTGGGTTCATGTCCCACTCCCGGAAACCAAGAACTGTGAATGTACTCGAAAGAGTTATATTCTGTGACTGTTGATAACTCGAAAGAGTTACTCAATGGACGATTGACACCTGGGGACCTGGCAAAAATAATGTTTAGGAGGAGATGGTGGCAATATCACTGGAGTAGTAATCCAGAGGCTCAGATTAATGGTCTGGAGTTCAAATCCCACCATGGCAGCTGGTGAAATTTAAATTCAATTAATAAATCTGGAATTATAAGCTAGTCTCAACAACGGTGACCATGACAACTATCATTGCTGGTTGCCAAAACCCGTCTAATTCACCAATGATCCACCTTACGGGGAGGCAGTCTACCACCCTTACCCAATCTGAACTACACGTGACTCCTGACCCACAGCAACGTGGTTGACTCTCAACTGCCCTCAGAAGCTAGCAAGCCACTCAGTTCAATGGCAATGTGGGATGGGCAACAAATGCTGGCCTTGCCAGTGAAGCCCACGTCCCATCAAAGAATGAAAAAAAACATTAGCCTCATCGACTCCAAGTGCTGAGGGAGTACCACCTTGTGAAGTATTTAGGCTGCGACATTAAACTGAGGCCTGTACTGCTTGTTCAAATGAACGCACACGATCAGCTGACTCTATTTGAAGAGCAGGAAGTTCTGGCGCCCAGGCCAATGTTCCTGACTCAATCAACACCACCAAAATTAAAACTGCTGGTCAACCAAATCTTCTGGCGTTTGTGGGGCGTCACTGTGTGCAAATTGGCTGCTATTTCCACCTACTTAACAGCAACTATCCTTCGGAGATAATTAATTGGCTATGAAGCACTTTGGGACATTCCGAGGTTGCGATAAGATGCTAAGTACTTAATTTCTCTTTAGAGAGTAGATTGGGGGTAAAAGACCAGTCCTCTCTGCATAATGAAAGCAAAATATTGCAGATGCTGGAGATCAGAAATAAAAACTCTATCCTCCATTTTGTATTCTTTTCCCCCAGCGCCAGTCTGCATCTTGTTCTCATGTTTTGCTTTCAGATGGTGCTGACCTTTATTCTGCTATTAACACCCACTCTGGACCAATGCTTTGTTCCTTGACTACAACCATTACCACTCTCTTTGACTTTTGTTGCATGACATCTTTGTCACTTAATCTCCCCTCGCCCTCTAACCTATCCCTGACCTTCCCTTTTAGCTCCACCTACCCCTGCCCCCTATTTCAACAGCAGAAACCCCATCACATTCCAGCCTCTCAGTTCTGAAGAAGAGTCATATTGGATTTGAAAGGTTAACTTTGTTTCTCTCTCCACAGATGCTGCCTGACCTGCTGAGTTTTTCCAGCACTTACTGTGTTTTACTTCTCTGGCATTTGTCTATAAGCAAAGAATAATCATTATCTCTTAAACATGTTGAGCGTTTAATTTTTGCCTATTGCTTATTAGGAAGATATTTTCAGAGCCTATAACGTACAGAGGAAGGCTGTGGCTCCAAAGACTTGAAACACGTCGGGTAGGTCAAATTCTGAAAGAGGAACGAGAGGCTGACATATTCATTGGAACGCGAATTCTGGTCAAGGCCTCTTCCCTACCCTACCCATTAAGCACAGTTTCTCTTTCAGTTGGTTGACAGGACCGATGACACGGAGTAGTGGACTGAAAGAATTCCCAAGCCTTGCAACGAGCGGGAACTGATAAACATTCCTGTGTTAAAAGATAGATCGATGATTTAGACTTCGGTGGAGCTAACAGTTGAGCTGATCTCGCTGTTTGAGCCTGATTTTAATCACGCCACCATTGGTGGCCCTGCCTTTCAGTTGCCAAGTCCCTATAGGCTCTGGATTCCCTCCCTTTCCATTTTTCTCTCCTCCTCTGAGACACTCATTAAATCCCACCTCTGACCAAGCATTTGGCCGCAGGCCTAACGTGGCTTGGCCAATTGCTTGATTACAGTCAGATGTAATAGGTGCTACATCAATGCAAGCTGTTGTCAAACAAAGCCACAAAAGAAGCAGTGAAACCAAGGATAACTGCTTTTAAACTGAATTTACTGAAAGAAGGAGGTGGTTGACAGAGTAAACGTTCCCTAACCCCCATCCTACCCATAGAGGCACACCCTTGTTCTAATCTACAGGGGCAGGTTCAAACTTGTGCAAGAGAAAGCTTAAGCTGGCCTGAGGAAACTCTAGGTTTTGGGCTCAAGACTCCGCAGCAGCAATTGCGATCCCGGGAACCTCTGAATCAAGAGGCGGTGGCACAGTGATATTTTCACTGGACTAAGAATCCTGAGACCCAGGGTTCCAGGGGGCCAGGGGTTCCAAGCGATCAGGGCTCGAACCCCCACCATGACAGACGGTGAAATCTGAACTCGATAAACATCTGGAATTTAAAAGTCTGATGGTGACCATGAAATCATTGCCGATTGTCATAAAAACCCATCGGGTTCACTACTGTCCTTTAGGGGAGGAAATCTGCCATCCTTACCTGGTCTAGTTTACATGTGACCCCAGATCCACAGGCAGTGTGGTTGACCCTCTGAACAGGGGCAATTAAGGATGGGCAATGAATGCCGGCCTAGCCAGCGACGCCCCATGAATGAGCCACAGCTGGTGACAAGAAAACCTTGCATTTATACAACGCTTTTCATGACCCTTGGATGCCTTGAAGCACTTTACAGCCAAAGAAGCTCTTTCTGAAATAAATACTGTTGTAAGGTAGGAAACGAAGCAGCCAATTTGCCCACAGCAAGCTCCCACAAAGAGCAATGTGCTAATGACCAGATAATCGGTTTGCGTGTGATGTCGATTCAGGGCCAGGACACCCGGAGGAGCTCCCCTGCTTTTTGAAGTAGAACCGAGGAACCTTTCACACCCATTTGAGCAAGCATAAGGAGCCTCTGCTTAACATCTCGTCCAAGAGGCAGCACCTCTGACAGTGCAGCACTCCCTCAGTTGTGCATGGGGAGGGGGGGTGGGGCCTCCCTTTTTGTGCCCAAGCTCAGGACTTTGTGACTCAGAGGTGAGAGTGCTACCAAGGGAGCCACAGCTGATTCTAGGCCATTACTGTGCGTAGAGGGCTACATAGTCTCAGGCACTATGCTATTAACAAAGCAATGTAATTTATCATCCTATATCAGAGTCCTCTTTATTCATCTGTGTCATACTCCTCCACCTGCCCTCAATACCCTTGCTGCATCATTGGAAAAGCAGACCATAATCATTACCTTGTTTTAACTAAATGAAACACAGTTATATTCTTAACTACCAGAGAGATGACATTGAGTTGAAGACTTTAATCCAACCCTGGCGTCCTATGGAAAGTAGTAAAACACTCAACATGGCATTTAGGAAGTCAACTAGGGCTGCTTTGCCGAGCTACTGTAGCTATCTGCTATAACACACCTTGTATCAAACCAACTATATCATATTAAAGAGTAGGTGAGTTGCGAATACACGCTTCTGTTACGAGTATACACTCCGATGTTGTTGGCAGCCTCAAGATGCAAGTTGGCACCAATTTGCTGTGGGAAAACATTCCACAACAATTAACAGCTTTGTGTATGGTGATCTTCTTCCAGTCAGGTTATTCCTACCAGTGCCAGACTTGCAGTAACACGTCCTTCACCCTCCATTTACAATCACCTGCAGCCTTTACCCTCCCCCCCTGTGCCCTTCGGCCTACCCAGTGTGCTAGAGTTGCCAACTCTGAATGGAGGATTCCTCACATGACCTCCCATCTACAACCGCCCCCGCGCCCAGTCAAACAACCTTTCGTTTCCCATCTCTAAAATTTTTTCCGAAACTAATTGTGCCAAGAAAATGAAAAACGCACAATTCTTTTTAACGCGCCAATGATTTTGCACCTGCTTTTTCTCACAGTGGTGTCTGGCAAATCCATATCCAATTCCTGGAGACTCCAGATCAATGCTGGAGAGTTGGTAACCTAATGTGCCTCCCATCGTCTCGCCATCCCACCAATGATTGCAGGGATTTTTGCCGCCCTAGGCTGTGAGGACTGAGCATTCTCCCAAGACCCCTGACCGTCTCTCTCCTCCTTTGAAAATCAACTTCTCTCCCACATCTTTAATTACCCTTCCTCTTGGCTTAATATCTCCTTCCTCTATCTACCAGGCTGTATCATGGGATGCCTTGGATGATATATAAATGCATGTGGTTCTCTCCATTTAGAAACCAGGTTGGGATGGGCAAAAGCTATATTTGTACTGTGATTTTTCTTTCCAAATGGTTCATATGCGGCACAGAAACAGGCCATTCAGCCCAACCAGTCCATGTTGGTGTTCATGCTCCACTGATGCCCCAACTAAATCTATCAGTGTAACCCCATGTTCCCTTCTCTCTCAGAAGCTTAGCTAGCCTCCCCTTAAAAGCATCCACATCCTCACCACTCTCTGGGTAAAAGAGGTTTCTTCTGAATTCCTGATTGGCACAAGTCAGGAGTGTGATGGAATCCTCTCCACCTGCCTGGATGAGTGCAGCTCCCACAACACTCAAGAATTTCGACACCACCCAGGACAAAGTAGCCCACTTGATTGGCACCCCACCCACCGCCTTCAACATTCACTCCCTCCAACACAAGTGCACAGTGGCACCAGTGTGTACCATCTGCACTGCAGTAACTCACCAAGGCTCCTTCAACAGCACTTTACAAACCCGCAACCTCTATCACCTAGAAGGATAAAGGCAACAGATGCATGAGAACACCCCCTTCCAAGTCACACACCATGTTGACTTGGAAATATATCGGCGTTCCTTTACTGGGTCAAAACCCTGGAACTCCCTTCCTAACAGCACTGTGGGTGTACCTACACCACATGGACTGCAGCGGTTCAAGAAGGCAGCTCACCCCCACCTTCTCAAGGGCAATTAGGGATGGGCAATAAATGCTGACCCAGCCAGCGGTGCTCACATCTCAGGAACTAATAAAGAAAGGATTGCTTGATGACTACCTTATATTGATGGCCTCTAGTTAATTTCTTCCCTACAACTGGAAACAATCTCTCTTTATCCACCCTTATCAAAATCTTTCAACTGGTCATAGAATAAAAATATCATATACCCTCCATTAAACATTATTAAAACCACAATGCTAACAATGTGACTCCAATTCAACTGTTTTTTGAGTGTTGGTGGTGATTCAGTTGGCAGCACTGTTACCTCTGAGTCACAAAGTCCTAGGTTTAAGTCCCCAGGGTTTAGCACAAAAAAACAAGGCTGATGCTCTAGTGCAGTACTGAGGGAGTGCTGCATCGTTGGGGGTGCCACCTTCGGATGAGGCATTAAACGGAAGCTCCTTCGGCTTGCGGAGGTGGATGCAAAAGATCCGCTGATACTACCACGCAGAAGAGCAGGGCAGTTACCCTCCGGTGTCCTGGCCAGAATTTACCCCTCAATCAACATCACAAAATCCAATTCGCTGGTCATCATCACATTACTGCTTGTGGGAGCTTGCTGTGCGCAAATTGGCTGCCGTGTTTCCTACGTTACAAGAGTGACTACACTTCAGTACCTCATTGGCTGCAAAGCGCTTTGAGACGTCTGGTGGTCATGAAAGCTGTTATATAAATGCAAGTCTTTCTTTCATCTTACTATAATGGTTATCCCATTGTAGTAGAACCGGCTGCCTTAAGCCCTGATACCTGACGAGGTGCCCTCGACAGGTTAACACTAGGCACTGACTGAGACGCTAATCTGTCCGTTGACAGCTGTAAGAAAAGGAACTACTAAAAGGCCAAGAAGCACAAGAGCCTTGGGGTAGGGTGTCCAATCCTTCTGGGGTAGAGAGGGTTTGGGGTCTGGGTCTGGGTAGGGTTGAGTAAATGTATTCCTGGAGGTTTCATCACATGACTGTCCCTCACACTGAAGCCATTAGTCGGCCAACACATCCATCCCTGTGACGCACTATCTTCCCACGCCAACTGGAAAGCAAAAAGACTCATTACCCAAATGGTTGATGCTTGACTGTCAGCCAAACAGCCATTTTTTTCCCCCATACCAGAGAAACGTTCGAAGAAAATGACAAAAAAAAAGCAATCTTTTTTCTCCAGGGTTGCACACAGCAGTGTCCCGGAGTTTGATTTTCAATCCCTGGAGACTCCAAGCCAATCCTGGGTTGTGGGGGAGTGCGGCAGTTGGCAACCCTGGTTATAGGGGGGGTGGAATGAACCACGGACCAGGGCGAACTCGATGAAGCCACAAAAATTAATCGTCAGCTTAGCCAGACTCTGGTGGTTGATGAGATCATGAGAATGAACTCTGGTGCTCTGCAGCCTTGTCAGGAATTCTGACTCAGTTTTACTGTCTCACGCAGTACCTCAGACAAGATAAACCTTTCCAGATGAGGACATGTTCTCAAATTGGATTTTTTTTTTATGGAGCTGGGGGCAGGGGGAAGCATAACAGGCAGTCGGAATGTGCATGCCTGGAGGGCTTAAGGAATGAGGTCATGCAATCTGGCAGGCGACCTTTGACCCATGATGGATATGAACTTTCATTCAGTACCAGGTCTCTCAAATCTCACCCCCATGCAGTCGCACTAATGTTTGCTTTCCAACAGTCACTAATTTCAACTTGTTTCGCAATTCGCCTATTCATTTCTTAAACAGGCATCAGCAGAAGGTTTTATGCAAGATTTTACCTCATAACATAAACACAGAATGGGGAAGATCAGTTGGGCTAGATTTTTTTTTATTCATTCACAGGGTGTGGGCATCGCTGGCTAGGCCAGCATTTATTGCCCATCCCTAATTGACCTTGTTCAGAGGGCATTTAAGAGTCAACCGCATTGCTGTGGGTCTGGAGTCACACATAGGCCAGACCAGGTAAGGGCAGCAGATTTCCTTCCCTAAAGGACATTTGTGAACCAGATGGGCTTTTACAACAATCGGCCATTACCAAGGCTGGCTTTTACGTCCAGATTTATTAATTAAATTTAAACTCAGGTGGGATCTGAGCCCATGTCCCCAGAACATTTGCCTGAGGCCTCAAGATTGCTAGGCCAGTGACATAACCATTACACCGCTGCCCCACCCCTGAATAGTATGAATAGAAATAGATAGAGAGATGATGGAGGAGGAACTGGAAGGTACAATGAGCGGAAGTGGAGTGTTTACAATTGTTATTTTTAGAAGTTATACTTCGCTTTCCTCGCTGGCTGAGAGTTTACGTTTGGAGCATTGTTCGGACCTGGCGGGGATGGGGAGAATGGGGAGGGTCCGGAGAGTAACTTTAACCCAAATCAGATTGGCCATCCAATTTACAGGCCACTTTTTTTTTTCACAGACATTAACAGCACAGTAGGAGGCCACTCGGTCCATTAAGTCCATGCCAGCTCTCTGTAGAGCAATCCAGTTCGTCCCATCCTCCTGCTCTCTCCGTCAAGTGTCCATCCAATTTCCATTTAAAATCATTGATCTTCTCCGCTTTCACCACCCTTGTAGACAGCGGGTTCTAGGTCACTACCACTCGCTGCCTAAAAATGTTCTTCCTTACATCTCCTCGCGCATCTCTTGTCCAAAACCTTAAATCTGTGTCTCCTGGTCTTCGTGCCCTCAGCCTACAGGAAGAGCTCTTCTTTGTCACTTCAATTTCCATTGACAAGAGGGGCTGAGGGGTCTGGGGAGGAAATTCCAGACATTAGGGCCCCGATAGCTGAAGGCTTGACCGCTAATGGTGGAGCAGTCAAAATCTGAGGCACTCAAGAGGCCAGAATTAGAGGAGCGCAGATATTTCCGATGGTTGTGGGGCTAGACGAGATTAGAAAGATAGGGAGAGGCGTGGTTATGGAGGGATTCGAAAACAAGGATGGGAATTTTAAAATCGAGGCATTGCTTGATGGGAGCCAATGTAGGTCAGTGAGCACAGGGGCGATATAGGTGAATGGGTCATGGCTCCAGACCCCATAGTCTTAAATGCCCTCTGAGCAAGGGGCAATTAGGGATGGGCAATAAATGCTAGTCAAGCCAGCGATGCCCGCACCCCATGAACGAATAATAAAAAGAGGCCCGGACTGCACGCTTGCCAAGGGTTAGATTTTCGCTGTTACTTATATCAGGCCTGTAATTTAGAGAAATATCTTACAATGCTGAACACAGGGGTAAAATTACTGCAATGTTAGCATTTAGCTCAGTGTGAGAGTGCGTGAGCTATAAAACTTATAAAACCGGCTGCATCAGGGACATTGCCATTTCATGGGACCTGCCAACACTCTGTGGACTAAAAATCAATTGCAAGTTCATTGACCTATATACGTCTCTTTCACTCCTAAGCATGTGCAGTCAGAGGTTCCCCATGTCCCCCACTGGCCCCCACCTCCTCCCAACCATATACTCTCTTATTTTCAAATCCCTCTATGGCCCTGCCCCTCCCTATCTTTGTGTAACCTCCTCCAATCCCTACAACCGTTGAGATGTCTGCACTCTTCCGATTCTGGTCTCTTGTGCGTCCCCCAATTTTAACCTCTCCACCGCCGGTAGCTCCGCTTTCAGCAGGCTAGGCCCCACGCTTTGGAATTCCCTCCCTAAATCTCTCTCTGCCTCTCTCTCTCCTCCTTTAAGACGCATGATAAAATGCTACCCCTTTGACCAACCTTTTGGTCACCTGCCCTCATACGGGTCGAGTATGCCTTATCCATAAAACCCGAAAACGAAAACGTGTCCAGGAGCCACACTTGTTTGAACCTCAGTGACCTTTAGCGCGGGAAGCCTGTGACCCAAGCCGACAAGGCCCGAGCCGAGGTGAACCTCACCGACCGCACCCTGACCTTTAGCATAGGAAGTCTAGTCGTTTGTTTGCGCTGTTTACCTCGCGAACCCCTGCCTACAAACAGAAGCACAGATGGCGCCACGAGTGGGAACTTATTACAGGTACCCTGTATTTATTACTCAGTGGTACATCTTACTTTTCTAGCCATTTTATTTACTTTTAGACAACAGCTAACCTAGGCTTTGGCCATTGTAAGCAGACCTGGGCCTATACGCGGTATCCAAAAACCGGAATTATCTGAAACGCAATTGGCCCCAAGGGGTTTTGGATAAAGGCTACTCAACCAGTGTTTCCTTGTGTGGTTCGGTGTCGAACTTTGTTTGATAATGCTCCTCCAAAGTGCCGAAAATGGTTTACTACCTATTTACTAGAATGGGGCCAAGGATGAGGGATTACAGTTATTCAGAAGGACTGGAGCTGGGGTTGTTCTCTTCAGAGCAGTGAAAGCCGAGAGGAGGTTTGAAAGGAGTCTTTAAAACCGTGCTTGAGACAGATGAAGTAAAGGAAAAGTGCACCCAGTGGCTGAAGAGTCGATAACCAGGGGGGCATCTCTGATTTGAGGTGATTGGCACAAGAGCCAAAGACGGCGTGAGGTAAAACTTGCCTCAGGCAACGAGCTGTTAGGATTTGGAATACGCGCTGCCTGAGAGGTCACTGGGGACAGATTCGATTGTAGCCTTCAAAAGGGAGTTGGGTAAATACCCGGAGGAGAGAAAAACAAAATTGCAGGGATAGGGGGAAAGAACCGGGTGACAAACGGGACTGCTCTCCAAAAGAGTCCGCACAGGCTTGATGGGCCGAATGGCCTCCTTCCGTGCTGTATAATTCTCCGATTCTCCAACAGATGCAAGGTAAAGGAAAGAAGGACTGAGGAGGTTGGGCAGTCCAAATGACAGGCTGGTCATGATCCAGGACCAACTGGAGGCTATATTTATATATTGCTATGCAGTAATAAACTCAATATGAATGTGACACATTGTGGGTCAAGATGGGCGAACTATGGGCTGGCAGCCATTTGCTGCTCTCCAACCCTGCAAGTCCTGCCAAGCAGCCCAGTACGTTCTTGGGCTTATGAACCTTACTCACTGATTAGCTATGTTTGAATTTTATGCGGCTGATGCTCTGGTACAGGCTGTTTTTAATGGCAGGCAAGTGAATAACTCATAAAGAAATAAGGAGCCGTTTCCAAAGCACACACGCATTAGTATTAACTGTAAATGTCAGGCTCTTTGGGAGGAAAAACTAAATGGCATAATTTTAAAGAGGCCTGTAACAAAGAGACCTGGAGATTCACATAACTATTACTTAAAGGCGCCAGGACAAGTTAAGAAAAAGCACATCAGATTCTCCACTTTATTAATCGACGCATGCAATAGAGTCACGCTCAACCTTGACAAAGCGTTTTTTAGGCCTCAGCTAGAGCACTGTGCCCAATTTTGGCACCACGCTTTAGGAAGGATGTCAAGCCTTTTGAGTGGGTACAGCGGAGATTTACCAGAATGGTACCAGGGTCGATGGACTTCCATTACGTAGAGAAACTGAGATTGTTCTCCTTGGAGCAGAGGAGATTAAAGGTGGCTTCAATGGAGGCGTTCAAAATCATGAGGGGGGCTTTGGTAGGATAAATGAGGAGAAAATGGTTCCCATTGGCAAGAGGTTTGAGAACCAGAGGAGCCTTTTTAGGTAACTGGTGAAAGAGCCAGAGGGGAGATGAGGAGCGAGTTTTTTACACAGGGATTTGTCATGTTTTGGAATGCACTGACCGAAAGGATGATGCAAACAGGTTCAATAGTAACTTTCAAAAGGGATTTATACTTCCAAAGTTATGGAGGAGGAACAGGGGATCAATTGGATTGGCTCTTCCAAAGAGCTAGCACCGGCAAGATGGGCTGAATAACCTTCTCCTGTGTTGTGTGATACTATGAGAAGTGCTGTGGAGCCCAGGGAGGCATTTGTAAGAGACAGGAAGCGGGTTGCGAGGATTGTGAGTCAAGCAATGCAGTTTTTTCTTCTGTTCAGCAGCTCAGATGGGAGGCACTCGGGGCTGTGACAAATACTAGCTTGTTGTGGAGTCAGATCCAGCACAAGAGATTTCCAGACCCTGGTGAGTGGCTGGAGAATGTGTGGAATTCACAGATGTGGTAACAGATGAATGGGGTAGAACAGCGCCGCCTGGTGACAGGCAATCTGTCATTGCAATGCGACAGGCAAATGTTGACATGGCAGTTTCTCAGTTGTAAATGTTAACCAGTGAATTTTTACGTGAGAAAGGTGGACAGAAAATTGTGATGCTGGAATTAAGGGTAATATGGACAGTGCATGTCACATACAAGACTTTAAAGATAGTAATGGTTGTTGAAAAATATTATTCCTGTTCAGTAGAATGGATAATAGGTACAACAACTTGAATTTATATAGCACCTTGAACATATAAACATACATAAGTACAGAAGGCAGCTATTCGGCCCATCATGTCCATACCAGCTGATAAACCAATCCAGCTCAATTCTGCCCTCCAGCTCTTGGTTCATAATCCTGAAGCTTATGGCACCTGAAGTGTATATTCAAGTGTTGTTGTCAATGTGATAAGGGTTTCTGCCTCTACTACCTTTCAGACTGTGAGTTCCAGGCCTCCACCACCCTATAAATGAACAAATTACTCAACTCCCCTCTAATACTTCTACCAATCACTTTAAATCTATGCCCCCTGATTAGTGGCCTCTCTAATAAAATGTTCCAACGGTACTTCACGGGAGCATTATCAGACCAGGAGATATTGGGACAGGTGACTAGAAGCGTGGTTGTAGAGGCAGGTTTTAAGGAGCGAAAACAGAGGAGAGAGACTTAGGAACAGGAGGGGGCCATTCAGCCCCTCTAGCCTGTTCCACCATTCAATTAGATAGTGGTAGATCTGTGTTTAACTCCATTTATCTGCCTCGGTTTTGCAACCTTTAATGCTCTTGCCTAACAACAATCTGTGAATGTCAAGTTTTAAAATTTTCAATTGGCAGTATAATATTTCATTATAATATAAAGTCAAAGGAAAACGCCAGTAAAATTGTCATTGGGAATTTGAAACGCTACTTTTTCCTACAATTTTGCCCCTTCCTGTGTCTTTGTTAACATGGCTGCATTCACACCTTACTCTGGGGGATGGACTGGGTTTAAACCAGCAGGTGTCACCTATGCTGTTCCACTGTTGATCCACCAGGAGGCACAATAGAACCGTATAGGAAGAGCCCACCTGCCCACAGCCCCCCCAGCCATAGTTTCTGACCAAAGATCAGTTACACACAGCTAAGGGAAGGAATTGTGCAAATACACAATTAGGACTAGGACTTACTCTAGACTTTATTGCCAGGAGGTCAAAGTTGTAACATAGCAAACTAATCCTCCTCTACCTAACACAGCACAGACATTGAGTTTCACTTGCATATAGTACTCCAAATGGCAGTCCCTTTTAGATTCATGTTTCCCTACTGACCTGATTCCTCACAGCCAGGCTCTTAAAGGCCAATTTTCTGTCTGGGACCGAGCTAGTAATCTAAGAAGGCTGCACTGTACATGACACTTATATACAATTAACCATGGGATAGAGCCTTGTACTTTGAATTAACTGCTGATTGCTACATTATAAATCTACAGTAATGGCTCCACAATCGTTAACTTTCACCATACATCCAAGGACAGGCAAGATCCAAGCATGTCAGCTACAACACAAGCGTCTGCCCAGAAATGTGCACAAAAAGCAGGACAAGTCCAAACCGGACAATTATCACCCCATCAGTCTACTCTCCACCATCAGCAAAGTGATGGAAGAGTTCGTTGACAGTGTTATCAAGCAGCACTTACTCAGTAATGATCTGCTCACTGACACTCAGTTTGGGTTCCGCCAAGGTCACTCAGCTCTTGACCTCATTACAGCCTTCATCCAAACACGGAAGAGCGGGACTCAAGAGGTGAGGTGAGAGTGACTGCCCTTGACATCAAGGCAGCATTTGACCGAGTGTGGAATCAAGGAGCCCTAGCAAAACTGGAGTCAATGGGAATCTGGGGGAAAACTCTCCACTGGTTGGTGTCATAACTAGCACAAAGTAAGATGGTTGTGGTTGTTGGAAGTCAATCATCTCAGTCCTGAGACATTGCTTCAAGTGTTCCTCAGGGTAGTGTCCTAGCCCCAAACTTCTTCAGCTGCTTCATCAATGACCTTCCTTCCATCGTAAGGTCAGAAGTGGGGATGTTCGCTGATGATCGCACAATGCTCCGCCGGGAGCGGGAGGAACAAGGATTTCTGTAGGAGCTGTTAATCCATTTCACACAGGCAGATACTTTTAATCTATGATGGGTTTATAGGAGTCAGTAGCAAGGCAGCTCATATTGCTCATATTCGTGGCTCCTCAGATACAGAAGTAGCCCGTTCCCATATGCAGCAAGACTTATACTACATTCAGGCTTGGGCTGATAAGTGGCAAGTTGCATTCACACTACACAAGTGCAAGCAATGACCAACTCTAACAAGAGAGAATCTAAACCATCACCCTTGACATTTAATGGCATTAACATTGCCGAATCCCCCACTATCAACATCCTGGGGATAACCATTGACCAGAAACTGAACTGGACCAGCCATATAAATACTGTGGCGATAAGAGCAGGAATCCTGCAGTGAGTAACTCACCTCCTGACTCTCCAAAGTCTGTCCACCACCTACAAGGTGCAAGTCAGGAGTATGATGGAATACTTTCCACTTGCCTGGATGAGTGCGGCTCCAACAACACTCAAGAAGCTCAACACCATCCTGGACAAAGCAGTCTGTTTGTTTGGCACCCTATCCACCACCTTAAAATTCACTCCCCCCACCAGCAACGCACAGTGGCAGCCCATCTGAAAGATGCGCTGCAGCAACTCAGCAAGACTCCTTCCACAGTGCCTTCCAAACCCATGATCTCCACCACCTAGAAGGACAAGGGTGGCAGGTGCATGGGAACACCACCACCTGCAAGTTCCCCTCCAAGCCACTCACCATCCTGATCTGGAAATATATCGCCGTTCCTTCACTGTCGCTGGGTCAAAATCCTGGAACTCCCTCCCTACCAGCACAGTGGATGTACCTACACCACAGGGACTGCAGCGGTTCAAGAAGGCAGCTCACCACCACCTTCTCAAGCGCAATGAGGGATTGGCAATAAATGCCTAGCCAGCGATGCCCACAGCCCGTCAACAAATTTTAAGAAGCTGATTAAACAGTTGTCATTTGCACCAACAGCCTGTGCCAAACAAATTAATGTAATTCCCCCCCAACATTAAACTTTTAAGGATTTATATAGTAGAGGAACAACTTACATTTACATAGCACTCTTCACATTCACAGGACATTCCAACCCACTTTATAGTCAGTGAAGAATAGTCACTGTTATACAGTTGGAAACATTTACACACAGCAAGATCCCACACACAGCAACTTGATAATGCTAATTTTAATGACGCTGATCGAGGGATACACATTGACCTGGCCAGGACAAGAGAGAGAGAACTCTGCTTCGAGACAGCGCCACAGGGTCTTTTAAGTGCACCTGAGAGGGCAGGCAGGGATCTCGGTTTTGCATCTCATCTGAAATAGGATACCTTTGACAGTGCAGCGCTCAGATAAAAGCAAGATACCGCGGATGCTGGAAATCTGAAATAAAAATGGAAAATGCCGGGGGGGTGGGGGAAAAAACTCAGGGGGTCCGGCAGCTTCTGTGGAGAGAGAAACAGAGTTAACATTTCCAGTCCGTATGACTCTTCTTCAAGAAGATTCTCTCCTTCAAGATGATTCATATGGACTTGAAACGTTAACTCTGTTTCCCTCTCCACAGATGCTGCCGGACCCCCTGAGTTTTTCCAGCATCTTCTGTTTTTATTACAGGGCAGCAGTCCCCTGGAGACTCAGTCTATCTAAATTCATTCAAGCCTCTGGAACAGGGCTAGAACCCACAACTGTCGGCAGAAAAGGCAAAAAGTGCCACCAACTGAGCCACAGTTGACACTCGCATCTTGTGAAGAAGTAACTGAGGTGACTAAAGGGCTCAAATCTAATTGTAGAGGGTTAATAGTGATAATACATCAGGGGTTGTGACCTGAAGATTAAAGTAACTGTACTCATTAAACAATTTGAACAAAGGAGATTTAATATTTTCCAAATGACAATGTAGCCAAAATTCAAAAACAGGCTATTGGAAGAACTGACTATTCTGGTTCTAGGTGCCTCGCTTTACAAAGCAATTCAAATAAAGTTAAAAAAAATGTCAAGTTTGTCACTGAGCATTACACTGCGGCCGGGACCTGTTAAACCATTTTATAAAGACAATCCGAATCAACAATGGTTCTTTCGGGAGGGGGCCCCATTTATTATCGTTAGGGAGGGAGGGGTTTATTTTTCCTCCCCCCTAAATAGTAACGTGAGAAAATTGGGAGAGCTTGTTTCAAAGCATTCATTCATTTCGGAATCGCAACATTTGATCCATCCTTCCAAATACAAATACAAATCACTTAAAGCTTTTGTTTGGAACTTTTTTGTTACTTTAAAACAAAACTTTTTTTTTTAAAAGACCAGGAAGGGTTGAAAAGCTGCAGCAAAGATGTTTGAACAGGTCGGTTTCATCTGCAGCAATCGCTCTGATGAGGGTTTCAGACTGGATTTCCTGGCTCCAGGAATTTGCTCCCATCGACAATATGGAGTGGATCTAAAATGCCAGTGTTGAGATTAAAATTGCAGCTTCTCATTTTCACCCCAGGGATTTTAAAACTTTTTTTTTACACACCAGCATGTTACAGACTGGGGGGGGAAATAGTACATTTTTATCATGATTCTACCTAACTATAACGATCTGTTTCAAGCAGCTCCATTTGTGACTGCAACATTGCAACTCTTTCCTGTTTTAATTTTTTTACTTCTAAACCAACTTTAAACGGTTTGCAACTCTTTTTATATTTCAGGCATTTTTAAGAAAAAAAATCTCCCACTGTTCTGTTCCAGTTTCACTCTCCAGAGGCGGCTGTCAGAATCCTTTCCTCTGGCACTGGGGCTAACAATTGTCACAAAAGAATTTTATATTGAAATGAGAAATCTCTTACCCCAAAGAGTTGCTTTAACTGCGGCAAACTTTTGCAAGAGGTTAATGTGTCTCTGGCTGATGTGCAGTCGTTGGTTGTCCTCTGCCTCCCTGGTGGTCTTGAACCCTATTTTCCCCTTTACAAAATTCCCTCGTTTCACTGCACCAGAACTTTTCTCTGCTTGACGTTTGCTGCAGTAGCTGGAGAGGCGAGAGAGGGTGGGAGGGGCAAAAGATCAACGCTTGATGGACATCGATATTACCCAACCCAAAAGGTTCAGGCTGGTTCTTGTCATTCCGCCCCCCCCATTGTAATAAGAGGAAGGCTTGTCACAGAATTGTTACAGGGTAGAAGGAGGCCGTTCGGCCCGTCGTGCCCACACTGGCACAGGGGGTGAATAACTCTCCACAGAATTCCTAGCCTCTGACCCGCCCTTGAGCAATTCGCTTAGTGCCACTCTCCTGCCTTTCCCCCACAACCCTGCACGCTCTTCCTTTTCAAATAGCAGTCTAATCCCCTTTCGAATGCCTCGATTGAACCTGCCTCCGCCACACTCGCGGGCAGTGCGTTCCAGACCCCAACCACTGGCTGCGTGAAAAAGTGTTTTCTCACATCGCTTTTGCTTCTTTTGCAAATTACTTTAAATCTCTGCCCATTCTCAATCCTCTCATGAGTAGGAGCAGTTTCTCCCTACCTACTCTGTCTGCACCCTCATGACTTTGAACACCTCCATCAAATCTCCTCTTAGCCTTCTCTTCTCCAAGGAAAACAGTCCTAACTTCTCCAATCTATCTTTATAATTAAAGTTCCTCATCCCTGGAACCATTCTTGTGAATCTTTTCTGCACCCTCCCTAAAATCTTCACACATTTCCACAGTGCCCAGAACTGGACGTAATACTCTAGTTGAAACTGAACTAGTGTTTTGTACAAGTTCAGCATAACCTCCCTGCTCTTGTACTCCAAGCCCCTGACAATAAAGCCTACGAAAGGCAATCTGAATTAAAAATATCAGAAATTGATTTGTTTTCAGAATTCATCAAATGTAAGTAAAAAGGACTTAAATCTCTAATGGGATCTCATGCACTATTATTGTTAATGATGACATTTATTTCACAATGTGCTTCGTTACTACTGGTCTCAAGTGGTGGGTTAGCACCATTGCTTCTGAGCCAAAAGGCTGAAGGGTTAAAATCCCACTCCAGAGGCTTCAGCACAAAATCTAGGCTGATGTAATCCAGTGCAGCACTAGAGGAAGTGCTGTCGTGTCAGCGATGCTGCTTTTTTTTGGATTAGATGTTAAGCTGCCTCCGCTTCTGCTCTCTCGGGTGCCACTACTCCAAAGGAGAGGCTGTCATGCTTCCTGCATTAGAAGAGTGATTACACTTCGGAAAGGATTTCATTGGCTGTAATGCGTCTTGGGATGTCCTGGCAGGACAGCTGATTTGCCCACAAGCGACCACGAGCAGCAGTGGGGCCATGGGCAAATAGTTCCATGTTGGTAGAGCTGGTTTAGGGATAGACACGGGCAAGGGCACCAAGGAGAATTCACATGCCCTTCTTCAAAATCTTTTACCTGGGAGGGCAGACTGGGGGCAGTTAAATATCTCATTCAAAAGGTGACACCTCTGACAGTTCAGCACTCCCTTGGTACAGTGCTGGATGTGATCTTGGATCTTGGGCTCAGGTTTCCAGAATGGAAATTATACCCAAGAACTTTGGTTTCAAAGCCAAGAATTGCACCCACTCTGGCAGGGCTGCCACCGGCTCTGATTACCCCCCCATTCATCTGTTATCCTCATTGTGGATCATAAATGAGATTGTCCTTGGTCAGGACTTATAGATAATGCTGGAAGCAAGGCTGTTGGTAAACTTTTCCTTTTATTGAACGTTCTACTAAATGCATACGGTACAAGGCTGAACACGGGGCTTCACACAGAGCTTTTTAAACTATTTCGCAGGATGTAGGCATCGCTGGCTAATCTAACATTTATTGCCCATCCCTAAATGCCCCTAAGAAGGTGGTGGTGAGCTGCCTTCTTGAACAACTGCAGTCCATGTGGTGTATGTACACCCGCAGTGCTGTTAGGGAGGGAGTTCCAGGATTTTGACCCAGCGACAGTGCAGGAACGGCCGATATATTTCCAAGTCAGGATGGTGAGTGACTTGGAGGGGAACTTCCAGGTGGTGGGGTTCCCATGTGTCTGCTGTCTTTGCCCTTCTAGGTGGTAGAGGCCGCAGGTTTGGCAGGTGCTCTTGAAGGAGCCTTGGTGAGTTGCTGGGTGTATCTTGTAGATGGTACACACTGCTGCTACTGTGCGTTGGTGGCGGAGGGAGTGAATGTTGAAGGTGGTGGATGGGGTGTCAATCAAGCGGGGCTGCTTTGTCCTGGACGGCGTCAAGCTTCTTGAGTGTTGTGGGAACTGCACTCATCCAGGCAATTGAGGAATATTCCATCACACTCCTGACTTGTGCCTTGTAGATGGTGGAGAGGCTTTGGGCAGTATGGAGATGAGTTACTCGTCACACGATTCCTAGCCACTGCCCTGCTCTTGTAGGCATAGTATTTATATGGCTAGTCCAGCTCAGTTTCTGGTCAATGGTAACCCCTCAGTGTTGGTAATAGGGATAGGGCCGTTGAATGTCAAGGGGAAATGATTGGATTTTCTCTTGTCTTCTATCTCTCCATATACTCTGTTGTCATATGATCTTAAATCACTGATGATGTAGACTATCTATTTGTATATTTACCATTAGCCCTTTACACTACAATTCACATCACTCTTTCCCCAATCAATATCATGCTTATTGCCCTGTCTAGTATTACACCTGTTGCCTCCATCCAGCTGTTGTTTTGTCTGATATTACTTTCATTGCCCTGTCCAGTCTTAATTTCATTGCTCCCATCACTATTACTTGCAGTTCCCTAGCCTATAATACTTGCATAGCTCCATCCAATATCATCTAGGTGTTTAAATTTCTGGTTTGAGGATCTATTCCTGTGAGGAGGTGCCAGTGTGTGAGATGAGCTGGTAGAGTACCAAGCTTAATCTCATTACCCCTGGGCTAGGCGTGGATGGAGGAAATAAAACATTGTTTTCATAGCTGAGCACTATGACTCTTTCTAGCTCTGTGAAGCAGGAACAATACTCAGCTTCATTGCCACACCCCTGCATGCCAATTAGCCTGCTGGTGCATATTGGTTAAGTTTATGCACACAGGGGCAGATGGCAGTTGTGGTATAGTGGTATTGCTGCTGGTCTAACAATCTAGAGAAATGCTTTGTGGGACCTGGGTTCAAATCCCACCAATGCAGATAGCAAAATTTGAACTCAGAGAAAATCTGGAATTAAAAGTCTAATGATGACTATGAAGCCATTGTTGTTAAAGCCCATTATGTTCACCAATGCCCCTTTTTTTTAGGGAAAGGAAATCTGGCCTACATGTGACTCCAGACCCACAGCAATGTGGTTGACTCTTAAATGCACTCTGAAATGGCCAAGCAAACCACTCAATTGTATCAAACCGCTACAAAGTCTCAAAGGAATGAAACTGGACAGACCACCCAGCATTGACCTTGGCACTGGAAACGACAACTGCAATCTCAGCCCTGTCGACCCTGCAAAGTCCTCCTTACTAACATCTGGAGGCTTGTGCCAAAATTGGGAGAGCTGTCTCACGGACTAGTCAAGCAACAGCCTGACATAGTCATACTCATAGAATCATACCTTTCTGCTTGATTGGTAAACATTCCATAAGGGCACATTCCATAAGACATAGGAGCAGAAATTAGGCCAATCGGCCCATCGAGTCTGCTCCGCCATTCAATCATGGCTGATAAGTTTCTCAACCCCATTCTCCCGCCTTCTCCCCGTAACCTTTGATCCCCTTACCAATCAAGAACCTATCTATCTCGGTCTTAAATACACTCAATGACCTGGCCTCCACAGCCTTCTGTGGCAATGAATTCCATACATTCACCACTCTCTGGCTAAAGAAATTTCTCCTCATCTCTGTTCTAAAAGGTCTTCCCTTTTTCACGCCCTCTAACACCGACGCACAGTAGCAGCAGTGTGACCCATCTACAAGATGCACTGCAGAAACTCACCAAGGCTCCTTAGACAGCACCTTCCAAACCTGTGGCCTCTACTGCCCAGAAGGACAAGGGCAGTGGGCACATGGGAACACCACCCCTGGAAGTTCCCCTCCAAGCCACTCGCCATACTGACTGGGAAAAATATCGTCGTTCCTTCACTGTCGCTGGGTCAAAATCCTGGAACTCTCTCCCTAACAGCACTGTGGGTGTACCTGCACCACATGGACTGCAGTGATTCAAGAAGGCAGCTCACCACCACCACTCAAGGGTAATTAGGGATGGGCAATAAATTCTGGCCAAGCCAGCGACACCCTCATCCCTTGAATGAATAAAAAAACAAAGAAGGAACGCCCCTCATGAAATGCATCTGAAAAAACCTCACTCCTGGCAGGAGACACTTTGTTCAAGAGAGACCAGGATAATAGGGAAGAAAAAAATAGGGAAAAGTTGGCCCTATTCTTACCTTGCAGGTGTTGCATATCTGGAAAACATTAGCTAGGTAATTGGAATTTGCAGGTGATGTTAGTTCACATGAGATTCCCTCCTCGCTCTCCTCCCCTTCCATTAACCGAACACACCCATGCATTGACAGGCCAGCTCAGACACATCTTCAACCTCCTCAACATGTTGGTATAATAAAAACAGCATAAACATTGTGGTTATTAATTTCTTGTTTCCCACTTCAGGATCGTTGCTGTGGGAGATGTGATGTTGTCTCATGATTGACAGTCCTCCTGCAATGGGTCGTGATTATCTTCCCCTCAACCCTTACATCAGGATATGATCTGAGCCTAATCTCACATGCCATGGATTTAGGCTCCACGAAAGGAATGACCGATTAGGAAGAGACTATTTTTCCTGGCTAGCAATTTAAAGCTGCGATCAAGAGAGTTTTTTTTATTCTTTCATGGGATGTGGGTGTCACTGACAAGGCCAGCATCTGTTGCCCTTCCTGAATGGTTTGCTCGGCCATTTCAGAGGGCAGTTAAGAGTCAACCATGTTGTTGTGAGGCTGGAGTCACATGTAGGCCAGACCGGATAAGGGTGGTGGCAGATTCCCTCCCCTAAAGAACATTGGTGAACCAGATAGGCTTTTACAACAATCCATGATAGTTGTTGTGTTCACCAATACTGAGACTAGCTTTTTAACTTTATTGATTGAATTTAAATTCAACCAGGTGATGTGGTGGGATTTGAACCCATGCCCTCCAGAGCACGGATTACTAGGTCAGTGTAGCACCATCGCCTCCCCACTAAGTAAGGGAGTTTAGGAGATTTTTTTCTTTACACATCAGGCTGTTGAATCATACAATGTCCTGCCACAATGAATGGATGGGGTAGAGACAATTGTTCCTTTTGAGGGAAAATTTGATAAGTATTTCAATCAGAAAAAGATATGGGGCTACCCGGTTGTGAAGGCAATGGAATTAGTTTGGGATTATCAAGTCAGCACTGACACAATGGACCAATTGGCACCACATCCACAAACATGCACTCCCTCCACCTCCGACGCACAGTGGCAGCAGTGTGTGTACCATCTACAAGATACACTGCCAGAATTCACCAAGGCTCCTTCGACAGCACCTTCCAAACCCAGGGCCACTGCCATCTAGAGGACAAAGGCAGCAGGTAGATGGGAACACCACCACCATATGTAAGTTCCCCTCCAAGTGACTCACTATCCTGACTTGGAAATATATCGGCCGTTCCTTCACTGTCGCTGAGCCCAAATCCTGGAACTCCCTCCCTAACAGCACGGTGGGTGTACCTACACCACATGGACTACAGCAGTTCAAGAAGGCAGCTCACCCCCACCTTCTCAAGGGGCAGTTAGGGATGGGCAGTAAATGCCGGCCCAGCCAGTGAAGCCCACGAGCCTTGAAAGAATTAAAAAAAAAAATTTGGAAAGCAAACAGGGTGAAGATGTCTGGCTTGTTCGGGTGAACGTTTATTGATCGGAAACATTAACTCTATGGGCAGAATTTTGGGCCTCATGGGCAGGTGCGTGCCCCACCCAGTTGGGTGTAAAACAGTGCGAGAAGACGTTGGGCGAGTGTCCCGACATCATCCTGCGCGATATTCCGCTCGGCGGGCGCGTGCAAAAGTCGGGAGCGCGACCGCCGGCAACTAAGCCCATTAATTGTCTCCGATTTTTCGTGGTTCGTCCAACCTTACGGTTGGCGGACGGGCAAATCGGCCGGGCGGCCTTTACATTTTTCATCAAACCTCATCCAAGGGCGGGGTGAGGTTTCCGATACTGAATAAAATAAAAATGGAAACCCGTGGACAGCACTTTTATCGTCTGTATGTTCAGGTGCCTGACGGTGACGCTCGGACATTGTTTTTCTGATCTTCGAAACTTTATTTCGTGGTTTTCGGGTCTGCAGTCCCGTGAGAGGCAGCTCTCTGCCTTCAGGGAGGTTTCGCCCAGCGCCCGGTCCCGCGTTGCTGTCATCACCTGCCCTCCTCCTGCACCCCCCCAACCCCGGCAGCGCTGTGCTTTTCAGGCTGGCTGCCCGTTAATTGGCCAGCTAGCGTGAAATCGCGGCCGGGGGTCCGTTTCCCGGCCGATCACGGGCCCGCTGATCGCGCCTGCCCGCAGAGCCGAAAATTCAGGCCCATGTGTTTTCCTCTCTGGAAAGATGTTCCCCGACCTGCATGTTCCGCTTTTATTTCAAATTGCTCCACATCTGGACTCCACAAAGCTTGTGTGTTCGATCCCACAAAGCGAACGTACCCCAGCGATTCTTATTCATGTTTGAGGTTTCGATGCAAAGCAGCCCAGATATGTCCTGCCTTCTGAAACATTGGAATAAATATACAGGAGTGATATAAAACTGCATAAAAACAAAAAAACTGCGGATGCTGGAAATCCAAAACAAAAACAGAAACAGAAACAGAAATACCTGGAAAAACTCAGCAGGTCTGGCAGCATCGGCGGAGAAGAGCAAAGTTGACGTTTCGAGTCCTCATGACCCTTCAACAGAACTAAGCACAACAGGTACACAAGAGTTTAATAAAACAGTTTATCAGGTGCAGAGGAGAGTTATGTAATGGTTATGTAAGTTTTATATATTATTGTAATGGATAACTAGGAATATTATACCGCATGACATTGTGTAACAGATATAGGTGGGCAGGATATCTGTATAAAACTGTGCAACAGACACACAGGAGTGTTATAAAACCATGTAACAAGATACATTTGAGTGTTATCCTTATCTGTATAAAGTTATGTAATGGATGCACAGGAGTCTTATAAAATACTGTCACCGTTATGTAGAAGAGTTATGTCTGTGTAAGACGGTGCTATAGATACGTCTGTATAATACTGAGAGTTGGTGGGGGGAGGTAACAGTGGAAGGTAACAAATCACTGTGTTAGGATGTGACCAACTTACATAGATTTATGTTGGGAATTTGCGTAGCCCTAATCTAACTGACTCTTCTGATTTATGCCGAAAATTAGTCAGCCAGCAAAGAGAGTGATTAATCAGAGCTGATCTGTATCTAGCAATGCTGACTGCAGGTTCACACTGGGTGAAGGTAGGTTCAGCTGGGGTAACGCCACCAACCCCTCCACTGCCCAATAGCCTGCCGACGCTTGTGACCACGTCTCCCATTCGATAATGCCCATTTTGGTGAGATGCTGGGAGGTGCCCAGTGCCTGTGGAACTGCAGTCCTGGGGGAGTTCAGCAGCAATTTGACAGACGACTTGCAAAGGGGTGGGGCCGGGAGGGGGAACACAATCAAGGTGTTTTGCAAGATTAGCTTGGCTGCACATTCTTGGGAGAGTGCGTGATCCAACTTGTTTATCTCTGCTGAGATCAAGTGTTCTTCAGAATAAGGACGACGGCGCACCATGTGAACTTGAAGGACTATTAATGTCGAATGAACATATAAGACCATAAGGCCATAAGACATAGGAGCAGAAATTAGGCCATTCGGCCCATCGAGTCTGCTCCGCCATTCAATCATGGCTGATAAGTTTCTCAACCCCATTCTCCCACCTTCTCCCCGTAACCTCTGATCCCCTTACCAATCAAGAACCTATCTATCTCGGTTTTAAATACACTCAATGACATGGCCTCCACAGCCTTCTGTGGCAATGAATTCCATAGATTCAAGCCAGTCCATCTTCCATATCAGTCCCAGAGATCTTTATGGAATGCAAATATCTAGTGCTCAATGTTTTACTGTGGAGCTCTCCCCCCCGAGCTTAGAGTACTGGTATCTGAAACTCTGCCCTTTTTTTTAAACTGAGTAGCTTAAAAGCAGAGTTAACTATCGCTGACTGAGTCGGATGTTTGGTTCTGGATAGCAGTGAAACTCTGGGCTACAGTCCACCACCCACTGCTAACGCTCTGGACTTTAACTTGCCTTAGCACCCCGGCAGGGTCAATACTGCAAACTTTCTGTCCTTGCTGCATCCCCTAGATCGGAAAGAGTAGGGGACAATGGGTTAAGGCAACGTACGATGAAATTAAGCTGTACTCTTGTTTTAAATGGATGTAGATTTAACGAGGAGCTGGAGACCAAGGGAAATGATTTTGGGGTTCTGAAGGACAATGTGTTACCTGTAGACTTGACCATCCCAATGCACTCCTGACTGATCTCGCACACCCGACCCTTTGTAAACTTGAGGTCATCCTAAACTTGGCTGTCCAAATCTTAACTTGCAGCTAGTCTCTTTCATCTTTCACCTCAATGTTCACTGACCTACATTGGCCTCTGGTCTAGCAATATTTTGACTGTAAAATTCTCATAAAATTTTCAAATCTCTCCATTGCCTCGCCCCGCCCTATCTCTAACCTCCTCTAACACCGCAACCCTCTGAGATACCTGCGCTCCTCTAATTCTGGCCTCTTGAGTACGGCTGATTTTAATCACCCCGCCTTTAGGGGCCACCCCCTCAGTCGTCAAGGCCCCAAGCTCAGGAATAATCTCCTTAAAGCTCTTCACCTCTTTACCTCACTTTCCTCCTTTCTGACACTTTAAAAAAATTCATTCATGGGATGTGGGCATCACTGGCTGGGCCAGCATTTATTACCCATCCCTAGTTGCCCCTTGAGAAGGTGGGGGTGAGCCGCCTTCTTGAACCACTGCAGTCCATGTGGTGTAGGTACACCCACAGTGCTGTTAGGGAGGGAGTTCCAGGTTTTTGACCCAGCGACAGTGAAGGAACGGCGTTATATTTCCAAGTTAGGATGGTGAGTGGCTTGGAGGGGAACTTCCAGGTGGTGGTGTTCCCATGAATCTGCTGCCCTTGTCCTTCTAGGTGGTAGTGGTCATGGGTTTGGAAGGTGCTGTTGAAGGAGGTCTGGTGAATTCCTGCAGTGCATCTTGTAGATGGTACACACTGCTGCTACTGTGCATCAATGGTGGAGGGAGTGAATGTTTGTAGATGTGGTGCCAATCAAGTGGGATGCTTTGTCCTGGATGGTGTCAAGCTTCTTGAGTGTTGTGGGAGCTGCACTCATCCAGGCAAGAGGAGAGTATTCCATCACACTCCTGACTTGTGCCTTGTAGATGGTGGACAGGCTTTGGGAAGTCAGGAGGTGAGTTACTCGTCACAGGATTCCTAGCCTCTGACTTGCTCTCGTAGCCACAGTACTTATATGGCTAGTTCAGTTCTTAAAACCCACCTTGACCAAGCTTTTGGCCATCTGACCTGTGTCTCAGGGTCATATTTTGTTTTACAATGCTCCTGTGAAGCACCTTTGTGTGTTTTACTCCATTAAGGGTGCCATATAAAAGTAAGTTGTTATTCTTCATGTTGTTTTAACACTGGGAGGGATGCAGGTTGGCAGAATAATATGTAAGAGGGCGCGCTTGATACTAAGGAGGATCGAGGGAGGGGCAACTTCAGAGGGTCATCTTTTTCTGGCTGGCACAGGCATGATGGGCTGAATGGCCTCTTTCTGCACCTCAGCTTTTCTATGTTTCTATCAGTGACCACAGTAGTTTCAATGGAATGGAGGGAGATGAAAAAGGGTGTGACAGAGAGAGAGAGAGAGGGAGGGAGAGGTTGGACGCGACACACAAGGCAGGGATAGTTAACAAGCTTTTTCTTGTATCCTTTCTGGGCGTGCCTCTGAGCTTCAGCAGACTTGGAGAGTACACAGGCTTTTGACAGGGCTCATTTTACAGTTCTGTTTAATCACAGTTTCTGTTTATAGAATCGCAAGTTCTTGGAAATGTCACAAATTGCTCCCAGAAACATATTCCCACTCTTGGACTGAGCTTTCCTGGAACAACTCAGGAGCAGATTGCCCAATGAGACAGCTCATGCATGCATTCAGCCAGGATGGGTACGGGCTTGGATAGACTTTCTCGGAACCTGACCGACCCTTAATTAACGACACCATTTTAATTAAAACAGAAAATGCTGGACGAGCTCAGCAGGTCTGGCAGCATCTGTGGAGAGTGAAAGAGAGTGAACGTTTCGAGTCCGCACGACTGCTTCAGAGCTAAAGAGAAGTAGGCTAAAGGGAGGTTTGCTTTTACGCCATTTTAAATTGTTCATCCAAACCTTACCCAGCAAAATGTTTCAGGCTAGTTACTTACATGAGGGAGAAAGGAATAGAGGGATAGGTTGATGAAATTAGGCAAGTATATGGCTGATAAAGAAAACAGCAGCTTGGGTTATTTGGGTCCAATAGCCTGTTTCTTTGTTGTAAAATTCTATGGTTCCATGTAATTCTGCAATTACAATCGACACAGATCTCCTCCCCTCCCCCCACAACCTCAGGGAATGGGCTGAGAGTGGTTAGTTTTGGGATTCCCCACCCACCCCCCACCACTGCCAACATTACTGTTCCATCTGGCCACAGACAGACATATGGCATGTGTTTGGTTTGCCTGAACAGGGTCATTGATGAACCTTTCCTTCTGCAGCAAGGGAGATTCAATTAACAAGGCCTGTTCACTATCATATATCTGCACTGAAGGCACAAGCATCCGTCTTAAACACAGGGATAAAGGCAAAGAACTGCGGATGCTGGAAATCCAAAACAGAAACAAAAACAAAAATCACCCCCTACGCCTCAACCCCCTCCCACGGCACCTCCCCATGCAACCGCAGAAGATGCAACAGCTGCCCCTTCACTTCCCCTCTCCTCACCGTCCAAGGGCCCAAACACTCCTTTCAAGTGAAGCAGCATTTCACTTGCACTTCCTTCAACTTAGTCTACTACATTCGTTGCTCCCAATGCGGTTTCCTCTACATTGGAGAGCCAAACGCAGACTGGGTGACCGCTTTGCAGAACACTTTTGGTCTGTCCGCAAGCATTACCCAGACCTCCCTGTCGCTTGCCATTTCAACACTCCACCCTGCTCTCATACCCACATGTCTGTTCTTAGCTTGCTGCATTGTTCCAGTGAAGCTCAATGCAAACTGGAGGAACAGCACCTCATCCTCCGACTAGGCACTTTACAGCCTTCCGGACTGAATATTGAGTTCAACAACTTTAGATCATGAACTCTCTCCTCCATCCCCACCCCCGTTCCGATTTTCCCCCTCCTTTTTGTTTTTTCCAATAATTTATATAGATTTTTCTTTTCCCACCTATTTCCATTATTTTTAAATGTATTTCCATCCATTGTTTTATCTCTACCTTTTAGCCTTTTTCGATTCCTTCACCCCACCCCCACTAGGGCTATCTGTACCTTGCTCGTCCTGCTTTCTACCCTTAATTAGCAAATTCCATTTAGATAATATCACCACCTTCAACACCCCTTTGTCCTTTTGTCTGTGACATCTTTTGGTTATCTCCACCTATCACTGGCCCTCTACCTAGCTCTTCTTGTCCCCACCACCCCCCCCCCCACCCTCCCAGCTTATATTTCACCCCTTCTCTATTTTTAATTAGTTCTGTTGAAGAGTCATGCGGACTCGAAACGTCAACTGTGCTCCTCTCCACCGATGCTGCCAGACCTGCTGCGTTTTTCCAGGTATTTTTGTTTTTGTTTCCGTCTTAAACACCCTCCCCTATACCCCTGCCCGCCCCGGGAAACATCCCTTGCACTGTCTCTCCTAAGATTGTCCAATAGGCAACTCTAAGCCATCTCACGTCTTAAAATGCCTTTTATAGGTGAGGGAACAACTTTGATCTGTGATTTCCTCTTCCTCGCGATGTTTATTTAAGGCCTGAGAAGACTCCTGACTGAACAGCTCCCTTTGCGAGAGGTCGTATAACATGTACAAGTAGCCACCATGAAATCCAATGGAAAAGAAATGTTTTTACCCAAAGGAGGGGTGAGGATGTGGAACTTGCTACCACTGTGGATGGTCAAACCAAATTGTATGGACGCATTTAAGGGGAAGCTAGACAAGCATATGAGGGAGAAGGGAATAGAGGGTTACAATGATAGATTTAGATGGGTGGAGGCTTGAGTGCAACATGAACACCAGCATGGACTGATTGGGCCGAGTGGCCTGCTTCTGTGCCTTATATCCGATTTAATTCCTACTTATGTATGCTCATTTGTTAAGAGCATCTGGTGCTATGAGGGCAAAGTGCAGTTCAATTGTCATGCTGAAAAATAGATTTTTTTTTGATTTAAGGAACGTTTATTTACTATCCTTGATCATCTCTGATAGATTTGCTCTTGTATTTTTTCATTATATGGAGCATATGTTGGTTTTTTTCGCGAGCAACACGTCACTTTTGCGCACACACACAGCGATCCCAAGGCCGACCTTCGATACTTCCGGGGTCTGAGGAAGGATGTTCTTACTATAGAGGGAGTGCAGCGAAGGTTTACCAGACTGATTCCTGGGATGGCAGGACTGTTGCTGGAATTTTGGGATTTAGGCTCTGGGAGCTGCTTCCAGTTTCGGTCCTTTCCATTCCTGGAGCCACAGAAAATTGGAATTAATTGCTCATGATTTCTGGATTTAGGTCAAAACAAGAACCTGAACAGGGACTTGAACCCTGGACCCTCAGATTAAAAGTCTGATGCTTTACTGACTGAGCTATCCAGGCTCTTAAAAAAAAGCATGGTTAGATGCCACTAAGTAGATGGCAATGCCTTAACCATTTGTGTGCTGTAAGGCCACTAGGGCCCCTTCCATCCTTATCAAGGGGAGTAGATCATTCTATATGGCACTTCTATAAGCATTCGTTCTTGAGGAGGCTTGCATTTATTGCCCATCCTTAATTTCCCTTGAGAAGGTGGTGGTGAGCGGCCTCCATGAGCTGCTGCAGTCCATGTGGGTGAAGCTTCTTCAGCAGTGTTGCTAGGTGAGGGGGTCCCAGATTCTGACTCAGCCATGATGGAGGTAAAGGGAAATATTTCTGAGCCAGGATTGGGGGAAAACTTGCAGTTGGTGGTGGTTTCTATACATTTCCTGCCCTTTTCTCTCTAGGTGGGCAGAGGTTGTGGGTTTGGAAGGTGTTGTCGAAAGGGCCTTGGTGAGTTGCTGCAGAAGGTATCGTAGATGGTACACACCTTCTACCATGGCGTGGATGGAGTGGGCGGTTGGCATGCCGATCAAGTGGACTGCTTTATGCTGGGTGGAGTTGAGCAGCTTGAGTGTTGTTGTGGCTACACTCATCGAGGCAAGTGAAGGTAAAAGCATTATTCTCATTGAATTCCCACCACTCTAGAGCAGGTCAGAAGCAGGGAGTGGATCAACCCCCGACTCCCCATCATCTACAATGCACAAGTCAGGAGTGTGAGGGAATATTCCCCACTTGCCTGGATGAATTCAGCTCCAGCAAGAAGCTTGATACCATCCAGGACAAAGCAACCTGCTTAATCGGCTCCCCATCCACCACCTTCAACATTTAGTCCTTCCACCACAGGCCTACTGTAGTTGCAGTGTGTATTGTCTTTCGTATACGCTGCAGTAACTCAGAAAGATGTCCCTTCAGCACCTCCTAAACCTTTGATCTCTACCACCTAGAAGAACAAGGGCAGCAGATGCATGGGAGCACCAGCACCTCTACATTCTCCCCTAAGTTAGGTGCCGTGGTTGCATAATCACCATTTCTTTATCATTGCTGGGTCAAAATCCTGGAACTCCCTACCTAGTAGCGCTGTGGGAGCTCTTTTCAAAAGAACTGTTCTGATGAGCCTCTTTAAAAGCGACAATGATAAAAAGACTTCCCCTTTAAGGGATTGCTAAGGCAAGACTCCCTTTTTACGAGCTCCTCAAGGTGAGGTCCTCACTTTAAATGTACCCTAACAGGACTGTTTTATTGTGACTCCACCTTCATAGACAGAACACCCAGAAGGAAAAGCCAGTTCAAGTTGTCAAAAAAAAATAGTAGCATTGGCACCACTATTACTGGAGATCCACGTGTAGGTATACAAGATCAGATCAGCCTGTAACAATCCAAGTTTCACTGTTGTTTCCTTGACGGATCAATAGCCACTTTGTCGTTAAGATGTACCGATGGCAAGACTCCATCTGCAAAAACCAGTGCAGAAATTTTGGCTCAACCTCCATGCTTCCAGTATTGGAACCGTTTCCTTGCCTGACTCCTGGCATGATGGTATCGATGTGTTTCAAGGAGTCTTCAAAGACAAGGCAGTGTGGAGTCTCCTCCATTAAGATAAATGATCTATTGTTCCTTGAGCAGAGCCCTTTTCCTGTTTCCTCCTGAAAATGTAGCCGGTATGCGTGGAAAACAAAAAAGGGATAAAGCTGGATTCATACAAAGAACTGCGGCAGGCTGGCTCTGTAAATGGGCCACGAAATCCTCGACCCACTCACTTCCCATCCAGCCTGTAGCTAGTTAACTTTTGAGGGCATCAGGCAGGTAAGGGGGAAGGAGGTGGTAAAGGGAACAGAGTGCGAGGGAATCCAAAAAAGTTTAACATGTGAAAGAAAGATGACAAAGCACTGGCACTAAAGAGGCAGCAATATGACCAAAATAATTCCAAGGCTCTGAGAGTTAAGATGAGTTTACAGTTGTTGGTCAAGAGCCATTGTGGTGAGTATTTGGATCATGACATTAACTTAAATGTTTACAGTTCAGACATTCTCCAAACACTCTGGAAATATTTAACTTTTCAACTGCTGGGGCGAAGACACCCCCACTGCATAGACTCACACATGAACCCTTCCCTGAGCAAATGCCGAGGTCAGAATTGTCACTGCAATCTGAATCCTCCATGAAATAAAGTATTTCGGTCAAAGCCCTGCTTAAGGCCCCACCATCAGCCGTGGTTCGATCAGAGGTAACTTCTGTGGGAGGCGGTTCTGTCACAGGAAGTGGCACAAAACAACTCCTTCATCCCAGGAATCAACCTAATGAACCTTTCCCGAACTGCCTCCAGTGCAGGTTCTTAAAAAGTGATTATTTAAATTATCCAATAAAGATCGATCTGAAAGGTTAGCTCAGGGCATGAATCCACAACGTAAAGCAACTCATAATAGGACACCAATTTGTTTTCAAGTTTGCTCTTGAGGTACAAGATCACAAGGAGCGGGAGTAGACCACACGGCCCATCGAGCCTGCTCCGCCATTCAATATGATCATGGCTGATTTTGGGCTTCAACTCCATTTTCCTGCCCACTCCCCCCCATCCATTGATTCCCTGAGAGACCAAAAATCTGTCTATCCCAGCCTTAATTGTATACAACATTGGAGCAGCCAACACTCTCTGGGGTAGAGAATGTGGGCTTTGCTGGCAAGGCAGGTCTTTCTTGCCCTTCCCGAAAGCCTTCACCCTGAACCACTGCGATGGTGCTGCCATGGCAGCGGGAAGCAGAGGAACATCAGGATAATAACCCATGGATGATGAAGGAAAAGGCAACAGATGACATAAGAATGGCTGGTGGGAAGGTGCCAGCGTTGTGTTGGTGTAAGGGAGGGAAGGTGCCAGCGTTGTGTTGGTACAAGGGAGGGAAGGTGCCAGAGTTGTGTTGGTGTAAGGGGGGGAAGGTGCCAGCGTTGTGTTGGTGTAAGGGGGGGAAGGTGCCAACATTGTGTTGGTGTAAGGGGGGGAAGGTGCCAGCGTTGTGTTGGTGTAAGGGAGGGAAGGTGCCAGCGTTGTGTTGGTACAAGGGAGGGAAGGTGCCAGAGTTGTGTTGGTGTAAGGGGGGGAAGGTGCCAGCGTTGTGTTGGTGTAAGGGGGGGAAGGTGCCAACATTGTGTTGGTGTAAGGGGGGGAAGGTGCCAGCGTTGTGTTGGTGTAAGGGAGGGAAGGTGCCAGCGTTGTGTTGGTACAAGGGAGGGAAGGTGCCAGCGTTGTGTTGGTGTAAGGGAGGGAAGGTGCCAGCGTTGTGTTGGTACAAGGGAGGGAAGGTGCCAGCGTTGTGTTGGTGTAAGGGAGGGAAGGTGCCAGAGTGTGTTGGTGTAAGGGAGGGAAGGTGCCAGCGTTGTGTTGGTACAAGGGAGGGAAGCTTCTTCTGAGGCTCAGCCATATTGCCATGGGAGAGGCTAACGAATTTCTCCCTGCCCACCTAACCCATGCTGGGAGACTTGCTTTGAAGCGGACAATTAATGGAAAGGACAAACTTTTAATCCTAAAGTATGGAGATTGCTTCCCTTGACATGCACCAAATTAACCTGTAAAGTAAAATGCCTGAAGGCTAAAACCATTTTAACAGCAGACACCCAGTAGATTGCAAGAGGCATGTAACTCTGGCAGTCTGAGCTAGCAGACAGCAGGAAGGAAAATTAACACCGCACTGCCTAAGAATAGCAGCTATAATGAAGGATTCCCGGCCTAAACCATTGCCATAAATTAGCAGCTTTCCATTAGGTTTTATAGAGGCACAAACTTTGCCAAAGCAAATATTACCTTTACAGAGGCATTCCTACTCACGGGCTGTTTATAAACTAACTGCACCATGCCAGTTAGAGGATTAATGGCGGCCGTACAACCTACAGTTAAAGGTCGAATTGAAATAAAAGTTAATTGTTTTTGCTGAAAAGTCATTAACAAATTGGCTTCCCTCAGCCCTGACCTCCTTTTGTTCTTCCTTCCTGACTCAGCAGCCCAATATTCCTTCATGTGTGGAGCTCCACCTCTGGAAATAGGAAACATTATGAAGGAAAGGAATTGTTTTCGAACACCAGACATCAAACAAGCATACGCTCTACCCTCATTTGACATGGTCTTCTGGAGCCAAGTTTCGGAGCTTGATAATGAGTTGTGCCTACTTGGGAGTAAGTCACAAGGGAAATTATGAGCATTTTTTTTTTCACGCAGCGAGTGGTTAGGATCTGGAATGCGCTGCCTGGGAGTGTGTGTGGTGGAGGCAGGCTCAATCGAGGCGTTCACGAGAGAATTGGATTATTACCTGAAAAGGAAGAATGTGCAGGGTTTCAGGGAGAAGGCTAGGGAATGGGATATGGCGCATCGCTCATTCGGAGAGCTGGTGCGGACATGACGGGCTGAATGGCCTCCTCCTGTTCTGTAATAATTCTGTAGTTTTGGGAAAGAAGGTGGCCATTTGCCCATCCATTCAATGAGATTGTAACCCTCCCCCCAATATTAGCATTCAATTGTTTCTTAAATGTTTGCAGGGTTTTTTTTTTGCCTCCATTACTTTTCCTGGTGGTTTATTCCATGTTACTCGCTGCACAGAATTAACAGTTTAGAAGTTTCCTTTTTACTAAGTTGAATCTGCAGCCCCTTGTTCTGCTTCCAAACTTACCTACATTGTAACAATGACTACACTTCAAAAACACCTCATTGGTTGTAATGCACTTTGGAACATTCTGCCATTGTGAAGGGTGCTACATCAAGGTAAATCTCACTCACCTTTCCAAACTTTAACATAAACGATTGCTCTGGATTAATTTTATCTATACCATAACCCACCTTCTGTCTTGCTAAAAGACCAAAAAGCTGGGGTGAGCGACTAAATTAGACACCTCTTTTGAAGAGCTGCTATACGCATGATGGGCCGAATGGTCTCCTTCTGTGCTGTAAAGCTCTCTAACCACCTCTTGGGTGCCTCCTGTCCAGATGAGAAGATCAAATCTCTGTGAACGACACCGAGCGTCAATTTTGTGGCGCTTTGCTGCACAGCCAGCGGGGTGAGAACATCTATATTGGCAGCCAGAGATTGTTGTGTATTCAAGGTATAGTCTAACCTGAGCCCCAAAAAATTTGATCAACAAACCCTCTGACTTTCAACCTGCTGTTTTGGCCGATGTAGTTCAACAGCCCATTGGACTTTGACTATTTCTGCTCTGCATTCCTTTGACACGTTTAGCCGACTAGAGTCCTCAGTTTCTTTCAGCCTCATCCTTGGCTATTTTAACATACCTGATACTGGAACTGAGAGGTCACAACCATCAGGAAAGACTGAACAGGCTGACCCTCTTTTCTCTAGAAAAGAGAAGGTTAAGGGGGTGACGCAATAGGGACCTTCAAACTTATGAAGGGATTTGATAGGATAGATACAGAGAAGATGTAAGATGTCAAGACTTCTGCTTGAGGAGGTTCCAAAACTAGGGTGGCCTAAAACATATGATAGTCGCTAATTAAATCCAGTTAGGAACTCAGGAGAAACGTCTCTATGTGGAGGGTGGTTAGCATGTAGAACTGGGGAAGGTGGTGGCACAGTGGCAGTGTCACTGAGCTAATAACCTAGAACTAATGCCCTTGGGATGTGAGTTCAAATCCCACAATGGCAGCTTTTAAATTCAATTAATAAATCTTGGAGTAGTCTCAGTGATGGTGACCATTAGTGAACCCCTCTGGTTCACTAATATCCTTAATAGTCATCTTACCTGCTCTGGCCTACATGTGGCTCCAGACCCACAGCAATGTGGTTGACTCTTAACTGCTCTCTGAAATGGCCCAGCAAGCCACTCAGTTCAAGGGCAATTAGGGATGGGCAACAAATGCTGGCCTAGAGTGAGAGGAGGCACCATAGATTTGTTGGGCTGAATGGCCTGTTTTTGTGCTGTGAACTTAATGCAATTCTCATACCATGTAGAAGGTCTCCTCCCTACCATGCCCTAAGAAGACATTGGCAATCATGGATTGGTCCATGATTATGCTTGGTAAAGTACTGCAGTGGTTTGCCATTGCCTTCAGCAGTATGGCAGACCAGGAAACTCTCCTACTTTTATCACCTGCCATCAGGCAGAGTGGAAGGGTTTACAGGCAGATAATCAACTTGTTTGGCCTTGTTATGTGTGTACTTTCTGTGATCACCAAGTCCTGGAGTGGGACCTGAACCTGGAGTTTTTGGCCTGGAGGCAGGGACATTACCACTATGCCATAAGACCTCAGGTGGAAGGTGTACCTTGTCCATTTTACCTCTTTATCTGTAGGACGTTATGATTAATTCCTTTCTAGGTTCAAAACCTTAGTTTTTTTCCAGTCTTTTCTCATAAATCAGACCTTTGATCTTTGGGATTAGCTGTGTGGCCTTTCCCTGCACCATCCTTTATAGCATACAATATGCATTGAGTATAGATTAGAAACCCACAGAAGGAGGATGCAATAAATTAATGGTGGTACATGAACACGCTAAAATTACCCTCATTGTATACCTGTGGGAGCAGAGGTAGGGCTATTGGAGGTAAGCGAAATCTATGCAGGCAGGGGGATGTAGCCTAGAGTCTCTGATTTAGAAGTTAGGGAAGGACCTCACATGAACATTTCAGTAGATTCTAAGTGGGGAGGGATTGTCCTGATATATCTGGATTTCCAAAAGGCATTTGATAAGATGCTACACCAGAAGTGTACAGCCAAGATACGTATATGTGGTGTAGAGGGTAACCTGTGGATAAAGGATTAGCTAGCTAACCAAAAAAAAAACAAAGAATAGGGATCAATGGGTCTTTTTCAGGTTGGCAAGCTGTGTACACCTGTGGAGTGCCACAGGGATCAGTGCCGGGGCCCCAATTATTCACAACCTACATCAAAGACTTGGATGAAGGGACCGAAAGTATGTTAGCTAAACTTGCTGATGACACCAAGATAGGTAGGAAAGTAAGTTGTCAAGAGGAGGTAGAGAGGCTGCAAAGGAATGTAGATAGGTTAAGTGAGAGGGAAAAATATTGGCAAATGGAGTATATTGTGGGAAAATGTGAGCTTGTCCACTTTGGCAGGAAGAAAAGCAGCATACAATTTAAATAAAGAGAGATCGCGAAGCTCTGCGGTGCAGGGGATCTGGGTGTCCTGGTACATGAATCACAAAAAGTTAGTTTGCAGGTACAGCAAGTGAGTAAGATGGCCAATGGAATGTTGGCGTTTATTGCAAGGGGAATGGAATATAAAAGTAGGGGAGTTTTATTGCAGCTGTACCTGGTGAGACCAAATCTAGAATATTTTGTACAGTTTTGGTCTCCTTATTTGACAAAGGACATAATTGCATTAGGAACAGTTCAGAGAAGGTTCAGGCGACTCATTCCTGGGATGAGGGGCTTATCAGGTGAAGAAAGGTTGAACAAGTTGGGACCTATACCAATTGGAGTTTAGAAGAACGAGAGGCGATCTTATTGAAACATGATCCTGAGGGGACTTGAGAGGGCGTTTCCTCATGTGGGAGAGAGAACTAGGGGACACAGTTTAAGAAGAGGAGGTCTCCCTTTTAAGACAGAGTTAGGGAGAATTTTTTTCTCTCAGAGGGTCATTAGTCTGTGGAATTCTCTTCCCCAGAGAGCAGTGGAGGCTGGGTCATTGAATTTATTCAAGGTTGAGTTAGGTAGATTTTTGATAGACAAGGGGGTCAAGGGTCATGGGGACAGAAATGAATGTGGAGTTGAGACCACAACCAGATCAGCCTTGATCTTATCAAATGGCGGAGCAGGCTTGAAGGGCCCAATTGTTTACCTCTGCTCCTAATTCTTATGACCCTACATATCGAGGGAATTGCCCCCTTTCTTGTGATTACTGGCATCATAGTCGCCCCTGGTTTATAAATGAAGTAATACATGCCAGTGATTTTCTATTTATTCCTTGACAGGACATGGGCTCCACTCGCAGAGTTAACATTCATTGCCCATCCCTACCCTTGATAAGATGGTGGTAAGCCACCGTGGGGTATACACAGCTTGTCATTTGTCATGGTGGTTTTCGATCCAATTGAATGGCTTGCTAGGTGACTTCAGAAGGCATTGAACTGCATGGCTGTTCAGCTATTTTTTTCCTCCTTTATTCTTTGATGGGATGTGGGCGTCACTAGCTAGGTCAGCATTTGTTGCCCATCCCTGATTGCCCTAGACTGGCTTGCTCGGCCATTTCAGAGGGTCAGTTAAGAGTCAACCACATTGCTGTGGTGCTGGGGTCACATGTAGGCCAGACCAGGTAAGGACAGCAGATTCCCTCCTTAAAGGGAGGAGGGGCATTCGTGAAGCCGATGGGGTCACGGTCACAGAGACCAGCTTTTCAGTTCCAGATTTTATTAAATTTAATTTAAATTCAACCAGCTGCTGTAGTGGAATTTGAACCCATGTCTCCAGAGCTTTAGTCTGGACCACTGAATTATATGGCTCGTGACATTATCACTGTGCCACTGTCGCCACCCCGATCACATAAAGGCCGGATCAGGCAGGATTAACATTGATGAAGCAGATATTTACACATTTGATTCCAGATTTATTTAATTATCCAAGTTTAAAAACTCCAGCTGTCTTTGTGGGATGGGAACACGCACTTTGCCGGGTCATCGGTTCAAGTTCCGAAGAAGAGCCATATTGAAACGTTAACTCTGTTTCTCTCTCTCCACAGAGGCTGCCGGACCCGCTGAGTTTTTCCAGCATTTTCTGTTTTTACTTCAGGTCTCCAGCATCCGCGGTATTTTGCTTTTATTATCACTAGTTCAGGTCCCTGGATCGCCAGCCTAGTAACACAGTCACAAAACTACTGTACCCAGTGATAGCAGTACAGGTCCTGCAGTGTTTAGTGTAAAATGAATAGATCTATCATTATGGCAGGGCAGTGTTCCGTTCTATGATAATTATATCCCTGAGTAATGGATTTCCTTTTAAAATTGCACAACAAGTATATATTAAGGATTAGGTCATGGGCATGCTCTGCGCAATTTCCTTACCCACATTTTCTTTGCTCACCCAATGTGGGGGTAATGGTATAGTGGCAATGTCACTGCAGGCACCTAGACTAATGCTCTGGGGATATGGGTTCAAATGGCAGCTAGTGGAATTTAAATCCAATCAATAAAATCAGGAATCAAAAGCTAGTCTTGGTGACGGTGAAACCATCATTTATTTGTAGTGAAAGCCTATCTGGTTAATGCCCCTTTAGGGGAGGGAATCTGTCACCCTTACCCAGTCTGGCCTACGTGTGACTCCAGACCCACAGCAATGTGGTTAACTCTTAACTGCCCTCTGAAATGGCCTAGCAAGCCACTCAGTTCTAAGGCAATCAGGGATGGGCAACAAATGCTGGCCTTGCCAGTGATGCCCATATCCCGTGAAAGAATAAAAAAACTCTGCTCTCACTTTCTCTCTCACCCCATTCAGAACAAGGTGAAGTCCAGGCCAATGGCCACAGTCTTGTCCACCTTGCCTGATTGGTCAATTCTCATTCACAAGTCTGCAGAGTGTCAGTGGCTAACCAACTGTGGAGGCATCATAGCCAAACTCAATGCCCTTCCTGTCTGCCAGTCTGACTTTCCAGCAACGGTCACTGAACATCGATCAGGAGCCACCATAATAGTTGACACTCCATTCCCAGGCAAGTGACACTGAGGTGAATCATAGTTGCCTAACACGGAAGGATTTAACTTATTCACCATGGACCAGGAACTGAACCTGGGTCATTGCCAGTCTGTGTGGCACACTGGGCATTTGTGACTGAGACTTTTTGAAAAGTCCTAACCAAAAAAAAAAACTTTGAATTCACGGCCACCGATCATCTCAATGAAGTACTTTCCGAAGTGTTGTCACTGTTGTAATGTAGGAAACATGGCACCCAATTTGGACAAAGCAATCTCCAACAATTTGACCAAATGTTGCAATGTTCATTGAGGGATTAACATTGACCAGGGCACCAGGGATAACTCACCTGCTTTTCTTGGAGTGCCCTGGGATCTTTTCCATCCACCCAGTTAAGCAGGGCCACAGCTTTAATGCCTCATCTGAACGATGGCACCTCCAATATCCCAGCAGTGCCACACTGGAGTGGCATCCTTCAATTTTTGTGCTTAAATCTTGGAGTGGGACGTGTAGCCAGAAACTACAAACTTTGCAGTGAGACGGCTCCCAATTGAGCTACGGTCGACCAGAGGAGCAAAAGCTGACATTTATATGGTCTCAAGCCAGAAGGAAAAAAACAGTTCGGACCAGTACTCTTATTTCCCAGTTTTTACTGGTGTTCCATTTTAAGGTATACAAGACCAGTTCAGACCAGTACTCTCATTTCCCAGTTTTTACTGGTGTTCCATTTTAAGGTATACAAGACCAGTTCAGACCAGTACTCTTATTTCCCAGTTTTTACTGGTGTTCCATTTTAAGGTATACAAGATCAGTTCAGACCAGTACTCTTATTTCCCAGTTTTTACTATTTTTTCCTGCTGGGAATAATGTAGTAAAGCTTCCCAAGGAGCATTATCAGCAGAAACCTGATGGTGAGTCACATGAGGTGATGTGAAGAGAAAAAAAATGACCGAGACCTTGGTCAAAGAGACAGGTTTTAAGGAGTGTCTTAAAGAAGGAGGGAGGGGGCGGAAAGGCTTAGAGAGGAAATTCCAGAGCTTAGGGCCTAGACAGCTGAAGGCTCCGCTGGCAATGGTGGGGCAAAGGAATTAGAGGATTGCGTAAAGGAGACAGAATTCCAGGAATGCAGTGACCGTGGAAGGTCGAAGGGCTGGTGCACGTTGTAGAGATAGGGACGGGGACCTCGGCCTTGGAGGGAACTGGGGCAACAGGGGCGAGAATTTTGGCACCCCTACAACCAACCCGGAGACGACTTCCCGACGTAACCCCAGTAATGGTGGCACGCTGGACCCTGAAAACCTCGCGGCGAGCTGCTCCAAGGGAAGTCAAGCCGCAGCAAATTCTCGGAACTGGTTCTCATTTTCCACAGGGTCAGAAGCTCGCGTTTCGCATGGAGGGTCAAACCTCCACAAAATAAACACAACAATTTAAAAAAAAAACCAAAATGACAATACCTGGAAGACCCGCTTTTGTTTGCTCAGAGACTCGGTTCGGCATGAATCCAATTCAACTTCCCCTCACATCCACAACCAAACCCCCACCCCACCAAAACCCCCTCCCCCACCCCCACCCACCCACCTCAGCACGAAAGGACTCCAGCTCTCCTCACTGTTAAGCCACGGCAGTTTTACTTTCTTACTCTTGAGATGCAGTGAAGTATTTATTACTTTAAAAACAGCCACCAGGGAGAGGGTTGAAAGCTGTAATCTAATCGCAGGATTATCATAAACTGCGAGAGGAAAGCTTTGGTGATTTATGATGCTATCTGAAACTCTAAAGCAGCCAAGAAAACAAACCTTCCAGTTGTGTAACACCTCATTAAATTGGTAGTGTGGCTCATTTTGCGGACGTTGTATGTTTTGTCTGGAGCAACTGCTATGTGGGTCGGAGTGGCAAGGAAGATAACGTTTGGATTGGCAGTGGATGTTACCTAGGCTGGCACTACGCAGAGTGGAGGTCTCCAGACCCGCCAACTAGCTTTCTGGCTTCAGCCAACAGCGGCTCAGTTGGTGAGCATTTTGCCTCCGAGTCCCGAGATAATGGGTTCAAGTCCCACTCCAGGGCTCAAGCCCAAAAATCAAGTGGAGTGCGGTGCAGTCCTTTGGATCAGACAATAATCGAGGCGCCATCTGTAAAAGATCCCATCGCACTATTCCCAAGAAGAGCAGGGGAGTTCTCCATCATGTCCTGGCCAATATTTATCCATCAACCAACGTCGCAAAATGTCTGATTATTTTGGTGTCATTATCACATTGCTGTTTGCGGGAGCTTGCTGTGCGCAAATTGGCTGCCGCGTTTCTTACATTACAACAATAACTACACTTCAAAAAGTACTTCATTGGCTGTAGAATGCTTTGAGACACCTGGCAGTCATGAAAGACGCTATATCAATGCAAGCCTTTCGCTCAACGTCATCAATAGTGGAGATTGACTGGTCAATCATTTCATTGCTGTTTGCTAAAAGTATGTGGTATAGAATGACCAGTCCGTTGGTCAGGATTAAATAAAAAGGCAGGCTTGCATTTGTAGCTCTCTATCCACAACCCCATGACGTCCCAAAGCTCTTTACAGCCAATGATTTGCTTTCTGAAGCGTAATTACTGTTATGATCCAGGAAACATGGTAAATAATTTGAGCGCAGTCAAACACCACAAGCAGTAATTAAATAAGTGAGCACATTATTTTATTTTGGTGTTAGTTAAGGGATCTTTGTTGGCCTGGATACTGCTGAGAAAATTCCCAGGGCTATGAGGAAAGAGTAAGGGAGTGGGATTAATTGGATAGCCCACACAGGCACGATGGGCTGAATGGCCTCTTCCTGTGCTGCCTCATTCAAAAATTCTGTGCTCCGATGAACTCTGCTGCAATTCTTTGAATAGTACCGTGGGATTTTTTACGTCTACCTGAGAGAGCAGATGGGCCTTCTGTTTAACATCTTATTTGTCTTCATAATGCCTTGAACAATACAGCACTCGCTCAGTACTGTACTGAATGGTCAGCCTAGGTTGTGTACTCAAGTCTTTGGAGTCGGATTTGAAACCCTATGCCTTGGTCGAGCTCGGTCAGAGGGGCGGACTTTTAGGGGCATCATAAAGGAGAAGGCAGAGGCGGAGGAGTTCAGAGAGGACTCCAGAGCTCAGGATCTAGGCAGCTGATGGCACGGATGGTAAAACGAAGAAAAATCAGCGATTCACATGATGCCATAATTGCGCAGATATCGTGGAGTGTTGTAGGGTTGGAGAGGGTTACAGAGAGGCCATGGGCAAGGATTAGAATTTTAAATACCCACCTCCTGACTCCCCAAAGGCCTGTTTGCCTTCTACAAGCACAAGCCAGGAGTGTGTTGGAATACTCTTCACTTGCAAGAATGAGTGCAGCTCTAACAACACTCAAGAATCTCGACACCATCCGAGACACAGCAGCTACTTGATTGGCAGTCCATCCACTACCTTAACCATTCACCCCCACCGTACCCCCTCTCACTGCATGTGCACAGAGGCAGCAGTGTGTACCATCTACAAGGTGCGCTGCAGCAACTCACCAAGGCTCCTTCAACAGCACCTTCTGAACCCGCAACAGATACCACCCGGAAGAACAAGGGCAGCAAATGCATGGGCAGATCACCACCTGCAAGTTCCCCCCTAAGTCACACACGATTTTGACTTAGAACCACATCACCTTCACTGTTGCTGGGAACTCCCTCCCTAACAGCACTGTGGATGTGCCTGCACCACATAGACTGCAGCGGCTCAATAAGGCAGCTCACCACCACCTTCTCAAAGGACAGGGATGGGCAACAAACACTGGCCTTGCCAGCAACGCTCACATCCCAAGAGCCAATTTCAAAAAAAGCCTGTGCATCAGGCACTTATATGTGCAACCTGATCGAAGTATTTCGGGAAGTTTGCATACATTGCAACTGGTGTTTCCAACACCCGTTTGGAATGTCACATCAAGATAAGATAAGTCCAGGAGGTTGGGTCAGGCAGCATCTGTCCCCTCCGAACCTGTGCTGGCTGCCAACTAAAAGCACAAAGTTAATATTCAGACCATAGAGCAAAGTTCCAATTCAATCTGCCAACTAAAACAATTAATGGTACAGCTCTCTCTTGACATCAGCTGGAGCTCTGACAGCAGTTGCACGAGTAGTGCCTGCTCCATGTTTCAGTTAGTAGACTGTTGCCACTGTGGAGGCCGTGCCGCTGCTGGTTACACAGTTGGCAGAGGGAGCGGTGGTCAGATTCCAACCCTCTCTCATTGCCAATAGCTTCCTGGCCAATAGGACGCATTGGCCGCCTGTTCAATCTGAGCGTCTTGCAGTCTTGGTCCATCTGAATTACCAGGCGCTGCAGTATCATCATTGGTTCCCTCCTACCCTTCTGAAAGAAAGGAAAACAGTAAAGAGAGAGCCAGAGGCAATAGACAGATACAGAGGAAAAAATGTGAGAGGTTTTGAATTTGAGACAATCAAATGGGGAGAGAATGCGACAGAGAGAGAGAGAGAGAATGAAATGCAATGGCAAAGGAAACAAGACAAATAAAACCAAATAGGAAAGGAGAAACAGAAATCTAATGACAGAAAGAAACAGAAAAAGATAGACCAAGAAGACCTACACACACACACACACAGAAAGACCAGACATAGCAAAGATAAAGAGACTGCCAGACACTCACACATAAACACACACAGATACACACATTCACCCTGGAACAGTAGCATTCAAAGGTCTAGATTAATGATCCAGAGACGTAAGTTCAAATCCTACTTTAGCAGCTGTGGAGTTTAAATAAAATTAATTAAATAAATCTAGAATAAAAAGTTAATGTCAGTAATGGTGGTCGTGAAACTACCAGATTGTTGTAAAAGTCATCTGAATTCATTAGTGTTCTCTTGGGAAGGAAATGTCTATTCGTACCTGCTCTGGTCTATAGGTGACTCAAGGCCGACAGCCATGTGGTCGACTCTTAACTGCCCCCCCCCTGAAACGAGACACACAGTTCCATTCAAGAGGGTGGCTTACCACCACCTTCTCAAGGGCACTGAGGGTTGGGCAGCAGACACGGGACTTGCCAGCGACGCCCACATCCTGCGAATGAATCAAAGAAAACTTTTCACACTTATAGACAGGGGCTTAGAGAAAGGGAGGCGAAAGCAGACAGACACAAGGTAAACAGACTGCCAGAGACAGGCACAGGGGAAACACAGCTCTTCACACACCAATAAACCATGTTCCAGTTAAAGGGTCAGTAACCAAGCTACTTGGAGGTCTCTGATATAACAGCTGTGTAACTGGTGTTAAGAGGAGGAAGAGTTTTGTCTTGCGATAACGAGATTAACAGAAGCCGTGTCGTTGCTTCCCCTAATTCAGGAAGGGGGATAGAGACTCGCTGGTGGAAAAATGGGTGAAGACATCCCCACCGTTGCATATTTTATATCTCGAATCCGTGCATCGGTGACACTAGTTTCTATGGGCGGAATTTTCCGTTTTTGAAACTAAGTGCCGTGGCTGGCGTTCTGCGGCGTTTTTCCCGCTGGTCGGAATGGGGGGGTATTCGCATCCGATTCCGCGCTCGGAAGCTCATTAATTATGCGCAGGTGGCTATCTCTCCGGATCACCTGATTCGTCCTGACGGGTTTGAAGGTCGGGGTGCCATATTTAAACACATCTTCACTCCCTGCAGCCCAGCTGCCTCCAGGAGAACCACAGAGGCGCCTGCCAACCAGGAGGAGGCGGCTGCACTCCGCTTCTGCCCTGATGCCCTCACGGCCTTGACCAGAGGAGAAGGGCAACGTGGGGATGTGCTTTAGTCCCAGGGACGGGTCCCAGAAGCACACCAGCCTCACCTCGATAGTCTGGGAGGCCATAGCCGAGGAGGTCAGCGTGGCTGGACACTGCATCCTCAACGCCATCCAGTGCAGGAAGAGGCTGAATGATCTCATCCGCTCAACCAGGGTAAGTCATCTTTCCAACTCCCTCCACTATCAGCATTGTGTACTCAAAGGGCTACTCCCTTCAGAGATCTCACCCAACCATTAGCAGGGGACACAAATCACCACTGATTGTCTCATGGGAATGTTCACATCGCCACCATCTCATCCACCATGCCGCTCACGCCCCCATCCTCAGGCCCTTCTGGGGAGGGGTTCGCCACACATAGGGGGCACGCATCTTTCCCAACCGCTGCTCCATCCCTTCTCATCACCTTCCTCTCATCCAATCCAAACTGGCCCACAACAGCCGGGAGAGGTCCCAGACCGGGGCGGGAAGTGGAGCGGGGGCAGGGCTGGCCCACAGCGTACCCCTCACCCTGTTCAGGGAGGTTGCCGCCAAGCTGGCTGTGGGGGATGGGGACAGGGGTCGCCCCTGTGGGGAAGGAGAGACCAGCTTGTCCCAGCAACCTAGTGCGATGGCACCTCCATGCGTTCATCACACCCGGACGTTCACAGTGCGTGACGTGCAATCTTATAACCTGCCTGCTCACAAACCGAAACTCTCTTCCCTCTCTTATGGGCACCAGCAGGGCAAGGCACTCGAGGAGGGACAACATAAGCCCCAGCCTCGAGACCACCTCGGGTGCGGAAGCTGAGGAAGACACCGAGGAAGAGGTGTCACTGCGCTCACCCTCACCCTCCACCGGTGCAGAGGCACACAGCTCGGTGGGTCGTAGCTCTCCATTAGGCTCGGGGTCGCCTACAGGAGTGCACCTCACTGACACATCTCCACAGCAGTCGGAGGAAGGGGCAGCCCGGGTCTCTGGCACTCCGGGGGCTGCTGGAGGTGAGCAGGTAATGAGCCTCTGCGAGTGGCCGGCAACTCAACGCTGGAGATGCAATGACAGGCATCGGAACATCAGGCAGAGGTGCAAGGGTCACTCAGCAGACTGGAGCGAAGGAGGGAGGAGACTGTCCGCATTCTAGCCAATGTCGTGACCCCGACATGTGAGCGCCTCAAGGTCACCACGGGAAGGCTGGTGACCACCATGGAAACCTTGGTCCATCAGGTTTTGCCGGATTTGCACTCGGCCTTGGACTGAGTGGCCACACGCACTGGTGGGCACCATCAGTCTCTAGGTCAGAGGCGGGGGAGAGGCACCCTGACCTTCCTCCAGGTGTGACTTCTCCTCAAGGAGTCAGGAAAGGACCCTCAGGCATCCACAGTGAGGACGAGCATCAGCCAGACATCCCAGGGGCCTCCTCCCAGGACACTCTAAGGAAGTCCAGCCGCTCAGAATCCCCTCTGCCTGTGACCCCCGTCTACCCCAGCTGCTCAGGCCAAGGAGGGCGCATCTGCCCCTGAGCAGGAGGCCCTTAGCAGGCTGGGTCCCTCCAGGCCTCAGGCCACCAGAGGACATCTGCCAAGGTCATCACAGGCAACGGGACAAAGCGGTCAACAGGCTGCCTCCAGCTGTGCTGTGCAACTCGGGGCTGCACCCAGGCGTAGTGGAAGGGTTTGGAAAATTAAGAAATATTGAAATCACTTCTGGGTCACAGGCATACATCAATGTAAAAATATCGCCCTGTTTGCAATACGTTTGGGCCTGAGTTTTACATTTGGCGGGCGCGCGATCAGGGAATGGACTGCCGACAGCAATGACCCCAACTGCGACTTCACGCTGGCCGGCCAGTTAACGGGCAGCTGGTGTGAAACATGCGTTGAAAAGCTCAGCGCTGCCGGGGTGGGAGGTTGGGGGGAGGGGAGAGGGGGTGTCACCCCGGGTGAGCGCCGCGAGAGAGCTCCCCGAAGACGGACAGCTGCCTCGGACTTTCAAACGAAGAAATAAAGCTTGAAAGAGCTGCAAAAACATCTCCATGCATCGCAATCGCGCACCTAAAAATGTACCTCATAGGAATGTTGCCCACAGGTATTTATTTTTATTTTATTTCATAACGGAGATTTCTTCCTGCCCGCGGATGAGGTTTGATGGAAAATGTAAAGGCCGCCTGGCCGATTCGCCCGTCCGCCAAATGTAAAGTTGGACGTCAGCCAACGAAAAATCGGTGACAATTGCGCCGTCAATGGGCTTAATTGCCTCTTAATTGTCGGCGGACGCGCTTCCGACTTTTGCGTGCGTGATCCAAGCGAAATATCGCGTGAAAGCGCAATGACGTCTGGACACTCGCCCAACGTCATCTCGTGCGATTTTACGCCCAATTGGATCGGCCCGCCCCATGGGACATAAATGCCCTTGATGTTTATGTGAACGATTGGCGTTGGGCTTATGTGCACATGAACTCTTTTATTTCGAGGTTCAGCCATCCTCCCGCTCAGTGATAGTCTCCCTTTGTGAGACTCACATTCATGTGATGTCAGCCTCACTGAAGATAGTTTGTGCACCCTTGTGTGATGTCATGGAGATGTGTTAAAATCTTTATTGGAAGCGTGTGCTTAATGCGCTTGTGACCCTTCTTCCTCGTGACACACCGTTGTGTGAGGGCAGCTCAGCAGGCGTGAGGGGTTAGCGACAGCTGTGTCTCCTCAGTGGTAGTGCCAAAGGACAAGACCTGGACAGGCGTATGATATCCTCAACCATGTCCTCATCTCACCAGCTGCTGTAGTTTCTCACTAATGTGGTGATAACTGCATCAGGTAAGTTTCTGCAGTTCCCTGTTGTGTCGACTTTCGCTTCCCAGAGCGGGCGTATACAGGGGGCACCGCTGACCCTCTTAGGGACCATGGCCGGGTCAACCATGAGGCTGGGAGGTGCAAGTCTGAATGCTGAACTTGCTCTCGATGTGACTGGTTGGGCGTCCCTTTCAATGCGATGGAATGGCATTCAAGGACAGGAGGAATGTGGCCATTTCTAACCTTCACTTTACTCCTCCTGGTATCTGGTAGCAATTCCAGTGGCACGGGCAAGTCTCCCACACCGTGTTCCCTTGATGGCATTGTCCCATGGAAGCTGATCCTTATCACCCCCTTCTGGACCCTGGCCCTCCTGATCTTCATCCTCCGAGGGGCTCTCATCCTCCTCCATTTCTCTCTCTGGCAAGGGATCTCCCCTTTGCAGCGTCAGGTTGTGAAGGGTGCAACACACAGCGATGATGTGGGATACTCTACCTGGAATGTACTGCAGTGCCCCACCTGAGCGGCCCAAACATCAGAAGCACATCTTCAGAATGCCAGTGGTCTGCTCGATTAGGTACTGTGTGGAGCTGTGAACTGCGTTGTACCTCTCCTCCGAAGCACTCTGAGGCTGACACAGAGTTGCAATGAGCCAGCGTTTCAGTGGGTACCCCCTTATCCCCAAGCAGCCATCCCTATGGATGCTCAAGCCCTTTGTATATCTGAGAGCGACTCAGGATTTAGCAGTCATAGCAGCTCCCAGGATACCTGGCACAAAGGTACATTATGTGCACCTGATGATCACAGACCAGTTGCACATGGAATGAAAGCCTTTACGGTTGATAACATTAGGAGCTGCTGCCATGGAGCCCTTAAGGCCACATGGGTGCAGTCGATTGCACCCTGCACTCCCGGGAGGCCTGAGATAGCTGCGAATCCATTGAATCTGGTCTTCTTCATTGAGTAAACCTCACATAGGGAGGAGCCTTGCTGCAGAGGGCATCTGTGATCTCCTTGATGCACCTACGTGTGGCGGACTGCGAGATGCTACACAGGTCCTCTGTGGATCCCTGGAACAGTCCCCAGGCAAAGAAACTGAGTGCGGCGGTGACCTTCAAGGCCACTGGCAGGGGCTAGCCCCAGGACTGCCTCTTCTCTCTCACTGTTGACTGTGAGCCCAAGGAGTGTCTCCACTGTCTGACTCTGATGTGCTGGCTCCAGACCAAGGACTTTAACTTTCAACGCGTTCCCCATTGCCCTCATGACTGAATACTGCACTGTCTCCTTTCCCACCCCCACCCACTTCATGAGTCTCAGTGCGACCCATCCCTCTTGTACCACACTAAACGCACACCACCCTCCCTTTCCTAACCTGGAGTCTGTGTGCATCCCCTCCCATTCATACCTGTGGTGTCCCATCCACCCCCTTATCTGTTAGTTTTTCGGTTTCCCTTGTCGGGCTCCAACTTCCCGCTCCACCATCTCCCCTCTGCCTGCCATCATTCCCCCTCCTCCTCCACTCCCTTGCAAAGCCTTCCTGCCCCTCTGCCTTCCATCATTCCCCCTTTCCCCCCACCCTTTTGCAATGCTTTCCTGCCCCTTTGCCCTCTGTGTGTTCCCCCTCCCCTCTTGCCATGCCTTCCTGCCCCTTTGCACCCTGTGTGTCCATTATCCTCTTATTCTACCCCCTCTCTCCCACAGCTCTGGTCAAAATGCTGGTCTCTGTTTGAGGGTACAGCCCTGCCTGAGAACCACGGCACAGTGCTACCCTTCAGGACAATGGAGGCATCCACCGGGAGCTGGCCAACCCTACACTCCCAGCAGTGTGGCGTTCCATTGGCACCGCAACGAGACCGGTGCGACGCTGTGGCAGGTAGGCTACGAATGTTGCGCTCACCTTGAAGTCACAAGCGAAGTGAGGTCGGACCGCTGCACGCTATTCTTTTTCAAATGTGATTCAGGCCGGTGTGATGGCATGACACAAGTTTGGGAGGCACCATGTAATTCCGGCGAGCAGCATATTTAATGAGCATTCATGAGATGGTAATGAATGCAAATGGCATTCCCGTCACGAGTCAGCAGAATACCCGACCTGCCATTGACCCGCCATTGGGAGAATTGCAAACTGCTTTCACACCGGCAGGATTCTGACTTTTTGGCTCTTGCTAGATTCTCTGCTCCCGCCTGCCACATAACCCGCCATGGGCAGGATGGGAAAATTCCACCCTATGTGTGTAACAGGGTGTATTCACCCTGCTTTAAAATGTCTGCTCCATGCTTCACCTCTGGCTTCCAGCTCTTCCAGCAGCTTTGTTTACGAACCTACGAATTAGGAGCAGGAGTAGGTCACTCGGCCCCTCGAGCCTGCTCCGCTATTCAATAAGATCATGGCTGATCTAATTGTAACCTCAACCCCACGTTCCTTCCACCGCCTTTTGAGGAAGAGAGTTCCAAAGACTCACAACCCTCTGAGAGAAAAAAAATTCTCCTCATCTCTGTCTTAAATAAGTGACCCCTTATTTTTAAGCAGTGACCCCCTAGTTTAGATTCTCCCACAAGAGGAAACATCCTCTCCACATCCACCCTCTCAAGACCCCTCAGGGTCGTAAAGGTTTCAATCAAAGGGCTCAATACTTTGCTGAGTCCACACCAGGCTGAACCCAGTGAGCACAGTGATCATAGATCAGTTACCAGACTCACATAATCAAGCACAGAACTATTGAACACCACACCTACCCCACCCTCTCAGCTGGGCTTAGAATTTGGATGTGGGAGGCTGTGAAAGGGGAAGGGGAGATAAACACCACAAAAAGAACTATCCTCACCAGTAGGGGAAGAGATCACTGTCCTCAGACGGCGTCTGACAGGGGCGGTTATGTTGAAATGCAGAAATGATACAATGCGATCACTTTTAGTGTTTCAGTTTGACGAACTCAGGTGAAGAGACGAGACTCTGTAATGCACCACATCACCTTGCTTTAAATAGAGCAGGAGACAAAATGCGATGGATCAGGAAGTCACGGTTAAGGGACACTGGGGTTCAAAAAGCCTCCAATTGTTGGAGATTAAGAGTAATGTTGACCGGGAGTTTCTGAGGAGGATGTTTCCTCCAGTCTTAGAAACCTCTGAGGACATTGTGTTCCTCCAACTCTGGCCTCTTGTGCATCCCTGGTTTACTTCAACCTGCTGTTGGTGTCTGTGCCTTCAGTTGTGTCGGGCCCCAAGCTTCTGGAATCCCCTCTCCGCCTCTCCCTCCTCCTTTAAGATGGTCCTTAAAACCTGCTCTTAGAGCGAGCTTTCGATCAGCCCTCCTAACGTGCCCTCCTTTGGCTCCGTCAGATTTTATCCAACTGCGCTCAAAGCGCTTAGGCATCTCTTAGTTTGGCTCTGGCTAATTTAAAGGTGCCGCACGAATGCAAGGTCTTGTTGGGAGTCTGAGGGAGGATATTTGATGGAAGAAGTTTGAAGGAGGTGTGACGGTGGAGTTGTGAGGGAAGAGGTCTGAGTGAAGGTCTGACTGTAAAATCTCTATTCATTGATAGGTGAAGGTTTCAATGTGAATCTTTAATGGAACCGCAGTTGAAGTTTTAATTAGCTTTTCCCTTTTCAGATATTGGGTGAGCAGCTGTGGACTCATGGCAGGTTTTCCAATATCCTTATCCCCGGATATGAAAATGTTTTGGGCAGCGTATCAGGGGGTGAGAACAGCATCATCGAATCACCCCAACGTGTCCCACCGCCCAGACAATTAGAGCCCTGACCTTACTTGCGCCCCTCGCTTCTTTATTGCGAGCTTCAGGATATAACACCTCACCCCGCGGAGCTCCCCAGCTTTTATAGGAATGCTGGCGAAATTTTATGGAGATGCCTGGGAGCCCTGGCGGAAGGTATTCAATTATTTGCAACAGTCACCCTGTGACAGGTCCTGACCCAGTTCCAGCCTGTTTCGGATTAGGTTAGCCCTCTGCGCTGGGACACAATGACACGGGTTATCATCCCTTTGGTTATGCCTGTTATGCTTTGAACACTGCACGTCCCCTCCTCCCCACCCACCCCCCCTCCCCCACTTTCTAAAAGCGTGCAGATTTTCTCCGAGTGTTTTGCCTCCTTTCGTTTCCTAGTTTGTCAAGTTAGGATGTGGGACGTTTGATATGTCAGATAGCCGGTGTCAGGAAATAGCCAGGTATTTATCTAATCCCCTTTAGAAAGTCACTATTGAATCTGCTTCCAACCCCTTGCAGGCAGCGCATTTCAGATCATGATTCGCTGTTAATAAAGAATGAAGTCTCCTCATTCCTTTTTCCCAATCAACTTTAAATCTGCGTTCTCTGATTGTCGACCCTCTGGTCCACGTGCAAATTCACAGTTGTAGCGAAAAAAATAAAGGGCTACAGATGGGGAGGACGGATAAGGAATGAATCACCTAGTGCACTTTAGGCAAAACATCTTTCCAACGTTAAGAAACAGGCTCCAGTCCCTTCGGGTGAACTGCATTAGTCTGGGAACTGTCAAGAGTTCTCAGTCACAACAATCTGCACTCAGGGCCATCACTCTTTGGAGACATATTCAGCCTGGCATCATTAGAAACAGATCTATGTGTGATCCCGTGGGACCAGGTCGCGGCTGGAGAAAAATAGTTTAAATACTTTCTGTTAATTGAAGTTCAGGGAATTGCAAGAACTGTTTCGCTGGTATGAATTCTCAGCTAAAACTCTGTGGGTTTAAGGATGTTCGCGCGTAATGTGAGGTTAGATGGGGTACTTGGTGGTTCCCCCCTTAAATTTTCCTTTGAAGTAATTCTCCATGATACTTGCACCAAAGCCCTGTTCATCCATCACCCCTGCGCTTGCTGGCCTACATTGGTCCCACCCCAGCGGCATCTGGAAGTCAAACTTCTCATCCTTGTGTAGAAATTGCCCCAGTTCGGACCTCAACTCTTCCCTACCTCTGCCAGTCCTACAACCCTCCGAGACCTCGGCGCTCTTCCGATCCTGGCTTCTTGCTCATCGCTCCACAATTGGCAGCTGTGCCTTCAGTTGCTTTGGCCCTATGCCACTGCTTCCCAGGTTATTTTTCAATGTAATCTCATTTTAACACTTGAAAAGTAACGTGACCCCAGACCTCAGTAATAAAGCAGCGTAGTAACATTCAATATATCATTATTAAAGTTGGAATATAATATAATATATATAGTATATAATATAATATAATATAATATAATATAATATAATATAATATAATATAATATATATAGTATAATACAATATAATATAATACAATATAATATAACATAATACAATATAATATGATATAGTATAGTATAAACATATAATATATCCTATGAACATTTGAATTTATGAATTAGGAGCAGGAGTAGGCCATTCGGCCCCTCGAGCCTGGTCCACCATTTAATAAGACCATGGCTGACCTGATTGTGGGACAGTAGCAACGTGGGTACAAAATTGGCTGAGTAATAGGAGACAGAGTAATGGTCAATGGATGTTCTTTGGGCTGCAGGGAGAGTTTGTAGTGGAGATTCCCCAGGGTTGGTAATGGGACCCTTGCTTTTCCCGAAGTATATTAATGATCTAGATCTTGGTGCGCAGGGGACAATTTCAAAGTTTGCGGATGATACGAAACTCGGAAGCATTGTAAGCTGAGAGGAAGGCAGTATAGAACTTCAGAAGGACATAGGTGGAGTGGGCAGGTAGGTGGCAGATGAAGCTCAAAGCGGAGAAGTGAGGTGATGCATTTTTGTAGGAAGATCATGGAGAGAAAATATAAAATAAGGAGTACAATTCTTAAGGGGGTGCAGGAGCAGAGGGACCTGGGTGGATATGTGCACAGATTATTCAAACTGGTAGGACAGGTGGCGAGAGCAGTTAATAAAGCAGACAGTATCCTGGGCTTTATTAATAGAGACATAGAGAACAGTAGCAGGGAGTTTATGCTGAACTTATATAAGGCACTTGTTAGACCTCTGCAGGAGCGTATTGTGTACAGTTCTCGGCACCACTATAGGAAGGTTGTGAACACATTGGAGAGAGTTCAGAAGAGGTTCACAAGAATGGTTCCAGGCATGAGAAACTTCAGTTATGAAGATAGATGGGAGAGGTTGGGACTGTTTTCCTTGGAAAGGAGAAGGCTAAGAGGAGATTTGTTAGCGGTGTTTAAAATCATGAGGGGGCTGGAAAGAGCAGACAGGGGGAAACTGATCCCGCTGGTAAAAGGATCAAGGACGAGAGGGCACCGATTTAAAATGATTTGCAAAAGAAGCAAATGTGACGTGAGAAATAACTTTCTCACACAGTGAATGGTTCGGGTCTGGAATGCACGGCCTGGAAGTGTGGTGGAGGCAGGTTCAATTGAGGCACTCAAGAGGGCATTAGATGATTACTTAAATAGAAACAATGTGCAAGGATACGGGGAAAAAGGCAGGAGAATGGCACTAAGTCATAATGCTCGTTTGGAGAGTCGGTGCAGACACGATGGGCCGAATGGCCTCCTTCTGTGCTGTTGAAATTCTGTGATTCTGCGAACTCCACTTTCCTGTCTACTCCCTATACCCTTTGACTCCCTCGTCAGTCAAGAATCTATTTACCTCGGCCTTAAAAATATTCATCAGCCCAGCCTCCACTGCTCTCTGGGGAACAGAATTCCACAGACTCTCGAGCCTGCGAAAGGGAACGTTTCTCCTCATCTCCATCTTAACTGGGAGGTCCCTTATTTTAAAACCGTGCCCCCTCGTTCTAGTCTCTCCCACAAGGGGAAACATCCTCTCAGCATCCACCCTGCCGAGTAGCCTCAGGATCTTCTCTGTTTCAGTAAGATCACCTCTTGATCTGCTAAACTCCACCGGATACAGGCCCAGCCTGTTTAACCTTCCCTTGTATGATAACACCACCCCCATCCCAGGAATCAGTCCAGTGAACCTTCCCTGAACTGCTCCTAATACAATCACATCCGTTCTTAAATAAGGAGACCAAAGCTGTGCTCAGTAATAACCCTATACATCCTATAAATAGTAAACACATTATAAATATGAAAATCTGTGTTTTTAAAGTACTTGGTAAAAATGTTATTATGCATGCGTATCAGGCTCTGTATGTTCCTCGTTGATAGAAGGACTCAGTGAAGCACCCCCCACCCCCACCGCAAACTGTCAGCCTCTCCCCACTATGTCCCTCAGTAATCAGCTCCTCTTCCTCAACACCCTCCAAATGCTGCTCCCCCCTGCTGCTGCCTCCCCCACACCCACCCCACACTCCCCCCCACCCCCCACTCTCCCACCCTCCCTTTTGGCCCAGTTGCTGGTGCCTATGAAGCAGAGTCGCCAGCCCAGGGTAAGGAGCCTGTACAGAGGCAAACAGAAGCAGAGACACAGCAGAGTTTGAAGCAGCCACTCATCTTTACGGGCTCAACTGCATGACCACATGGGAGCACCACCACCAGGAAGTTCCCCCCCACCAAGCCACTCGCCACCCTGACTTGGAAATATATCGGCCGTTCCTTCACTGTCGCTGGGTCAAAATCCTGGAACTCCCTTCCTAACAGCACTGTGTGTGCACCTGCAGTAGTTCAAGAAGGCAGCTCACCACCAGCTTCTCAGGGGCAATTAGGGATGGGCAATAAATGCTGGCCCTGTCAGCGATGCCCACACCCCATAAATGAATTTTAAAAAGCCTCCCAGGTTTTCCCACACTCAGTCAGTGACTGAGCCTCACCGGTCTCTGCCTGTGCCAAGGTGACCCGCTCTGAACTTACCACTAGAAGTTCTTCCTAGGTTAAAGGTCGTTTTGGGCTCACCATCCACTCCTTTGCTGTTTGGTGGTATCGATCCAGTGTGTTCAGGGCTATCCCGCCAAAGCATCTTCTCCACGGTCATCATTCCTGCCTGGGAGAGGGGGGGAAGCCTATGACCCAAATGCTAATTTCATGATCCCCCATTGGGCGTCATGACCCACAGTCTGGGAACTGCTACCCTAAAGCTCTGGAATTCCCATCCTAAATCTCCCCATCTCTCTCTTCTCCTTTAAGACGCTCCTAAAAACCAACCTCTTTGACCAAGGGTGGGATTTTCCGGCGCTGCCTGCTACCAGGATCGTCTGGTCCCTCCGTAGGTCAATGGACTTTTGGCTGGGCTGCCAACTCTACCATGATGGGCCGGGATTTGGTCACCTATCCTAACATCTTCTTTGGTGCTTTAGTGTCAAATTATGCTTGACGTTGCTCTTGTGAAGCACTTTGGGATGTTTTACTACGTTAAAAGGTGCTATATAAATGCAAAATTGTTGGTGTACCAGTAGCTGTGGGAATTGAAAGAACCTGGGGCATCTGTGGGAGGGCACCATAGTCGAGAATCAAACTGGGGCAATTATTATTTAAGTACTGGAGCACTTGCCTACGCATAAGTCAGTGCCATCAGGGGAAGCGTTGAGAGAAAAAATACACTCAAATGGCAAAGAGCTTTAGAAAATTAAAGCTAAATATAATTCTCAGAGAGCTGGAATGCACCTGGGCCTACTGAATAGGTCTCGGCCTACACCGGGTGGAGGTGCTGAGGGTAATCAAGTACTTCAGGAGCACATTTGCATTGCTGCAGGGAATAAATTTGTTTGAAATATTTATCTCTTAGACATACGCTGAGGCCTTTTGTTTGTGCAGAGAGTTCCGGTGTCAAAGAGCAACCACGGCCAACGGCAGACAGGCCATTTATCATCAGTGGAGACTGTTCCCCTCCTCACTCCTGTGGCAAACGGGATTTTTAAAGGCTGCGTGGCTTGACTTCAATGTCATTAACTCAACAAAAGTTCAATGACACTCTCGCCTTTAGTATCACAAACCAAGCGACACGTAACCTGATTCAAGCCATACTCTCTGTCCTTGAGACAATTCCTTCGAAAATTATTACTTTCCCTCAATTTTCACCCTTGTCTCATTAAACCGTGTGGGGCTGGTGGTGGGGGTCTCAGGAAGGGTGTTGGCCTTGGACAGGACGAAGCACAGATTTGTCGGAATGATATCGGGGTTAATAGGGTGTGAAGCACTTGAGGCTGTTATACCATGTTAAAAGGTGCAATATAAATGCAAAATTGTTAGGGTTAGATACAGGGTTAATCATGAGGAAAAGTTGCATAGACTAGGCTCATGTTCTCTTGAGTGTTGAAGAGTAAGGGGTGATCCAATTGAAGTACTTGATACAGCACTTAGCGAAAAACTATTTCCTCTGGTTGGCAGCGGTGGCAAGAGTCCAGAACAGGCCTAAAAAATGAGATCCAGCCAGGCCATTCAGGAAACACTTCATCACACAGAGAGTGGTGGAAATCTGGAACTCACTCTCCGAAAAAAGATGCTGAGGCTGGGACTGGAGTGGAGCGGGTTGTGTCAATTGAAAATTTCAAAATTGAGATTGATAGATTTTTAGCAGGCCAGGGCATGAGATAAGGGGGTCTTGTGGCGCAGTGGGTAGTGTCCCTACCTCTCGGCCAGAAGCTCCGGGTTCAAGTCCCACTCCCTACTTCAGGACTTGGTGGTCAAGGAAGGTGCATTCATGATGTGGCCAAAATGTTTGACTATCAGTCTGTAAATCCTTCCAATACACCTTCTGGATGATGGTAAGAGTGGGAAAGTTTCCTGGTCAGCCATATTGCAGGAAAACAATGGCAAACCACTGCAGTACTTTGCCAAGCATACTCATGGACCAATTCAATGGAAGTCCATGGTTTCCAATGTCCCTCTTAGGTACCTGAAGGGAGAGGGGGAAAATGGTATTAGCCATGTGGAACCAAGGCAGGTAAATGAAGTTAAGATGCAGATCACTCATGATCAATTGAATGGCAGACATGCTTGAGAGGCCAAATGACCTACAGATGTTCCACTAGTCATTTGGTGGTACAGAACTTGGTATTACAGAAAAAAGAGACATTTTTGGTCGAAGTTTTTTTGTCTTGTACTCATCAGGACAATTCTCAAGAAAATACCAATGTCAGGGGAAACTACACAATTGTACTGTATGAGAAGAGAGTGCTGACTGGTTGGAAAGTGGACTCTGATTGATAGCAGTGTTGCCAAAGAGAATGCACTAGTTGATGACGACTGATAGTTAACTGCCAAGCATTATTTGAAATTTAAACCAGGCAGCTTGAGCAATGTCTTGAACAATCAGGGTCAAGGTTTCATGTTTCATCCTAAGAAAAGGTCCTCCAACAGTACAGTACTCCATGGCGCATCAGCCTAGAATCTTGCATTCAAGCCTCTAGAGTGAGACTTGAACCCACAACCTTGTGGCTCTGAAAGTAGGGTTGCCAACTGTGATTAAATGTTATCCTGGAAGTTTCATCACATGACTTGCCCCCACGCTCCAGCCATTAGTCGACCAGCACATCCATCCTCGTGACGTACTGCCTTCCTACGCCAATTGGAAAGCAAAGAGACTCATTACCCAATTGGATGATACTTGACTCTCAGCCAAACAGCCTTTTTTTCCCCCATTTTCAACATTTTTATATCTGGTAAAGAGAAATGTTCAAAGTAAATGACAAAAAAGAACAATCTTTTTTAATGCCCCAATGATTTTTCTTCAGGGTTGCACACAGCAGTGTCCTGGGAGATTGATCTTCAATTCCTGGAGACTCCAGGCCAATCCTGGAGGGTTGGCAACCCTATCAAAAAGCAAGAGTGCTTTCAACTGAGCCACAATTAACACTACTTGGCAAGGCCATTGAATGCGATTAATGAGCTAACTCTCTGCAGGGAAATTAGTCAGAGATTTACCCTGAATAAGCATTGGAGTAGTCAGACAGAGACTATGGAGTGTGGTCTATCTGTTCAGGTAAGAAGCAGAACTGAGATGATGCTGATTCTAGGTGCTCGGGTTGGATGAAGATAAGGATGAGCACTTACTCACGCACAGGAGCGACTGGGAGGTGCCCCTAACTTCATAGGGCATAGCATGCTCTCCAAGGACCATCAGGCAGCTTGATTTTTGCTCATGAATACTCTGGCCCTTGCTCTAACCTTTTGCATGCTGCTTGCCTGAGGGATTCATCCTGTGAAGCTACACTGAACCTTGAAAGGAGTCAGCCTTCTGGCTAATTGTCGTAACCTGATAAGACTGAAACTCTGTTCAAAAAAAGAGCAAAGAAACTTCCAGAAACTCCTCACACAACAAAGAGCAGCAAAGATAAGAGCAAAAAACTGTGGATGCTGGAAATCCAAAACAAAAACAGAAATACCTGGAAAAACTCAGCAGGTCTGGCAGCATCTGTGGAGAAGAGCACAGTTAACGTTTCGAGTCCAAACATTTATTTTCGCATTCGATGCAAATAATATCGAAACGTTGTATGAGATGCATGTCATGCCGTGTTAATAATATTTACTAAGGAACTCTCAGTTTACTCTGCTAGTTGGGGCCAAGCCATCGCTTTTAGACTGATGCTACAGCTGGAACCCATCCAGATAAAATGCTGCAAGGACCTTGGGTGGGTTTCGTGTCAGGAGCACGTTTGTAGAGACGAGCAGAGGGGGGCAGCAGGAGGGAGTTACATTAAGAAACATGAAGTGTTGTTAAAGCGCAAAACCTAGACAAGGCAAGGAGAGTCTTAGCGTCGGACACCACAAAGAGGGATTACAAAACAGCAGCCAAATTGTACTCAAAAGTCCACAAATAGCAATGAGGTAAATGTCTGCATAATCTGTTACAGTGATTTTGGTTAAATATTGCCCAGGATACTAGGGGGAGCTCAAAACATCGTACAGCCGACCAAACACTTCTTTCGAAGTGTAGTCGCTGTTGGAAACATGGCAGCCAGTTTGCGCACAGCAATCTCCCATGTGCAGCAGTGTGATAACGACCTGATGATCTGGTGCTGGCTGAGGGATGACTATTGGCCAGGCTTCCTGAGACCACGCCTCTGTTCTTCTTCAAGATGGTGCCGCAGAGTCTTTGACGTCCACCTGAGAGGGCAGACAGGACGCCGGTTTAACGTCTCGTCTGAAGGACGGCGCTACGCTCCCTCAGCCCTGCACTGAGGTGGCTGCCTAAGTTTTGTGCTCAGGTCTCTGGAGAGAGACCTGATCTCACAACCTTGTACCTGAGAAGTATGAGTGCTACACACTGAGCCATGTGATGCCGATTATAGGGAGAGCTCATTATGTAAAGGAGAAAGTTTTGAGAACCCTTTTAGAACTTAATTCAAGCTCTTGCTCCTTTTTTATTAACACTACTTTTGTCTTTTTTGTTAGCACTCTGAAGTATTTACATCAGTATAAATAACTATTAGCAGCGCTGGCAAACAGCCTTTCCACTAACTGCTGGGAACAGAAACACTCTTATTACTGAATTGCACATTGAAAATATAGAATTACACCACTTGTGTGGGATGTGAGTCACTAAATGAATTTGTGTAATTTAGACAATTTATTCAGGCATGTACCTCTCTTAGTCTCAACTTTCTTATCTTATTGGCACAATAAATATCCCTTCCTACATATCCTCCCACCTGCCTTTATCTTCACTCTGTTGGGATCAAGACTCTTAGAGTACCACCTCTGACTTGAACTCCTTCCTTATGAGGATCTAAGTGCTGCAGAGTTCCTCACGCCTGCTAATCCCCCCTTTCCCCTTACAACCTACGAGCTTTGCAAATCTAAATTGCTGTCACCTAAGTGCGGTCCACCTGAAAATACAGTTTTTCTTCTATTTTACGATTCTGAATCTTGTTGGTGCTTTGTCCCACCATCTTCCTCTCTCCAAAATAACAGATTGTAATGTGACACCGCACAGAAGGAGGCCATTCGGCCCATCATGCCTGCACTGGCTCTTTGGCAGAGTTATCCAATTAGTCCCACTCCCCTGTTACTTGCCCATCGCCCTGTAATATTTTTTCCCATCATGTATCTATCCAATTTTCTTTCTCAGCTATTATTGAATTTCCTTACACTGTCCTTTCAGGCAATGCACTCTAGATCATAACAGCTAACTGTGTAAAAAAGTGTTTCTTCATGTTGCCTCACATTCTCCCATCAACGCATCTCGGAGAGAGACAATCGCTGGAGAAAATGCACAATGTTTGAAGAGTTCGCAGCTCTGGAGGCTGAGGGCAACTTAGTCATTGCCCACACAGCTGAATAAATTAAGCAAACGAGAATCAGCAGGATGACTTAATTCATTTATTCAACAGTCTGCACCCCCACGTAAGAGACAAGCAAGGAATGTATTTGTTTGAAGGGCAAAAAGGAGTTGCATTTATATAGCACCTTTCATAACCTCAGGAAGTCCCAAATTGCTTTGCATACCAACATGAATTAGGGGCAGGAGTAAGCCATTTGTCTCCTCGAGCCTGCTCCGCCATTCATTAAGATCATGGCTGATCTGACTGTGGCCTCAACTCCACTTTCCTGCCCTAATACAGCCCATGATGTATTTTTGAAGTGTAGCCACTGTTGTAATGTAGGAAGCACAGCAGCTAATTGGTGCACAGCAAGCTCCCACAAATAGCAATGTGATAATGGCTAGATAATCTGTTTTGAGTGATATATATTCGTTTGACCCCGGGCACTGGAGAGAACTCTCCAGCTCTCCTTCGAAGTAGTGCAATGGGATCTCTTATCTGAGAGGGCAGGCAGGATCCTCGCTTAAGGCCTCAGGCCTCTCTACTGCTCTCCAACAGCAGCAGCCTAGATTTAGCGCTCAAGTCTTTGAAGTAGGATTTAAACAAAAAGGCCTCCTGACACCAGGGCAGGAGTGCTACTCACTGAGCCACAGCTCATACTGAATCGGAATTCCAAACTGACGGAGTCACGTGGAACAAGACTTGTAGCAGAACTTTGATGCAGAGATGAAGGTGTCTTACAAACTGCCCAAGGTGTCGTTCTTCAATCTCATATTGACCAATGATACAAACGTACGAATTGGGAGCAGGAGTAGGCCATTCGGCCCCTCCAGCCTGCTCTGTCATTCACCAAGACCACGGCTGATCTGAATGTGGCCTCAACGCCTCAATCCTGCCTTCCCCCGGTAACCTTTGATCCCCTTGTTAGTCAAGAATCTATCTACCGCTTCTTTTAAAATATTCAATGGCCCGTGCCTCCACTGCTCTCCGGGCAACAGAGTTCCTCTGAAAGAAAAATATTTTCCTCATCTCTGTCCTAAATGGAGGAAAGCTTATTTTTAAACTGTGCCCCCCAGTTCTAGTCTCCCCCACAAGAGGAAACAGCCATTCAGCATCCACCTGTCAAGCGTCCTCAGGATGTACTGTGTTTCAATAAGATCACCTCTCCTTCTTCTAAACTCCAATGGATACAGGCCCAGCCTGTCCAACCTTTCCTCATAAGATAATTCCCCCCCACCCTGACCCACCCTATGTATCAGTCCAGTGAACTTTCCCTGAACAGCTTCTAACACATTTATATCCTTTCTTAAGTAAAGAGACCAAACTGTACACAGTACTCTAGATGTGGTCTCACCAATACTTTGTACAACTGTAGCAAAACATCCCTACATTTATATTCCATTCCCCTTGCAATAAATTACAATGTTCTACTTGCCTTCCTAATCAATGCTGTGCCTGCATACTAACATTTTATGATTCATGAACCAGGCCACCTAAATCCCCCGGACCTCAGAGTTCTGAATCGCTCTCCATTTAGATCATATGCTGTTTTTTAATCATTTTTCTTTCCAAAGTGGACAAGCTCACATTCTCCCACATGATACTCCTTTTCCCAATTTTTTGCCCACTCACTCAACATATCCAAGTCCCTTTACAGACTCCTCATGTCCTCTTCACAACTTTCTTTCCCACCTATCTTTGTGTCATCGGCAAACTTAGCAATCAATACATTCGCTTCATCCAAGTCATTGATATTAATTGTACGTAGTCGAGGCTCCAACGCTGTGGCATTCCAATCATCCCATCTTGCCAACCCGACAATGACCTATTTATGCCTGCTCTCTGTTTCCTGTCAGCCAGCCAATCTTCTATCCATACTACTATGTTACCCCCTGCACCAAGTGCTGTTATTGCAGAGTAAACTGTGATGTGGCACCTTGTCAAATGCCTTCTGGATAATTAAAACCAATGTATCTACTGCCTCAGCAGACAGTTCCTTTAAGACACCAGGATGAAGTCCATCAGGACCTGGGGGTCTTGTCAGCTTTTAGTTCTAATAATTTCCTCAGTACCCTTTCCCTGGTGGTTGTAATTGTTTTAAGTTCCTCCCTCCCTTTCACTCCCTGATTCACACTTATTTCTGGAATATTACCTGTATCCTCTACAGTGAAGACAGATGCAAAATATCTGTTCAATTCACCTGCTATTTCCTTATTTTCCATTATTAATTCCCCATTGGCACTCTCTAGAGGACCAGTGCTCATCTTACTTGCTCTTTTTTCCTTTCTAAATACCTGTAGAAACTCTTACTATTTATATTTCTAGCTAGCTTTCTCTCGTACCCTAATTTCTCCTTCCTTGTCAATCTTATAGTCATTCTTTGCTGTCCTTTACATTCTGCCCAATCTCCTGACCTGCCACCCATCTTTGCGGAATTACATGCTTTGTGCTGTGTGACTCCATGACACCAAAGGTGCGGTTATGACCTGGAATACGATGAGAGGGGCATCGCACCCCCAGCAACTCCAGTCAGGCTCATCACAAACCTGCTGAGGGTTTGCAGCTGCATCGTAAAAGGAGTTGGCGAGTCCGTTGTCTGCCCAGAAAAAAAAAAGGCCTGGTTCCCACGGAGGGAGAGCCAAACACACTCCAGAAACAGTTCCTGCGTGGCATGTAGACTCTGGATCTCGTCACACTGTTTACAATTAAAGTGATTTAAGGCCTTCATCCAACCCTGCAGAGTTGCAATTTCTCACCATTAATAGAGCAGCCTCACTGATAAATCTTGTTAAAGTGCATAATTAAAAATTGCAGGCTCCCCTTATAGGTTCATTGTGGGCACTGTATGCACACACATAAAGCATGCCTAAGTTAATTTAAGCAGCTGAAGGTTAATGGCAACGTCTCTGTAACAGGATAAAAACATTCATGATTGCAACAAGCACTCGCCTGCTGGCTGAATATTAAGCATAGCCTTTGCTCTCAGATCCAAGAGCTAAAAAATGATTGCCAGTGACATATGCTTAACTTGTTCCTCTAACACTTCCCCCTATGCTGTCCTAACACACAGTTAACTCACTCATTGAGAATGATATTACATAGAATTCAGCCCAACTAGTTTGTGTCAGTGTTTATGCTTTACATAAGCCTCTTCCCAACCCTCTGCTTCTCACCCTATCAACATCACTTTCTACAACTTTTCTCCTTCATGTACAGTCAACTCCCACCTTTTGTGACCCCCCCCCACCCCATCTATTGTGAACTTGTTCACCCCCCTGAATGTGTTTGTACACCTGATCACGGTTTGCAGCCCCAATACTTTGCTGAGCCGTGATTTAGAATGTTAAACTCATGCCTGTTCCATGTAGAAAACGCGCACTGCGCATGTGCCGTCTCTGCGTATGCACAAGGTCGCCTTTCGCGATTTTGCCCTTCAAGGGGTTTCGCGGAAACGGAACCCCTGCGCATAGTGGGACTTTACTGTACTTATCTAGCTTCCCCTTAAATGCATCCACGCTATTCACCTCAACACCAGATGGACTGCCGCGGTTTAAGAAGGCCCCTCATCACCATCTTCTCAAGGGCAATTAGGGATGGGCACCAAAAGCTGGCCTCGCCAGCGACGCCCAAATCGCATGAAAGAATAAAACAAATGCCTGCTCTTTGTGGTGGTGAGTTCCATATTCTCACCACTCCCTGGGTAAAGACATTTTCTGTTGGATTTATGAGCGATTATCTTATAGTTATGGCTTCTGGTTTTGGACTCTGCCAGAAGTGGAGATACCCTCTCTGTGACTACCCTATCAAACCTTTGAGTATAAGAGACCTTTATCAGGTCTGCTGATCCAGCTGCCATAGAGGGTGTGAACATAGGTTCTTCTCAAGGTCGAAGGATTTCCACTTCTTCCAAACTCTGACCTCTCCCACCCTCTGACCTAGCTGACTCCAAAATGTAAAAAAACTGAAGTGTGAAGGCAAAGCTGGTCCTCAAAAGTTGTTCACCCTCCGCGAGTGGAAGCACCTTCTCTACGTCTACCTGAATAAACGCTGTGGCTACCGTAATCTAAAAAGCCCGGCTATGATCCTTGGCCTGAGCTAAGTTTGCTGGAGATGGTAACCCTTGGGCGGTGATTATTGTCCGAACCCTTGGAGCAGGAAGTGGAATAAGCTGACCAGAGTTCCCTATCTTGGTCATAATCAAATGCGCCCAACTTGAAAATGCTAGGCATGGATGGCAGCTGGTCTTTGATGTGACATTGGTCCAATATAGGATTACCAATACTCCAGAAAAATAAACACCATTTTCTAGGATACTCTTTTAAATTCTTTTTTTATTCATTCATGGGATGTGGGTGTCGCTGGCTAGGCCATATTTATTGCACATCCCTGATTGCCCTTGAGAAGGCGGGGGTGAGCTGCCTTCTTGAACCGCTGCAGTCCATGTAGTGTAGGTACACCCACAGTGTTGTTAGGGAGGGAGTTCCAGGATTTTGACCCAGCGACAGTGAAGGAACGGCGATATATTTCCAAGTCAGGATGGTAAATGGCTTGGAGGCAAACTTGCAGGTGGTGGTGTTCCCATCTATCTGCTGCCCTTGTCTAATCTAGCTGGTAGCGGTTGTGGGTTTGGTAGATACTGCAAGCAAACCTGGGAGAAATATTATAGGAGCAAAGAAGATTGTATTTTCGTTTTAATTTTCTTTGTACAGTTTTGTTTACTGGCTGGAACGATATTGGAGGTGTGAAAATGGTTGTTTGGGAGTCAAGAATCATCCAATCAAGTAGTAAAGACTTCATTCTATGTGGGGGGAGGTGGGCACTGCTAGGATTGACATGTCAGGTGACCAATGACATGAGTATGGGGGCAGGGCTGGAGGCAAGGGGTCATGGGTGATGAGATCTCTAGGAATATGTCCATCCAGATTTGGCAACCCTAAGTCAATGCAGAGTTTGATAACCCTATGCTGGACTAAGGTCACATGCAAGGAATGGCATCAGGCTGACTCTTAGGACTAAAATATATTGGTTTATGAGGCCTGTGTTCCCTGCACCTTGTTGTATGGCTTTGATACACAGATGACTTGCAGCTATCAAGAAAACAAAGCTCAACAGCTTCCATCTTCATTTTTGTCGCACATTCTGGGAGTCTCATGGAAGGACAAAGTCACAAATCTGGCTGTCCTCTGAAAGGCAATATCTCTCAAATATGTTGGCACTCATCAAACAGAGGAGATACATACCCGAGGATTTTTAGCATGGTGAGGTAGCAGGAGACAGACCAACAGGACAGCCAAAACTGAACTTCAAGGATGCTTGCAAATGTAATATGGATGGGGAGGTTATCATATGAGGAAAGGTTGGACAAGCTGGGCCTAAATCCATTGCAGTCTAGGAAAATGAGAGGTGATCTTATTGAAACATATAAGATCCTGAGAGGACTTGACAGAGGGGATGATGAAAGGATGTTTCCTCTTGTGGGAGAGACTAGAACTAGGGGACACGGTTTACAAATAAAAGGTCTCCCATTTAAGACAGAGATGAGAATATTTTTCTCTCAAAGGGTTGTGAGTCTTTGGAACTGTCTTCCCCAGAGAGCTGTGGAGGCTGGGTCAATGAGTATTCTTAAGATAGTGGTAGATAGATTCTTGACTGACAAGGGAGTCAAAGGTTATTGGGGATGGGCGGTATGGGTTGAGGCCACAATTAGATCAACCATGATCTCATTGAATGGTGGAGCAGGCCCAAGGGGGCCAAATGGCCTACTCCTGCTCCTAATTAGTATGTTTGTATGATAGAATATATCTTCATGAAGGCCCTAATCACTGATTTTCACATCTGGGCAACACTAGCTGACAAAGGAAGAAAATGACTACATCACCCAAGGGCTGGTGTGCATCACCATGACAATCAGTGGCTACAGTAACTTGGCAACAGGCAACACTGAACAAAATTGGGAAAAGTATGACGTGATTCAGTTTGGTAGGAAGAACATGGAGAGACAATATAAAATAAAGGGTACAATTCTAAAGGGGGAGCAGGAGCAGAGGGACCTGGAGGTATATGTACATAAATTATTGAAGATGGCAGGACAGGTTGAGAGAGTGGATAGTAAAGCATACGGTATCCTTGGCTTTATCAACAGGGGCATAGAGTATAAGAGCAAGGAAGTTATGTTAAACTTATACAAAACACTGGTTCGTCCTCAACTGGAGTATTACGTCCAGTTCTGGGTATTGCACTTTAGGAGAGATGTGAATTAGACGGAGTGCAGATAAGATTCACAAGAATGGTCCAAGAGATGAGGGACTTTAGTTATGTGGAGTTGGATTTTCTGGTCCCCGGGCAGTCCCGCTTGAAGACAGCGGACCTTTTCCTGGTCCGTCAAATTTTCCGACCTGCCCGCTACGATTCCTGTGGCAGATAGGACCGGAAAATCCCACCCTTAGACAGATCGGAGAAGTTGGGACTGTTTTCCTTGGAGAAGAGAAGGTTGAGAGGAGATTTGATAGAGGCATTCAAAATTGTGAGGGGCCTGGACAGAGTAGATAGGGGGAAAGCTACTCCCTTTGATGGAAGGATCGAGAACAAGAGGGCACGGGGTTAAGGTAATCGGAAAAAGAAGCAACGGAGACGCGAGGAGAAACTTTTTCACGCAGCGAGTGGTTAGGATCTGGAATGGGCTGCCTGAGAGTGTGTGGTGGAGGCAGGTTCAATCGAGGCATTCAAGAGGGAATTGGATTATTATCTGAAAAGTAAGAATGTGCGGGTTAGGGCGAGAAGGCAGGGGAGTGGCACTAGATAAATTGCTCCTGCAGAAAGCTGGCAAAGACATGATGGGCCAAATGGCCTCCTTCTGTGCTGTATCAATTCTGTGGTTCTGTGAAAACAGCAACCTACAACGACACCTGATGACCACTCCATATATGTCACTTCTGCCCCTCACCCACTGGCCTCTTCAGCCATCAGTAAAAGTGCACCATATGAAACTACCCCTATTCCCAATGCCCATCGTCTCACATAGATGGAAGGGTGCCAACGATGATGACCAAGTCAATCGTACGTTCACCCGCACTATATCACACACGAGGAAGAGCCACTGGGATGAGGTACCAGGGGATGTCACAGACCTTTGGAACTTTAACCCAGGATGGGTAAGAACATTCAGGCCTGGCCAGGAGATACATTTTTGGGGAAAAAAATAAGCAGGAACTTTCATAAAACTCACAATTTCAGCCCCTGGTTTCCGAAGATAGGAAGGGTTTGCAGTTGGGTTTATGGGCAGAAAAAGGGCCATACTGACCTCAGGAATGTTTAACTATTAAACATCCCTCCATCCTGACTAAAACTGATAAATCGTTGGAGATCAGCAGAAGGTCCTGGTGAATGGCCTACATACAGGCCAAATAATCCTGCCCTGTGTTTATTAGTGAAGCATTGCTGATATTCTCCAGTCCTGACTTACATTCCAGTAGGGCAGATTTCTTCGGTTCCGAACCGACTGTCTTTCTTTTAATTATAAGGATGTCCAAAAGTTCACTCTTTTCCCAGGAATAGTTGCTCTTTAAAATTGGTGCTGTTGAGAAGGAATTAACTTAAAACCTTTGCCCAATGGGAATTTCTGTTTTTTGACCCCGCCTCTCTTGCTGCATCTGAAGTCTTGTGGGGCAGTGGGTGGCATATCCCTGTCTCTGAGCCAGACGCTTCAGGTTCAATACCCACCCCAGGACTTGATGGCCAAGGGAAGTGCGTTCATGATGCGGCCAAACGGGTTCAGCGTCAACCTGCAAGCTGTTCCAACATGCGTCAATGGCAGGCGGTAAGAGTGGGCAACGATTCCTGGTCAGCCGTATGATGGAAAGAATTTGGAGCCTCTACCATCACCATCCATAGCTCCAGGCTGCAACACGGGTGCTGCCACAGCAACTTTGGCTTCCCCAAGTGAGCTGTAACATACCACCGCCATCACTTGTTGGGTCATAGGTCAGAATTTTCACCTGGGCGGGCACGCCAACTCGTGCAATGACGCTCGGTGACATCAGGCATGCGTCCCAACGTCACCGCGTGTCATGTAGATCTTTTGTTCGGTGGGCGCGCGCTGAACTGTCAAAGGCCTGTTAAGGCCATTGGGAAACTAATTTAGATAATTAACAGGGCTGCCCGCCCAACCTTAAGGTCGGTGGGGGGGGCAGGCGAAGAGCCCAAGTGGCCTTCGCGTTTTTCAGGAAACCCCATCCACGGGCGGGACGAGGTTTCCCGAAGGTTTTACTAAATACATTTTAAAAATTTTCACCATTCATAAACATGTTCCAGGTCATGTGACGCTGTCACATGGGGGGGACATGCCTAAATAATTTTTATATTTCTTTATTTAAAAATTTCAATATGAATTTAATCCCCCTCAGGCATTGCTGCTCTCTTTCGAGTGCAGGCCCTGACTCTCCCTCCTCTCCCCTACACCCCACCCCGCCCCGCACAGGTAGTGCTGAGAGCTACCGGCCGTGCATCATGCAGGCCCACGTAAAATGGCGGCGCGCCGCCGATCGCGGGCGGCGATCAGCTCCACGCCCGCTCCCGACCGGCCCGCCCGACAGGCTGAAAACTCTGCCCGTAATGGGGTCATTGTTCCACAACTAAGCTCCACGTGCCCTCTGGTCCTCCAGCCCAAGGGGCCAGTTGATAGAACAGACAGCACAGAAAGGGGCCATTCATCCCAACTCATCTCTGCTGGTGTTTACACTTCACCCAAATCTCCTCCCATTCTATCTCCCTCACCTTAGCCTCTCTATTCCTGTTTCTCTTATGTGTTTGTCTCGTTTCGTTTCGAAAGCATCTCTGCTGGCTGCCTCAACCACTTCCTGTGCTGGAGAGTTTTACATTCTAACGGCTCTCTGTATAAAAAAGAATCGATTAATTAGTAACTGTCTTATATTTAGGGCTCCTGGTTTTGGATTTTCCCACCAATAGGTTCAATCTCTTCACGCCTAAACTATCCGACCCATTCATAATTTTAATGGCCTCCTCCAAGTCTTCTCTACTCGAAAGACAAAAGCCTCAACCTTTTCAATCTTCTCCGACAGCTATAGTCTCTCAGTTCTGGTGCCAGCTTTGTAAATATTGTTCGCAATTTCACCAGCGCATCTTTATCCTTTTTATCACATGGAGACCAGAAGTGTGCACAGTACTCCAGATGTGACCTGAATGTGTTGCTTTGTGAGTTTTGGCAGGATAATATTTACTCGCAGTTCATCAGAGCCAAACCCGCTGCTGTTTTCGTGTGGTGGTCACACCTGTGTGTTGAGAGATCAGTAGGGCGAGGAAATCATGACTAATATTCTCATTTATTGCCACTGGGTCAAACTCTGAGCAACCCCCTATCTAAAAGCATCCATCCATCCATTTTCACACCGCTTCTCCTGGGGAGGGTTGCAGTGGTAGTAAGCTGAGCAGGGCCCACCCACCAGACTTCCCTAGCCTCAGCCATAGACTCCTGGAGGATCCCCAGGCGTTCCCAGGCCAGCCGAGAGATGTAACCCCTCCAGCGTGTCCTGGGTCGGTCTCGAGGTCTCCGCCCTGTGGGCTGTGCCCGGTGCAGCCCCAGTGGGAGCCTACCAGGGGGCATCCTTTTCAGGTGCCCCCGAACCACCTCAACTGGCCCCTCTCGATCCAGAGGAGCAGCGACTCTACTCCGAGGCTCTCCTGGATTGCTAAACTCCTCACTCTGTCCAGGAGAGTACGGCTAGCAACCCTGCGGAGAAACCTCATTTCCTCCGCTTATACCCGCAATCTTAACCTTTCGGTCATTATGCACGGTTCATGACCATAGGTGAGGATGGGGATGTAGATCGACCGGTAAACCGAGAGCTTCATCCTAAAACTCAGCTCCCACTTCACCACCAGGGAGCGGTAGAGCACCTGCAGAACTGCAGCCGCCACACCGATCCACTGGTCACGCTCCCCTCCGCCATCACTCGTGAACAAGGTCCCGAGGTACTTGAGCTCCTCCACTAAGAGATAGAGCAGCCCACTCTTTTCCTGGGGGAGAACCATGACCTCAGATTTGGGGGTGCTGATCCGCATCCCAGCCGCGTCACACTCGGGCAGCGAAACGTTCGGGTGCGCGTTGGAGATCACAGCCGGATGAGGCACGAAGCACAACATCACCTGCAAACAGCAGAGATGCCGCCCTCAATCCCCCAAACTGGATACTCTCCGTACCTTGGCCTGTCCGTGAAAATCACGAACAGGAGTGGAGACAAGACGCGCCCTTGGCGGAGTCCAACGCCCACCTTGAACAAATTTGACTTAACGTCGTGTATGTGGACACAACACCCGCTCGGTGAACAGAGGGGCCTGATAGCATGCGGAAGAGGCACCGACGCCACATATTCCCGCAGCACCTCTCACAAAATATCCCGAGGAATGTGGTCGGATGCCTTCTCCAGGTCCATAAGACCATAAGACATAGGAGCAGAAATTAGTCCAATCGGCCCATCGAGTCCGCTCCGCCATTCAATCATGGCTGATAATTTTCTCAACCCCATTCTCCCGCCTTCTCCCCGTAACCTTTGATCCCCTTACCAATCAAGAGCCTATCTATCTCGGTCTTAAATACACTCAATGACCTGGCCTCCACAGCCTTCTGTGGCAATGAATTCCATAGATAGGTCTGCAAAACAGAGGTCTACAAAGCATTGGTTTTCAAAATCATTCTCGGAATTTGGGCAAGACTGGCATTTAGTGCCCATCTCCATACTTGCCCATCAGAAGGATGTGGCGTAGAGAGTCAACACTCCTGCACACTACCAGTGTCCCAGCTATCCCCATTTATGGGTGCACAAATATCCATCACCTATTTAACAATGTAAATGCTGTTAAACCTGGACGATGTAATTGCCATTAAACATTAACAATGTAATTTTCATAAATGTTGATAAGAAATACCAGCGTTTTCACCCAGCGATGATGAAGAAGCAGCCAACACCTTTCCAAGTCAGGATGGTGCCTGACCTGTAGGGCTGCATGTAGGTGATGGTGTTCCCAAATATCCGCTGCCCCTTGAGGTGGCCGAGGTGACGGGTTTGGGAGGTGCCAACGAAGTTGGCTTGGCGAATTGCTCAGGAGGAGCTTTGCTATGTGAGCTGCAGCGGTTCAAGAAGGCAGCTCACCAACACCTTCTCGAGGGCAACTAGGGATGGGCAATCAATGCCGGCCTTGCCAGCAACACCCACAACACGAAATGGACTTAAGGAAAAGACGCTGTCACCAATTGTCACATCTTTACTGGTATCTCAGCTGAGATCGGGCCGGAATGAAACCTGGATGCACGTTTGCGATTATATGTTATTTATTCTGACTGGCACAGCTTTGACCTGAATGCTTAGCGTGCTTGTGTTAAATCTTGAAGAGTTTCGCCGATGACACTTCTCTCAGGTTTTGGCCATGTTGGACAAGGTTCATAGTTAACTCCTTGCCCCCTATAACCTGATGTCCACTGTTTAACTACTTTAAATGTGGTCAATTAGCAGTGAGACCAAGAGTGGGATTTTCTGCCCCCTCTTGCCACCGGGATCGTATGGTCCCACTGAGAGTCCATGGATTTCTGGCTGGGCTGCCACATCCCCTGCGGTGGGTCCCACCATGTTGGGGCCGGAAAATACCGGCTAAAGAATTGAACAGAAAATCATTGCTATTTTATTTCTGCCACTTGTTATGTTAAGGGCTCTCATGAGGCTTTGGAAGGAGCTAGAATTCACATACTGTTAGTCACCGCTTAGGCTATAAACAGCCAGATTTATTAAGTATTAAATGGAAGAATACACATTAACAATCACACATTGTGGATTTACAATATAAACTTCAACTAGACTAGGGACATAAATATTGAGGCTGTTAAATAAGACCAGGGACTTGGAATTCTGCAGTGAGTAACTCACCCTCTGACTCCCCAAAGCCTGTCCATCATCTACAAGTCAGCATTGTGATGGAATACTCACCATTTGCCTGAATGAGTGCAGCTCCAACAGTACATAAAAAGCTCAACAACATCCAGGACAAAATAGTCCATTTGATCGGCACACATCCGCTATCTTAGACATCCGCTCCCTCAACTACAGACCTATCATGGTTGCAGTGTGTGTCATCTCCAACACGCGCTGCAGCAACTCATCAAGGCTCCTTCGACAGTACCTTCTAAACCCGACACCTCTACCGCCTAGAAGGACAAGGGCACCAGCCGCTTGGGAACACCACCACCTGCAAGTTCCCCTCCACGTCACACAATAACAACAACAACTTAAATTTACATAGCACCTTTAATGTAACAAAATGACCAAGGGGACTTCACAAGAGCATTCTGAAATAAAACGTGACACCCATCCACCTAAAGAGATGTTAGGGCATATGGCCAAAATCTTGATCAAAGAGGTAGATTTTAAGGAGTGGCTTAAAGGAGGAAAGCGAGGCAGTGAGATGGAGATGTGTAGGGAGGGAATTCAAGAGTTTAGGACCCAGGCAACTGAAGACACGACCAACTATGGTGGGGTGATTGAAATGGGGGATGCTCAAGAGGCCAGAATTAGAGGAGTGTAGATATTTCGGAGGATCATGGGGCTGGAAGGTATGACAGAGTTAGGGAGGATGAGGCCATGGAGGGATTTGAAAACCAGGGTGAGAATTTTAAAATCAAAATATTGCTTGACCAGGAGGCAATGTAGGCCAATGAACACCAGTCTGTGAATGAGAAACCATTCTGCCTTGGAAGTGCATCACTGCCTTTCCTTCCTCCTTACAGAGTCAAAATCCTGGAACTCGCCATCTAATAGCAATATCGGGGTAGCTACAACTGCAGTGCCTCAAGTAGAATACTCACAACCACCTTCTCAAGGGTAGTGTCCTAGGCCCAACCATCTTCCACTGCTTCATCAATGATCTTCCTTCTATCATAAGGTCAGAAGTGGGGATGCTCGCTGATGATTGCACAATGTTCAGCACCATTCGTGACTCCTCAGATACTGAAGCAGTCCATGTCCAAATGCAACAAGACCTGGACAATATTCAGGCTTGGGCTGACAAGCGGCAAGTAACATTTGCGCCACACAAGTGCCAGGCAATGACCATCTCCAACAAGAGACAATCTAACCACCTCCTCTTGACATTCAATGGCATTGCCATCACTGAATCCCCTACTATCAACACCCTGGGGGGTTATCATTGACCAGAAACTGAACTGGACTAGCCACATAAACACTGTGGCTACTAGAGCAGGTTACAGGCTAGGAATCCTGCGGTGGGTAACTCACCTCCTGACTCCCCAAAGCCTGTCCACCATCTACAAGGTGCAAGTCAGGAGTGTGGAATACTCCCCACTTGCCTGGATGTGCACCTCCGACACTCAAAAAGCTTGACACCATCTAGGACAAAGCAGCCCACTTGATTGACACCCCTTCCACAAACATTCGCTCCCTCCACCACTGACGCACAGTAGCAGCAGTGTGTACCATCTACAAGATGCACTGCAGAAACTCACCAAGGCTCCTTCGACAGCACCTTCCAAACACACGACTGCTACCATCTAGAAGGACAAGGGCAGCAG